>NC_139172.1:12029725-13279725 GCF_965202585.1 Thalia democratica
AATGATCATGTAATATATCATATAGCTAATTAAATAAACCTCTTTGGATAGAAATATTTGTTTTAATTTATTAAAACTCCTTTTGACGTCAAAAATGGCTGTTAAAAACGAAACACTTATAATAAACATTGTTTATCGTAAAGTGTTTAAGTTATTCTATTTGTTGTTTATAATATTTTTGTAATATTTCGTACAGCTAATTAAATAAACGTCTTTAGTTAGTAATCCGAATTTAAACATATTAAAAGTACTAATGACGTTAGAATAGGCTGTTTTAAACAAAATACTTGTACTAAACCCTTTTTTCTTGTACAATATATAAATTATTTTGATTATTGGCATTACTAATCATGTAATATATCATACAGCTAATTAAATAAACCTTTTCGGATAGGAATATTAGTTTTAAAGTATTAAAACTCCTTTTGACGTTGAAATCGGCTATTTAAGACGAAATACTTGCAATAAACATTGTTTATCATTCAATATTTAAGTTATTTCGATTATTAGTTAAAATATTCTTGTAATAAGTCATAAGGTAATTTAATAAACGTTTTCGGTAAAATATATTTGTTTTAAAGCATAAAAACTTCCTTTGTCTTCAGAACCGACTGTTTAAGACGAAATACTTGCGATATTGAAAAATGAATCGTTCATTATTTGAGTTATTTCGACTTTTAGTTATAATATTGGTTTAATATTATGCACAGCTAATTTAATAAACGTCTTTAGTTAGTAATCCAACTTTAAACATATTAAAAGTACTTTAGAGGTTATAATAGGCTGTTTTAAACAAAATACTTGTATTAAACCCTATTTTCTTGTACAATATATGAATTATTTTGTTTATTGGCATTAATGATCATGTAATATATCATATAGCTAATTAAATAAACCTCTTTAAATAGGAATATAAGTTTTAATTTATTAAAACTCCTTTTGACGTCAAAATCGGCTGTTTAAGACGAAATACTTGCAATAAACATTGTTTATCAATCAATATTTAAGTTATTTCGATTATTAGTTAAAATAATCTTTGAATAACTAGAAAAGGTAATTTAATAAACGTCTTTAGTTAGTAATCCGAATTTAAACATATTAAAAGTACTAATGACGTTAGAATAGGCTGTTTTAAACAAAATACTTGTACTAAACCCATTTTTCTTGTACAATATAAAAATTATTTTGATTATTGGATTACTAATCAAGTAATATATCATACAGCTAATTAAATAAACCTCTTCGGATAGGAATATTAGTTTTAATATATTAAAACTCCTTTTGACGTCAAAATCGGCTGTTTAAGACGAAATACTTGCAATAAACATTGTTTATCGTTCAATATTTAAGTTATTGCGAATATTAGTTAAAATATTCTTGTAATAACTCATAAAGGTAATTTAATAAACGTCTTCGGTTAAAAATATTTGTTTTAAAGCATCAAAACTTCCTATGACGTCAAAACCGACTGTTTAAGACGAAATACTTGCAAAAAACATTGTTTATCGTTCATTAATTGAGTTATTTCGACTTTTGATTATAATATTGGTGTAATATTATGTGCAGCTATTTTAATAAACGTCTTTAGTTAGTAATCCAACTTTAAACATATTAAAAGTACTATACACGTTAAAATAGGCTGTTTTAAACAAAATACTTGTATTAAACCCTTTTTCCTCGTACACTTTATGAATTATTTTGAGTATTGGCATTAATATTCTTGTAATATGTCATACAGCTATTTAAATAAACCTTTTCGAATAGGAATATTAGTTTTAAAATATTAAAACTCCTTTTGACGTTTAAATCGGCGATTTAAGACGTAATGCTTGCAATAAACATTTTTTATCATTCAATATTTAAGTTAATTCGATTATTAGTTAAAATATTCTTGTAGTAACTCATAAAGGTAGTTTAATAAACGTCTTCGGTAAAAAATATTTGTTTAAAGCATAAAAACTTCCTTTGTCGTCAAAACCGACTGTTTAAGATGAAATACTTGCAATATTGAGTAATGAATCGTTCATTATTTGAGTTATTTCTACTTTTGGTTATAATTTTGGTTTAATATTATGCACAGCTAATTTAATAAACGTCTTTAGTTAGTAATCCAACTTTAAACATATTAAAAGTACTTTAGACGTTATAATAGGCTGTTTTAAACAAAATACTTTTATTAAACCCTTTTTTTTTGTACAATATATGAATTATTTTGGTTATTGGCATTAATGATCATGTAATATATCATATAGCTAATTAAATAAACCTCTTTGGATAAAAATATTAGTTTTAATTTATTAAAACTCCTTTTGACGTCAAAATTGGCTGTTAAAAACGAAACACTTGAAATAAACATTGTTTATCGTAAAGTGTTTAAGTTATTGCATTTGTTGTATATAATATTTTTGTAACATTTCGTACAGCTAATTAAATAAACGTCTTTAGTTAGTAATCCGAATTTAAACATATTAAAAGTACTAATGACGTTAGAATAGGCTGTTTTAAACAAAATACTTGTACTAAACCCTTTTTTCTAGTACAATATAAAAATTATTTTGATTATTGGCATTACTAATTATGTAATATAACATACAGCTAATTAAATAAACTTCTTCGGATAGGAATATTAGTTTTAATACATTAAAACTCCTTTTGACGTCAAAATCGGCTGTTTAAGACGAAATACTTGCAATAAACATTGTTTATCAATCAATATTTAAGTTATTTCGATTATTAGTTAAAATAATCTTTGAATAACTAGAAAAGGTAATTTAATAAACGTCTTTAGTTAGTAATCCGAATTTAAACATATTAAAAGTACTAATGACGTTAGAATAGGCTGTTTTAAACAAAATACTTGTACTAAACCCATTTTTCTTGTACAATATAAAAATTATTTTGATTATTGGATTACTAATCAAGTAATATATCATACAGCTAATTAAATAAACCTCTTCGGATAGGAATATTAGTTTTAATATATTAAAACTCCTTTTGACGTCAAAATCGGCTGTTTAAGACGAAATACTTGCAATAAACATTGTTTATCGTTCAATATTTAAGTTATTGCGAATATTAGTTAAAATATTCTTGTAATAACTCATAAAGGTAATTTAATAAACGTCTTCGGTTAAAAATATTTGTTTTAAAGCATCAAAACTTCCTATGACGTCAAAACCGACTGTTTAAGACGAAATACTTGCAAAAAACATTGTTTATCGTTCATTAATTGAGTTATTTCGACTTTTGATTATAATATTGGTGTAATATTATGTGCAGCTATTTTAATAAACGTCTTTAGTTAGTAATCCAACTTTAAACATATTAAAAGTACTATACACGTTAAAATAGGCTGTTTTAAACAAAATACTTGTATTAAACCCTTTTTCCTCGTACACTTTATGAATTATTTTGAGTATTGGCATTAATATTCTTGTAATATGTCATACAGCTATTTAAATAAACCTTTTCGAATAGGAATATTAGTTTTAAAATATTAAAACTCCTTGTGACGTTTAAATCGGCGATTTAAGACGTAATGCTTGCAATAAACATTGTTTATCATTCAATATTTAAGTTAATTCGATTATTAGTTAAAATATTCTTGTAGTAACTCATAAAGGTAGTTTAATAAACGTCTTCGGTAAAAAATATTTGTTTAAAGCATAAAAACTTCCTTTGTCGTCAAAACCGACTGTTTAAGATGAAATACTTGCAATATTGAATAATGAATCGTTCATTATTTGAGTTATTTCTACTTTTGGTTATAATTTTGGTTTAATATTATGCACAGCTAATTTAATAAACGTCTTTAGTTAGTAATCCAACTTTAAACATATTAAAAGTACTTTAGACGTTATAATAGGCTGTTTTAAACAAAATACTTTTATTAAACCCTTTTTTTTTGTACAATATATGAATTATTTTGGTTATTGGCATTAATGATCATGTAATATATCATATAGCTAATTAAATAAACCTCTTTGGATAAAAATATTAGTTTTAATTTATTAAAACTCCTTTTGACGTCAAAATTGGCTGTTAAAAACGAAACACTTGAAATAAACATTGTTTATCGTAAAGTGTTTAAGTTATTGCATTTGTTGTATATAATATTTTTGTAACATTTCGTACAGCTAATTAAATAAACGTCTTTAGTTAGTAATCCGAATTTAAACATATTAAAAGTACTAATGACGTTAGAATAGGCTGTTTTAAACAAAATACTTGTACTAAACCCTTTTTTCTAGTACAATATAAAAATTATTTTGATTATTGGCATTACTAATTATGTAATATAACATACAGCTAATTAAATAAACTTCTTCGGATAGGAATATTAGTTTTAATACATTAAAACTCCTTTTGACGTCAAAATCGGCTGTTTAAGACGAAATACTTGCAATAAACATTGTTTATCGTTCAATATTTAAGTTATTTCGATTATTAGTTAAAATATTCTTGTAATAACTCATAAAGGTAATTTAATAAACGTCTTCGGTTAAAAATATTTGTTTTAAAGCATCAAAACTTCCATGACTTCAAAACCGACTGTTTAAGACGAAATACTTGCAAAAAACATTGTTTATCGTTCATTAATTGAGTTATTTCGACTTTTGATTATAATATTGGTGTAATATTATGACAAGCTATTCTAATAAACGTCTTTAGTTAGTAATCCAACTTTAAACATTAAATGTACTATACACGTTAAAATAAGCTCTTATAAACAAAATACTTGTATCAAACCCTTTTTCCTCGTACACTTTATGAATTATTTTGAGTATTGGCATTAATATTCTTGTAATATGTCATACAGCTATTTAAATAAACCTTTTCGGATAGGAATATTAGTTTTAAAATATTAAAACTCCTTTTGACGTTTAAATCGGCGATTTAAGACGTAATACTTGCAATAAACATTGTTTATCATTCAATATTTAAGTTAATTCGATTATTAGTTAAAATATTCTTGTAATAACTCATAAAGGTAGTTTAATAAACGTCTTCGGTAAAAAATATTTGTTTTAAAGCATAAAAAACTTCCTTTGTCGTCAAAACCGACTGTTTAAGACGAAATACTTGCAATATTGAATAATGAATCGTTCATTACTTGAGTTATTTCTACTTTTGGTTATAATTTTGGTTTAATATTATGCACAGCTAATTTAATAAACGTCTTTAGTTAGTAATCCAACTTTAAACATATTAAAAGTACTTTAGACGTTATAATAGGCTGTTTTAAACAAAATACTTTTATTAAACCCTTTTTTTTGTACAATATATGAATTATTTTGGTTATTGGCATTAATGATCATGTAATATATCATATAGCTAGTTAAATAAACCTCTTTGGATAAAAATATTAGTTTTAATTTATTAAAACTCCTTTTGACGTCAAAATTAGCTGTTCAAAACGAAACACTTGAAATAAACATTGTTTATCGTAAAGTGTTTAAGTTATTGCATTTGTTGTTTATAATATTTTTGTAATATTTCGTACAGCTAATTAAATAAACGTCTTTAGTTAGTAATCCGAATTTAAACATATTAATCGTACTAATGACGTTAGAATAGGCTGTTTTAAACAAAATACTTGTACTAAACCCTTTTTTCTTGTACAATATATAAATTATTTTGATTATTGGCATTACTAATCATGTAGTATATCATACAGCTAATTAAATAAACCTCTTCGGATAGGAATATTAATTTTAAAGTATTAAAACTCCTTTTGACGTTGAAATCGGCTATTTAAGACGAAATACTTGCAATAAACATTGTTTATCATTCTATATTTAAATTATTTCGATTATTAGTTAAAATATTCTTGTAATAACTCATAAAGGTAATTTAATAAACGTCTTCGGTAAAATATATTTGTTTTAAAGCATAAAAACTTCCTTTGTCGTCAAAACCGACTGTTTAAGACGAAATACTTGCATTATTGAAAAATGAATCGTTCATTATTTGAGTTATTTCGACTTTTGCTTATAATATTGGTTTAATATTATGCACAGCTAATTTAATAAACGTCTTTAGTTAGTAATCCAAATTTAAACATATTAAAAGTACTTTAGAGGTTATAATAGTCTGTTTTAAACAAAATACTTGTATTAAACCCTTTTTTCTTGTACAATATATATATTATTTTGATTATCGGCATTAATGATCATGTAATATATCATATAGCTAATTAAATAAACCTCTTTGGATAGGAATATTAGTTTTAATTTATTAAAACTCCTTTTGACGTCAAAATCGGCTGTTTAAGACGAAATACTTGCAATAAACATTGTTTATCGTTCAATATTTAAGTTATTTCGATTATTAGTTAAAATATTCTTGTAATAACTCGAAAAGGTAATTTAATAAACGTCTTTAGTTAGTAATCCGAATTTAAAAATATTAAAAGTACTAATGACGTTAGAATATGCTGTTTTAAACAAAATACTTGTACTAAACCCTTTTTTCTTGTACAATATATAAATTATTTTGATTATTGGCATTACTAATCATGTAATATATCATACAGCTAATTAAATAAACCTCTTCGGATAGGAATATTAGTTCTAATATATTAAAACTCCTTTTGACGTCAAAATCTGCTGTTTAAGACGAAATACTTGCAATAAACATTGTTTATCGTTCAATATTTAAGTTATTTCGATTATTAGTTAAAATTTTTTGTAATAACTCATAAAGATAATTTAAAAAACGTCTTCCGTTAAAAATATTTGTTTTAAAGCATCAAAACTTCCTATGACGTCAAAACCGACTGTTTAAGACGAAATACTTGCAAAAAACATTGTTTATCGTTCATTAATTGAGTTATTTCGACTTTTGATTATAAAATTGGTGTAATATTATGGCCAGCTATTTTAATAAACGTCTTTAGTTAGTAATCCAACTTTAAACATATTAAAAGTACTATACACGTTAAAATAGGCTGTTTTAAACAAAATACTTGTATTAAACCCTTTTTCCTCGTACACTTTATGAATTATTTTGAGTATTGGCACTAATATTCTTGTAATATGTCATACAGCTAATTAAATAAACCTTTTCGGATAGGAATATTAGTTTTAAAATATTAAAACTCCTCTTGACGTCAAAATCGGCTGTTTGAGACAAAATACTTGCAGTAAAAATTGTTAATCGTTTATTATTTGAGTTATTTTGATAATTAGTTACAATATTCTTGTAATAACTCGTAAAAGTAATTTACTAAACGTCTTCGGTAAGGAATATTAGTTTTAAAGTATTTAAACTTCTTTTGAAGTCAAAATCGGCGGTTGAAGACGAAATACTTAGAATAAACATTGTTGATCGTATATTATTTGAGTTATTTCGATTTTTGTTCATAATATTCCTGTAATATTTTATACAGCTAATTAAATTAAAGCTCTTCCGTTGGGAATATTAGTTTTAAAGTATTAAAACTCCTTTTGACGTCAAATCAGCTGTTTTAGACAAAATACTTGCAGTAAACATTGTTTATCGTTCATTATTTAAGTTATTTTGATAATTAGTTACAATATTCTTGTAGTAACTCGTAAAGGTAATTTAATAAACGTCTTCGGTTAAAAATATTAGTTTTAAAGTATTGAAACACCTTTTGACGTCAAAATCGGCTGTTTAAGACGAAATACTTGCAATAAACATTGTTTATCGTTCAATATTTAAGTTATTTCGATTATTAGTTAAAATATTCTAGTAATAACTCATAAAGGTTATTTAATAAACGTCTTCGGTAAAATATATTTGTTTTAAAGCATAAAAACTTCCTTTGTCGTCAAAACCGACTGTTTAAGACGAAATACTTGCATTATTGAATAATGAATCGTTCATTATTTGAGTTATTTCGACTTTTGGTTATAATATTGGTTTAATATTATGCACAGCTATGTTAATAAACGTCTTTAGTTAGTAATCTAACTTTAAACATATTAAAAGTACTATACACGTTTTAATAGGCTGTTTTAAAAAAAATACTTGTATTAAACCCTTTTTCCTCGTACACTTTATGAATTATTTTGAGTATTGGCATTAATATTCTTGTAATATGTCATACAGCTATTCAAATAAACCTTTTCGGATAAGAATCTTAGTTTTAAAATATTAAAACTCCTTTTGACGTTTAAATCGGCGATTTAAGACGTAATACTTGCAATAAACATTGTTTACCATTCAATATTTAAGTTAATTCGATTATTAGTTAAAATATTCTTGTAATAACTCATAAAGGTAATTTAATAAACGTCTTCGGTAAAAAATATTTGTTTTAAAGCATAAAAACTTCCTTTGTCGTCAAAACCGACTGTTTAAGACGAAATACTTGCAATATTGAATAATGAATCGTTCATTATTTGAGTTATTTCTACTTTTGGTTATAATATTGGTTTAATATTATGCACAGCTAATTTTATAAACATCTTTAGTTAGTAATCAAACTTTAAACATTCTAAAAGTACTTTAGACGTTATAATAGGCTGTTTTAAACAAAATACTTGTATTAAACCCTTTTTTTTGTACAATATAGGAATTATTTTGGTTATTGGCATTTATGATCATGTAATATATCATATAGCTAATTAAATAAACCTCTTTGGATAGGAATATTAGTTTTAATTTATTAAAAATCCTTTTGACGTCAA
The DNA here is from genome assembly GCF_965202585.1 of Thalia democratica. Classification (NCBI taxonomy): domain Eukaryota; kingdom Metazoa; phylum Chordata; class Thaliacea; order Salpida; family Salpidae; genus Thalia; species Thalia democratica. The sequence continues at coordinate 12,038,383 of NC_139172.1, forward strand.
AATCGGCTGTTTAAGACGAAATACTTGCAATAAATATTGTTTATCGTTCAATATTTAAGTTATTTCGATTATTAGTTAAAAATATTCTTGTAATAACTCATAAAGGTAGATTAATAAACCTCTTCAGTTGAAAATATTTGTTTCAAAGCATCAAAACTTCTTTGACTTCAAAACTGACTGTTTAAGACGAAATACTTATAATAAACATTGTTTATCGTACAGTATTTAAGTTATTTCGACTGTTGGTTATAATATTCTTGTAATATTTCATACAGCTAATTAAATAAAGCTTTTCGGTGAGGAATATTAGTTAAAAAGTATTAAAACTAGTTTTAAAGTATTAAAAGTCCCTTTAACGTCAAAATCTGCTGTTTAAGAAGAAACACTTGCAATAAACATTGTTTATTTTACATTATTTGAGTTAATTCGACTTTTGTAATAAAATTTTTGTAATATTTGAATAGCTAATTTTTTAAACGTCTTCGGTTAGTAATCTAGCTTTAAACAAAAAAAAAGTACTATAGACCTTATAATAGGCTGTTTAAGACGAATTACGTGCAATAAACATTGTTTATCGTTCATTATTTGAGTTATTTTAATTTTTTGTTATAAAATGCTTGTGTTATATCATACAGCTAATTTTTTAAACCTATTCGGTTAGGAATATTAGTTTTAAAGTATTAAAACACCTTTTTACGTCAAAATCTGCTTTTTAAGACAAAATACTTGCAATATACATTGTTTATCGTTATTAAATTGAATTATTTCGATTTTTAGTTACAATATTCTAGTAATAATTCGTAAAGGTATTTTAATAATGGGCTTCGGTTAAATTTATTAGTTTTAAAAAATTAAAAGTCTATTTGACGTTGAAATCACCTGTTTAAGACTCGCAATAAACATTGTTTATCGTACAGTATATAATTTATTTTAATTTTTTATTATAATATTCGTCCAATACTTCGTACAGCTAATTAAATAAATCTCTTCGGTTAGAAATATTAGTTTTAAAGTATTAAAACTCCCTTAAAGTCAAAATGGGCTGTTTAAAACGAAACACTTAAAATAAACATTGTTTATTGTAAAGTGTTTAAGTTATTTAATATCTTGTTTATAATATATTTGTAATATTTCGTACAGCTAATTAAATAAACGTCTTCAGTTAGTAATCCAAATTTAAACATATTAAAAGTACTTTAGACGTTATAATAGGCTGTTTTAAACAAAATACTTGTATTAAACCCTTTTTTATTGTACAATATATGAATTATTTTGGTTATTGGCATTAATGATCATGTAATATATCATATAGCTAATTAAATAAACCTCTTTGGATAGAATTATTAGTTTTAATTTATTAAAACTCCTTTTGACTTCAAAATTGGCTGTTAAAAACAAAACACTTGAAATAAACATTGTTTATCGTAAAGTGTTAAGTTATTCCATTTGTTGTTTATAATATTTTTGTAATATTTTGTACAGCTAATTAAATAAACGTCTTTAGTTAGTAATCCGAATTTAAAAATATTAAAAGTACTAATGACGTTAGAATAGGCTGTTTTAAACAAAATACTTGTACTAAACCCTTTTTTCTTGTACAATATATAAATTATTTTGATTATTCGCATTACTAATCATGTAATATATCATACAGCTAATTAAATAAACCTCTTCGGATAGGAATATTAGTTTTAAAGTATTAAAACTCCTTTTGACGTTGAAATCGGCTATTTAAGACGAAATACTTGCAATAAACATTGTTTATCATTCAATATTTAAGTTATTTCGATTATTAGTTAAAATATTCTTGTAATAACTCATAAAGGTAATTTAAAAAACGTCTTCGGTAAAAAATATTTGTTTTAAAGCATAAAAACTTCCTTTGTCTTCAAAACCAACTGTTTAAGACGAAATACTTGCATTATTGAATAATGAATCGTTCATTATTTTAGTTATTTCGACTTTTGGTTATAATATTGGTTTAATATTATTCACAGCTAATTTAATAAACCTCTTTAGTTAGTAATCCAACTTTAAACATATTAAAAGTACTTTAGATGTTATAATAGGCTGTTTTAAACAAAATACTTGTATCAAACCCTTTTTGCTTGTACAATATATGAATTATTTTGATTATTGGCGTTAATGATCATGTAATATATCATATAGCTAATTAAATAAACCTCTTTGGATAGGAATATAAGTTTTAATTTATTAAAACTCCTTTTGACGTCAAAATCGGCTGTTTAAGACGAAATACTTGCAACAAACATTGTTTATCGTTCAATATTTAAGTTAATTCGATTATTAGTTAAAATATTCTTGTAATAACTCGAAAAGGTAATTTAATATACGTCTTTAGTTAGTAATCCAATTTCAAACATATTAAATGTACTAATGACGTTAGAATAGGCTGTTTTAAACAAAATAATTGTACTAAACCCTTTTTTCTTGTACAATATATAAATTATTTTGATTATTGGCATTACTGATCATGTAATATATCATACAGCTAATTAAATAAACCTCTTCGGACAGGAATATTAGTTTTAAAGTATTAAAACTCCTTTTGACGTTGAAATCGGCTATTTAAGACGAAATACTTGCAATAAACTTTTTATCATTCAATATTTAAGTTATTTCGATTATTAGTTAAAATATTCTTGTAATAACTCATAAAGGTAATTTAATAAACGTCTTCGGTAAAATATATTTGTTTTAAAGCATAAAAACTTCCTTTGTCGTCAAAACCGACTGTTTAAGACGAAATACTTGCATTCTTGAATAATGAATCGTTCATTATTTGAGTTATTTCGACTTTTGGTTATAATATTGGTTTAATAATATGCACAGCTAATTTAATAAACGTCTTTAGTTAGTAATCCAACTTTAAACATATTAAAAGTACTTTAGATGTTATAATAGGCTGTTTTAAACAAAATACTTGTATTAAACCCTTTTTTCTTGTACAATATATGAATTATTTTGATTATTAACATTAATGATCATGTAATATATCACATAGCTAGTTAAATAAACCTCTTTGGATAGGAATATTAGTTTTAAAATATTAAAACTTTTGACGTCAAAATCGGCTGTTTAAGACGAAATACTTGCAATAAACATTGTTTATCGTAAAATATTTAAGTTATTTCGATTATTAGTTAAAATACTCTTGTAATAACTGAAAAAGGTAATTTAATAAACGTCTTCGGTTAAAAATATTTGTTTTAAAGCATCAAAACTTCCTATGACGTCAAAACCGACTGTTTAAGTCAAAATACTTGCAAAAAACATTGTTTATCGTTCATTAATTGAGTTATTTCGACTTTTGATTATAATATTGATGTAATATTATGTGCAGCTATTTTAATAAACGTCTTTAGTTAGTAATCCAACTTTAAACATATTAAAAGTACTAATGACGTTAGAATAGGCTGTTTTAAACAAAATACTTGTACTAAACCCTTTTTTCTTGTACAATATATAAATTATTTTGATTATTCGCATTAATAATCATGTAATATATCATACAGCTAATTAAATAAACCTCTTCGGATAGGAATATTAGTTTTAAAGTATTAAAACTCCTTTTGACGTTGAAATCGGCTATTTAAGACGAAATACTTGCAATAAACATTGTTTATCATTCAATATTTAAGTTATTTCGATTATTAGTTAAAATATTCTTGTAATAACTCATAAAGGTAATTTAATAAACGTCTTCGGTAAAATATATTTGTTTTAAAGCATAAAAACTTCCTTTGTCGTCAAAACCGACTGTTTAAGACGAAATACTTGCATTATTGAATAATGAATCGTTCATTATTTGAGTTATTTCGACTTTTGGTTATAATATTGGTTAAATATTATGCACAGCTAATTTAATAAACGTCTTTAGTTAGTAATCCAACTTTAAACATATTAAAAGTACTTTAGATGTTATAATAGGCTGTTTTAAACAAAATACTTGTATCAAACCCTTTTTTCTTGTACAATATATGAATTATTTTGATTATTGGCATTACTAATCATGTACTATATCATACAGCTAATTAAATAAACCTCTTCGGATAGGAATATTAGTTTTAAAATATTAAAACTCCTTTTGACGTTGAAATCGGCTATTTTAAGACGAAATACTTGCAATAAACATTGTTTATCATTCAATATTTAAGTTATTTCGATTATTAGTTTAAATATTCTTGAAATAACTCATAAAGGTAATTTAAAAAACGTCTTCGGTAAAAAATATTTGTTTTAAAGCATAAAAACTTTCTTTGTCGTCAAAACCAACTGTTTAAGACGAAATACTTGCAATAATGAATAATGAATCGTTCATTATTTGAGTTATTTCGACTTTTGGTTATAATATTGGTTTAATATTATGCTCAGCTAATTTAATAAACGTCTTTAGTTAGTAATCCAACTTTGAACATATTAAAAGTACTTTAGATGTTATAATAGGCTGTTTTAAACAAAATACTTGTATTAAACCCTTTTTTCTTGTACAATATATGAATTATTTTGATTATTGGCATTAATGATCATGTAATATATCATATAGCTAAGTAAATAAACCTCTTTGAATAGGAATATAATTTTTAATTTATTAAAACTCCTTTTGACGTCGAAATCGGCTGTTTAAGACGAAATACTTGTAATAAACATTGTTTATCGTTCAATATTTAAGTTATTTCGATTATTAGTTAAAATATTCTTGTAATAACTCGAAAAGGTAATTTAATAAACGTCTTTAGTTAGTAATCCGATTTTAAAAATATTAAAAGTACTGATGACGTTAGAATAGGCTGTTTTAAACAAAATACTTGTACTAAACCCTTTTTTCTTGTACAATATATAAATTATTTTGATTATTGACATTACTAATCATGTAATATATCATACAGCTAATTAAATAAACCCTTTCGGACAGGAATATTAGTTTTAAAGTATTAAAACTCCTTTTGACGTTGAAATCGGCTATTTAAGACGAAATACTTGCAATAAACATTGTTTTACATTCAATATTTAAGTTATTTCGATTATTAGTTAAACTATTCTTGTAATAATACATAAAGGTAATTTAATAAACGTCTTCGGTAAAAAATATTTGTTTTAAAGCATAAAAACTTCTTTTGTCGTCAAAACCGACTGTTTAAGACGAAATACTTGCAATATTAAATAATGAATCGTTCATTATTTGAGTTATTTCTACTTTTAGTTATAATATTGGTTTAATATTATGCACAGCTAATTTAATAAACGTCTTTAGTTAGTAATCTAACTTTAAACATATTAAAAGTTCTTAAGATGTTGTAATAGGCTGTTTTAAACAAAATACTTGTATTAAATCCTTTTTTGTTTTACAATATATTAATTATTTTGTATTATTGGCATTAATGATCATATAATATATCATATAGCTAATTAAATAAACCTCTTTGAATAGGAATATAAGTTTTAACTTATTAAAACTCCTTTTGACGTCTTAATTTTTCCGTCTTAATTTTTAGTCTTAATTTTGACGTCTTCCTTTTGACGTTTTAATTTATTAAAACTCCTTTTGACGTCAAAATCGGCTGTTTAAGACGAAATACTTGCAATAAACATCGTTTATCGTTCAATATTTAAGTTATTTCGATTATTAGTTAAAATATTCTTGTAATACTTCGAAAAGGTAATTTAATAAACGTTTTTAGTTATTAATCCGAAATTAAAAATATTAAAAGTACTTTAGACGTTATAATAGGCTGTTTTAAACAAAATACTTGTATTAAACCCTTTTTTTTTTGTACAATATAGGAATTATTTTGGTTATTGGCATTAATGATCATGTAATATATCATATAGCTAATTAAATAAACCTCTTTGGATAGAAGTATTAGTTTTAATTTATCAAAACTCCTTTTGACTTCAAAATTGGCTGTTAAAAACGAAACACTTGAAATAAACATTGTTTATCGTAAAGTGTTTAAGTTATACCATTTGTTGTTTATAATATTTTTGTAATGTTTTGTACAGCTAATTAAATAAACGTCTTTAGTTAGTAATCCGAATTTAAACATATTAAAAGTACTAATGACGTTAGAATAGGCTGTTTTAAACAAAATACTTGTACTAAACCATTTTTTCTTGTACAAAATTTAAATTATTTTGATTATTGGCATTACTAATCATGTAATATATCATACAGCTAATTAAATAAATCTTTTCGGATAGGAATATTAGTTTTAAAGTATTAAAACTCCTTTGACGTTGAAATCGGCTATTTAAGACGAAATACTTGCAATAAACATTGTTTATCATTCAATATTTAAGTTATTTCGATTATTAGTTAAAATATTCTTTTAATAACTCATAAAGGTAATTTTATAAACGTCTTTGGTGAAATATATTTGTTTTAAAGCATAAAAACTTCCTTTGTCGTCAAAACCGACTGTTTAAGACGAATTACTTGCAATAAACATTGTTTATTTTACACTATTTGAGTTATTTCGACCTTTGATTATAATAATCTTGTAATATTTTGTGTAGCTAATTTTATATACGTCTTAGGTTAGTAATCTAACTTTAATTATATCAAAAATACTCTAGATGTTATAAAAAGGCTTTTTAAACAGAATAACTATATTAAACCCTTTTTTATCGTACGTTATTCGAATTACTTTGATTATTATATTGGTATTCTTGTAATATATCATACGGCTAATTAAAAAAACATCTTCGGTAAGGATATTAGTTTTAAAGTATTAAAACTCCTTTTGACGTTTAAATCGGCTGTTTAAGACAAAATACTTGCAATAAACATTGTTTATCATTCAATATTAAAGTTATTTTGATTATTAGTTAACTCATTCTTGTAATAACTCATAAAAGTAATTTAATAAACGTCTTCGGTTGAATATATTTGTTTTAAAGCATAAAAACTTCCTTTGTCGTCAAAACCGTATTAAAAGTATTAAAAGTCCCTTTAACGTCAAAATCGGCTGTTTAAGAAGAAACACTTGCAATAAACATTGTTTTTTCTACATTATTTGAGTTAATTCGACTTTTGTAATAAAATTTTTGTAATATTTGTATAGCTAATTTAATAAACGTCTTCGGTTAGTAATCTAGCTTTAAACAAAAAAAAAGTACTATAGACCTTCTAATAGGCTGTTTAAGACGAATTACGTGCAATAAACATTGTTTATCGTTTATTATTTGAGTTATTTTAATTTTTCGTTATAAAATGCTTGTGTTATATCATACAGCTAATTTCTTAAACCTATTCGGTTAGGAATATTAGTTTTAAAGTATTTAAACACCTTTTTACGTCAAAATTGGCTGTTTAAGACGAAACACTTGCAATAAACATTGTTTATAGTACATTATTTGAGTTATTTTCATTTTTGGTTATAAAATACAATATATGAATTATTTTGGTTTTTGGCATTAATGATCATGTAATATATCATATGGCTAATTAAAAAAACCTCTTTGAATAGAAATATAAGTTTTAATTTATTAAAACTCCTATTGACGTCAAAATCGGCTGTTTAAGACGAAATACTTGCAATAAACATTGTTTATCGTTCAATATTTAAGTTATTTCGATTATTAGTTAAAATATTCTTGTAATAACTCGAAAAGGTAATTTAATAAACGTCTTTAGTTAGTAATCCGATTTTAAAATATTAAAAGTACTAATTACGTTAGAATAGGCTGTTTTAAACAAAATACTTGTACTAAACCCTTTTTTCTTGTACAATATATAAATTATTTTGATTATTGGCATTACTAATCATGTAATATATCATACAGCTAATTAAATAAACCTCTTCAGATAGGAATATTAGTTTTAAAGTATTAAAACTCCTTTTGACGTTGAAATAGGCTATTTAAGACGAAATACTTGCAATAAACATTGTTTATCATTCAATATTTAAGTTATTTCGATTATTAGTTAAAATATTCTTGTAATAACTCATAAAGGTAATTTAATAAACGTCTTCGGTAAAATATATTTGTTTTAAAGCATAAAAACTTCCTTTGTCGTCAAAACCGACTGTTTAAGACGAAATACTTGCATTATTGAATAATGAATCGTTCATTATTTGAGTTATTTCGACTTTTGGTTATAATATTGGTTTAATATTATGCACAGCTAATTTAATAAACGTCTTTAGTTAGGAATCCAACTTTAAACATATTATAAGTACTTTATATGTTATAATAGGCTGTTTTAAATAAAATACTTGTATTAAACCCTTTTTTCTTGTACAATATATGAATTATTTTGATTATTGGCATTAATGATCATGTAATATATCATATAGCTAATTAAATAAACCTCTTTGGATAGGAATATTAGTTTTAATTTATTAAGAATCCTTTTGACGTCAAAATCGGCTGTTTAAGACGAAATACTTGCAATAAATATTGTTTATCGTTCAATATTTAAGTTATTTCGATTATTAGTTAAAATATTCTTGTAATAACTCATAAAGGTAGATTAATAAACCTCTTCAGTTGAAAATATTTGTTTCAAAGCATCAAAACTTCTTTGACTTCAAAACTGACTGTTTAAGACGAAATACTTATAATAAACATTGTTTATCGTACAGTATTTAAGTTATTTCGACTGTTGGTTATAATATTCTTGTAATATTTCATACAGCTAATTAAATAAAGCTTTTCGGTGAGGAATATTAGTTAAAAAGTATTAAAACTAGTTTTAAAGTGTTAAAAGTCCCTTTAACGTCAAAATCTGCTGTTTAAGAAGAAACACTTGCAATAAACATTGTTTATTTTACATTATTTGAGTTAATTCGACTTTTGTAATAAAATTTTTGTAATATTTGAATAGCTAATTTTTTAAACGTCTTCGGTTAGTAATCTAGCTTTAAACAAAAAAAAAGTACTATAGACCTTATAATAGGCTGTTTAAGACGAATTACGTGCAATAAACATTGTTTATCGTTCATTATTTGAGTTATTTTAATTTTTTGTTATAAAATGCTTGTGTTATATCATACAGCTAATTTTTTAAACCTATTCGGTTAGGAATATTAGTTTTAAAGTATTAAAACACCTTTTTACGTCAAAATCGGCTTTTTAAGACAAAATACTTGCAATATACATTGTTTATCGTTATTAAATTGAATTATTTCGATTTTTAGTTACAATATTCTAGTAATAATTCGTAAAGGTATTTTAATAATGGGCTTCGGTTGAATTTATTAGTTTTAAAAAATTAAAAGTCTATTTGACGTTAAAATCACCTGTTTAAGACTCGCAATAAACATTGTTTATCGTACAGTATATAATTTATTTTAATTTTTTATTATAATATTCGTCCAATACTTCGTACAGCTAATTAAATAAATCTCTTCGGTTAGAAATAATAGTTTTAAAGTATTAAAACTCCCTTAACGTCAAAATGGGCTGTTTAAAACGAAACACTTGAAATAACGTTGTTTATTGTAAAGTGTTTAAGTTATTCAATATCTTGTTTATAATATATTTGTAATATTTCGTAAAGCTAATTAAATAAACGTCTACAGTTAGTAATCCAATTTTAAACATATTAAAAGTACTTTAGACGTTATAATAGGCTGTTTTAAATAAAATACTTGTATTAAACCCTTTTTTTTTGTACAATTTAGGAATTATTTCGGTTATTGGCATTAATGATCATGTAATATATCATATAGCTAATTAAATAAACCTCTTTGGATAGAAATATTAGTTTTAATTTATTAAAACTCCTTTTGACGTCAAAATTGGCTGTTAAAAACGAAACACTTGAAATAAACATTGTTTATCGTAAAGTGTGTAAGTTATTCCATTTGTTGTTTATAATATTTTTGTAATATTTCGTACAGCTAATTAAATAAACGTCTTTAGTTAGTAATCAGAAATTAAACATATTAAAAGTACTAATGACGTTAGAATAGGCTGTTTTAAACAAAATACTTGTACTAAACCCTTTTTTCTTGTACAATATATAAATTATTTTGATTATTGGCATTACTAATCATGTAATATATCATACAGCTAATTAAATAAACCTCTTCGGATAGGAATATTAGTTTTAAAGTATTAAAACTCCTTTTGACGTTGAAATCGGCTATTTAAGACGAAATACTTGCAATAAACATTGTTTATCATTCAATATTTAAGTTATTTCGATTATTAGTTAAAATATTCTTGTAATAACTCATAAAGGTAATTTAATAAACGTCTTCGGTAAAATATATTTGTTTTAAAGCACAAAAACTTCCTTTGTCGTCAAAACCGACTGTTTAAGACAAAATACTTGCATTATTGAATAATGAATCGTTCATTATTTGAGTTATTTCGACTTTTGGTTATAATATTGGTTAAATATTATGCACAGCTAATTTAATAAACGTCTTTAGTTAGTAATCCAACTTTATACATATTAAAAGTACTTTAGATGTTATAATAGGCTGTTTTAAAAAAAAATACTTGTATTAAACCCTTTTTTCTTGTACAATAGATGAATTATTTTGATTATTGGCATTACTAATCATGTAATATATTATACAGCTAATTAAATAAACCTCTTCGGATAGGAATATTAGTTTTAAAATATTAAAACTCCTTTTGACGTTGAAATCGGCTATTTTAAGACGAAATACTTGCAATAAACATTGTTTATCATTCAATATTTAAGTTATTTCGATTATTAGTTTAAATATTCATGTAATAACTCATAAAGGTCATTTAAAAAACGTCTTCGGTAAAAAATATTTGTTTTAAAGCATAAAAACTTTCTTTGTCGTCAAAACCAGCTGTTTAAGACGAAATACTTGCAATAATGAATAATGAATCGTTCATTATTTGAGTTACTTCGACTTTTGGTTATAATATTGGTTTAATATTATGCACAGCTAATTTAATAAACGTCTTTAGTTAGTAATCAAACTTTGAACATATTAAAAGTACTTTAGATGTTATAATAGGCTGTTTTAAACAAAATACTTGTATTAAACCCTTTTTTCTTGTACAATATATGAATTATTTTGATTATTGGCATTAATGATCATGTAATATATCATATAGCTAATTAAATAAACCTCTTTGAATAGGAATATAATTTTTAATTTATTAAAACTCCTTTTGACGTCGAAATCGGCTGTTTAAGACGAAATACTTGTAATAAACATTGTTTATCGTTCAATATTTAAGTTATTTCGATTATTAGTTAAAATATTCTTGTAATAACTCGAAAAGGTAATTTAAAAAACGTCTTTAGTTAGTAATCCGATTTTAAAAATATTGAAAGTACTGATGACGTTAGAATAGGCTGTTTTAAACAAAATACTTGTACTAAACCCTTTTTTCTTGTACAATATATAAAATATTTTGATTATTGGCATTACTAATCATGTAATATATCATACAGCTAATTAAATAAACCCTTTCGGACAGGAATATTAGTTTTAAAGTATTAAAACTCCTTTTGACGTTGAAATCGGCTATTTAAGACGAAATACTTGCAATAAACATTGTTTATCATTCAATATTTAAGTTATTTCGATTATTATTTAAACTATTCTTGTAATAATACATAAAGGTAATTTAATAAACGTCTTCGGTAAAATATATTTGTTTTAAAGCATAAAAAACTTCCTTTGTCGTCAAAACCGACTGTTTAAGACGAAATACTTGCATTATTGAATAATGAATCGTTCATTTTTTGAGTTATTTCGACTTTTGGTTATAATATTGGTCTAATATTATGCACAGCTAATTTAATAAACGTCTTTAGTTAGTAATCCAACTTTAAACATATTAAAAGTACTTTAGATGTTATAATAGGCTGTTTTAAACAAAATACTTGTATTAAACCCTTTTTTTTTGTACAATATATGAATTATTTTGATTATTGGCATTAATGATCATGTAATATATCATATAGCTAATTAAATAAACCTCTTTGGATAAAAATATTAGTTTTAATTTATTAAAACTCCTTTTGACGTCAAAATTGGCTGTTAAAAACGAAACACTTGAAATAAACATTGTTTATCGTAAAGTGTTTAAGTTTTTCCATTTTTTGTTTATAATATTTTTGTAATATTTCGTACAGCTAATTAAATAAACGTCTTTAGTAAGTAATCCGAATTTAAACATATTAAAAGTACTAATGACGTTAAAATAGGCAGTTTTAGGCAAAATACTTGTACTAAACCCTTTTTTCTTGTACAATATATAAAAAATTTTGATTATTGGCATTACTAATCATGTAATATATCACATAGCTAATTAAATAAACCTCTTGGGATAGGAATATTAGTTTTAAAATATTAAAACTCCTTTTGACGTCAAAATCGGCTGTTTAAGACGAAATACTTGCAATAAACATTGTTTATCGTAAAATATTTAAGTTATTTCGATTATTAGTTAAAATACTCTTGTAATAACTCAAAAAGGTAATTTAATAAACGTCTTCGGTTAAAAATATTTGTTTTAAAGCATCAAAACTCCTATTGACGTCAAAATCGGCTGTTTAAGACGAAATACTTGCAATAAACATTGTTTATCGTTCAATATTTAAGTTATTTCGATTATTAGTTAAAATATTCTTGTAATAACTCGAAAAGGTAATTTAATAAACGTCTCTAGTTAATAATCCGATTTTAAAAATATTAAAAGTACTAATGACGTTAGAATAGGCTGTTTTAAACAAAATACTTGTACTAAACCCTTTTTTCTTGTACAATATATAAATTATTTTGATTATTGGCATTACTAATCATGTAATATATCATACAGCTAATTCAATAAACCTTTTCGGACAGGAATATTAGTTTTAAAGTATTAAAACTCCTTTGGACGTTGAAATCGGCTATTTAAGACGAAATACTTGCAATAAACATTGTTTATCATTCAATATTTAAGTTATTTCGATTATTATTTAAACTATTCTTGTAATAATACATAAAGGTAATTTAATAAACGTCTTCGGTAAAATATATTTGTTTTAAAGCATAAAAAACTTCCTTTGTCGTCAAAACCGACTGTTTAAGACGAAATACTTGCATTATTGAATAATGAATCGTTCATTTTTTGAGTTATTTCGACTTTTGGTTATAATATTGGTTTAATATTATGCACAGCTAATTTAATAAACGTCTTTAGTTAGTAATCCAACTTTAAACATATTAAAAGTACTTTAGATGTTATAATAGGCTGTTTTAAACAAAATACTTGTATTAAACCCTTTTTTTTTGTACAATATATGAATTATTTTGATTATTGGCATTAATGATCATGTAATATATCATATAGCTAATTAAATAAACCTCTTTGGATAAAAATATTAGTTTTAATTTATTAAAACTCCTTTTGACGTCAAAATTGGCTGTTAAAAACGAAACACTTGAAATAAACATTGTTTATCGTAAAGTGTTTAAGTTTTTCCATTTTTTGTTTATAATATTTTTGTAATATTTCGTACAGCTAATTAAATAAACGTCTTTAGTAAGTAATCCGAATTTAAACATATTAAAAGTACTAATGACGTTAAAATAGGCAGTTTTAGGCAAAATACTTGTACTAAACCCTTTTTTCTTGTACAATATATAAAAAATTTTGATTATTGGCATTACTAATCATGTAATATATCACATAGCTAATTAAATAAACCTCTTGGGATAGGAATATTAGTTTTAAAATATTAAAACTCCTTTTGACGTCAAAATCGGCTGTTTAAGACGAAATACTTGCAATAAACATTGTTTATCGTAAAATATTTAAGTTATTTCGATTATTAGTTAAAATACTCTTGTAATAACTCAAAAAGGTAATTTAATAAACGTCTTCGGTTAAAAATATTTGTTTTAAAGCATCAAAACTCCTATTGACGTCAAAATCGGCTGTTTAAGACGAAATACTTGCAATAAACATTGTTTATCGTTCAATATTTAAGTTATTTCGATTATTAGTTAAAATATTCTTGTAATAACTCGAAAAGGTAATTTAATAAACGTCTCTAGTTAATAATCCGATTTTAAAAATATTAAAAGTACTAATGACGTTAGAATAGGCTGTTTTAAACAAAATACTTGTACTAAACCCTTTTTTCTTGTACAATATATAAATTATTTTGATTATTGGCATTACTAATCATGTAATATATCATACAGCTAATTCAATAAACCTTTTCGGACAGGAATATTAGTTTTAAAGTATTAAAACTCCTTTGGACGTTGAAATCGGCTATTTAAGACGAAATACTTGCAATAAACATTGTTTATCATTCAATATTTAAGTTATTTCGATTATTAGTTAAAATATTCTTGTAATAACTCATAAAGGTAATTTAATAAACGTCTTCGGTAAAATATAATTGTTTTAAAGCATAAAAACTTCCTTTGTCGTCAAAACCGACTGTTTAAGACGAAATACTTGCAATATTGAATAATGAATCGTTCATTATTTGAGTTATTTCGACTTTTGGTTATAATATTGGTTTAATATTATGCACAGCTAATTTAATAAACGTCTTTAGTTAGTAATCCAATTTTAAACATATTAAAAGTACTTTAGACGTTATAATAGGCTGTTTTAAACAAAATACTTGTATTAAACCCTTTTTTTTTGTACAATTTAGGAATTATTTTGGTTATTGGCATTAATGATCATGTTATATATCATATAGCTAATTAAATAAACCTCTTTGGATAAAAATATTAGTTTTAATTTATTAAAACTCCTTTTGACGTCAAAATTGGCTGTTAAAAACGAAACACTTGAAATAAACATTGTTTATCGTAAAGTGTGTAAGTTATTCCATTTGTTGTTTATAATATTTTTGTAATATTTCGTACAGCTAATTAAATAAACGTCTTTAGTTAGTAATCCGAAATTAAACATATTAAAAGTACTAATGACGTTAGAATAGGCTGTTTTAAACAAAATACTTGTACTAAACCCTTTTTTCTTGTACAATATATAAATTATTTTGATTATTGGCATTACTAATCATGTAATATATCATACAGCTAATTAAATAAACCTCTTCGGATAGGAATATTAGTTTTAAAGTATTAAAACTCCTTTTGACGTTGAAATCGGCTATTTAAGACGAAATACTTGCAATAAACATTGTTTATCATTCAATATTTAAGTTATTTCGATTATTAGTTAAAATATTCTTGTAATAACTCATAAAGGTAATTTAATAAACGTCTTCGGTAAAAAATATTTGTTTTAAAGCATAAAAACTTTCTTTGTCGTCAAAACCAACTGTTTAAGACGAAATACTTGCAATAATGAATAATGAATCGTTCATTATTTGAGTTATTTCGACTTTTGGTTATAATATTGGTTTAATATTATGCACAGCTAATTTAATAAACGTCTTTAGTTAGTAATCAAACTTTGAACATATTAAAAGTACTTTAGATGTTATAATAGGCTGTTTTAAACAAAATACTTGTATTAAACCCTTTTTTCTTGTACAATATATGAATTATTTTGATTATTGGCATTAATGATCATGTAATATATCATATAGCTAATTAAATAAACCTCTTTGAATAGGAATATAATTTTTAATTTATTAAAACTCCTTTTGACGTCGAAATCGGCTGTTTAAGACGAAATACTTGTAATAAACATTGTTTATCGTTCAATATTTAAGTTATTTCGATTATTAGTTAAAATATTCTTGTAATAACTCGAAAAGGTAATTTAAAAAACGTCTTTAGTTAGTAATCCAATTTTAAAAATATTGAAAGTACTGATGACGTTAGAATAGGCTGTTTTAAACAAAATACTTGTACTAAACCCTTTTTTCTTGTACAATATATAAAATATTTTGATTATTGGCATTACTAATCATGTAATATATCATACAGCTAATTAAATAAACCCTTTCGGACAGGAATATTAGTTTTAAAGTATTAAAACTCCTTTTGACGTTGAAATCGGCTATTTAAGACGAAATACTTGCAATAAACATTGTTTATCATTCAATATTTAAGTTATTTCGATTATTAGTTAAACTATTCTTGTAATAATACATAAAGGTAATTTAATAAACGTCTTCGGTAAAATATATTTGTTTTAAAGCATAAAAACTTCCTTTGTCGTCAAAACCGACTGTTTAAGACGAAATACTTGCATTATTGAATAATGAATCGTTCATTTTTTGAGTTATTTCGACTTTTGGTTATAATATTGGTTTAATATTATGCACAGCTAATTTAATAAACGTCTTTAGTTAGTAATCCAACTTTAAACATATTAAAAGTACTTTAGATGTTATAATAGGCTGTTTTAAACAAAATACTTGTATTAAACCCTTTTTTTTTTGTACAATATATGAATTATTTTGATTATTGGCATTAATGATCATGTAATATATCATATAGCTAATTAAATAAACCTCTTTGGATAAAAATATTAGTTTTAATTTATTAAAACTCCTTTTGACGTCAAAATTGGCTGTTAAAAACGAAACACTTGAAATAAACATTGTTTATCGTAAAGTGTTTAAGTTTTTCCATTTTTTGTTTATAATATTTTTGTAATATTTCGTACAGCTAATTAAATAAACGTCTTTAGTTAGTAATCCGAATTTAAACATATTAAAAGTACTAATGACGTTAAAATAGGCAGTTTTAGGCAAAATACTTGTACTAAACCCTTTTTTCTTGTACAATATAAAAATTATTTTGATTATTGGCATTACTAATCATGTAATATATCATACAGCTAATTAAATAAACCTCTTCGGATAGGAATATTAGTTTTAAAATATTAAAACTCCTTTTGACGTTGAAATCGGCTATTTAAGACGAAATACTTGCAATAAACATTGTTTATCATTCAATATTTAAGTTATTTCGATTATTAGTTAAAATATTCTTGTAATAACTCATAAAGGTAATTTAAAAAACGTCTTCGGTAAAAAATATTTGTTTTAAAGCATAAAAACTTCCTTTGTCGTCAAAACCAACTGTTTAAGACGAAATACTTGCATTATTGAATAAGGAATCGTTCATTATTTTAGTTATTTCGACTTTCGGTTATAATATTGGTTTAATATTATGCACAGCTAATTTAATAAACGTCTTTAGTTAGTAATCCAACTTTAAACATATTAAAAGTACTTTAGATGTTATAATAGGCTGTTTTAAACAAAATACTTGTATCAAACCCTTTTTTCTTGTACAATATATGAATTATTTTGATTATTGGCATTAATGATCATGTAATATATCATATAGCTAATTAATTAAACCTCTTTGGATAGGAATATAAGTTTTAAATTATTACAACTCCTTTTGCTGCAAAATCGGCTGTTTAAGACGAAATACTTGCAACAAACATTGTTTATCGTTCAATATTTAAGTTAATTCGATTATTAGTTAAAATATTCTTGTAATAACTCGAAAAGGTAATTTAATAAACGTCTTTAGTTAGTAATCCGAATTTAAAAATATTAAAAGTACTAATGACGTTAGAATAGGCTGTTTTAAACAAAATACTTGTACTAAACCCTTTTTTCTTGTACAATATATAAATTATTTTGATTATTGACATTACTAATCATGTAATATATCATACAGCTAATTAAATAAACCTCTTCGGACAGGAATATTAGTTTTAAAGTATTAAAACTCCTTTTGACGTTGAAATCGGCTATTTAAGACGAAATACTTGCAATAAACATTGTTTATCATTCAATATTTAAGTTATTTCGATTATTAGTTAAAATATTCTTGTAATAACTCATAAAGGTAATTTAATAAACGTCTTCGGTAAAATATATTTGTTTTAAAGCATAAAAACTTCCTTTGTTGTCAAAACTGACTGTTTAAGACGAAATACTTGCTTTATTGAATAATGAATCGTTCATTATTTGAGTTATTTCGACATTTGGTTATAATATTGGTTTAATATTATGCACAGCTAATTTAATAAACGTCTTTAGTTAGTAATCCAATTTTAAACATATTAAAAGTACTTTAGACGTTATAATAGACTGTTTTAATCAAAATACTTGTATTAAACCCTTTTTTTTTGTACAATATAGGAATTATTTTGGTTATTGGCATTAATGATCATGTAATATATCATATAGATAATTAAAAAAACCTCTTTGGATAGAAGTATTAGTTTTAAAGTATTAAAACTCCTTTGGACGTCAAAATTGGCTGTTAAAAACGAAACACTTGAAATAAACATTGTTTATCGTAAAGTGTTTAAGTTATTCCATTTGTTGTTTATAATATTTTTGTAATATTTCGTACAGCTAATTAAATAAACGTCTTTAGTTAGTAATCCGAATTTAAACATATTAAAAGTACTAATGACGTCAGAATAGGCTGTTTTAAACAAAATACTTGTACTAAACCCATTTTTCTTGTACAATATTTAAATTATTTTGATTATTGGCATTACTAACCATGTAATATATCATACAGCTAATTAAATAAACCTCTTCGGATAGGAATATTAGTTTTAAAGTATTAAAACTCTTTTTGACGTTGAAATCGGCTATTTAAGACGAAATACTTGCAATAAACATTGTTTATCATTCAATATTTAAGTTATTTCGATTATTAATTAAAATATTCTTGTAATAACTCATAAAGATAATTTAATAAACGTCTTCGGTAAAAAATATTTGTTTTAAAGCATAAAAACTTCCTTTGTCGTCAAAACCGACTGTTTAAGACGAAATACTTGCAGTATTTAATAATGAATCGTTCATTATTTGAGTTATTTCGACTTTTGGTTATAATATTGGTTTAATATTATGCACAGCTAATTTAATAAACGTCTTTAGTTAGTAATCAAACTTTAAACATATTAAAAGTACTTTAGATATTATAATAGGCTGTTTTAAACAAAATACTTGTATTAAACCCTTTTTTGTTGTACAATATATGAATTATTTTGATTATTGGCATTACTAATCATGTAATATATCATACAGCTAATTAAATAAACCTCTTCGGTGAGGAATATTAGTTTTAAAATATTAAAACTCCTTTTGACATTGAAATCGGCTATTTAAGACAAAATACTTGCAATAAACAATGTTTATCATTCAATATTTAAGTTATTTCGATTATTAGTTAAAATATTCTTGTAATAACTCATAAAGGTAATTTAATAAACGTCTTCGGTTAAAAATATTTGTTTTAAAGCATCAAAACTTCCTATGACGTCAAAACCGACTGTTTAAGTCGAAATACTTGCAAAAAACATTGTTTATCGTTCATTAATAGAGTTAAGTCGACTTTTGATTATAATATTGATGTAATATTATGTGCAGCTATTTTAATAAACGTCTTTAGTTAGTAATCCAACTTTGAACATATTAAAAGTACTATACACGTTAAAATAGGCTGTTTTAAAAAAAAATACTTGTATTAAACCCTTTTTCCTCGTACACTTTATGAATTATTTTGAGTATTGGCATTAATATTCTTGTAATATGTCATACAGCTATTTAAATAAACCTTTTCGGATAGGAATATTAGTTTTAAAATATTAAAATTCCTTTTGACGTTTAAATCGGCTATTTAAGACGTAATACTTGCAATAAACATTGTTTATTATTCAATATTTAAGTTAATTCGATTATTAGTTAAAATATTCTTGTAATAACTCATAAAGGTAATTTAATAAACGTCTTCGGTAAAAAATATTTGTTTTAAAGCATAAAAACTTCCTTTGTCGTCAAAACCGACTGTTTAAGACGAAATACTTGCAATATTGAATAATGAATCGTTCATTATTTGAGTTATTTCGACTTTTGGTTATAATATTGGTTTAATATTTTGCACAGCTAATTTAATAAACGTCTTTAGTTAGTAATCCAATTTTAAACATATTAAAAGTACTTTAGACGTTATAATAGGCTGTTTTAAACAAAATACTTGTATTAAACCCTTATTTCTTGTACAATATTTAAATTATTTTGATTATTGGCATTACTAACCATGTAATATATCATACAGCTATTTAAATAAACCTTTTCGGATAGGAATATTAGTTTTAAAATATTAAAACTCCTTTTGACGTTTAAATCGGCTATTTAAGACGTAATACTTGCAATAAACATTGTTTATCATTCAATATTTAAGTTAATTCGATTATTAGTTAAATTATTTTTGTAATAACTCATAAAGGTAATTTAATAAACGTCTTCGGTAAAACATATTAAAAGTACTTTAGATGTTATAATAGGCTGTTTTAAACAAAATACTTGTATTAAACCCTTTTTTCTTGTACAATATATGATTTATTTTGATCAATTATTAATAATCATGTAATATATCATATAGCTAATTAAATAAACCTCTTTGAATAGGAATATAAGTTTTAATTTATTAAAACTCCTTTTGACGTCAAAATCGGCTGTTTAAGACGAAATACTTGCAATAAACATTGTTTATCGTTCAATATTTAAGTTATTTCGATTATTAGTTAAAATATTCTTTTAACTAATAACTCGAAAAGGTAATTTAATAAACGTCTCTAGTTAATAATCCGATTTTAAAAATATTAAAAGTACTAATGACGTTAGAATAGGCTGTTTTAAAAAAAAAACTTGTACTAAACCCTTTTTCCTCGTACACTTTATGAATTATTTTGAGTATTGGCATTAATATTCTTGTAATATGTCATACAGCTATTTAAATAAACCTTTTCGGATAGGAATATTAGTTTTAAAATATTAAAACTCCTTTTGACGTTTAAAACGGCTATTTAAGACGTAATACTTGCAATAAACATTGTTTATCATTCAATATTTAAGTTAATTCGATTATTAGTTAAATTATTTTTGTAATAACTCATAAAGGTAATTTAATAAACGTCTTCGGTAAAAAATATTTGTTTTAAAGCATAAAAACTTCCTTTGTCGTCAAAACTGACTGTTTAAGACGAAATACTTGCAATATTGAATAATGAATCGTTCATTATTTGAGTTATTTCTACTTTTGGTTATAATATTGGTTTAATATTATGCACAGCTAATTTAATAAACGTCTTTAGTTAGTAATCCAATTTTAAACATATTAAAAGTACTTTAGACGTTATAATAGGCTGTTTTAAACAAAATACTTGTATTAAACCCTTTTTTTTTGTACAATTTAGGAATTATTTCGGTTATTGGCATTAATGATCATGTTATATATCATATAGCTAATTAAATAAACCTCTTTGGATAGAAATATTAGTTTTAATTTATTAAAACTCCTTTTGACGTCAAAAATGGCTGTTAAAAACGAAACACTTGAAATAAACATTGTTTATCGTAAAGTGTGTAAGTTATTCCATTTGTTGTTTATAATATTTTTGTAATATTTCGTACAGCTAATTAAATAAACGTCTTTAGTTATTAATCCGAAATTAAACATATTAAAAGTACTAATGACGTTAGAATAGGCTGTTTTAAACAAAATACTTGTCCTAAACCCTTTTTTCTTGTACAATATATAAATTATTTTGATTATTGGCATTACTAATCATGTAATATATCATACAGCTAATTAAATAAACCTCTTCGGATAGGAATATTAGTTTTAAAGTATTAAAACTCCTTTTGATGTTGAAATCGGCTATTTAAGACGAAATACTTGCAATAAACATTGTTTATCATTCAATATTTAAGTTTTTTCGATTATTAGTTAAAATATTCTTGTAATAACTCATAAAGGTAATTTAATAAACGTCTTCGGTAAAATATATTTGTTTTAAAGCACAAAAACTTCCTTTGTCGTCAAAACCGACTGTTTAAGACAAAATACTTGCATTATTGAATAATGAATCGTTCATTATTTGAGTTATTTCGACTTTTGGTTATAATATTGGTTAAATATTATGCACAGCTAATTTAATAAACGTCTTTAGTTAGTAATCCAACTTTAAACATATTAAAAGTACTTTAGATGTTATAATAGGCTGTTTTAAAAAAAAATACTTGTATTAAACCCTTTTTTCTTGTAAAATATATGAATTATTTTGATTATTGGCATTACTAATCATGTAATATATCATACAGCTAATTAAATAAACCTCTTCGGATAGGAATATTAGTTTTAAAATATTAAAACTCCTTTTGACGTTGAGATCGGCTATTTTAAGACGAAATACTTGCAATAAACATTGTTTATCATTCAATATTTAAGTTATTTCGATTATTAGTTTAAATATTCTTGTAATAACTCATAAAGGTCATTTAAAAAACGTCTTCGGTAAAAAATATTTGTTTTAAAGCATAAAAACTTTCTTTGTCGTCAAAACCAACTGTTTAAGACGAAATACTTGCAATAATGAATAATGAATCGTTCATTATTTGAGTTATTTCGACTTTTGGTTATAATATTGGTTTAATATTATGCACAGCTAATTTAATAAACGTCTTTAGTTAGTAATCAAACTTTGAACATATTAAAAGTACTTTAGATGTTATAATAGGCTGTTTTAAACAAAATACTTGTATTAAACCCTTTTTTCTTGTACAATATATGAATTATTTTGATTATTGGCATTAATGATCATGTAATATATCATATAGCTAATTAAATAAACCTCTTTGAATAGGAATATAATTTTTATTTTATTAAAACTCCTTTTGACGTCGAAATCGGCTGTTTAAGACGAAATACTTGTAATAAACATTGTTTATCGTTCAATATTTAAGTTATTTCGATTATTAGTTAAAATATTCTTGTAATAACTCGAAAAGGTAATTTAAAAAACGTCTTTAGTTAGTAATCCGATTTTAAAAATATTGAAAGTACTGATGACGTTAGAATAGGCTGTTTTAAACAAAATACTTGTACTAAACCCTTTTTTCTTGTACAATATATAAAATATTTTGATTATTGGCATTACTAATCATGTAATATATCATACAGCTAATTAAATAAACCCTTTCGGACAGGAATATTAGTTTTAAAGTATTAAAACTTATTTTGACGTTGAAATCGGCTATTTAAGACGAAATACTTGCAATAAACATTGTTTATCATTCAATATTTAAGTTATTTCGATTATTAGTTAAACTATTCTTGTAATAACTCATAAAGGTAATTTAATAAACGTCTTCGGTAAAATATATTTGTTTTAAAGCATAAAAACTTCCTTTGTCGTCAAAACCGACTGTTTAAGACGAAATACTTGCAATATTGAATAATGAATCGTTCATTTTTTGAGTTATTTCGACTTTTGGTTATAATATTGGTTTAATATTATGCACAGCTAATTTAATAAACGTCTTTAGTTAGTAATCCAACTTTAAACATATTAAAAGTACTTTAGATGTTATAATAGGCTGTTTTAAACAAAATACTTGTATTAAACCCTTTTTTTTTGTACAATATATAAATTATTTTGATTATTGGCATTAAAGATCATGTAATATATCATATAGCTAATTAAATAAACCTCTTTGGATAAAAATATTAGTTTTAATTTATTAAAACTCCTTTTGACGTCAAAATTGGCTGTTAAAAACGAAACACTTGAAATAAACATTGTTTATCGTAAAGTGTTTAAGTTTTTCCATTTTTTGTTTATAATATTTTTGTAATATTTCGTACAGCTAATTAAATAAACGTCTTTAGTTAGTAATCCGAATTTAAACATATTAAAAGTACTAATGACGTTAAAATAGGCAGTTTTAGGCAAAATACTTGTACTAAACCCTTTTTTCTTGTACAATATAAAAATTATTTTGATTATTGGCATTACTAATCATGTAATATATCATACAGCTAATTAAATAAACCTCTTCGGATAGGAATATTAGTTTTAAAGTATTAAAACCCCTTTTGACGTTGAAATCGGCTATTTAAGACGAAATACTTGCAATAAACATTGTTTATCATTCAATATTTAAGTAATTTCGATTATTAGTTAAAATATTCTTGTAATAACTCATAAAGGTAATTTAATAAACGTCTTCGGTAAAATATATTTGTTTTAAAGCATAAAAACTTCCTTTGTCGTCAAAACCAACTGTTTAAGACGAAATACTTCCATTATTGAATAATGAATCGTTCATTATTTGAGTTATTTCGACTTTTGGTTATAATATTGGTTTAATATTAAGCACAGCTAATTTAATAAACGTCTTTAGTTAGTAATCCAACTTTAAACATATTAAAAGTACTTTAGATGTTATAATAGGCTGTTTTAAACAAAATATTTGTATTAAACCCTTTTTTCTTGTACAATATATAAATTATTTTGATTATTGGCATTACTAATCATGTAATATATCATACAGCTAATTTAATAAACCTCTTCGGATAGGAATATTAGTTTTAAAATATTAAAACTCCTTTTGACGTTGAAATCGGCTATTTAAGACGAAATACTTGCAATAAACATTGTTTATCATTCAATATTTAAGTTATTTCGATTATTAGTTAAAATATTCTTGTAATAACTCATAAAGGTAATTTAAAAAACGTCTTCGGTAAAAAATATTTGTTTTAAAGCATAAAAACTTCCTTTGTCGTCAAAACCAACTGTTTAAGACGAAATACTTGCATTATTGAATAATGAATCGTTCATTATTTTAATTATTTCGACTTTCGGTTATAATATTGGTTTAATATTATGCACAGCTAATTTAATAAACGTCTTTAGTTAGTAATCCAACTTTAAACATATTAAAAGTACTTTAGATGTTATAATAGGCTGTTTTAAACAAAATACTTGTATCAAACCCTTTTTTCTTGTACAATATATGAATTATTTTGATTATTGGCATTAATGATCATGTAATAAATCATATAGCTAATTAATTAAACCTCTTTGGATAGGAATATAAGTTTTAAGTTATTAAAACTCCTTTTGACGTCAAAATCGGCTGTTTAAGACGAATCACTTGCAAAAAACATTGTTTATCGTTCAATATTTAAGTTAATTCGATTATTAGTTAAAATATTCTTGTATTAACTCGAAAAGGTAATTTAATAAACGTCTATAGTTAGTAATCCGATTTTAAACATATTAAAAGTACTAATGACGTTAGAATAGGCTGTTTTAAACAAAATACTTGTACTAAACCCTTTTTTCTTGTACAATATATAAAATATTTTGATTATTGGCATTACTCATCATGTAATATATCATACAGCTAATTAAATAAACCCTTTCGGACAGGAATATTAGTTTTAAAGTATTAAAACTCCTTTTGACGTTGAAATCGGCTATTTAAGACGAAATACTTGCAATAAACATTGTTTATCATTCAATATTTAAGTTATTTCGATTATTAGTTAAAATATTCTTGTAATAACTCATAAAGGTAATTTAATAAACGTCTTCGGTACAATATATTTGTTTTAAAGCATAAAAACTTTCTTTGTTGTCAAAACCGACTGTTTAAGACGAAATATTTGCATTATTGAATAATGAATCGTTCATTATTTGAGTTATTTCGACTTTTGTTTATAATATTGGTTTAATATTTTGCACAGCTAATTTAATAAACGTCTTTAGTTAGTAATCCAACTTTAAACATATTAAAAGTACTTTAGATGTTATAATAGGCTGTTTTAAACAAAATACTTGTATTAAACCCTTTTTTCTTGTACAATATATGAATTATTTTGATTATTGGCATTAATGATCAATTAATATATCACATAGCTAATTAAATAAACCTCTTTGGATAGGAATATTAGTTTTAATTTATTAAAACTCCTTTTGACGTCAAAATCGGCTGTTTAAGACGAAATACTTGCAATAAACATTGTTTATCGTTCAATATTTAAGTTATTTCGATTATTAGTTAAAATATTCTTGTAATAACTCATAAAGGTAACTTAATAAACGTCTTCGGTTAAAAATATTTGTTTTAAAGCATTAAAACTTCCTATGACGTCAATACCGACTGTTTAAGACGAAATACTTGCAATAAACATTGTTTATCGTTCATTAATTGAGTTATTTCGACTTTTGATTATAATATTGATGTAATATTATGTGCAGCTATTTTAATAAACGTCTTTAGTTAGTAATCCAACTTTAAACATATTAAAAGTACTATACACGTTAAAATAGGCTGTTTTAAAAAAAATACTTGTATTAAACCCTTTTTCTTCGTACACTTTATGAATTATTTTGAGTATTGGCATTAATATTCTTGTAATATGTCATACAACTATTTAAATAAACCTTTTCGGATAGGAATATTAGTTTTAAAATATTAAAACTCCTTTTGACGTTTAAATCGGCTATTTAAGACGTAATACTTGCAATAAACATTGTTTATCATTCAATATTTAAGTTAATTCGATTATTAGTTAAACTATTTTTGTAATAACTCATAAAGGTAATTTAATAAACGTCTTCGGTAAAAAATATTTGTTTTAAAGCATAAAAACTTCCATTGTCGTCAAAACCGACTGTTTAAGACGAAATAGTTGCAATATTGAATAATTAATCGTTCATTATTTGAGTTATTTCTACTTTTGGTTATAATATTGGTTTAATATTATGCACAGCTAATTTTATAAACGTCTTTAGTTAGTAATCCACCTTTAAACATATTAAAAGTACTTTAGACGTTATAATAGGCTGTTTTAAACAAAATACTTGTATTAAACCCTTTTTTTTTTGTACAATATAGGAATTATTTTGGTTATTGGCATTAATGATCATGTAATATATCATATAGCTAATTAAATAAACCTCTTTGGATAGAAATATTAGTTTTAATTTATTAAAACTCCTTTTGACGTCAAAATTGGCTGTTAAAAACGAAACACTTGAAATAAACATTGTTTATCGTAAAGTGTTTAAGTTATTCCATTTGTTGTTTATAATATTTTTGTAATATTTTGTACAGCTAATTAAATAAACGTCTTTAGTTAGTAATCCGAATTTAAACATATTAAAAGTACTTTAGATGTTATAATAGGCTGTTTTAAACAAAATACTTGTATTAAACCCTTTTTCATGTACAATATATGAATTATTTTGTTTATTGGCATTAATGATCATGTAATATATCATATAGCTAATGAAATAAACCTCTCTGGATAGGAATAATAGTTTTAATTTATTAAAACTCCTTTAGACGTCAAAATCGGCTGTTTAAGACGAATGCTTGCAACAAACATTGTTTATCGTTCAATATTTAAGTTATTTCGATTATTAGTTAAAATATTCTTGTAATAACTCATAAAGGTAATTTAAAAAATGTCTTCGGTAAAATATATTTGTTTTAAAGCATAAAAACTTTCTTTGTCGTCAAAACCGACTGTTTAAGACGAAATATTTGCATTATTGAATAATGAATCGTTCATTATTTGAGTTATTTCGACTTTTGGTTATAATATTGGTTTAATATTTTGCACAGCTAATTTAATAAACGTCTTTAGTTAGTAATCCAACTTTAAACATATTAAAAGTACTTTAGATGTTATAATAGGCTGTTTTAAACAAAATACTTGTATTAAACCCTTTTTCATGTACAATATATGAATTATTTTGTTTATTGGCATTAATGATCATGTAATATATCATATAGCTAATGAAATAAACCTCTCTGGATAGGAATAATAGTTTTAATTTATTAAAACTCCTTTAGACGTCAAAATCGGCTGTTTAAGACGAATGCTTGCAACAAACATTGTTTATCGTTCAATATTTAAGTTATTTCGATTATTAGTTAAAATATTCTTGTAATAACTCATAAAGGTAATTTAAAAAACGTCTTCGGTAAAAAATATTTGTTTTAAAGCATTAAAACTTCCTATGACGTCAAAACCGACTGTTTAAGACGAAATACTTGCAAAAAACATTGTTTATCGTTCATTAATTGAGTTATGTCGACTTTTGATTATAATATTGATGTAATATTATGTGCAGCTATTTTAATAAACGTCTTTAGTTAGTAATCCAACTTTAAACATATTAAAAGTACTATACACGTTAAAATAGGCTGTTTTAAAAAAATACTTGTATAAAACCCTTTTTCCTCGTACACTTTATGAATTATTTTGAGTATTGGCATTAATATTCTTTTAATATGTCATACAGCTATTTAAATAAACCTTTCGGATAGGAATATTAGTTTTAAAATATTAAAACTCCTTTTGACGTTTAAATTGGCTATTTAAGACGTAATACTTGCAATAAACATTGTTTATCATTCAATATTTAAGTTAATTCGATTATTAGTTAAAATATTCTTGTAATAACTCATAAAGGTAATTTAATAAACGTCTTCGGTAAAAAATATTTGTTTTAAAGCATAAAAACTTCCTTTGTTGTCAAAACCGACTGTTTAAGACGAAATACTTGCAATATTGAATAATGAATCGTTCATTATTTGAGTTATTTCTACTTTTGGTTATAATTTTGGTTTAATATTATGCAGAGCTAATTTAATAGACGTCTTTAGTTATTAATCCAACTTTAAACATTTTAAAAGTACTTTAGACGTTATAATAGGCTGTTTTAAACAAAATACTTGTATTAAACCCTTTTTTTTTTGTACAATATATGAATTATTTTGGTTATTGGCATTAATGATCATGTAATATATCATATAGCTAATTAAATAAACCTCTTTGGATAGAAATATTAGTTTTAATTTATTAAAACTCCTTTTGACGTCAAAATTGGCTGTTAAAAACGAAACACTTGAAATAAACATTGTTTATCGTAAAGTGTTTAAGTTATTCCATTTGTTGTTTATAATATTTTTGAAATATTTCGTACAGCTAATTAAATAAACGTCTTTAGTTAGTAATCCGAATTTAAACATATTAAAAGTACTTATGACGTTAGAATAGGCTGTTTTAAACAAAATACTTGTATTAAACCCTTCTTTTTTGTACAATATATAAATTATTTTGATTATTGGCATTACTAATCATGTAATAGATCATACAACTAATTAAATAAACCTCTTCGGATAGGAATATTAGTTTTAAAGTATTAAAACTCCTTTTGACGTTGAAATCGGATATTTAAGACGAAATACTTGCAACAAACATTGTTTATCATTCAATATTTTAGTTATTTCGATTATTAGTTTAAATATTCTTGTAATAACTCATAAAGGTAATTTCATATACGTCTTCGGTAAAAAATATTTGTTTTAAAGCATAAAAACTTCCTTTGTCGTCAAAACCGACTGTTTAAAACGAAATACTTGCATTATTGAATAATGAATCGTTCATTATTTGAGTTATTTTGACTTTTGGTTATAATATTGGTTTAATATTATGCACAGCTAATTTAATAAACGTCTTTATATAGTAATCCAACTTTAAACATATTAAAAGTACTTTAAATGTTATCATAGGCTGTTTTAAACAAAATACTTGCATTAAACCCTTTTTTGTTTTACAGTATATGAATTATTTTGATTATTGGCATTAATGATCATGTAATATATCATATAGCTAATTAAATAAACCTCTTTGGATAGAAATATTTGTTTTAATTTATTAAAACTCCTTTTGACGTCAAAAATGGCTGTTAAAAACGAAACACTTATAATAAACATTGTTTATCGTAAAGTGTTTAAGTTATTCTATTTGTTGTTTATAATATTTTTGTAATATTTCGTACAGCTAATTAAATAAACGTCTTTAGTTAGTAATCCGAATTTAAACATATTAAAAGTACTAATGACGTTAGAATAGGCTGTTTTAAACAAAATACTTGTACTAAACCCTTTTTTCTTGTACAATATATAAATTATTTTGATTATTGGCATTACTAATCATGTAATATATCATACAGCTAATTAAATAAACCTTTTCGGATAGGAATATTAGTTTTAAAGTATTAAAACTCCTTTTGACGTTGAAATCGGCTATTTAAGACGAAATACTTGCAATAAACATTGTTTATCATTCAATATTTAAGTTATTTCGATTATTAGTTAAAATATTCTTGTAATAAGTCATAAGGTAATTTAATAAACGTTTTCGGTAAAATATATTTGTTTTAAAGCATAAAAACTTCCTTTGTCTTCAGAACCGACTGTTTAAGACGAAATACTTGCGATATTGAAAAATGAATCGTTCATTATTTGAGTTATTTCGACTTTTAGTTATAATATTGGTTTAATATTATGCACAGCTAATTTAATAAACGTCTTTAGTTAGTAATCCAACTTTAAACATATTAAAAGTACTTTAGAGGTTATAATAGGCTGTTTTAAACAAAATACTTGTATTAAACCCTATTTTCTTGTACAATATATGAATTATTTTGTTTATTGGCATTAATGATCATGTAATATATCATATAGCTAATTAAATAAACCTCTTTAAATAGGAATATAAGTTTTAATTTATTAAAACTCCTTTTGACGTCAAAATCGGCTGTTTAAGACGAAATACTTGCAATAAACATTGTTTATCAATCAATATTTAAGTTATTTCGATTATTAGTTAAAATAATCTTTGAATAACTAGAAAAGGTAATTTAATAAACGTCTTTAGTTAGTAATCCGAATTTAAACATATTAAAAGTACTAATGACGTTAGAATAGGCTGTTTTAAACAAAATACTTGTACTAAACCCATTTTTCTTGTACAATATAAAAATTATTTTGATTATTGGATTACTAATCAAGTAATATATCATACAGCTAATTAAATAAACCTCTTCGGATAGGAATATTAGTTTTAATATATTAAAACTCCTTTTGACGTCAAAATCGGCTGTTTAAGACGAAATACTTGCAATAAACATTGTTTATCGTTCAATATTTAAGTTATTGCGAATATTAGTTAAAATATTCTTGTAATAACTCATAAAGGTAATTTAATAAACGTCTTCGGTTAAAAATATTTGTTTTAAAGCATCAAAACTTCCTATGACGTCAAAACCGACTGTTTAAGACGAAATACTTGCAAAAAACATTGTTTATCGTTCATTAATTGAGTTATTTCGACTTTTGATTATAATATTGGTGTAATATTATGTGCAGCTATTTTAATAAACGTCTTTAGTTAGTAATCCAACTTTAAACATATTAAAAGTACTATACACGTTAAAATAGGCTGTTTTAAACAAAATACTTGTATTAAACCCTTTTTCCTCGTACACTTTATGAATTATTTTGAGTATTGGCATTAATATTCTTGTAATATGTCATACAGCTATTTAAATAAACCTTTTCGAATAGGAATATTAGTTTTAAAATATTAAAACTCCTTTTGACGTTTAAATCGGCGATTTAAGACGTAATGCTTGCAATAAACATTTTTTATCATTCAATATTTAAGTTAATTCGATTATTAGTTAAAATATTCTTGTAGTAACTCATAAAGGTAGTTTAATAAACGTCTTCGGTAAAAAATATTTGTTTAAAGCATAAAAACTTCCTTTGTCGTCAAAACCGACTGTTTAAGATGAAATACTTGCAATATTGAATAATGAATCGTTCATTATTTGAGTTATTTCTACTTTTGGTTATAATTTTGGTTTAATATTATGCACAGCTAATTTAATAAACGTCTTTAGTTAGTAATCCAACTTTAAACATATTAAAAGTACTTTAGACGTTATAATAGGCTGTTTTAAACAAAATACTTTTATTAAACCCTTTTTTTTTGTACAATATATGAATTATTTTGGTTATTGGCATTAATGATCATGTAATATATCATATAGCTAATTAAATAAACCTCTTTGGATAAAAATATTAGTTTTAATTTATTAAAACTCCTTTTGACGTCAAAATTGGCTGTTAAAAACGAAACACTTGAAATAAACATTGTTTATCGTAAAGTGTTTAAGTTATTGCATTTGTTGTATATAATATTTTTGTAACATTTCGTACAGCTAATTAAATAAACGTCTTTAGTTAGTAATCCGAATTTAAACATATTAAAAGTACTAATGACGTTAGAATAGGCTGTTTTAAACAAAATACTTGTACTAAACCCTTTTTTCTAGTACAATATAAAAATTATTTTGATTATTGGCATTACTAATTATGTAATATAACATACAGCTAATTAAATAAACTTCTTCGGATAGGAATATTAGTTTTAATACATTAAAACTCCTTTTGACGTCAAAATCGGCTGTTTAAGACGAAATACTTGCAATAAACATTGTTTATCAATCAATATTTAAGTTATTTCGATTATTAGTTAAAATAATCTTTGAATAACTAGAAAAGGTAATTTAATAAACGTCTTTAGTTAGTAATCCGAATTTAAACATATTAAAAGTACTAATGACGTTAGAATAGGCTGTTTTAAACAAAATACTTGTACTAAACCCATTTTTCTTGTACAATATAAAAATTATTTTGATTATTGGATTACTAATCAAGTAATATATCATACAGCTAATTAAATAAACCTCTTCGGATAGGAATATTAGTTTTAATATATTAAAACTCCTTTTGACGTCAAAATCGGCTGTTTAAGACGAAATACTTGCAATAAACATTGTTTATCGTTCAATATTTAAGTTATTGCGAATATTAGTTAAAATATTCTTGTAATAACTCATAAAGGTAATTTAATAAACGTCTTCGGTTAAAAATATTTGTTTTAAAGCATCAAAACTTCCTATGACGTCAAAACCGACTGTTTAAGACGAAATACTTGCAAAAAACATTGTTTATCGTTCATTAATTGAGTTATTTCGACTTTTGATTATAATATTGGTGTAATATTATGTGCAGCTATTTTAATAAACGTCTTTAGTTAGTAATCCAACTTTAAACATATTAAAAGTACTATACACGTTAAAATAGGCTGTTTTAAACAAAATACTTGTATTAAACCCTTTTTCCTCGTACACTTTATGAATTATTTTGAGTATTGGCATTAATATTCTTGTAATATGTCATACAGCTATTTAAATAAACCTTTTCGAATAGGAATATTAGTTTTAAAATATTAAAACTCCTTTTGACGTTTAAATCGGCGATTTAAGACGTAATGCTTGCAATAAACATTGTTTATCATTCAATATTTAAGTTAATTCGATTATTAGTTAAAATATTCTTGTAGTAACTCATAAAGGTAGTTTAATAAACGTCTTCGGTAAAAAATATTTGTTTAAAGCATAAAAACTTCCTTTGTCGTCAAAACCGACTGTTTAAGATGAAATACTTGCAATATTGAATAATGAATCGTTCATTATTTGAGTTATTTCTACTTTTGGTTATAATTTTGGTTTAATATTATGCACAGCTAATTTAATAAACGTCTTTAGTTAGTAATCCAACTTTAAACATATTAAAAGTACTTTAGACGTTATAATAGGCTGTTTTAAACAAAATACTTTTATTAAACCCTTTTTTTTGTACAATATATGAATTATTTTGGTTATTGGCATTAATGATCATGTAATATATCATATAGCTAGTTAAATAAACCTCTTTGGATAAAAATATTAGTTTTAATTTATTAAAACTCCTTTTGACGTCAAAATTGGCTGTTAAAAACGAAACACTTGAAATAAACATTGTTTATCGTAAAGTGTTTAAGTTATTGCATTTGTTGTATATAATATTTTTGTAACATTTCGTACAGCTAATTAAATAAACGTCTTTAGTTAGTAATCCGAATTTAAACATATTAAAAGTACTAATGACGTTAGAATAGGCTGTTTTAAACAAAATACTTGTACTAAACCCTTTTTTCTAGTACAATATAAAAATTATTTTGATTATTGGCATTACTAATTATGTAATATAACATACAGCTAATTAAATAAACTTCTTCGGATAGGAATATTAGTTTTAATACATTAAAACTCCTTTTGACGTCAAAATCGGCTGTTTAAGACGAAATACTTGCAATAAACATTGTTTATCGTTCAATATTTAAGTTATTTCGATTATTAGTTAAAATATTCTTGTAATAACTCATAAAGGTAATTTAATAAACGTCTTCGGTTAAAAATATTTGTTTTAAAGCATCAAAACTTCCATGACTTCAAAACCGACTGTTTAAGACGAAATACTTGCAAAAAACATTGTTTATCGTTCATTAATTGAGTTATTTCGACTTTTGATTATAATATTGGTGTAATATTATGACAAGCTATTCTAATAAACGTCTTTAGTTAGTAATCCAACTTTAAACATATTAAATGTACTATACACGTTAAAATAAGCTCTTATAAACAAAATACTTGTATCAAACCCTTTTTCCTCGTACACTTTATGAATTATTTTGAGTATTGGCATTAATATTCTTGTAATATGTCATACAGCTATTTAAATAAACCTTTTCGGATAGGAATATTAGTTTTAAAATATTAAAACTCCTTTTGACGTTTAAATCGGCGATTTAAGACGTAATACTTGCAATAAACATTGTTTATCATTCAATATTTAAGTTAATTCGATTATTAGTTAAAATATTCTTGTAATAACTCATAAAGGTAGTTTAATAAACGTCTTCGGTAAAAAATATTTGTTTTAAAGCATAAAAAACTTCCTTTGTCGTCAAAACCGACTGTTTAAGACGAAATACTTGCAATATTGAATAATGAATCGTTCATTACTTGAGTTATTTCTACTTTTGGTTATAATTTTGGTTTAATATTATGCACAGCTAATTTAATAAACGTCTTTAGTTAGTAATCCAACTTTAAACATATTAAAAGTACTTTAGACGTTATAATAGGCTGTTTTAAACAAAATACTTTTATTAAACCCTTTTTTTTGTACAATATATGAATTATTTTGGTTATTGGCATTAATGATCATGTAATATATCATATAGCTAGTTAAATAAACCTCTTTGGATAAAAATATTAGTTTTAATTTATTAAAACTCCTTTTGACGTCAAAATTAGCTGTTCAAAACGAAACACTTGAAATAAACATTGTTTATCGTAAAGTGTTTAAGTTATTGCATTTGTTGTTTATAATATTTTTGTAATATTTCGTACAGCTAATTAAATAAACGTCTTTAGTTAGTAATCCGAATTTAAACATATTAATCGTACTAATGACGTTAGAATAGGCTGTTTTAAACAAAATACTTGTACTAAACCCTTTTTTCTTGTACAATATATAAATTATTTTGATTATTGGCATTACTAATCATGTAGTATATCATACAGCTAATTAAATAAACCTCTTCGGATAGGAATATTAGTTTTAAAGTATTAAAACTCCTTTTGACGTTGAAATCGGCTATTTAAGACGAAATACTTGCAATAAACATTGTTTATCATTCTATATTTAAATTATTTCGATTATTAGTTAAAATATTCTTGTAATAACTCATAAAGGTAATTTAATAAACGTCTTCGGTAAAATATATTTGTTTTAAAGCATAAAAACTTCCTTTGTCGTCAAAACCGACTGTTTAAGACGAAATACTTGCATTATTGAAAAATGAATCGTTCATTATTTGAGTTATTTCGACTTTTGCTTATAATATTGGTTTAATATTATGCACAGCTAATTTAATAAACGTCTTTAGTTAGTAATCCAAATTTAAACATATTAAAAGTACTTTAGAGGTTATAATAGTCTGTTTTAAACAAAATACTTGTATTAAACCCTTTTTTCTTGTACAATATATATATTATTTTGATTATCGGCATTAATGATCATGTAATATATCATATAGCTAATTAAATAAACCTCTTTGGATAGGAATATTAGTTTTAATTTATTAAAACTCCTTTTGACGTCAAAATCGGCTGTTTAAGACGAAATACTTGCAATAAACATTGTTTATCGTTCAATATTTAAGTTATTTCGATTATTAGTTAAAATATTCTTGTAATAACTCGAAAAGGTAATTTAATAAACGTCTTTAGTTAGTAATCCGAATTTAAAAATATTAAAAGTACTAATGACGTTAGAATATGCTGTTTTAAACAAAATACTTGTACTAAACCCTTTTTTCTTGTACAATATATAAATTATTTTGATTATTGGCATTACTAATCATGTAATATATCATACAGCTAATTAAATAAACCTCTTCGGATAGGAATATTAGTTCTAATATATTAAAACTCCTTTTGACGTCAAAATCTGCTGTTTAAGACGAAATACTTGCAATAAACATTGTTTATCGTTCAATATTTAAGTTATTTCGATTATTAGTTAAAATTTTTTGTAATAACTCATAAAAGTAATTTAATAAACGTCTTCCGTTAAAAATATTTGTTTTAAAGCATCAAAACTTCCTATGACGTCAAAACCGACTGTTTAAGACGAAATACTTGCAAAAAACATTGTTTATCGTTCATTAATTGAGTTATTTCGACTTTTGATTATAAAATTGGTGTAATATTATGGCCAGCTATTTTAATAAACGTCTTTAGTTAGTAATCCAACTTTAAACATATTAAAAGTACTATACACGTTAAAATAGGCTGTTTTAAACAAAATACTTGTATTAAACCCTTTTTCCTCGTACACTTTATGAATTATTTTGAGTATTGGCACTAATATTCTTGTAATATGTCATACAGCTAATTAAATAAACCTTTTCGGATAGGAATATTAGTTTTAAAATATTAAAACTCCTCTTGACGTCAAAATCGGCTGTTTGAGACAAAATACTTGCAGTAAAAATTGTTAATCGTTTATTATTTGAGTTATTTTGATAATTAGTTACAATATTCTTGTAATAACTCGTAAAAGTAATTTACTAAACGTCTTCGGTAAGGAATATTAGTTTTAAAGTATTTAAACTTCTTTTGAAGTCAAAATCGGCGGTTGAAGACGAAATACTTAGAATAAACATTGTTGATCGTATATTATTTGAGTTATTTCGATTTTTGTTCATAATATTCCTGTAATATTTTATACAGCTAATTAAATTAAAGCTCTTCCGTTGGGAATATTAGTTTTAAAGTATTAAAACTCCTTTTGACGTCAAATCAGCTGTTTTAGACAAAATACTTGCAGTAAACATTGTTTATCGTTCATTATTTAAGTTATTTTGATAATTAGTTACAATATTCTTGTAGTAACTCGTAAAGGTAATTTAATAAACGTCTTCGGTTAAAAATATTAGTTTTAAAGTATTGAAACACCTTTTGACGTCAAAATCGGCTGTTTAAGACGAAATACTTGCAATAAACATTGTTTATCGTTCAATATTTAAGTTATTTCGATTATTAGTTAAAATATTCTAGTAATAACTCATAAAGGTTATTTAATAAACGTCTTCGGTAAAATATATTTGTTTTAAAGCATAAAAACTTCCTTTGTCGTCAAAACCGACTGTTTAAGACGAAATACTTGCATTATTGAATAATGAATCGTTCATTATTTGAGTTATTTCGACTTTTGGTTATAATATTGGTTTAATATTATGCACAGCTATGTTAATAAACGTCTTTAGTTAGTAATCCAACTTTAAACATATTAAAAGTACTATACACGTTTTAATAGGCTGTTTTAAAAAAAATACTTGTATTAAACCCTTTTTCCTCGTACACTTTATGAATTATTTTGAGTATTGGCATTAATATTCTTGTAATATGTCATACAGCTATTCAAATAAACCTTTTCGGATAAGAATCTTAGTTTTAAAATATTAAAACTCCTTTTGACGTTTAAATCGGCGATTTAAGACGTAATACTTGCAATAAACATTGTTTACCATTCAATATTTAAGTTAATTCGATTATTAGTTAAAATATTCTTGTAATAACTCATAAAGGTAATTTAATAAACGTCTTCGGTAAAAAATATTTGTTTTAAAGCATAAAAACTTCCTTTGTCGTCAAAACCGACTGTTTAAGACGAAATACTTGCAATATTGAATAATGAATCGTTCATTATTTGAGTTATTTCTACTTTTGGTTATAATATTGGTTTAATATTATGCACAGCTAATTTTATAAACATCTTTAGTTAGTAATCAAACTTTAAACATTCTAAAAGTACTTTAGACGTTATAATAGGCTGTTTTAAACAAAATACTTGTATTAAACCCTTTTTTTTGTACAATATAGGAATTATTTTGGTTATTGGCATTTATGATCATGTAATATATCATATAGCTAATTAAATAAACCTCTTTGGATAGGAATATTAGTTTTAATTTATTAAAAATCCTTTTGACGTCAAAATCGGCTGTTTAAGACGAAATACTTGCAATAAATATTGTTTATCGTTCAATATTTAAGTTATTTCGATTATTAGTTAAAAATATTCTTGTAATAACTCATAAAGGTAGATTAATAAACCTCTTCAGTTGAAAATATTTGTTTCAAAGCATCAAAACTTCTTTGACTTCAAAACTGACTGTTTAAGACGAAATACTTATAATAAACATTGTTTATCGTACAGTATTTAAGTTATTTCGACTGTTGGTTATAATATTCTTGTAATATTTCATACAGCTAATTAAATAAAGCTTTTCGGTGAGGAATATTAGTTAAAAAGTATTAAAACTAGTTTTAAAGTATTAAAAGTCCCTTTAACGTCAAAATCTGCTGTTTAAGAAGAAACACTTGCAATAAACATTGTTTATTTTACATTATTTGAGTTAATTCGACTTTTGTAATAAAATTTTTGTAATATTTGAATAGCTAATTTTTTAAACGTCTTCGGTTAGTAATCTAGCTTTAAACAAAAAAAAAGTACTATAGACCTTATAATAGGCTGTTTAAGACGAATTACGTGCAATAAACATTGTTTATCGTTCATTATTTGAGTTATTTTAATTTTTTGTTATAAAATGCTTGTGTTATATCATACAGCTAATTTTTTAAACCTATTCGGTTAGGAATATTAGTTTTAAAGTATTAAAACACCTTTTTACGTCAAAATCTGCTTTTTAAGACAAAATACTTGCAATATACATTGTTTATCGTTATTAAATTGAATTATTTCGATTTTTAGTTACAATATTCTAGTAATAATTCGTAAAGGTATTTTAATAATGGGCTTCGGTTAAATTTATTAGTTTTAAAAAATTAAAAGTCTATTTGACGTTGAAATCACCTGTTTAAGACTCGCAATAAACATTGTTTATCGTACAGTATATAATTTATTTTAATTTTTTATTATAATATTCGTCCAATACTTCGTACAGCTAATTAAATAAATCTCTTCGGTTAGAAATATTAGTTTTAAAGTATTAAAACTCCCTTAAAGTCAAAATGGGCTGTTTAAAACGAAACACTTAAAATAAACATTGTTTATTGTAAAGTGTTTAAGTTATTTAATATCTTGTTTATAATATATTTGTAATATTTCGTACAGCTAATTAAATAAACGTCTTCAGTTAGTAATCCAAATTTAAACATATTAAAAGTACTTTAGACGTTATAATAGGCTGTTTTAAACAAAATACTTGTATTAAACCCTTTTTTATTGTACAATATATGAATTATTTTGGTTATTGGCATTAATGATCATGTAATATATCATATAGCTAATTAAATAAACCTCTTTGGATAGAATTATTAGTTTTAATTTATTAAAACTCCTTTTGACTTCAAAATTGGCTGTTAAAAACAAAACACTTGAAATAAACATTGTTTATCGTAAAGTGTTAAGTTATTCCATTTGTTGTTTATAATATTTTTGTAATATTTTGTACAGCTAATTAAATAAACGTCTTTAGTTAGTAATCCGAATTTAAAAATATTAAAAGTACTAATGACGTTAGAATAGGCTGTTTTAAACAAAATACTTGTACTAAACCCTTTTTTCTTGTACAATATATAAATTATTTTGATTATTCGCATTACTAATCATGTAATATATCATACAGCTAATTAAATAAACCTCTTCGGATAGGAATATTAGTTTTAAAGTATTAAAACTCCTTTTGACGTTGAAATCGGCTATTTAAGACGAAATACTTGCAATAAACATTGTTTATCATTCAATATTTAAGTTATTTCGATTATTAGTTAAAATATTCTTGTAATAACTCATAAAGGTAATTTAATAAACGTCTTCGGTAAAAAATATTTGTTTTAAAGCATAAAAACTTCCTTTGTCTTCAAAACCAACTGTTTAAGACGAAATACTTGCATTATTGAATAATGAATCGTTCATTATTTTAGTTATTTCGACTTTTGGTTATAATATTGGTTTAATATTATTCACAGCTAATTTAATAAACCTCTTTAGTTAGGAATCCAACTTTAAACATATTAAAAGTACTTTATATGTTATAATAGGCTGTTTTAAATAAAATACTTGTATTAAACCCTTTTTTCTTGTACAATATATGAATTATTTTGATTATTGGCATTAATGATCATGTAATATATCATATAGCTAATTAAATAAACCTCTTTGGATAGGAATATTAGTTTTAATTTATTAAGAATCCTTTTGACGTCAAAATCGGCTGTTTAAGACGAAATACTTGCAATAAATATTGTTTATCGTTCAATATTTAAGTTATTTCGATTATTAGTTAAAATATTCTTGTAATAACTCATAAAGGTAGATTAATAAACCTCTTCAGTTGAAAATATTTGTTTCAAAGCATCAAAACTTCTTTGACTTCAAAACTGACTGTTTAAGACGAAATACTTATAATAAACATTGTTTATCGTACAGTATTTAAGTTATTTCGACTGTTGGTTATAATATTCTTGTAATATTTCATACAGCTAATTAAATAAAGCTTTTCGGTGAGGAATATTAGTTAAAAAGTATTAAAACTAGTTTTAAAGTGTTAAAAGTCCCTTTAACGTCAAAATCTGCTGTTTAAGAAGAAACACTTGCAATAAACATTGTTTATTTTACATTATTTGAGTTAATTCGACTTTTGTAATAAAATTTTTGTAATATTTGAATAGCTAATTTTTTAAACGTCTTCGGTTAGTAATCTAGCTTTAAACAAAAAAAAAGTACTATAGACCTTATAATAGGCTGTTTAAGACGAATTACGTGCAATAAACATTGTTTATCGTTCATTATTTGAGTTATTTTAATTTTTTGTTATAAAATGCTTGTGTTATATCATACAGCTAATTTTTTAAACCTATTCGGTTAGGAATATTAGTTTTAAAGTATTAAAACACCTTTTTACGTCAAAATCGGCTTTTTAAGACAAAATACTTGCAATATACATTGTTTATCGTTATTAAATTGAATTATTTCGATTTTTAGTTACAATATTCTAGTAATAATTCGTAAAGGTATTTTAATAATGGGCTTCGGTTGAATTTATTAGTTTTAAAAAATTAAAAGTCTATTTGACGTTAAAATCACCTGTTTAAGACTCGCAATAAACATTGTTTATCGTACAGTATATAATTTATTTTAATTTTTTATTATAATATTCGTCCAATACTTCGTACAGCTAATTAAATAAATCTCTTCGGTTAGAAATATTAGTTTTAAAGTATTAAAACTCCCTTAACGTCAAAATGGGCTGTTTAAAACGAAACACTTGAAATAACGTTGTTTATTGTAAAGTGTTTAAGTTATTCAATATCTTGTTTATAATATATTTGTAATATTTCGTAAAGCTAATTAAATAAACGTCTACAGTTAGTAATCCAATTTTAAACATATTAAAAGTACTTTAGACGTTATAATAGGCTGTTTTAAATAAAATACTTGTATTAAACCCTTTTTTTTTGTACAATTTAGGAATTATTTCGGTTATTGGCATTAATGATCATGTAATATATCATATAGCTAATTAAATAAACCTCTTTGGATAGAAATATTAGTTTTAATTTATTAAAACTCCTTTTGACGTCTAAATTGGCTGTTAAAAACGAAACACTTGAAATAAACATTGTTTATCGTAAAGTGTGTAAGTTATTCCATTTGTTGTTTATAATATTTTTGTAATATTTCGTACAGCTAATTAAATAAACGTCTTTAGTTAGTAATCCGAAATTAAACATATTAAAAGTACTAATGACGTTAGAATAGGCTGTTTTAAACAAAATACTTGTACTAAACCCTTTTTTCTTGTACAATATATAAATTATTTTGATTATTGGCATTACTAATCATGTAATATATCATACAGCTAATTAAATAAACCTCTTCGGATAGGAATATTAGTTTTAAAGTATTAAAACTCCTTTTGACGTTGAAATCGGCTATTTAAGACGAAATACTTGCAATAAACATTGTTTATCATTCAATATTTAAGTTATTTCGATTATTAGTTAAAATATTCTTGTAATAACTCATAAAGGTAATTTAATAAACGTCTTCGGTAAAATATATTTGTTTTAAAGCACAAAAACTTCCTTTGTCGTCAAAACCGACTGTTTAAGACAAAATACTTGCATTATTGAATAATGAATCGTTCATTATTTGAGTTATTTCGACTTTTGGTTATAATATTGGTTAAATATTATGCACAGCTAATTTAATAAACGTCTTTAGTTAGTAATCCAACTTTATACATATTAAAAGTACTTTAGATGTTATAATAGGCTGTTTTAAAAAAAAATACTTGTATTAAACCCTTTTTTCTTGTACAATAGATGAATTATTTTGATTATTGGCATTACTAATCATGTAATATATTATACAGCTAATTAAATAAACCTCTTCGGATAGGAATATTAGTTTTAAAATATTAAAACTCCTTTTGACGTTGAAATCGGCTATTTTAAGACGAAATACTTGCAATAAACATTGTTTATCATTCAATATTTAAGTTATTTCGATTATTAGTTTAAATATTCATGTAATAACTCATAAAGGTCATTTAAAAAACGTCTTCGGTAAAAAATATTTGTTTTAAAGCATAAAAACTTTCTTTGTCGTCAAAACCAGCTGTTTAAGACGAAATACTTGCAATAATGAATAATGAATCGTTCATTATTTGAGTTACTTCGACTTTTGGTTATAATATTGGTTTAATATTATGCACAGCTAATTTAATAAACGTCTTTAGTTAGTAATCAAACTTTGAACATATTAAAAGTACTTTAGATGTTATAATAGGCTGTTTTAAACAAAATACTTGTATTAAACCCTTTTTTCTTGTACAATATATGAATTATTTTGATTATTGGCATTAATGATCATGTAATATATCATATAGCTAATTAAATAAACCTCTTTGAATAGGAATATAATTTTTAATTTATTAAAACTCCTTTTGACGTCGAAATCGGCTGTTTAAGACGAAATACTTGTAATAAACATTGTTTATCGTTCAATATTTAAGTTATTTCGATTATTAGTTAAAATATTCTTGTAATAACTCGAAAAGGTAATTTAAAAAACGTCTTTAGTTAGTAATCCGATTTTAAAAATATTGAAAGTACTGATGACGTTAGAATAGGCTGTTTTAAACAAAATACTTGTACTAAACCCTTTTTTCTTGTACAATATATAAAATATTTTGATTATTGGCATTACTAATCATGTAATATATCATACAGCTAATTAAATAAACCCTTTCGGACAGGAATATTAGTTTTAAAGTATTAAAACTCCTTTTGACGTTGAAATCGGCTATTTAAGACGAAATACTTGCAATAAACATTGTTTATCATTCAATATTTAAGTTATTTCGATTATTATTTAAACTATTCTTGTAATAATACATAAAGGTAATTTAATAAACGTCTTCGGTAAAATATATTTGTTTTAAAGCATAAAAAACTTCCTTTGTCGTCAAAACCGACTGTTTAAGACGAAATACTTGCATTATTGAATAATGAATCGTTCATTTTTTGAGTTATTTCGACTTTTGGTTATAATATTGGTTTAATATTATGCACAGCTAATTTAATAAACGTCTTTAGTTAGTAATCCAACTTTAAACATATTAAAAGTACTTTAGATGTTATAATAGGCTGTTTTAAACAAAATACTTGTATTAAACCCTTTTTTTTTGTACAATATATGAATTATTTTGATTATTGGCATTAATGATCATGTAATATATCATATAGCTAATTAAATAAACCTCTTTGGATAAAAATATTAGTTTTAATTTATTAAAACTCCTTTTGACGTCAAAATTGGCTGTTAAAAACGAAACACTTGAAATAAACATTGTTTATCGTAAAGTGTTTAAGTTTTTCCATTTTTTGTTTATAATATTTTTGTAATATTTCGTACAGCTAATTAAATAAACGTCTTTAGTAAGTAATCCGAATTTAAACATATTAAAAGTACTAATGACGTTAAAATAGGCAGTTTTAGGCAAAATACTTGTACTAAACCCTTTTTTCTTGTACAATATATAAAAAATTTTGATTATTGGCATTACTAATCATGTAATATATCACATAGCTAATTAAATAAACCTCTTGGGATAGGAATATTAGTTTTAAAATATTAAAACTCCTTTTGACGTCAAAATCGGCTGTTTAAGACGAAATACTTGCAATAAACATTGTTTATCGTAAAATATTTAAGTTATTTCGATTATTAGTTAAAATACTCTTGTAATAACTCAAAAAGGTAATTTAATAAACGTCTTCGGTTAAAAATATTTGTTTTAAAGCATCAAAACTCCTATTGACGTCAAAATCGGCTGTTTAAGACGAAATACTTGCAATAAACATTGTTTATCGTTCAATATTTAAGTTATTTCGATTATTAGTTAAAATATTCTTGTAATAACTCGAAAAGGTAATTTAATAAACGTCTCTAGTTAATAATCCGATTTTAAAAATATTAAAAGTACTAATGACGTTAGAATAGGCTGTTTTAAACAAAATACTTGTACTAAACCCTTTTTTCTTGTACAATATATAAATTATTTTGATTATTGGCATTACTAATCATGTAATATATCATACAGCTAATTCAATAAACCTTTTCGGACAGGAATATTAGTTTTAAAGTATTAAAACTCCTTTGGACGTTGAAATCGGCTATTTAAGA
The DNA here is from genome assembly GCF_965202585.1 of Thalia democratica. Taxonomy (NCBI): domain Eukaryota; kingdom Metazoa; phylum Chordata; class Thaliacea; order Salpida; family Salpidae; genus Thalia; species Thalia democratica. The sequence continues at coordinate 12,083,156 of NC_139172.1, forward strand.
CGAAATACTTGCAATAAACATTGTTTATCATTCAATATTTAAGTTATTTCGATTATTAGTTAAAATATTCTTGTAATAACTCATAAAGGTAATTTAATAAACGTCTTCGGTAAAATATAATTGTTTTAAAGCATAAAAACTTCCTTTGTCGTCAAAACCGACTGTTTAAGACGAAATACTTGCAATATTGAATAATGAATCGTTCATTATTTGAGTTATTTCGACTTTTGGTTATAATATTGGTTTAATATTATGCACAGCTAATTTAATAAACGTCTTTAGTTAGTAATCCAATTTTAAACATATTAAAAGTACTTTAGACGTTATAATAGGCTGTTTTAAACAAAATACTTGTATTAAACCCTTTTTTTTTGTACAATTTAGGAATTATTTCGGTTATTGGCATTAATGATCATGTTATATATCATATAGCTAATTAAATAAACCTCTTTGGATAAAAATATTAGTTTTAATTTATTAAAACTCCTTTTGACGTCAAAATTGGCTGTTAAAAACGAAACACTTGAAATAAACATTGTTTATCGTAAAGTGTGTAAGTTATTCCATTTGTTGTTTATAATATTTTTGTAATATTTCGTACAGCTAATTAAATAAACGTCTTTAGTTAGTAATCCGAAATTAAACATATTAAAAGTACTAATGACGTTAGAATAGGCTGTTTTAAACAAAATACTTGTACTAAACCCTTTTTTCTTGTACAATATATAAATTATTTTGATTATTGGCATTACTAATCATGTAATATATCATACAGCTAATTAAATAAACCTCTTCGGATAGGAATATTAGTTTTAAAGTATTAAAACTCCTTTTGACGTTGAAATCGGCTATTTAAGACGAAATACTTGCAATAAACATTGTTTATCATTCAATATTTAAGTTATTTCGATTATTAGTTAAAATATTCTTGTAATAACTCATAAAGGTAATTTAATAAACGTCTTCGGTAAAAAATATTTGTTTTAAAGCATAAAAACTTTCTTTGTCGTCAAAACCAACTGTTTAAGACGAAATACTTGCAATAATGAATAATGAATCGTTCATTATTTGAGTTATTTCGACTTTTGGTTATAATATTGGTTTAATATTATGCACAGCTAATTTAATAAACGTCTTTAGTTAGTAATCAAACTTTGAACATATTAAAAGTACTTTAGATGTTATAATAGGCTGTTTTAAACAAAATACTTGTATAAAACCCTTTTTTCTTGTACAATATATGAATTATTTTGATTATTGGCATTAATGATCATGTAATATATCATATAGCTAATTAAATAAACCTCTTTGAATAGGAATATAATTTTTAATTTATTAAAACTCCTTTTGACGTCGAAATCGGCTGTTTAAGACGAAATACTTGTAATAAACATTGTTTATCGTTCAATATTTAAGTTATTTCGATTATTAGTTAAAATATTCTTGTAATAACTCGAAAAGGTAATTTAAAAAACGTCTTTAGTTAGTAATCCAATTTTAAAAATATTGAAAGTACTGATGACGTTAGAATAGGCTGTTTTAAACAAAATACTTGTACTAAACCCTTTTTTCTTGTACAATATATAAAATATTTTGATTATTGGCATTACTAATCATGTAATATATCATACAGCTAATTAAATAAACCCTTTCGGACAGGAATATTAGTTTTAAAGTATTAAAACTCCTTTTGACGTTGAAATCGGCTATTTAAGACGAAATACTTGCAATAAACATTGTTTATCATTCAATATTTAAGTTATTTCGATTATTAGTTAAACTATTCTTGTAATAATACATAAAGGTAATTTAATAAACGTCTTCGGTAAAATATATTTGTTTTAAAGCATAAAAACTTCCTTTGTCGTCAAAACCGACTGTTTAAGACGAAATACTTGCATTATTGAATAATGAATCGTTCATTTTTTGAGTTATTTCGACTTTTGGTTATAATATTGGTTTAATATTATGCACAGCTAATTTAATAAACGTCTTTAGTTAGTAATCCAACTTTAAACATATTAAAAGTACTTTAGATGTTATAATAGGCTGTTTTAAACAAAATACTTGTATTAAACCCTTTTTTTTTGTACAATATATGAATTATTTTGATTATTGGCATTAATGATCATGTAATATATCATATAGCTAATTAAATAAACCTCTTTGGATAAAAATATTAGTTTTAATTTATTAAAACTCCTTTTGACGTCAAAATTGGCTGTTAAAAACGAAACACTTGAAATAAACATTGTTTATCGTAAAGTGTTTAAGTTTTTCCATTTTTTGTTTATAATATTTTTGTAATATTTCGTACAGCTAATTAAATAAACGTCTTTAGTTAGTAATCCGAATTTAAACATATTAAAAGTACTAATGACGTTAAAATAGGCAGTTTTAGGCAAAATACTTGTACTAAACCCTTTTTTCTTGTACAATATAAAAATTATTTTGATTATTGGCATTACTAATCATGTAATATATCATACAGCTAATTAAATAAACCTCTTCGGATAGGAATATTAGTTTTAAAATATTAAAACTCCTTTTGACGTTGAAATCGGCTATTTAAGACGAAATACTTGCAATAAACATTGTTTATCATTCAATATTTAAGTTATTTCGATTATTAGTTAAAATATTCTTGTAATAACTCATAAAGGTAATTTAAAAAACGTCTTCGGTAAAAAATATTTGTTTTAAAGCATAAAAACTTCCTTTGTCGTCAAAACCAACTGTTTAAGACGAAATACTTGCATTATTGAATAAGGAATCGTTCATTATTTTAGTTATTTCGACTTTCGGTTATAATATTGGTTTAATATTATGCACAGCTAATTTAATAAACGTCTTTAGTTAGTAATCCAACTTTAAACATATTAAAAGTACTTTAGATGTTATAATAGGCTGTTTTAAACAAAATACTTGTATCAAACCCTTTTTTCTTGTACAATATATGAATTATTTTGATTATTGGCATTAATGATCATGTAATATATCATATAGCTAATTAATTAAACCTCTTTGGATAGGAATATAAGTTTTAAATTATTACAACTCCTTTTGCTGCAAAATCGGCTGTTTAAGACGAAATACTTGCAACAAACATTGTTTATCGTTCAATATTTAAGTTAATTCGATTATTAGTTAAAATATTCTTGTAATAACTCGAAAAGGTAATTTAATAAACGTCTTTAGTTAGTAATCCGAATTTAAAAATATTAAAAGTACTAATGACGTTAGAATAGGCTGTTTTAAACAAAATACTTGTACTAAACCCTTTTTTCTTGTACAATATATAAATTATTTTGATTATTGACATTACTAATCATGTAATATATCATACAGCTAATTAAATAAACCTCTTCGGACAGGAATATTAGTTTTAAAGTATTAAAACTCCTTTTGACGTTGAAATCGGCTATTTAAGACGAAATACTTGCAATAAACATTGTTTATCATTCAATATTTAAGTTATTTCGATTATTAGTTAAAATATTCTTGTAATAACTCATAAAGGTAATTTAATAAACGTCTTCGGTAAAATATATTTGTTTTAAAGCATAAAAACTTCCTTTGTTGTCAAAACTGACTGTTTAAGACGAAATACTTGCTTTATTGAATAATGAATCGTTCATTATTTGAGTTATTTCGACATTTGGTTATAATATTGGTTTAATATTATGCACAGCTAATTTAATAAACGTCTTTAGTTAGTAATCCAATTTTAAACATATTAAAAGTACTTTAGACGTTATAATAGACTGTTTTAATCAAAATACTTGTATTAAACCCTTTTTTTTTGTACAATATAGGAATTATTTTGGTTATTGGCATTAATGATCATGTAATATATCATATAGATAATTAAAAAAACCTCTTTGGATAGAAATATTAGTTTTAAAGTATTAAAACTCCTTTGGACGTCAAAATTGGCTGTTAAAAACGAAACACTTGAAATAAACATTGTTTATCGTAAAGTGTTTAAGTTATTCCATTTGTTGTTTATAATATTTTTGTAATATTTCGTACAGCTAATTAAATAAACGTCTTTAGTTAGTAATCCGAATTTAAACATATTAAAAGTACTAATGACGTCAGAATAGGCTGTTTTAAACAAAATACTTGTACTAAACCCATTTTTCTTGTACAATATTTAAATTATTTTGATTATTGGCATTACTAACCATGTAATATATCATACAGCTAATTAAATAAACCTCTTCGGATAGGAATATTAGTTTTAAAGTATTAAAACTCTTTTTGACGTTGAAATCGGCTATTTAAGACGAAATACTTGCAATAAACATTGTTTATCATTCAATATTTAAGTTATTTCGATTATTAATTAAAATATTCTTGTAATAACTCATAAAGATAATTTAATAAACGTCTTCGGTAAAAAATATTTGTTTTAAAGCATAAAAACTTCCTTTGTCGTCAAAACCGACTGTTTAAGACGAAATACTTGCAGTATTTAATAATGAATCGTTCATTATTTGAGTTATTTCGACTTTTGGTTATAATATTGGTTTAATATTATGCACAGCTAATTTAATAAACGTCTTTAGTTAGTAATCAAACTTTAAACATATTAAAAGTACTTTAGATATTATAATAGGCTGTTTTAAACAAAATACTTGTATTAAACCCTTTTTTGTTGTACAATATATGAATTATTTTGATTATTGGCATTACTAATCATGTAATATATCATACAGCTAATTAAATAAACCTCTTCGGTGAGGAATATTAGTTTTAAAATATTAAAACTCCTTTTGACATTGAAATCGGCTATTTAAGACAAAATACTTGCAATAAACAATGTTTATCATTCAATATTTAAGTTATTTCGATTATTAGTTAAAATATTCTTGTAATAACTCATAAAGGTAATTTAATAAACGTCTTCGGTTAAAAATATTTGTTTTAAAGCATCAAAACTTCCTATGACGTCAAAACCGACTGTTTAAGTCGAAATACTTGCAAAAAACATTGTTTATCGTTCATTAATAGAGTTAAGTCGACTTTTGATTATAATATTGATGTAATATTATGTGCAGCTATTTTAATAAACGTCTTTAGTTAGTAATCCAACTTTGAACATATTAAAAGTACTATACACGTTAAAATAGGCTGTTTTAAAAAAAAATACTTGTATTAAACCCTTTTTCCTCGTACACTTTATGAATTATTTTGAGTATTGGCATTAATATTCTTGTAATATGTCATACAGCTATTTAAATAAACCTTTTCGGATAGGAATATTAGTTTTAAAATATTAAAATTCCTTTTGACGTTTAAATCGGCTATTTAAGACGTAATACTTGCAATAAACATTGTTTATTATTCAATATTTAAGTTAATTCGATTATTAGTTAAAATATTCTTGTAATAACTCATAAAGGTAATTTAATAAACGTCTTCGGTAAAAAATATTTGTTTTAAAGCATAAAAACTTCCTTTGTCGTCAAAACCGACTGTTTAAGACGAAATACTTGCAATATTGAATAATGAATCGTTCATTATTTGAGTTATTTCGACTTTTGGTTATAATATTGGTTTAATATTTTGCACAGCTAATTTAATAAACGTCTTTAGTTAGTAATCCAATTTTAAACATATTAAAAGTACTTTAGACGTTATAATAGGCTGTTTTAAACAAAATACTTGTATTAAACCCTTATTTCTTGTACAATATTTAAATTATTTTGATTATTGGCATTACTAACCATGTAATATATCATACAGCTATTTAAATAAACCTTTTCGGATAGGAATATTAGTTTTAAAATATTAAAACTCCTTTTGACGTTTAAATCGGCTATTTAAGACGTAATACTTGCAATAAACATTGTTTATCATTCAATATTTAAGTTAATTCGATTATTAGTTAAATTATTTTTGTAATAACTCATAAAGGTAATTTAATAAACGTCTTCGGTAAAACATATTAAAAGTACTTTAGATGTTATAATAGGCTGTTTTAAACAAAATACTTGTATTAAACCCTTTTTTCTTGTACAATATATGATTTATTTTGATCAATTATTAATAATCATGTAATATATCATATAGCTAATTAAATAAACCTCTTTGAATAGGAATATAAGTTTTAATTTATTAAAACTCCTTTTGACGTCAAAATCGGCTGTTTAAGACGAAATACTTGCAATAAACATTGTTTATCGTTCAATATTTAAGTTATTTCGATTATTAGTTAAAATATTCTTTTAACTAATAACTCGAAAAGGTAATTTAATAAACGTGTCTAGTTAATAATCCGATTTTAAAAATATTAAAAGTACTAATGACGTTAGAATAGGCTGTTTTAAAAAAAAAACTTGTACTAAACCCTTTTTCCTCGTACACTTTATGAATTATTTTGAGTATTGGCATTAATATTCTTGTAATATGTCATACAGCTATTTAAATAAACCTTTTCGGATAGGAATATTAGTTTTAAAATATTAAAACTCCTTTTGACGTTTAAAACGGCTATTTAAGACGTAATACTTGCAATAAACATTGTTTATCATTCAATATTTAAGTTAATTCGATTATTAGTTAAATTATTTTTGTAATAACTCATAAAGGTAATTTAATAAACGTCTTCGGTAAAAAATATTTGTTTTAAAGCATAAAAACTTCCTTTGTCGTCAAAACTGACTGTTTAAGACGAAATACTTGCAATATTGAATAATGAATCGTTCATTATTTGAGTTATTTCTACTTTTGGTTATAATATTGGTTTAATATTATGCACAGCTAATTTAATAAACGTCTTTAGTTAGTAATCCAATTTTAAACATATTAAAAGTACTTTAGACGTTATAATAGGCTGTTTTAAACAAAATACTTGTATTAAACCCTTTTTTTTTGTACAATTTAGGAATTATTTCGGTTATTGGCATTAATGATCATGTTATATATCATATAGCTAATTAAATAAACCTCTTTGGATAGAAATATTAGTTTTAATTTATTAAAACTCCTTTTGACGTCAAAAATGGCTGTTAAAAACGAAACACTTGAAATAAACATTGTTTATCGTAAAGTGTGTAAGTTATTCCATTTGTTGTTTATAATATTTTGTAATATTTCGTACAGCTAATTAAATAAACGTCTTTAGTTAGTAATCCGAAATTAAACATATTAAAAGTACTAATGACGTTAGAATAGGCTGTTTTAAACAAAATACTTGTCCTAAACCCTTTTTTCTTGTACAATATATAAATTATTTTGATTATTGGCATTACTAATCATGTAATATATCATACAGCTAATTAAATAAACCTCTTCGGATAGGAATATTAGTTTTAAAGTATTAAAACTCCTTTTGATGTTGAAATCGGCTATTTAAGACGAAATACTTGCAATAAACATTGTTTATCATTCAATATTTAAGTTATTTCGATTATTAGTTAAAATATTCTTGTAATAACTCATAAAGGTAATTTAATAAACGTCTTCGGTAAAATATATTTGTTTTAAAGCACAAAAACTTCCTTTGTCGTCAAAACCGACTGTTTAAGACAAAATACTTGCATTATTGAATAATGAATCGTTCATTATTTGAGTTATTTCGACTTTTGGTTATAATATTGGTTAAATATTATGCACAGCTAATTTAATAAACGTCTTTAGTTAGTAATCCAACTTTAAACATATTAAAAGTACTTTAGATGTTATAATAGGCTGTTTTAAAAAAAAATACTTGTATTAAACCCTTTTTTCTTGTAAAATATATGAATTATTTTGATTATTGGCATTACTAATCATGTAATATATCATACAGCTAATTAAATAAACCTCTTCGGATAGGAATATTAGTTTTAAAATATTAAAACTCCTTTTGACGTTGAGATCGGCTATTTTAAGACGAAATACTTGCAATAAACATTGTTTATCATTCAATATTTAAGTTATTTCGATTATTAGTTTAAATATTCTTGTAATAACTCATAAAGGTCATTTAAAAAACGTCTTCGGTAAAAAATATTTGTTTTAAAGCATAAAAACTTTCTTTGTCGTCAAAACCAACTGTTTAAGACGAAATACTTGCAATAATGAATAATGAATCGTTCATTATTTGAGTTATTTCGACTTTTGGTTATAATATTGGTTTAATATTATGCACAGCTAATTTAATAAACGTCTTTAGTTAGTAATCAAACTTTGAACATATTAAAAGTACTTTAGATGTTATAATAGGCTGTTTTAAACAAAATACTTGTATTAAACCCTTTTTTCTTGTACAATATATGAATTATTTTGATTATTGGCATTAATGATCATGTAATATATCATATAGCTAATTAAATAAACCTCTTTGAATAGGAATATAATTTTTATTTTATTAAAACTCCTTTTGACGTCGAAATCGGCTGTTTAAGACGAAATACTTGTAATAAACATTGTTTATCGTTCAATATTTAAGTTATTTCGATTATTAGTTAAAATATTCTTGTAATAACTCGAAAAGGTAATTTAAAAAACGTCTTTAGTTAGTAATCCGATTTTAAAAATATTGAAAGTACTGATGACGTTAGAATAGGCTGTTTTAAACAAAATACTTGTACTAAACCCTTTTTTCTTGTACAATATATAAAATATTTTGATTATTGGCATTACTAATCATGTAATATATCATACAGCTAATTAAATAAACCCTTTCGGACAGGAATATTAGTTTTAAAGTATTAAAACTTATTTTGACGTTGAAATCGGCTATTTAAGACGAAATACTTGCAATAAACATTGTTTATCATTCAATATTTAAGTTATTTCGATTATTAGTTAAACTATTCTTGTAATAACTCATAAAGGTAATTTAATAAACGTCTTCGGTAAAATATATTTGTTTTAAAGCATAAAAACTTCCTTTGTCGTCAAAACCGACTGTTTAAGACGAAATACTTGCAATATTGAATAATGAATCGTTCATTTTTTGAGTTATTTCGACTTTTGGTTATAATATTGGTTTAATATTATGCACAGCTAATTTAATAAACGTCTTTAGTTAGTAATCCAACTTTAAACATATTAAAAGTACTTTAGATGTTATAATAGGCTGTTTTAAACAAAATACTTGTATTAAACCCTTTTTTTTTGTACAATATATAAATTATTTTGATTATTGGCATTAAAGATCATGTAATATATCATATAGCTAATTAAATAAACCTCTTTGGATAAAAATATTAGTTTTAATTTATTAAAACTCCTTTTGACGTCAAAATTGGCTGTTAAAAACGAAACACTTGAAATAAACATTGTTTATCGTAAAGTGTTTAAGTTTTTCCATTTTTTGTTTATAATATTTTTGTAATATTTCGTACAGCTAATTAAATAAACGTCTTTAGTTAGTAATCCGAATTTAAACATATTAAAAGTACTAATGACGTTAAAATAGGCAGTTTTAGGCAAAATACTTGTACTAAACCCTTTTTTCTTGTACAATATAAAAATTATTTTGATTATTGGCATTACTAATCATGTAATATATCATACAGCTAATTAAATAAACCTCTTCGGATAGGAATATTAGTTTTAAAGTATTAAAACCCCTTTTGACGTTGAAATCGGCTATTTAAGACGAAATACTTGCAATAAACATTGTTTATCATTCAATATTTAAGTAATTTCGATTATTAGTTAAAATATTCTTGTAATAACTCATAAAGGTAATTTAATAAACGTCTTCGGTAAAATATATTTGTTTTAAAGCATAAAAACTTCCTTTGTCGTCAAAACCAACTGTTTAAGACGAAATACTTCCATTATTGAATAATGAATCGTTCATTATTTGAGTTATTTCGACTTTTGGTTATAATATTGGTTTAATATTAAGCACAGCTAATTTAATAAACGTCTTTAGTTAGTAATCCAACTTTAAACATATTAAAAGTACTTTAGATGTTATAATAGGCTGTTTTAAACAAAATATTTGTATTAAACCCTTTTTTCTTGTACAATATATAAATTATTTTGATTATTGGCATTACTAATCATGTAATATATCATACAGCTAATTTAATAAACCTCTTCGGATAGGAATATTAGTTTTAAAATATTAAAACTCCTTTTGACGTTGAAATCGGCTATTTAAGACGAAATACTTGCAATAAACATTGTTTATCATTCAATATTTAAGTTATTTCGATTATTAGTTAAAATATTCTTGTAATAACTCATAAAGGTAATTTAAAAAACGTCTTCGGTAAAAAATATTTGTTTTAAAGCATAAAAACTTCCTTTGTCGTCAAAACCAACTGTTTAAGACGAAATACTTGCATTATTGAATAATGAATCGTTCATTATTTTAATTATTTCGACTTTCGGTTATAATATTGGTTTAATATTATGCACAGCTAATTTAATAAACGTCTTTAGTTAGTAATCCAACTTTAAACATATTAAAAGTACTTTAGATGTTATAATAGGCTGTTTTAAACAAAATACTTGTATCAAACCCTTTTTTCTTGTACAATATATGAATTATTTTGATTATTGGCATTAATGATCATGTAATAAATCATATAGCTAATTAATTAAACCTCTTTGGATAGGAATATAAGTTTTAAATTATTAAAACTCCTTTTGCTGCGAAATCGGCTGTTTAAGACGAAATACTTGCAACAAACATTGTTTATCGTTCAATATTTAAGTTAATTCGATTATTAGTTAAAATATTCTTGTAATAACTCGAAAAGGTAATTTATTAAACGTCTTTAGTTAGTAATCCGAATTTAAAAATATTAAAAGTACTAATGACGTTAAAATAGGCTGTTTTAAACAAAATACTTGTACTAAACCCTTTTTTCTTGTACAATATATAAATTATTTTGATTATTGACATTACTAATCATGTAATATATCATACAGCTAATTAAATAAACCTCTTCGGACAGGAATATTAGTTTTAAAGTATTAAAACTCCTTTTGACGTTGAAATCGGCTATTTAAGACGAAATACTTGCAATAAACATTGTTTATCATTCAATATTTAAGTTATTTCGATTATTAGTTAAAATATTCTTGTAATAACTCATAAAGGTAATTTAATAAACGTTTTCGGTAAAATATATTTGTTTTAAAGCATAAAAACTTCCTTTGTTGTCAAAACTGACTGTTTAAGACGAAATACTTGCTTTATTGAATAATGAATCGTTCATTATTTGAGTTATTTCGACTTTTGGTTATAATATTGGTTTAATATTATGCACAGCTAATTTAATAAACGTCTTTAGTTAGTAATCCAATTTTAAACATATTAAAAGTACTTTAGACGTTATAATAGACTGTTTTAATCAAAATACTTGTATTAAACCCTTTTTTTTTGTACAATATAGGAATTATTTTGGTTATTGGCATTAATGATCATGTAATATATCATATAGATAATTAAAAAAACCTCTTTGGATAGAAATATTAGTTTTAAAGTATTAAAACTCCTTTGGACGTCAAAATTGGCTGTTAAAAACGAAACACTTGAAATAAACATTGTTTATCGTAAAGTGTTTAAGTTATTCCATTTGTTGTTTATAATATTTTTGTAATATTTCGTACAGCTAATTAAATAAACGTCTTTAGTTAGTAATCCGAATTTAAACATATTAAAAGTACTAATGACGTCAGAATAGGCTGTTTTAAACAAAATACTTGTACTAAACCCATTTTTCTTGTACAATATTAAATTATTTTGATTATTGGCATTACTAACCATGTAATATATTATACAGCTAATTAAATAAACCTCTTCGGATAGGAATATTAGTTTTAAAGTATTAAAACTCTTTTTGACGTTGAAATCGGCTATTTAAGACGAAATACTTGCAATAAACATTGTTTATCATTCAATATTTAAGTTATTTCGATTATTAATTAAAATATTCTTGTAATAACTCATAAAGATAATTTAATAAACGTCTTCGGTAAAAAATATTTGTTTTTAAGCATAAAAACTTCCTTTGTCGTCAAAACCGACTGTTTAAGACGAAATACTTGCAGTATTTAATAATGAATCGTTCATTATTTGAGTTATTTCGACTTTTGGTTATAATATTGGTTTAATATTATGCACAGCTAATTTAATAAACGTCTTTAGTTAGTAATCCAACTTTAAACATATTAAAAGTACTTTAGATATTATAATAGGCTGTTTTAAACAAAATACTTGTATTAAACCCTTTTTTGTTAAACAATATATGAATTATTTTGATTATTGGCATTACTAATCATGTAATATATCATACAGCTAATTAAATAAACCTCTTCGGTGAGGAATATTAGTTTTAAAATATTAAAACTCCTTTTGACATTGAAATCGGCTATTTAAGACGAAATAGTTGCAATAAACAATGTTTATCATTCAATATTTAAGTTATTTCGATTATTAGTTAAAATATTCTTGTAATAACTCATAAAGGTAATTTAATAAACGTCTTCGGTTAAAAATATTTGTTTTAAAGCATCAAAACTTCCTATGACGTCAAAACCGACTGTTTAAGTCGAAATACTTGCAAAAAACCTTGTTTATCGTTCATTAATAGAGTAAAGTCGACTTTTGATTATAATATTGATGTAATATTATGTGCAGCTATTTTAATAAACGTCTTTAGTTAGTAATCCAACTTTGAACATATTAAAAGTACTATACACGTTAAAATAGGCTGTTTTAAAAAAAAATACTTGTATTAAACCCTTTTTCCTCGTACACTTTATGAATTATTTTGAGTATTGGCATTAATATTCTTGTAATATGTCATACAGCTATTTAAATAAACCTTTTCGGATAGGAATATTAGTTTTAAAATATTAAAACTCCTTTTGACGTTTAAATCGGCTATTTAAGACGTAATACTTGCAATAAACATTGTTTATTATTCAATATTTAAGTTAATTCGATTATTAGTTAAAATATTCTTGTAATAACTCATAAAGGTAATTTAAAAAACGTCTTCGGTAAAAAATATTTGTTTTAAAGCATAAAAACTTCCTTTGTCGTCAAAACCGACTGTTTAAGACGAAATACTTGCAATATTGAATAATGAATCGTTCATTATTTGAGTTATTTCGACTTTTGGTTATAATATTGGTTTAATATTTTGCACAGCTAATTTAATAAACGTCTTTAGTTAGTAATCCAATTTTAAACATATTAAAAGTACTTTAGACGTTATAATAGGCTGTTTTAAACAAAATACTTGTATTAAACCCTTTTTTCTTGTACAATATTTAAATTATTTTGATTATTGGCATTACTAACCATGTAATATATCATTCAGCTAATTAAATAAACCTCTTCGGATAGGAATATTAGTTTTAAAGTATTAAAACTCCTTTTGACGTTGAAATCGGCTATTTAAGACGAAATACTTGCAATAAACATTGTTTATCATTCAATATTTAAGTTATTTCGATTATTCGTTAAAATATTCTTGTAATAACACATAAAGGTAATTTAATAAACGATTTCGGTAAAATATATTTGTTTTAAAGCATAAAAACTTCCTTTGTCGTCAAAACTGACTGTTTAAGACGAAATACTTCCATTATTGAATAATGAATCGTTCATTATTTGAGTTATTTCGACTTTTGGTTATAATATTGGTTTAATATTATGCACAGCTAATTTAATAAAAGTCTTTAGTTAGTAATCCAACTTTAAACATATTAAAAGTACTTTAGATGTTATAATAGGCTGTTTTAAACAAAATACTTGTATTAAACCCTTTTTTCTTGTACAATATATAATTTATTTTGATTATTGGCATTAATAATCATGTAATATATCATATAGCTAATTAAATAAACCTCTTTGAATAGGAATATAAGTTTTAATTTATTAAAACTCCTTTTGACGTCAAAATCGGCTGTTTAAGACGAAACACTTGAAATAAACATTGTTTATCGTAAAATATTTAAGTTATTTCGATTATTAGTTAAAATATTCTTGTAATAACTCGAAAAGGTAATTTAATAAACGTCTCTAGTTAATAATCCGATTTTAAAAATATTAAAAGTACTAATGACGTTAGAATAGGCTGTTTTAAACAAAATACTTGTACTAAACCCTTTTTTCTTGTACAATATATAAATTATTTTGATTATTGGCATTACTAATCATGTAATATATCATACAGCTAATTCAATAAACCTTTTCGGACAGGAATATTAGTTAAAAAGTATTAAAACTCCTTTGGACGTTGAAATCGGCTATTTAAGACGAAATACTTGCAATAAACATTGTTTATCATTCAATATTTAAGTTATTTCGATTATTAGTTAAAATATTCTTGTAATAACTCATAAAGGTAATTTAATAAACGTCTTCGGTAAAATATAATTGTTTTAAAGCATAAAAACTTCCTTTGTCGTCAAAACCGACTGTTTAAGACGAAATACTTGCAATATTGAATAATGAATCGTTCATTATTTGAGTTATTTCGACTTTTGGTAATAATATTGGTTTAATATTATGCACAGCTAATTTAATTAATGTCTTTATATCGTAATCCAACTTTAAACATATTAAAAGTACTTTAGATGTTATAATAGGCTGTTTTAAACAAAATACTTGTATTAAACCCTTTTTTCTTGTACAATATATGAATTATTTTGATTATTGGCATTAATAATCATGTAATATATCATATAGCTAATTAAATAAACCTCTTTGAATAGGAATATAAGTTTTAATTTATTAAAACTCCTTTTGACGTCAAAATCGGCTGTTTAAGACGAAATACTTGCAATAAACATTGTTTATCGTTCAATATTTAAGTTATTTCGATTATTAGTTAAAATATTATTGTTATAACTCAAAAAGGTAATTTAATAAACGTCTTTAGTTAGTAATCCGATTTTAAAAATATTAAAAGTACTAATGACGTTATAATAGGCTGTTTTAAACAAAATACTTGTACTAAACCCTTTTTTCTTGTACAATATATAAATTATTTTGATTATTGGCATTACTAATCATGTAATATATCATACAGCTAATTAAATAAACCTCTTCGGACAGGAATATTAGTTTTAAAGTATTAAAACTCCTTTTGACGTTGAATCGGCTATTTAAGACGAAATACTTGCAATAAACTTTTCATCATTCAATTTTTAAGTTATTTCGATTATTAGTTAAAATATTCTTGTAATAACTCATAAAGGTAATTTAATAAACGTCTTCGGTAAAATATATTTGTTTTAAAGCATAAAAACTTCCTTTGTCGTCAAAACCGACTGTTTAAGACGAAATACTTGCATTATTGAATAATGAATCGTTCATTATTTGAGTTATTTCGACTTTTGGTTATAATATTGGTTTAATATTATGCACAGCTAATTAAATAAACGTCTTTAGTTAGTAATCCAACTTTAAACATATTAAAAATACTTTAGATGTTATAATAGGCTGTTTTAAACAAAAGACTTGTATTAAACCCTTTTTTCTTGTACAATATATGAATTATTTTGATTATTAACGTTAATGATCATGTAATATATCACATTGCTAATTAAATAAATCTCTTTGGATAGGAATATTAGTTTTAAAATATTAAAACTCCTTTTGACGTCAAAATCGGCTGTTTAAGACGAAATACTTGCAATAAACATTGTTTCTCGTAAAATATTTAAGTTATTTCGATTATTAGTTTAAATACTCTTGTAATAACTCAAAAAGGTAATTTAATAAACGTCTTCGGTTAAAAATATTTGTTTTAAAGCATCAAAACTTCCTATGACGTCAAAACCGACTGTTTAAGTCGAAATACTTGCAAAAAACATTGTTTATCGTTCATTAATTGAGTTATTTCGACTTTTGATTATAATATTGATGTAATATTATGTGCAGCTATTTGAATAAACGTCTTTAGTTAGTAATCCAACTTTAAACACATTAAAAGTACTGTACACGTTAAAATAGGCTGTTTTAAAAAAATACTTGTACTAAACCCTTTTTCCTCGTACACTTTATGAATTATTTTGAGTATTGGCATTAATATTCTTGTAATATGTCATAACAGCTATTTAAATAAACCTTTTCGGATAGGAATATAAGTTTTAAATTATTAAAACTCCTTTTGCTGCAAAATCGGCTGTTTAAGACGAAATACTTGCAACAAACATTGTTTATCGTTCAATATTTAAGTTAATTCGATTATTAGTTAAAATATTCTTGTAATAACTCGAAAAGGTAATTTAATAAACGTCTTTAGTTAGTAATCCGAATTTAAAAATATTAAAAGTACTAATGACGTTAGAATAGGCTGTTTTAAACAAAATACTTGTACTAAACCCTTTTTTCTTGTACAATATATAAATTATTTTGATTATTGACATTACTAATCATGTGATATATCATACAGCTAATTAAATAAACCTCTTCGGACATGAATATTAGTTTTAAAGTATTAAAACTCCTTTTGACGTTGAAATCGGCTATTTAAGACGAAATACTTGCAATAAACATTGTTTATCATTCAATATTTAAGTTATTTCGATTATTAGTTAAAATATTCTTGTAATAACTCATAAAGGTAATTTAATAAACGTCTTCGGTAAAATATAATTGTTTTAAAGCATAAAAACTTCCTTTGTTGTCAAAACTGACTGTTTAAGACGAAATACTTGCTTTATTGAATAATGAATCGTTCATTATTTGAGTTATTTCGACTTTTGGTCATAATATTGGTTTAATATTATGCACAGCTAATTAAATAAACGTCTTTAGTTAGTAATCCAATTTTAAACATATTAAAAGTACTTTAGACGTTATAATAGGCTGTTTTAATCAAAATACTTGTATTAAACCCTTTTTTTTGTACAATATAGGAATTATTTTGGTTATTGGCATTAATGATCATGTAATATATCATATAGATAATTAAATAAACCTCTTTGGATAGAAATATTAGTTTTAAAGTATTAAAACTCCTTTGGACGTCAAAATTGGCTGTTAAAAACGAAACACTTGAAATAAACATTGTTTATCGTAAAGTGTTTAAGTTATTCCATTTGTTGTTTATAATATTTTTGTAATATTTCGTACAGCTAATTAAATAAACGTCTTTAGTTAGTAATCCGAATTTAAACATATTAAAAGTACTAATGACGTCAGAATAGGCGGTTTTAAACAAAATACTTGTACTAAACCCTTTTTTCTTGTACAATATTTAAATTATTTTGATTATTGGCATTACTAACCATGTAATATATCATACAGCTAATAAAATAAACCTCTTCGGATAGGAATATTAGTTTTAAAGTATTAAAACTCTTTTTGACGTTGAAATCGGCTATTTAAGACGAAATACTTGCAATAAACATTGTTTATCATTCAATATTTAAGTTATTTCGATTATTAATTAAAATATTCTTGTAATAACTCATAAAGATAATTTAATAAACGTCTTCGGTAAAAAATATTTGTTTTAAAGCATAAAAACTTCCTTTGTCGTCAAAACCGACTGTTTAAGACGAAATACTTGCATTATTTAATAATGAATCGTTCATTATTTGATTTATTTCGACTTTTGGTTATAATATTGGTTTAATATTATGCACAGCTAATTTAATAAAAGTCTTTAGTAAGTAATCCAACTTTAAACATATTAAAAGTACTTTAGATATTATAATAGGCTGTTTTAAACAAAATACTTGTATTAAACCCTTTTTTGTTGTACAATATATGAATTATTTTGATTATTGGCATTACTAATCATGTAATATATCATACAGCTAATTAAATAAACCTCTTCGGTGAGGAATATTAGTTTTAAAATATTAAAACTCCTTTTGACATTGAAATCGGCTATTTAAGACGAAATACTTGCAATAAACATTGTTTATCATTCAATATTTAAGTTATTTCGATTATTAGTTAAAATATTGTTGTAATAACTCATAAAGGTAATTTAATAAACGTCTTCGGTTAAAAATATTTGTTTTAAAGCATCAAAACTTCCTATGACGTCAAAACCGACTGTTTAAGTCGAAATACTTGCAAAAAACATTGTTTATCGTTCATTAATAGAGTTAAGTCGACTTTTGATTATAATATTGATGTAATATTATGTGCAGCTATTTTAATAAACGTCTTTAGTTAGTAATCCAACTTTGAATATATTAAAAGTACTATACACGTTAAAATAGGCTGTTTTAAAAAAAATACTTGTATTAAACCCTTTTCCTCGTACACTTTATGAATTATTTTGAGTATTGGCATTAATATTCTTGTAATATGTCATACAGCTATTTAAATAAACCTTTTCGGATAGGAATATTAGTTTTAAAATATTAAAACTCCTTTTGACGTTTAAATCGGCTATTTAAGACGTAATACTTGCAATAAACATTGTTTATTGTTCAATATTTAAGTTAATTCGATTATTAGTTAAAATATTCTTGTAATAACTCATAAAGGTAATTTAAAAAACGTCTTCGGTAAAAAATATTTGTTTTAAAGCATAAAAACTTCCTTTGTCGTCAAAACCGACTGTTTAAGACGAAATACTTGCAATATTGAATAATGAATCGTTCATTATTTGAGTTATTTCTACTTTTGGTTATAATATTGGTTTAATATTTTGCACAGCTAATTTAATAAACGTCTTTAGTTAGTAATCCAATTTTAAACATATTAAAAGTACTTTAGACGTTATAATAGGCTGTTTTAAACAAAATACTTGTACTAAACCATTTTTTCTTGTACAATATATAAATTATTTTGATTATTGGCATTAATAATCATGTAATATGTCATATAGCTAATTAAATAAACCTCTTTGAATAGGAATATAAGTTTTAATTTATTAAAACTCCTTTTGACGTCAAAATCGGCTGTTTAAGACGAAATACTTGCAATAAACATTGTTTATCGTTCAATATTTAAGTTATTTCGATTATTAGTTAAAATATTCTTGTAATAACTCGAAAAGGTAATTTAATAAACGTCTCTAGTTAATAATCCGATTTTAAAAATATTAAAAGTACTAATGACGTTAGAATAGGCTGTTTTAAACAAAATACTTGTACTAAACCCTTTTTTCTTGTACAATATATAAATTATTTTGATTATTGGCATTACTAATCATGTAATATATCATACAGCTAATTCAATAAACCTTTTCGGACAGGAATATTAGTTTTAAAGTATTAAAACTCCTTTGGACGTTGAAATCGGCTATTTAAGACGAAATACTTGCAATAAACATTGTTTATCATTCAATATTTAAGTTATTTCGATTATTAGTTAAAATATTCTTGTAATAACTCATAAAGGTAATTTAATAAACGTCTTCGGTAAAATATAATTGTTTTAAAGCATAAAAACTTCCTTTGTCGTCAAAACCGACTGTTTAAGACGAAATACTTGCAATATTGAATAATGGATCGTTCATTATTTGAGTTATTTCGACTTTTGGTAATAATATTGGTTTAATATTATGCACAGCTAATTTTATTAATGTCTTTAGTTCGTAATCCAACTTTAAACATATTAAAAGTACTTTAGATGTTATAATAGGCTGTTTTAAACAAAATACTTGTATTAAACCCTTTTTTCTTGTACAATATATGAATTATTTTGATTATTGGCATTAATAATCATGTAATATATCATATAGCTAATTAAATAAACCTCTTTGAATAGGAATATAAGTTTTAATTTATTAAAACTCCTTTTGACGTCAAAATCGGCTGTTTAAGACGAAATACTTGCAATAAACATTGTTTATCGTTCAATATTTAAGTTATTTCGATTATTAGTTAAAATATTATTGTAATAACTCAAAAAGGTAATTTAATAAACGTCTTTAGTTAGTAATCCGATTTTAAAAATATTAAAAGTACTAATGACGTTAGAATAGGATGTTTTAAACAAAATACTTGTACTAAACCCTTTTTTCTTGTACAATATATAAATTATTTTGATTATTGGCATTACTAACCATGTAATATATCATACAGCTAATTAAATAAACCTCTTCGGACAGGAATATTAGTTTTAAAGTATTAAAACTCCTTTTGACGTTGAAATCGGCTATTTAAGACGAAATACTTGCAATAAACTTTTTATCATTCAATATTTAAGTTATTTCGATTATTAGTTAAAATATTCTTGTAATAACTCATAAAGGTAATTTAATAAACGTCTTCGGTAAAATATATTTGTTTTAAAGCATAAAAACTTCCTTTGTTGTCAAAACCGACTGTTTAAGACGAAATACTTGCATTATTGAATAATGAATCGTTCATTATTTTAGTTATTTCGACTTTTGGTTATAATATTGGTTTAATATTATGCACAGCTAATTTAATAAACGTCTTTAGTTAGTAATCCAACTTTAAACCTATTAAAAGTACTTTAGATGTTATAATAGGCTGTTTTAAACAAAATACTTGTATTAAACCCTTTTTTTTTGTACAATATATGAATTATTTTGGTTATTGGCATTAATGATCATGTAATATATCATATAGCTAATTAATTAAACCTCTTTGAATAGGAATATAAGTTTTAATTTATTAAAACTCCTTTTGACGTCAAAATCGGCTGTTAAAGACAAAATACTTGCAATAAACATTGTTTATCGTTCAATATTTAAGTTATTTCGATTATTAGTTAAAATATTATTGTAATAACTCAAAAAGGTAATTTAATAAACGTCTTTAGTTAGTAATCCGATTTTAAAAATATTAAAAGTACTAATGACGTTAGAATAGGATGTTTTAAACAAAATACTTGTACTAAACCCTTTTTTCTTGTACAATATATAAATTATTTTGATTATTGGCATTACTAATCATGTAATATATCATACAGCTAATTAAATAAACCTCTTCGGACAAGAATATTAGTTTTAAAGTATTAAAACTCCTTTTGACGTTGAAATCGGCTATTTTCGACGAAATACTTGCAATAAACTTTTTATCATTCAATATTTAAGTTATTTCGATTATTAGTTAAAATATTCTTGTAATAACTCATAAAGGTAATTTAATAAACGTCTTCGGTAAAATATATTTGTTTTAAAGCATAAAAACTTCCTTTGTCGTCAAAACCGACTGTTTAAGACGAAATACTTGCATTATTGAATAATGAATCGTTCATTATTTGAGTTATTTCGACTTTAGGTTATAATATTGGTTTAATATTATGCACAGCTAATTTAATACACGTCTTTAGTTAGTAATCCAACTTTAAACATATTAAAAGTACTTTAGATGTTATAATAGGCTGTTTTAAACAAAATACTTGTATTAAACCCTTTTTTTTTTGTACAATATATGAATTATTTTGATTATTAACATTAATGATCATGTAATATATCACATAGCTAATTAAATAAACCTCTTTGGATAGGAATATTAGTTTTAAAGTATTAAAACCCCTTTTGACGTTGAAATCGGCTATTTAAGACGAAATACTTGCAATAAACATTGTTTATCATTCAATATTTAAGTTATTTCGATTATTAGTTAAAATATTCTTGTAATAACTCATAAAGGTAATTTAATAAACTTCTTCGGTAAAATATATTTGTTTTAACGCATAAAAACTTAATTTGTCGTCAAAACCAACTATTTAAGACAAAATACTTCCATTATTGATTAATGAATCGTTCATTATTTGAGTTATTTCAACTTTTGGTTATAATATTGGTTTAATATTAAGCACAGCTAATTTAATAAACGTCTTTAGTAATCCAACTTTAAACATATTAAAAGTACTTTAGATGTTATAATAGGCTGTTTTAAACAAAATACTTGTATTAAACCCTTTTTTCTTGTACAATAAATGAATTATTTTGATTATTGGCATTACTAATCATGTAATATATCATACAGCTAATTTAATAAACCTCTTCGGATAGGAATATTAGTTTTAAAATATTAAAACTCCTTTTGACGTTGAAATCGGCTATTTAAGACGAAATACTTGCAATAAACATTGTTTATCATTCAATATTTTAGTTATTTCGATTATTAGTTAAAATATTCTTGTAATAACTCATAAAGGTAATTTAAAAAACGTCTTCGGTAAAAAATATTTGTTTTAAAGCATAAAAACTTCCTTTGTCGTCAAAACCAACTGTTTAAGACGAAATACTTGCATTATTGAATAATGAATCGTTCATTATTTTAGTTATTTCGACTTTTGGTTATAATATTGGTTTAATATTATGCACAGCTAATTTAATAAACGTCTTTAGTTAGTAATCCAACTTTAAACATATTAAAAGTACATTAGATGTTATAATAGGCTGTTTTAAACAAAATACTTGTATCAAACCCTTTTTTCTTGTACAATATATGAATTATTTTGATTATTGGCATTAATGATCATGTAATATATCATAGAGCTAATTAAATAAACCTCTTTGGATAGGAATATAAGTTTTAAATTATTAAAACTCCTTTTGCTGCAAAATCGGCTGTTTAAGACGAAATACTTGCAACAAACATTGTTTATCGTTCAATATTTAAGTTAATTCGATTATTAGTTAAAATATTCTTGTAATAACTCGAAAAGGTAATTTAATAAACGTCTTTAGTTAGTAATCCGAATTTAAAAATATTAAAAGTACTAATGACGTTAGAATAGGCTGTTTTAAACAAAATACTTGTATTAAACCCTTTTTTCTTGTACAATATATAAATTATTTTGATTATTGACATTACTAATCATGTAATAAATCATACAGCTAAACCTCTTCGGACAGGAATATTAGTTTTAAAGTATTAAAACTCATTTTGACGTTGAAATCGGATATTTAAGACGAAATACTTGCAATAAACATTGTTTGTCATTCAATATTTAAGTTATTTCGATTATTAGTTAAAATATTCTTGTAATAACTCATAAAGGTAATTTAATAAACGTCTTCGGTAAAATATATTTGTTTTAAAGCATAAAAACTTCCTTTGTTGTCAAAACTGACTGTTTAAGACGAAATACTTGCTTTATTGAATAATGAATCGTTCATTATTTAAGTTATTTCGACTTTTGGTTATAATATTGGTTTAATATTATGCACAGCTAATTTAATAAACGTCTTTAGTTAGTAATCCAATTTTAAACATATTAAAAGTACTTTAGACGTTTTAATAGGCTGTTTTAATCAAAATACTTGTATTAAACCCTTTTTTTTTGTACAATATAGGAATTATTTTGGTTATTGGCATTAATGATCATGTAATATATCATATAGATAATTAAATAAACCTCTTTGGATAGAAATATTAGTTTTAAAGTATTAAAACTCCTTTGGACGTCAAAATTGGCTGTTAAAAACGAAACACTTGAAATAAACATTGTTTATCGTAAAGCGTTTAAGTTATTCCATTTGTTGTTTATAATATTTTTGTAATATTTCGTACAGCTAATTAAATAAACGTCTTTAGTTAGTAATCCGAATTTAAACATATTAAAAGTACTAATGACGTTAGAATAGGCTGTTTTAAACAAAATACTTGTACTAAACCCTTTTTTCTTGTACAATATTTAAATTATTTTGATTATTGGCATTACTAACCATGTAATATATCATACAGCTAATTAAATAAACCTCTTCGGATAGGAATATTAGTTTTAAAGTATTAAAACTCTTTTTGACGTTGAAATCGGCTATTTAAGACGAAATACTTGCAATAAACATTGTTTATCATTCAATATTTAAGTTATTTCGATTATTAATTAAAATATTCTTGTAATAACTCATAAAGATAATTTAATAAACGTCTTCGGTAAAAAATATTTGTTTTAAAGCATAAAAACTTCCTTTGTCGTCAAAACCGACTGTTTAAGACGAAATACTTGCAATATTGAATAATGAATCGTTCATTATTTGAGTTATTTCGACTTTTGGTTATAATATTGGTTTAATATTATGCACAGCTAATTTTATTAATGTCTTTAGTTCGTAATCCAACTTTAAACATATTAAAAGTACTTTAGATGTTATAATAGGCTGTTTTAAACAAAATACTTGTATTAAACCCTTTTTTCTTGTACAATATATGAATTATTTTGATTATTGGCATTAATAATCATGTAATATATCATATAGCTAATTAAATAAACCTCTTTGAATAGGAATATAAGTTTTAATTTATTAAAACTCCTTTTGACGTCAAAATCGGCTGTTTAAGACGAAATACTTGCAATAAACATTGTTTATCGTTCAATATTTAAGTTATTTCGATTATTAGTTAAAATATTATTGTAATAACTCAAAAAGGTAATTTAATAAACGTCTTTAGTTAGTAATCCGATTTTAAAAATATTAAAAGTACTAATGACGTTAGAATAGGATGTTTTAAACAAAATACTTGTACTAAACCCTTTTTTCTTGTACAATATATAAATTATTTTGATTATTGGTATTACTAATCATGTAATATATCATAAAGCTAATTAAATAAACCTCTTCGGACAGGAATATTAGTTTTAAAGTATTAAAACTCCTTTTGACGTTGAAATCGGCTATTTAAGACGAAATACTTGCAATAAACATTGTTTATCATTCAATATTTAAGTTATTTCGATTATTAGTTAAAATATTCTTGTAATAACTCATAAAAGTAATTTAATAAACGTCTTCGGTAAAATATATTTGTTTTAAAGCATAAAAACTTCCTTTGTTGTCAAAACTAACTGTTTAAGACGAGATACTTGCATTATTGAATAATGAATCGTTCATTATTTGAGTTATTTCGACTTTTGGTTATAATATTGGTTTAATATTATGTACAGCTAATTTAATAAACGTCTTTAGTTAGTAATCCAACTTTAAACATATTAAAAGTACTTTAGACGTTAGAATAGGCTGTTTTAAACAAAATACTTGTACTAAACCCTTTTTTCTTGTACAATATTTAAATTATTTTGATTATTGGCATTACTAACCATGTAATATATCATACAGCTAATTAAATAAACCTCTTCGGATAGGAATATTAGTTTTAAAGTATTAAAACTCTTTTTGACGTTTAAATCGGCTATTTAAGACGTAATACTTGCAATAAACATTGTTTATCATTCAATATTTAAGTTAATTTGATTATTAGTTGAAATATTCTTGTAATAACTCATAAAGGTAATTTAATAAACGTTTTCGGTAAAAAATATTTGTTTTAAAGCATAAAAACTTCCTTTGTCGTCAAAACCGACTGTTTAAGACGAAATACTTGCAATATTGAATAATGAATCGTTCATTATTTGAGTTATTTCTACTTTTGGTTATAATATTGGTTTAATATTATGCACAGCTAATTTAATAAACGTCTTTAGTTAGTAATCCGATTTTAAAAATATTAAAAGTACTAATGACGTTAGAATAGGCTGTTTAAAAAAAAATACTTGTATTAAACCCTTTTTTCCTCGTACACTTTATGAATTATTTTGAGTGTTGGCATTAATATTCTTGTAATATGTCATACAGCTAATTAATAAAACCTTTTCGGACAGGAATATTAGTTTTAAAGTATTAAAACTCCTTTTGACGTTGAAATCGGCTATTTAAGTCAAAATACTTGCAATAAACATTGTTTATCATTCAATATTTAAGTTATTTCGATTATTAGTTAAAATATTCTTATAATAACTCATAAAGGTAATTTAATAAACATCTTCGGTAAAAAATATTTGTTTTAAAGCATAAAAACTTCCTTTGTCGTCAAAACCGACTGTTTAAGACGAAATACTTGCAATATTGAATAATAAATCGTTCATTATTTGAGTTATTTCTACTTTTGGTTATTATATTGGTTTAATATTATGCACAGCTAATTTAATAAACGTCTTTAGTTAGTAATCCAACTTTAAACATATTAAAAGTACTTTAGATGTTATAATAGGCTGTTTTAAACAAAATACTTGTATTAAACCCTTTTTTCTTGTACAATATATGAATTATTTTAATTATTGGCATTAATGATCATGTAATATATCATATAACTAATTAAATAAACCTCTTTGAATAGGAATATAAGTTTTAATTTATTTAAACTCCTTTTGACGTCTTAATTTTTCCGTCTTAATTTTTCGTCTTAATTTTGACGTCTTCCTTTTGACGTTTTAATTTATTAAAACTCCTTTTGACGTCAAAATCGGCTGTTTAAGACGAAATACTTGCAATAAACATTGTTTATCGTTCAATATTTAAGTTATTTCGATTATTAGTTAAAATATTCTTGTAATAACTCATAAAGGTAATTTAATAAACGTCTTCGGTAAAATATATTTGTTTTAAAGCATAAAAACTTCCTTTGTCGTCAAAACCGACTGTTTAAGACGAAATACTTGCATTATTGAATAATGAATCGTTCATTATTTGAGTTATTTCGACTTTAGGTTATAATATTGGTTTAATATTATGCACAGCTAATTTAATAAACGTCTTTAGTTAGTAATCCAACTTCAAACATATTAAAAGTACTTTAGATGTTATAATAGGCTGTTTTAAACAAAATACTTGTATTAAACCCTTTTTTTTTTGTACAATATATGAATTATTTTTATTATTAACATTAATGATCATGTAATATATCACATAGCTAATTAAATAAACCTCTTTGGATAGGAATATTAGTTTTAAAGTATTAAAACCCCTTTTGACGTTGAAATCGGCTATTTAAGACGAAATACTTGCAATAAACATTGTTTATCATTCAATATTTAAGTAATTTCGATTATTAGTTAAAATATTCTTGTAATAACTCATAAAGGTAATTTAATAAACTTCTTCGGTAAAATATATTTGTTTTAACGCATAAAAACTTAATTTGTCGTCAAAACCAACTATTTAAGACAAAATACTTCCATTATTGAATAATGAATCGTTCATTATTTGAGTTATTTCAACTTTTGGTTATAATATTGGTTTAATATTAAGCACAGCTAATTTAATAAACGTCTTTAGTAATCCAACTTTAAACATATTAAAAGTACTTTAGATGTTATAATAGGCTGTTTTAAACAAAATACTTGTATTAAACCCTTTTTTCTTGTACAATAAATGAATTATTTTGATTATTGGCATTACTAATCATGTAATATATCATACAGCTAATTTAATAAACCTCTTCGGATAGGAATATTAGTTTTAAAATATTAAAACTCCTTTTGACGTTGAAATCGGCTATTTAAGACGAAATACTTGCAATAAACATTGTTTATCATTCAATATTTAAGTTATTTCGATTATTAGTTAAAATATTCTTGTAATAACTCATAAAGGTAATTTAAAAAACGTCTTCGGTAAAAAATATTTGTTTTAAAGCATAAAAACTTCCTTTGTCGTCAAAACCAACTGTTTAAGACGAAATACTTGCATTATTGAATAATGAATCGTTCATTATTTTAGTTATTTCGACTTTCGGATATAATATTGGTTTAATATTATGCACAGCTAATTTAAAAAACGTCTTTAGTTAGTAATCCAACTTTAAACATATTAAAAGTACATTAGATGTTATAATAGGCTGTTTTAAACAAAATACTTGTATCAAACCCTTTTTTCTTGTACAATATATGAATTATTTTGATTATTGGCATTAATGATCATGTAATATATCATAGAGCTAATTAAATAAACCTCTTTGGATAGGAATATAAGTTTTAAATTATTAAAACTCCTTTTGCTGCAAAATCGGCTGTTTAAGACGAAATACTTGCAACAAACATTGTTTATCGTTCAATATTTAAGTTAATTCGATTATTAGTTAAAATATTCTTGTAATAACTCGAAAAGGTAATTTAATAAACGTCTTTAGTTAGTAATCCGAATTTAAAAATATTAAAAGTACTAATGACGTTAGAATAGGCTGTTTTAAACAAAATACTTGTACTAAACCCTTTTTTCTTGTACAATATATAAATTATTTTGATTATTGACATTACTAATCAAGTAATAAATCATACAGCTAAACCTCTTCGGACAGGAATATTAGTTTTAAAGTATTAAAACTCCTTTTGCTGCAAAATCGGCTGTTTAAGACGAAATACTTGCAATAAACATTGTTTGTCATTCAATATTTAAGTTATTTCGATTATTAGTTAAAATATTCTTGTAATAACTCATAAAGGTAATTTAATAAACGTCTTCGGTAAAATATATTTGTTTTAAAGCATAAAAACTTCCTTTGTTGTCAAAACTGACTGTTTAAGACGAAATACTTGCTTTATTGAATAATGAATCGTTCATTATTTAAGATATTTCGACTTTTGGTTATAATATTGGTTTAATATTATGCACAGCTAATTTAATAAACGTCTTTAGTTAGTAATCCAATTTTAAACATATTAAAAGTACTTTAGACGTTATAATAGGCTGTTTTAATCAAAATACTTGTATTAAACCCTTTTTTTTTGTACAATATAGGAATTATTTTGGTTATTGGCGTTAATGATCATGTAATATATCATATAGATAATTAAATAAACCTCTTTGGATAGAAATATTAGTTTTAAAGTATTAAAACTCCTTTGGACGTCAAAATTGGCTGTTAAAAACGAAACACTTGAAATAAACATTGTTTATCGTAAAGCGTTTAAGTTATTCCATTTGTTGTTTATAATATTTTTGTAATATTTCGTACAGCTAATTAAATAAACGTCTTTAGTTAGTAATCCGAATTTAAACATATTAAAAGTACTAATGACGTTAGAATAGGCTGTTTTAAACAAAATACTTGTACTAAACCCTTTTTTCTTGTACAATTTTTAAATTATTTTGATTATTGGCATTACTAACCATGTAATATATCATACAGCTAATTAAATAAACCTCTTCGGATAGGAATATTAGTTTTAAAGTATTAAAACTCTTTTTGACGTTGAAATCGGCTATTTAAGACGAAATACTTGCAATAAACATTGTTTATCATTCAATATTTAAGTTATTTCGATTATTAATTAAAATATTCTTGTAATAACTCATAAAGATAATTTAATAAACGTCTTCGGTAAAAAATATTTGTTTTAAAGCATAAAAACTTCCTTTGTCGTCAAAACCGACTGTTTAAGACGAAATACTTGCAATATTGAATAATGAATCGTTCATTATTTGAGTTATTTCGACTTTTGGTTATAATATTGGTTTAATATTATGCACAGCTAATTTAATAAACGTCTTTAGTTAGTAATCCAACTTTAAACATATTAAAAGTACTTTAGATGTTATATTAGGCTGTTTTAAACAAAATACTTGTATCAAACCTTTTTATCTTGTACAATATATGAATTATTTTGATTATTGGCATTAATGATCATGTAATATATCATATAGCTAATTAAATAAACCTCTTTGGATAGGAATATAAGTTTTAATTTATTAAAACTCCTTTTGCTGCAAAATCGGCTGTTTAAGACGAAATACTTGCAACAAAAATTGTTTATCGTTCAATATTTAAGTTAATTCGATTATTAGTTAAAATATTCTTGTAATAACTCGAAAAGGTATTTTAATAAACGTCTTTAGTTAGTAATCCGAATTTAAAATATTAAAAGTACTAATGACGTTAGAATAGGCTGTTTTAAACAAAATACTTGTACTAAACCCTTTTTTCTTGTACAATATATAAATTATTTTGATTATTGGTATTACTAATCATGTAATATATCATAAAGCTAATTAAATAAACCTCTTCGGACAGGAATATTAGTTTTAAAGTATTAAAACTCCTTTTGACGTTGAAATCGGCTATTTAAGACGAAATACTTGCAATAAACATTGTTTATCATTCAATATTTAAGTTATTTCGATTATTAGTTAAAATATTCTTGTAATAACTCATAAAAGTAATTTAATAAACGTCTTCGGTAAAATATATTTGTTTTAAAGCATAAAAACTTCCTTTGTTGTCAAAACTAACTGTTTAAGACGAGATACTTGCATTATTGAATAATGAATCGTTCATTATTTGAGTTATTTCGACTTTTGGTTATAATATTGGTTTAATATTATGTACAGCTAATTTAATAAACGTCTTCAGTTAGTAATCCAACTTTAAACATATTAAAAGTACTTTAATTGTTATAATAGGCTGTTTTAAACAAAATACTTGTATTAAACCCTTTTTTCTTGTACAATATATGAATTATTTTAATTATTGGCATTAATGATCATGTAATATATCATATAACTAATTAAATAAACCTCTTTGAATAGGAATATAAGTTTTAATTTATTAAAACTCCTTTTGACGTCTTAATTTTTCCGTCTTAATTTTTCGTCTTAATTTTGACGTCTTCCTTTTGACGTTTTAATTTATTAAAACTCCTTTTGACGTCAAAATCGGCTGTTTAAGACGAAATACTTGCAATAAACATTGTTTATCGTTCAATATTTAAGTTATTTCGATTATTAGTTAAAATATTCTTGTAATAACTCGAAAAGGTAATTTAATAAACGTTTTTAGTTAGTAATCCGAAATTAAAAATATTAAAAGTACTAATGACGTTAGAATAGGCTGTTTTAAACAAAATACTTGTACTAAACCCTTTTTTCTTGTACAATATATAAATTACTTTGATTATTGGCATTACTAATCATGTAATATATCATACAGCTAATTAAATAAACCTCTTCGGTGAGGAATATTAGTTTTAATTTATTAAAACTCCTTTTTACGTCAAAATCGGCTGTTTAAGACGAAATACTTGCAATAAACATTGTTTATCGTTCAATATTTAAGTTATTTCGATTATTAGTTAAAATATTCTTGTAATAATTCATAAAGGTAACTTAATAAACGTCTTCGGTTGAAAATATTTGTTTTAAAGCATCAAAACTTCCTATGACGTCAAAACCGACTGTTTAAGACGAAATACTTGCAAATAACATTGTTTATCGTTCATTAATTGAGTTATTTCGACTTTTGATTAAAATATTGGTGTAATAGTATGTGCAGCTATTTTAATAAACGTCTTTAGTTAGTAATCCAACTTTAAACATATTAAAAGTACTATACACGTTAAAATAGGCTGTTTTAAACAAAATACTTGTATTAAACCCTTTTTCCTCGTACACTTTATGAATTATTTTGAGTATTGGCATTAATATTCTTGTAATATGTCATACAGCTATTTAAATAAACCTTTTCGGATAGGAATATTAGTTTTAAAATGTTAATACTCCTTTTTACGTTTAAATCGGCTATTTAAGACGTAATACTTGCAATAAACATTGTTTATCATTCAATATTATGTTAATTCTATATAATTCAATATATATTATAATAATATTAATATATATAATTATATTCAATATATAATTCAATAATAATGTTAATTCGATTATTAGTTAAAATACTCTTATAATAACTCATAAAGGTAATTTAATAAACGTCTTCGGTAAAAAATATTTGTTTTAAAGCATAAAAACTTCCTTTGTCGTCAAAACCGACTGTTTAAGACGAAATACTTGCAATATTGAATAATAAATCGTTCATTATTTGAGTTATTTCTACTTTTGGTTATAATATTGGTTTAATATTATGCACAGCTAATTTAATAAACGTCTTTAGTTAGTAATCCAACTTTAAACATATTAAAAGTACTTTAGACGTTATAATAGGCTGTTTTAAACAAAATAAATGTATTAAACCCTTTTTTTTTGTACAATATATGAATTATTTTGGTTATTGGCATTAATGATCATGTAATATATCATATAGCTAATTAAATAAACCTCTTTAGATAAAAATATTATTTTTAATTTATTAATACTCCTTTTGACGTCAAAATTGGCTGTTAAAAACGAAACACTTGAATTAAACATTGTTTATCGTAAAGTGTTTAAGTTATTCCATTTGTTGTTTATAATATTTTTGTAATATTTCGTACAGCTAATTAAATAAACGTCTTTAGTAAGTAATCCGAATTAAAACATATTAAAAGTACTAATGACGTTAGAATAGGCTGTTTTAAACAAAATACTTGTACTAAACCCTTTTTTCTTGTACAATATATAAATTATTTTGATTATTGGCATTACTAATCATGTAATATATCATACAGCTAATTAAATAAACCTCTTCGGATAGGAATATTAGTTTTAAAGTATTAAAACTCCTTTTGACGTTGAAATCGGCTATTTAAGACGAAATACTTGCAATAAACATTGTTTATCATTCAATATTTAAGTTATTTCGTTTATTAGTTAAAATATTCTTGAAATAACTCATAAAGGTAATTTAATAAACGTCTTCGGTAAAATATATTTGTTTTAAAGCATAAAAACTTCCTTTGTCGTCAAAACCGACTGTTTAAGACGAAATACTTGCATTATTGAATAATGAATCGTTCATTATTTGAGTTATTTCGACTTTTGGTTATAATATTGGTTTAATATTATGCAAAGCTAATTTAATAAACGTCTTTAGTTAGAAATCCAACTTTAAACATATTAAAAGTACTTTAGATGTTATAATAGGCTGTTTTAAACAAAATACTTGTATCAAACCCTTTTTTCTTGTACAATATATGAATTATTTTGATTATTGGCATTAATGATCATGTAATATATCATATAGCTAATTAAATAAACCTCTTTGGATAGGAATATAAGTTTTAATTTATTAAAACTCCTTTTGACGTCAAAATCGGCTGTTAAAGACGAATCACTTGCAACAAACATTGTTTATCGTTCAATATTTAAGTTAATTCGATTATTAGTTAAAATATTCTTGTATTAACTCGAAAAGGTAATTTATTAAACGTCTTTAGTTAGTAATCCAACTTTAAACATATTAAAAGTACTAATGACGTTAGAATAGGCTGTTTTAAACAAAATACTTGTACTAAACCCTTTTTTCTTGTACAATATATAAATTATTTTGATTATTCGCATTACTAATCATGTAATATATCATACAGCTAATTAAATAAACCTCTTCGGACAGGAATATTAGTTTTAAAGTATTAAAACTCCTTTTGACGTTGAAATCGGCTATTTAAGACGAAATACTTGCAATAAACATTGTTTATCATTCAATATTTAAGTTATTGCGATTATTAGTTAAAATATTCTTGTAATAACTCATAAAGGTAATTTAATAAACGTCTTCGGTAAAATATATTTGTTTTAAAGCATAAAAACTTCCTTTGTCGTCAAAACCGACTGTTTAAGACGAAATATTTGCATTATTGAATAATGAATCGTTCATTATTTGAGTTATTTCGACTTTTGGTTATAATATTGGTTTAATATTATGCACAGCTAATTTAATAAACGTCTTTAGTTAGTAATCCAACTTTAAACATATTAAAAGTACATTAGATGTTATAATAGGCTGTTTTAAACAAAATACTTGTATCAAACCCTTTTTTCTTGTACAATATATGAATTATTTTGATTATTGGCATTAATGATCATGTAATATATCATAGAGCTAATTAAATAAACCTCTTTGGATAGGAATATAAGTTTTAAATTATTAAAACTCCTTTTGCTGCAAAATCGGCTGTTTAAGACGAAATACTTGCAACAAACATTGTTTATCGTTCAATATTTAAGTTAATTCGATTATTAGTTAAAATATTCTTGTAATAACTCGAAAAGGTAATTTAATAAACGTCTTTAGTTAGTAATCCGAATTTAAAAATATTAAAAGTACTAATGACGTTAGAATAGGCTGTTTTAAACAAAATACTTGTACTAAACCCTTTTTTCTTGTACAATATATAAATTATTTTGATTATTGACATTACTAATCATGTAATAAATCATACAGCTAAACCTCTTCGGACAGGAATATTAGTTTTAAAGTATTAAAACTCCTTTTGACGTTGAAATCGGATATTTAAGACAAAATACTTGCAATAAACATTGTTTGTCATTCAATATTTAAGTTATTTCGATTATTAGTTAAAATATTCTTGTAATAACTCATAAAGGTAATTTAATAAACGTCTTCGGTAAAATATATTTGTTTTAAAGCATAAAAACTTCCTTTGTTGTCAAAACTGACTGTTTAAGACGAAATACTTGCTTTATTGAATAATGAATCGTTCATTATTTAAGTTATTTCGACTTTTGGTTATAATATTGGTTTAATATTATGCACAGCTAATTTAATAAACGTCTTTAGTTAGTAATCCAATTTTAAACATATTAAAAGTACTTTAGACGTTATAATAGGCTGTTTTAATCAAAATACTTGTATTAAACCCTTTTTTTTTGTACAATATAGGAATTATTTTGGTTATTGGCATTAATGATCATGTAATATATCATATAGATAATTAAATAAACCTCTTTGGATAGAAATATTAGTTTTAAAGTATTAAAACTCCTTTGGACGTCAAAATTGGCTGTTAAAAACGAAACACTTGAAATAAACATTGTTTATCGTAAAGCGTTTAAGTTATTCCATTTGTTGTTTATAATATTTTTGTAATATTTCGTACAGCTAATTAAATAAACGTCTTTAGTTAGTAATCCGAATTTAAACATATTAAAAGTACTAATGACGTTAGAATAGGCTGTTTTAAACAAAATACTTGTACTAAACCCTTTTTTCTTGTACAATTTTTAAATTATTTTGATTATTGGCATTACTAACCATGTAATATATCATACAGCTAATTAAATAAACCTCTTCGGATAGGAATATTAGTTTTAAAGTATTAAAACTCTTTTTGACGTTGAAATCGGCTATTTAAGACGAAATACTTGCAATAAACATTGTTTATCATTCAATATTTAAGTTATTTCGATTATTAATTAAAATATTCTTGTAATAACTCATAAAGATAATTTAATAAACGTCTTCGGTAAAAAATATTTGTTTTAAAGCATAAAAACTTCCTTTGTCGTCAAAACCGACTGTTTAAGACGAAATACTTGCAATATTGAATAATGAATCGTTCATTATTTGAGTTATTTCGACTTTTGGTTATAATATTGGTTTAATATTATGCACAGCTAATTTAATAAACGTCTTTAGTTAGTAATCCAACTTTAAACATATTAAAAGTACTTTAGATGTTATATTAGGCTGTTTTAAACAAAATACTTGTATCAAACCTTTTTTTCTTGTACAATATATGAATTATTTTGATTATTGGCATTAATGATCATGTAATATATCATATAGCTAATTAAATAAACCTCTTTGGATAGGAATATAAGTTTTAATTTATTAAAACTCCTTTTGCTGCAAAATCGGCTGTTTAAGACGAAATACTTGCAACAAACATTGTTTATCGT
Source organism: Thalia democratica (assembly GCF_965202585.1). Classification (NCBI taxonomy): domain Eukaryota; kingdom Metazoa; phylum Chordata; class Thaliacea; order Salpida; family Salpidae; genus Thalia; species Thalia democratica. The sequence goes on from NC_139172.1 coordinate 12,118,378, forward strand.
TCAATATTTAAGTTAATTCGATTATTAGTTAAAATATTCTTGTAATAACTCGAAAAGGTATTTTAATAAACGTCTTTAGTTAGTAATCCGAATTTAAAATATTAAAAGTACTAATGACGTTAGAATAGGCTGTTTTAAACAAAATACTTGTACTAAACCCTTTTTTCTTGTACAATATATAAATTATTTTGATTATTGGTATTACTAATCATGTAATATATCATAAAGCTATTTAAATAAACCTCTTCGGACAGGAATATTAGTTTTAAAGTATTAAAACTCCTTTTGACGTTGAAATCGGCTATTTAAGACGAAATACTTGCAATAAACATTGTTTATCATTCAATATTTAAGTTATTTCGATTATTAGTTAAAATATTCTTGTAATAACTCATAAAGGTAATTTAATAAACGTCTTCGGTAAAATATATTTGTTTTAAAGCATAAAAACTTCCTTTGTTGTCAAAACTAACTGTTTAAGACGAGATACTTGCATTATTGAATAATGAATCGTTCATTATTTGAGTTATTTCGACTTTTGGTTATAATATTGGTTTAATATTATGTACAGCTAATTTAATAAACGTCTTTAGTTAGTAATCCAACTTTAAACATATTAAAAGTACTTTAGACGTTAGAATAGGCTGTTTTAAACAAAATACTTGTACTAAACCCTTTTTTCTTGTACAATATTTAAATTATTTTGATTATTGGCATTACTAACCATGTAATATATCATACAGCTAATTAAATAAACCTCTTCGGATAGGAATATTAGTTTTAAAGTATTAAAACTCTTTTTGACGTTTAAATCGGCTATTTAAGACGTAATACTTGCAATAAACATTGTTTATCATTCAATATTTAAGTTAATTTGATTATTAGTTGAAATATTCTTATAATAACTCATAAAGGTAATTTAATAAACGTCTTCGGTAAAAAATATTTGTTTTAAAGCATAAAAACTTCCTTTGTCGTCAAAACCGACTGTTTAAGACGAAATACTTGCAATATTGAATAATAAATCGTTCATTATTTGAGTTATTTCTACTTTTGGTTATTATATTGGTTTAATATTATGCACAGCTAATTTAATAAACGTCTTTAGTTAGTAATCCAACTTTAAACATATTAAAAGTACTTTAGATGTTATAATAGGCTGTTTTAAACAAAATACTTGTATTAAACCCTTTTTTCTTGTACAATATATGAATTATTTTAATTATTGGCATTAATGATCATGTAATATATCATATAACTAATTAAATAAACCTCTTTGAATAGGAATATAAGTTTTAATTTATTAAAACTCCTTTTGACGTCTTAATTTTTCCGTCTTAATTTTTCGTCTTAATTTTGACGTCTTCCTTTTGACGTTTTAATTTATTAAAACTCCTTTTGACGTCAAAATCGGCTGTTTAAGACGAAATACTTGCAATAAACATTGTTTATCGTTCAATATTTAAGTTATTTCGATTATTAGTTAAAATATTCTTGTAATAACTCGAAAAGGTAATTTAATAAACGTTTTTAGTTAGTAATCCGAAATTAAAAATATTAAAAGTACTAATGACGTTAGAATAGGCTGTTTTAAACAAAATACTTGTACTAAACCCTTTTTTCTTGTACAATATATAAATTACTTTGATTATTGGCATTACTAATCATGTAATATATCATACAGCTAATTAAATAAACCTCTTCGGTGAGGAATATTAGTTTTAATTTATTAAAACTCCTTTTGACGTCAAAATCGGCTGTTTAAGACGAAATACTTGCAATAAACATTGTTTATCGTTCAATATTTAAGTTATTTCGATTATTAGTTAAAATATTCTTGTAATAATTCATAAAGGTAACTTAATAAACGTCTTCGGTTGAAAATATTTGTTTTAAAGCATCAAAACTTCCTATGACGTCAAAACCGACTGTTTAAGACGAAATACTTGCAAAAAACATTGTTTATCGTTCATTAATTGAGTTATTTCGACTTTTGATTAAAATATTGGTGTAATAGTATGTTCAGCTATTTTAATAAACGTCTTTAGTTAGTAATCCAACTTTAAACATATTAAAAGTACTATACACGTTAAAATAGGCTGTTTTAAACAAAATACTTGTATTAAACCCTTTTTCCTCGTACACTTTATGAATTATTTTGAGTATTGGCATTAATATTCTTGTAATATGTCATACAGCTATTTAAATAAACCTTTTCGGATAGGAATATTAGTTTTAAAATGTTAATACTCCTTTTTACGTTTAAATCGGCTATTTAAGACGTAATACTTGCAATAAACATTGTTTATCATTCAATATTATGTTAATTCTATATAATTCAATATATATTATAATAATATTAATATATATAATTATATTCAATATATAATTCAATAATAATGTTAATTCGATTATTAGTTAAAATATTCTTATAATAACTCATAAAGGTAATTTAATAAACGTCTTCGGTAAAAAATATTTGTTTTAAAGCATAAAAACTTCCTTTGTCGTCAAAACCGACTGTTTAAGACGAAATACTTGCATTATTGAATAATGAATCGTTCATTATTTGAGTTATTTCGACTTTTGGTTATAATATTGGTTTAATATTATGCAAAGCTAATTTAATAAACGTCTTTAGTTAGAAATCCAACTTTAAACATATTAAAAGTACTTTAGATGTTATAATAGGCTGTTTTAAACAAAATACTTGTATCAAACCCTTTTTTCTTGTACAATATATGAATTATTTTGATTATTGGCATTAATGATCATGTAATATATCATATAGCTAATTAAATAAACCTCTTTGGATAGGAATATAAGTTTTAATTTATTAAAACTCCTTTTGACGTCAAAATCGGCTGTTAAAGACGAATCACTTGCAACAAACATTGTTTATCGTTCAATATTTAAGTTAATTCGATTATTAGTTAAAATATTCTTGTATTAACTCGAAAAGGTAATTTATTAAACGTCTTTAGTTAGTAATCCAACTTTAAACATATTAAAAGTACTAATGACGTTAGAATAGGCTGTTTTAAACAAAATACTTGTACTAAACCCTTTTTTCTTGTACAATATATAAATTATTTTGATTATTCGCATTACTAATCATGTAATATATCATACAGCTAATTAAATAAACCTCTTCGGACAGGAATATTAGTTTTAAAGTATTAAAACTCCTTTTGACGTTGAAATCGGCTATTTAAGACGAAATACTTGCAATAAACATTGTTTATCATTCAATATTTAAGTTATTGCGATTATTAGTTAAAATATTCTTGTAATAACTCATAAAGGTAATTTAATAAACGTCTTCGGTAAAATATATTTGTTTTAAAGCATAAAAACTTCCTTTGTCGTCAAAACCGACTGTTTAAGACGAAATATTTGCATTATTGAATAATGAATCGTTCATTATTTGAGTTATTTCGACTTTTGGTTATAATATTGGTTTAATATTATGTACAGCTAATTTAATAAACGTCTTTAGTTAGTAATCCAACTTTAAACATATTAAAAGTACTTTAGATGTTATAATAGGCTGTTTTAAACAAAATACTTGTATTAAACCCTTTTTTCTTGTACAATATATGAATTATTTTGATTGTTGGCATTAATGATCAATTAATATATCACATAGCTAATTAAATAAACCTCTTTGGATAGGAATATTAGTTTTAATTTATTAAAACTCCTTTTGACGTCAAAATTGGCTGTTTAAGACGAAATACTTGCAATAAACATTGTTTATCGTTCAATATTCAAGTTATTTCGATTATTAGTTAAAATATTCTTGTAATAACTCATAAAGGTAACTTAATAAACGTCTTCGGTTAAAAATATTTGTTTTAAAGCATTAAAACTTCCTATGACGTCAATACCGAGTGTTTAAGACGAAATACTTGCAAAAAACATTGTTTATCGTTCATTAATTGAGTTATTTCGACTTTTGATTATAATATTGATGTAATATTATGCGCAGCTATTTTAATAAACGTCTTTAGTTAGTAATCCAACTTTAAACATATTAAAAGTACTATACACGTTAAAATAGGCTGTTTTAAAAAAAATACTTGTATTAAACCCTTTTTCTTCGTACACTTTATGAATTATTTTGAGTATTGGCATTAATATTCTTGTAATATGTCATACAACTATTTAAATAAACCTTTTCGGATAGGAATATTAGTTTTAAAATATTAAAACTCCTTTTGACGTTTAAATCGGCTATTTAAGACGTAATACTTTCAATAAACATTGTTTATCATTCAATATTTAAGTTAATTCGAGTATTAGTTAAACTATTTTTGTAATAACTCATAAAGGTAATTTAATAAACGTCTTCGGTAAAAAATATTTGTTTTAAAGCATAAAAACTTCCTTTGTCGACAAAACCGACTGTTTAAGACGAAATACTTGCAATATTGAATAATGAATCGTTCATTATTTGAGTTATTTCTACTTTTGTTTATAATATTGGTTTAATATTATGCACAGCTAATTTAATAAACGTCTTTAGTTAGTAATCCAATTTTAAACATATTAAAAGTACTTTAGACGTTATAATAGGCTGTTTTAAACAAAATACTTGTATTAAACCCTTTTTTTTTTGTACAATATAGGAATTATTTTGGTTATTGGCATTAATGATCATGTAATATATCATATAGCTAATTAAATAAACCTCTTTGGATAGAAATATTAGTTTTAATTTATTAAAACTCCTTTTGACGTCAAAATTGGCTGTTAAAAACGAAACACTTGAAATAAACATTGTTTATCGTAAAGTGTTTAAGTTATTCCATTTGTTGTTTATAATATTTTTGTAATATTTCGTACAGCTAATTAAATAAACGTCTTTAGTTAGTAATCCGAATTTAAACATATTAAAAGTATTTATGACGTTAGAATAGGCTGTTTTAAACAAAATACTTGTACTAAACCCTTTTTTCTTGTACAATATATAAATTATTTTGATTATTGGCATTACTAATCATGTAATATATCACAATGCTAATTAAATAAACCTCTTTGAATAGGAATATAAGTTTTAATTTATTAAAACTCCTTTTGACGTCAAAATCGGCTGTTTAAGACGAAATACTTGCAATAAACATTGTTTATCGTTCAATATTTAAGTTATTTCGATTATTAGTTAAAATATTCCTGTAATAACTCGAAAAGGTAATTTAATAAACGTCTTTAGTTAGTAATCCGAATTTAAAAATATTAAAAGTACTTTAGATTTTATAATAGGCTGTTTTAAACAAAATACTTGTATTAAACCCTTTTTTCTTGTACAATATATGAATTATTTTGATTATTGGCATTACTAATCATGTAATATGTCATACAGCTAATTAAATAAACCTTTTCGGACAGGAATATTAGTTTTAAAGTATTAAAACTCCTTTTGACGTTTAAATCGGCTATTTAAGACGAAATACTTGCAATAAACATTGTTTATCATTCAATATTTTAGTTATTTCGATTATAAGTTAAAATATTCTTGTAATAACTCATCAAGGTAATTTAATAAACGTCTTCGGTAAATAATATTTGTTTTAAAGCATAAAAACTTCCTTTGTCGTCAAAACCGACTGTTTAAGACGAAATACTTGCATTATTGAATAATGAATCGTTCATTATTTGAGCTATTTTGACTTTTGGTTATAATATTGGTTTAATATTATGCACAGCTAATTTAATAAACGTCTTTAGTTAGTAATCCAACTTTAAACATATTAAAAGTACTTTAGATGTTATAATAGGCTGTTTTAAACAAAATACTTGTATTAAACCCTTTTTCACGTACAATATATGAATTATTTTGTTTATTGGCATTAATGATCATGTAATATATCATATAGCTAATTAAATAAACCTTTCTGGATAGGAATAATAGTTTTAATTTATTAAAACTCCTTTTGACGTCAAAATCGGCTGTTTAAGACGAATGCTTGCAATAAACATTGTTTATCGTTCAATATTTAAGTTATTTCGATTGTTAGTTAAAATATTCTTGTAATAACTCATAAAGGTAATTTAAAAAACGTCTTCGGTAAAAAATATTTGTTTTAAAGCATCAAAACTTCCTATGACGTCAAAACCGACTGTTTAAGACGAAATACTTGCAAAAAACATTGTTTATATTTCATTAATTGAGTTATGTCGACTTTTGATTATAATATTGATGTAATATTATGTGCAGCTATTTTAATAAACGTCTTTAGTTAGTAATCCAACTTTAAACATATTAAAAGTACTATACATGTTAAAATAGGCTGTTTTAAAAAAATTCTTGTATAAAACCCTTTTTCCTCGTACACTTTATGAATTATTTTGAGTATTGGCATTAATATTCTTGTAATATGTCATACAGCTATTTAAATAAACCTTTTCGGATAGGAATATTAGTTTTAAAATATTAAAACTCCTCCTTTTGACGTTTAAATCGGCTATTTAAGACGTAATACTTGCAATAAACATTGTTTATCATTCAATATTTAAGTTAATTCGATTATTAGTTAAAATATTCTTGTAATAACTCATAAAGGTAATTTAATAAACGTCTTCGGTAAAAAATATTTGTTTTAAAGCATAAAAACTTCCTTTGTCGTCAAAACCGACTGTTTAAGACGAAATACTTGCAATATTGAATAATGAATCGTTCATTAATTGAGTTATTTCTACTTTTGTCTATAATATTGGTTTAATATCATGCACAGCTAATTTAATAAACGTCTTTAGTTAGTAATCCAACTTTAAACATATTAAAAGTACTTTAGACGTTATAATAGGCTGTTTTAAACAAAATACTTGTATTAAACCCTTTTTTTTTGTACAATATATGAATTATTTTGGTTATTGGCATTAATGATCATGTAATATATCATATAGCTAATTAAATAAACCTCTTTGGATAGAAATATTAGTTTTAATTTATTAAAACTCCTTTTGACGTCAAAATTGGCTGTTAAAAACGAAACACTTGAAATAAACATTGTTTATCGTAAAGTGTTTAAGTTATTTCATTTGTTGTTTATAATATTTTTGTAATATTTCGTACAGCTAATTAAATAAACGTCTTTAGTTAGTAATCCGAATTTAAACATATTAAAAGTACTTATGACGTTAAATTAGGCTGTTTTAAACAAAATACATGTATTAAACCCTTTTTTTTTGTACAATATATGAATTATTTTGGTTATTGGCATTAATGATCATGTAATATATCATATAGCTAATTAAATAAACCTCTTCGGATAGGAATATTAGTTTTAAAGTATTAAAACTCCTTTTGACGTTGAAATCGGATATTTAAGACGAAATACTTGCAACAAACATTGTTTATCATTCAATATTTTAGTTATTTCGATTATTAGTTAAAATAATCTTGTAATAACTCATAAAGGTAATTTCATATACGTCTTCGGTAAAATATATTTGTTTTAAAGCATAAAAACTTCCTTTGTCGTCAAAACCGACTGTTTAAGACGAAATACTTGCATTATTGAATAATGAATCGTTCATTATTTGAGTTATTTTGACTTTTGGTTATAATATTGGTTTAATATTATGCACAGCTAATTTAATAAACGTCTTTATATAGTAATCCAACTTTAAACATATTAAAAGTACTTTAAATGTTATAATAGGCTGTTTTAAACAAAATACTTGTATTAAACCCTTTTTTGTTTTACAATATATGAATTATTTTGATTATTGGCATTAATGATCATGTAATATATCATATAGCTAATTAAATAAACCTCTTTGGATAGAAATATTAGTTTTAATTTATTAAAACTCCTTTTGACGTCAAAATTGGCTGTTAAAAACGAAACACTTGAAATAAACATTGTTTATCGTAAAGTGTTTAAGTTATTCCATTTGTTGTTTATAATATTTTTGTAATATTTCGTACAGCTAATTAAATAAACGTCTTTAGTTAGTAATCCGAATTTAAACATATTAAAAGTACTAATGACGTTAGAATAGGCTGTTTTAAACAAAATACTTGTACTAAACCCTTTTTTCTTGTACAATATATAAATTATTTTGATTATTGGCATTACTAATCATGTAATATATCATACAGCTAATTAAATAAACCTCTTCGGATAGGAATATTAGTTTTAAAGTATTAAAACTCCTTTTGACGTTGAAATCGGCTATTTAAGACGAAATACTTGCAATAAACATTGTTTATCATTCAATATTTAAGTTATTTCGATTATTAGTTAAAATATTCTTGTAGTAAGTCATAAGGTAATTTAATAAACGTCTTCGGTAAAATATATTTGTTTTAAAGCATAAAAATTCCTTTGTCTTCAAAACCGACTGTTTAAGACGAAATACTTGCGATATTGAAAAATGAATCGTTCATTATTTGAGTTATTTCGACTTTTGGTTATAATATTGGTTTAATATTATGCACAGCTAATTTAATAAACGTCTTTAGTTAGTAATCCAACTTTAAACATATTAAAAGTACTTTAGAGGTTATAATAGGCTGTTTTAAACAAAATACTTGTATTAAACCCTTTTTTCTTGTACAATATATGAATTATTTTGTTTATTGGCATTAATGATCATGTAATATATCATATAGCTAATTAAATAAACCTCTTTGAATAGGAATATAAGTTTTAATTTATTAAAACTCCTTTTGACGTCAAAATCGGCTGTTTAAGACGAAATACTTGCAATAAACATTGTTTATCAATCAATATTTAAGTTATTTCGATTATTAGTTAAAATAATCTTGTAATAACTAGAAAAGGTAATTTAATAAACGTCTTTAGTTAGTAATCCGAATTTAAACATATTAAAAGTACTAATGACGTTAGAATAGGCTGTTTTAAACAAAATACTTGTACTAAACCCTTTTTTCTTGTACAATATAAAAATTATTTTGATTATTGGATTACTAATCATGTAATATATCATACAGCTAATTAAATAAACCTCTTCGGATAGGAATATTAGTTTTAATATATTAAAACTCCTTTTGACGTCAAAATCGGCTGTTTAAGACGAAATACTTGCAATAAACATTGTTTATCGTTCAATATTTAAGTTATTTCGAATATTAGTTAAAATATTCTTGTAATAACTCATAAAGGTAATTTAATAAACGTCTTCGGTTAAAAATATTTGTTTTAAAGCATCAAAACTTCCTATGACGTCAAAACCGACTGTTTAAGACGAAATACTTGCAAAAAACATTGTTTATCGTTCATTAATTGAGTTATTTCGACTTTTGATTATAACATTGGTGTAATATTATGTGTAGCTATTTTAATAAACGTCTTTAGTTAGTAATCCAACTTTAAACATATTAAAAGTACTATACACGTTAAAATAGGCTGTTTTAAACAAAATACTTGTATTAAACCCTTTTTCCTCGTACACTTTATGAATTATTTTGAGTATTGGCATTAATATTCTTGTAGTATGTCATACAGCTATTTAAATAAACCTTTTCGGATAGGAATATTAGTTTTAAAATATTAAAACTCCTTTCGACGTTTAAATCGGCGATTTAAGACGTAATACTTGCAATAAACATTGTTTATCATTCAATATTTAAGTTAATTCGATTATTAGTTAAAATATTCTTGTAATAACTCATAAAGGTAGTTTAATAAACGTCTTCGGTAAAAAATATTTGTTTAAAGCATAAAAACTTCCTTTGTCGTCAAAACCGACTGTTTAAGACGAAATACTTGAAATATTGAATAATGAATCGTTCATTATTTGAGTTATTTCTACTTTTGGTTATAATTTTGGTTTAATATTATGCACAGCTAATTTAATAAACGTCTTTAGTTAGTAATCCAACTATAAACATATTAAAAGTACTTTAGACGTTATAATAGGCTGTTTTAAACAAAATACTTTTATTAAACCCTTTTTTTTTGTACAATATATGAATTATTTTGGTTATTGGCATTAATGATCATGTAATATATCATATAGCTAATTAAATAAACCTCTTTGGATAAAAATATTAGGTTTAATTTATTAAAACTCCTTTTGACGTCAAAATTGGCTGTTAAAAACGAAACACTTGAAATAAACATTGTTTATCGTAAAGTGTTTAAGTTATTGCATTTGTTGTATATAATATTTTTGTAACATTTTGTACAGCTAATTAAATAAACGTCTTTAGTTAGTAATCCGAATTTAAACATATTAAAAGTACTAATGACGTTAGAATAGGCTGTTTTAAACAAAATACTTGTACTAAACCCTTTTTTCTAGTACAATATAAAAATTATTTTGATTATTGGCATTACTAATCATGTAATATATCATACAGCTAATTAAATAAACCTCTTCGGATAGGAATATTAGTTTTAATACATTAAAACTCCTTTTGACGTCAAAATCGGCTGTTTAAGACGAAATACTTGCAATAAACATTGTTTATCGTTCAATATTTAAGTTATTTCGATTATTAGTTAAAATATTCTTGTAATAACTCATAAAGGTAATTTAATAAACGTCTTCGGTTAAAAATATTTGTTTTAAAGCATCAAAACTTTATGACGTCAAAACCGACTGTTTAAGACGAAATACTTGCAAAAAACATTGTTTATCGTTCATTAATTGAGTTATTTCGACTTTTGATTATAATATTGGTGTAATATTATGGCAAGCTATTTTAATAAACGTCTTTAGTTAGTAATCCAACTTTAAACATATTAAAAGTACTATACACGTTAAAATAGGCTGTTTTAAACAAAATACTTGTATTAAACCCTTTTTCCTCGTACACTTTATGAATTATTTTGAGTATTGGCATTAATATTCTTGTAATATGTCATACAGCTATTTAAATAAACCTTTTCGGATAGGAATATTAGTTTTAAAATATTAAAACTCCTTTTGACGTTTAAATCGGCGATTTAAGACGTAATACTTGCAATAAACATTGTTTATCATTCAATATTTAAGTTAATTCGATTATTAGTTAAAATATTCTTGTAATAACTCATAAAGGTAGTTTAATAAACGTCTTCGGTAAAAAATATTTGTTTAAAGCATAAAAACTTCCTTTGTCGTCAAAACCGACTGTTTAAGACGAAATACTTGAAATATTGAATAATGAATCGTTCATTATTTGAGTTATTTCTACTTTTGGTTATAATTTTGGTTTAATATTATGCACAGCTAATTTAATAAACGTCTTTAGTTAGTAATCCAACTATAAACATATTAAAAGTACTTTAGACGTTATAATAGGCTGTTTTAAACAAAATACTTTTATTAAACCCTTTTTTTTTGTACAATATATGAATTATTTTGGTTATTGGCATTAATGATCATGTAATATATCATATAGCTAATTAAATAAACCTCTTTGGATAAAAATATTAGGTTTAATTTATTAAAACTCCTTTTGACGTCAAAATTGGCTGTTAAAAACGAAACACTTGAAATAAACATTGTTTATCGTAAAGTGTTTAAGTTATTGCATTTGTTGTATATAATATTTTTGTAACATTTTGTACAGCTAATTAAATAAACGTCTTTAGTTAGTAATCCGAATTTAAACATATTAAAAGTACTAATGACGTTAGAATAGGCTGTTTTAAACAAAATACTTGTACTAAACCCTTTTTTCTAGTACAATATAAAAATTATTTTGATTATTGGCATTACTAATCATGTAATATATCATACAGCTAATTAAATAAACCTCTTCGGATAGGAATATTAGTTTTAATACATTAAAACTCCTTTTGACGTCAAAATCGGCTGTTTAAGACGAAATACTTGCAATAAACATTGTTTATCGTTCAATATTTAAGTTATTTCGATTATTAGTTAAAATATTCTTGTAATAACTCATAAAGGTAATTTAATAAACGTCTTCGGTTAAAAATATTTGTTTTAAAGCATCAAAACTTTATGACGTCAAAACCGACTGTTTAAGACGAAATACTTGCAAAAAACATTGTTTATCGTTCATTAATTGAGTTATTTCGACTTTTGATTATAATATTGGTGTAATATTATGGCAAGCTATTTTAATAAACGTCTTTAGTTAGTAATCCAACTTTAAACATATTAAAAGTACTATACACGTTAAAATAGGCTGTTTTAAACAAAATACTTGTATTAAACCCTTTTTCCTCGTACACTTTATGAATTATTTTGAGTATTGGCATTAATATTCTTGTAATATGTCATACAGCTATTTAAATAAACCTTTTCGGATAGGAATATTAGTTTTAAAATATTAAAACTCCTTTTGACGTTTAAATCGGCGATTTAAGACGTAATACTTGCAATAAACATTGTTTATCATTCAATATTTAAGTTAATTCGATTATTAGTTAAAATATTCTTGTAATAACTCATAAAGGTAGTTTAATAAACGTCTTCGGTAAAAAATATTTGTTTTAAAGCATAAAAACTTCCTTTGTCGTCAAAACCGACTGTTGTGGACGAAATACTTGCAATATTGAATAATGAATCGTTCATTATTTGAGTTATTTCGACTTTTGGTTATAATTTTGGTTTAATATTATGCACAGCTAATTTAATAAACGTCTTTAGTTAGTAATCAAACTTTAAACATATTAAAAGTACTTTAGTCGTTATAATAGGCTGTTTTAAACAAAATACTTTTATTAAACCCTTTTTTTTGTACAATATATGAATTATTTTGGTTATTGGCATTAATGATCATGTAATATATCATATAGCTAATTAAATAAACCTCTTTAGATAAAAATATTAGTTTTAATTTATTAAAACTCTTTTTGACGTCAAAATTGGCTGTTAAAAACGAAACACTTGAAATAAACATTGTTTATCGTAAAGTGTTTAAGTTATTGCATTTGTTGTTTATAATATTTTTGTAATATTTCGTACAGCTAATTAAATAAACGTCTTTAGTTAGTAATTTGAATTTAAACATATTAAAAGTACTAATGACGTTAGAATAGGCTGTTTTAAACAAAATACTTGTACTAAACCCTTTTTTCTTGTACAATATATAAATTATTTTGATTATTGGCATTACTAATCATGTAATATATCATACAGCTAATTAAATAAACCTCTTCGGATAGGAATATTAGTTTTAAAGTATTAAAACTCCTTTTGACGTTGAAATCGGCTATTTAAGACGAAATACTTGCAATAAACATTGTTTATCATTTAATATTTAAATTATTTCGATTATTAGTTAAAATATTCTTGTAATAACTCATAAAGGTAATTTAATAAACGTTTTCGGTAAAATATATTTGTTTTAAAGCATAAAAACTTCCTTTGTCTTCAAAACCGACTGTTTAAGACGAAATACTTGCATTATTGAAAAATGAATCGTTCATTATTTGAGTTATTTTGACTTTTGGTTATAATATTGGTTTAATATTATGCACAGCTAATTTAATAAACGTCTTTAGTTAGTAATCCAACTTTAAACATATTAAAAGTACTTTAGACGTTATAATAGGCTGTTTTAAACAAAATACTTGTATTAAACCCTTTTTTCTTGTACAATATATGAATTATTTTGATTATTGGCATTAATGATCATGTAATATATCATATAGCTAATTAAATAAACCTCTTTGAATAGGAATATAAGTTTTAATTTATTAAAACTCCTTTTGACGTCAAAATCGGCTGTTTAAGACGAAATACTTGCAATAAACATTGTTTATCGTTCAATATTTAAGTTCTTTCGATTATTAGTTAAAATATTCTTGTAATAACTAGAAAAGGTAATTTAATAAACGTCTTTAGTTAGTAATCCGAATTTAAAAATATTAAAAGTACTAATGACGTTAGAATAGGCTGTTTTAAACAAAATACTTGTACTAAACCCTTTTTTCTTGTACAATATAAAAATTATTTTTATTATTGGCATTACTTATCATGTAATATATCATACAGCTAATTAAATAAACCTCTTCGGATAGGAATATTAGTTTTAATATATTAAAACTCCTTTTGACGTCAAAATCGTCTGTTTAAGACGAAATACTTGCAATAAACATTGTTATCGTTCAATATTTAAGTTATTTCGATTATTAGTTGAAATATTCTTGTAAAGGTAATTTAAAAAACGTCTTCGGTAAAAAATATTTGTTCTAAAGCATCAAAACTTCCTATGACGTCAAAACCGACATTTTAAGACGAAATACTTGCAAAAAACATTGTTTATCGTTAATTAATTGAGTTATTTCGACTTTTGATTATAATATTGGTGTAATATTATGGCAAGCTATTTTAATAAACGTCTTTAGTTAGTAATCCAACTTTAAACATATTAAATGTACTAAACACGTTAAAATAGGCTGTTATAAACAAAATACTTGTATCAAACCCTTTTTCCTCGTACACTTTATGAATTATTTTGAGTATTGGCATTAATATTCTTGGAATATATCATACAGCTAATTAAACAAACCTCTTCGGATAGGAATATTAGTTTTAAAGTATTAAAACTCCTTTTGACGTTGAAATCGGCTATTTAAGACGAAATACTTGCAATAAACATTGTTTATCATTCAATATTTAAGTTATTTCGATTATTAGTTAAAATATTCTTGTAATAACTCATAAAGGTAATTTAATAAACGTTTTCGGTAAAATATATTTGTTTTAAAGCATAAAAACTTCCTTTGTCGTCAAAACCGACTGTTTAAGACGAAATACTTGCATTATTGAATAATGAATCGTTCATTTTTTAAGTTATTTCGACTTTTGGTTATAATATTGGTTTAATATTATGCACAGCTAATTTAATAAACGTCTTTAGTTAGTAATCCAACTTTAAACATATTAAAAGTACTTTAGATGTTATAATAGGCTGTTTTAAACAAAATACTTGTATTAAACCCTTTTTTCTTGCACAATATATGAATTATTTTGATTATTGGCATTACTAACCATGTAATATATCATACAGCTAATTAAATAAACCTCTTCGGATAGGAATATTAGTTTTAAAGTATTAAAACTCCTTTTGACGTTGAAATCGGCTATTTAAGACGAAATACTTGCAATAAACATTGTTTATCATTCAATATTTAAGTTATTTCGATTATTAGTTAAAATATTCTTGTAATAACTCATAAAGGTAATTTAAAAAGCATCTTCGGTAAAAAATATTTGTTTTAAAGCATAAAAACTTCCTTTGCCGTCAAAACCAACTGTTTAAGACGAAATACTTGCATTATTGAATAATGAATCGTTCATTATTTGAGTTATTTCGACTTTTGGTAATAATATTGGTTTAATATTTCGTACATCTAATTTAATAAACGTCTTTAGTTAGTAATCCAACTTTAAACATATTAAAAGTACTTTAGATGTTATAATAGGCTGTTTTAAACAAAATACTTGTATTAAACCCTTTTTTCTTGTACAATATATGAATTATTTTGATTATTGGCATTAATAATCATGTAATATATCATATAGCTAATTAAATAAACCTCTTTGAATAGGAATATAAGTTTTAATTTATTAAAACTCCTTTTGACGTCAAAATCGGCTGTTTAAGACGAAATACTTGCAATAAACATTGTTTATCGTTCAATATTTAAGTTATTTCGATTATTAGTTGAAATATTCTTGTAATAACTCGAAAAGGTAATTTAATAAACGTCTTTAGTTAGTAATCCGATTTTACACATATTAAAAGTACTAATGACGTTAGAATAGGCTGTTTTAAACAAAATACTTGTACTAAACCCTTTTTTCTTGTACAATATATAAATTATTTTGATTATTGGCATTACTAATCATGTAATATATCATACAGCTATTTAAATAAACCTTTTCGGACAGGAATATTAGTTTTAAAGTATTAAAACTCCTTTTGACGTTGAAATCGGCTATTTAAGACGAAATACTTGCAATAAACATTGTTTATCATTCAATATTTAAGTTATTTCGATTATTAGTTAAAATATTCTTGTAATAACTCATAAAGGTAATTTAATAAACGTCTTCGGTAAAATATATTTGTTTTAAAGCATAGAAACTTCCTTTGTCGTCAAAACCGACTGTTTAAGACGAAATACTTGCATTATTGAATAATGAATCGTTCATTATTTGAGTTATTTCGACTTTTGGTTATAATATTGGTTTAATATTATGCACAGCTAATTTAATAAACGTCTTTAGTTAGTAATCCAACTTTAAACATATTAAAAGTACTTAATATGTTATAATAGGCTGTTTTAAACAAAATACTTGTATCAAACCCTTTTTTTTTGTACAATATATGAATTATTTTGGTTATTGGCATTAATGATCATGTAATATATCATATAGCTAATTAAATAAACCTCTTTGGATAGGAATATTAGTTTTAAAGTATTAAAACTCCTTTTGACGTTGAAATCGGCTATTTAAGACGAAATACTTGCAATAAACATTGTTTATCATTCAATATTTAAGTTATTTCGATTATTAGTTAAAATATTCTTGTAATAACTCATAAAGGTAATTTAAAAAGCAAATTCGGTAAAAAATATTTGTTTTAAAGCATAAAAACTTCCTTTGTCGTCAAAACCAACTGTTTAAGACGAAATACTTGCATTATTGAATAATGAATCGTTCATTATTTGAGTTATTTCGACTTTTGGTAATAATATTGGTTTAATATTTCGTACATCTAATTTAATAAACGTCTTTAGTTAGTAATCCAACTTTAAACATATTAAAAGTACTTTAGATGTTATAATAGGCTGTTTTAAACAAAATACTTGTATTAAACCCTTTTTTCTTGTACAATATATGAATTATTTTGATTATTGGCATTAATAATCATGTAATATATCATATAGCTAATTAAATAAACCTCTTTGAATAGGAATATAAGTTTTAATTTATTAAAACTCCTTTTGACGTCAAAATCGGCTGTTTAAGACGAAATACTTGCAATAAACATTGTTTATCGTTCAATATTTAAGTTATTTCGATTATTAGTTGAAATATTCTTGTAATAACTCGAAAAGGTAATTTAATAAACGTCTTTAGTTAGTAATCCGATTTTACACATATTAAAAGTACTAATGACGTTAGAATAGGCTGTTTTAAACAAAATACTTGTACTAAACCCTTTTTTCTTGTACAATATATAAATTATTTTGATTATTGGCATTACTAATCATGTAATATATCATACAGCTATTTAAATAAACCTTTTCGGACAGGAATATTAGTTTTAAAGTATTAAAACTCCTTTTGACGTTGAAATCGGCTATTTAAGACGAAATACTTGCAATAAACATTGTTTATCATTCAATATTTAAGTTATTTCGATTATTAGTTAAAATATTCTTGTAATAACTCATAAAGGTAATTTAATAAACGTCTTCGGTAAAATATATTTGTTTTAAAGCATAGAAACTTCCTTTGTCGTCAAAACCGACTGTTTAAGACGAAATACTTGCATTATTGAATAATGAATCGTTCATTATTTGAGTTATTTCGACTTTTGGTTATAATATTGGTTTAATATTATGCACAGCTAATTTAATAAACGTCTTTAGTTAGTAATCCAACTTTAAACATATTAAAAGTACTTAATATGTTATAATAGGCTGTTTTAAACAAAATACTTGTATCAAACCCTTTTTTTTTGTACAATATATGAATTATTTTGGTTATTGGCATTAATGATCATGTAATATATCATATAGCTAATTAAATAAACCTCTTTGGATAAAAAAATTAGTTTTAATTTATTAAAACTCCTTTTGACGTCAAAATTGGCTGTTAAAAGCGAAACACTTGAAATAAACATTGTTTATCGTAAAGTGTTTAAGTTTTTCCATTTTTTGTTTATAATATTTTTGTAATATTTCGTACATCTAATTAAATAAACGTCTTTAGTTAGTAATCCGAATTTAAACATATTAAAAGTACTAATGACGTTAGAATAGGCTGTTTTCAGCAAAATACTTGTACTAAACCCTTTTTTCTTGTACAATATATAAATTGTTTTGATTATTGTCATTACTAATCATGTAATATATCATACAGCTAATTAAATAAACCTCTTCGGATAGGAATATTAGTTTTAAAGTATTAAAACTCCTTTTGACGTTGAAATCGGCTATTTAAGACGAAATACTTGCAATAAACATTGTTTATCATTCAATATTTAAGTTATTTCGATTATTAGTTAAAATATTCTTGTAATAACTCATAAAGGTAATTTAATAAACGTCTTCGGTAAAATATATTTGTTTTAAAGCATAAAAACTTCCTTTGTCCTCAAAACCGACTGTTTAAGACGAAATACTTGCATTATTGAATAATGAATCGTTCATTATTTGAGTTATTTCGACTTTTGGTTATAATATTGGTTTAATATTATGCACAGCTAATTTAACAAACGTCTTTAGTTAGTAATCCAACTTTAAACATATTAAAAGTACTTTAGATGTTATAATAGGCTGTTTTAAACAAAATACTTGTATTAAACCCTTTTTTCTTGTACAATATATGAATTATTTTGATTATTGGCATTAATGATCATGTAATATATCATACAGCTAATTAAATAAACCTCTTCGGATAGAAATATTAGTTTTAAAATATTAAAACTTCTTTTGACGTTGAAATCGGCTATTTAAGACGAAATACTTGCAATAAACATTGTTTATCATTCAATATTTAAGTTATTTCGATTATTAGTTAAAATATTTTTGTAATAACTCATAAAGGTAATTTAAAAAACGTCTTCGGTAAAAAATATTTGTTTTAAAGCATAAAAACTTCCTTTGTTGTCAAAACCAACTGTTTAAGACGAAATACTTGCATTATTGAATAATGAATCGTCCATTATTTTAGTTATTTCTACTTTTGGTTATAATATTGGTTTAATATTATGCAAAGCTAATTTAATAAACGTCTTTAGTTAGTAATCCAACTTAAAACATTTTAAAAGTTCTTTAGATGTTATAATAGGCTGTTTTAAACAAAATACTTGTATTAAACCCTTTTTCCTCGTACACTTCATGAATTATTTTGAGTATTGGCATTAATATTCTTGTAATATGTCATACAGCTATTTAAATAAACCTTTTCGGATAGGAATATTAGTTTTAAAATATTAAAACTCCTTTTAACGTTTAAATCGGCTATTTAAGACGTAATACTTGCAATAAACATTGTTTATGATTCAATATTTAAGTTAATTCGATTATTAGTTAAAATATTCTTGTAATAACTCATTAAGGTAATTTAATAAACGTTTTCGGTAAAAAATATTTGTTTTAAAGCATAAAAACTTCCTTTGTCGTCAAAACCGACAAAACGAAACACTTGAAATAAACATTGTTTATCGTAAAGTGTTTAAGTTTTTCCATTTTTTGTTTATAATATTTTTGTAATATTTCGTACAGCTAATTTAATAAACGTCTTTAGTTAGTAATCCAAATTTAAACATATTAAAAGTACTAATGACGTTAGAATAGGCAGTTTTAAACAAAATACTTGTACTAAACCCTTTTTTCTTGTACAATATATAAATTATTTTGATTATTGGCATTACTAATCATGTAATATATCATACAGCTAATTAAATAAACTTCTTCGGATAGGAATATTAGTTTTAAAGTATTAAAACCCCTTTTGACGTTGAAATCGGCTATTTAAGACGAAATACTTGCAATAAACATTGTTTATCATTCAATATTTAAGTAATTTCGATTATTAGTTAAAATATTCTTGTAATAACTCATAAAGGTAATTTAATAAACGTCTTCGGTAAAATATATTTGTTTTAAAGCATAAAAACTTAATTTGTCGTCAAAACCGACTTTTTAAGACGAAATACTTGCATTATTGAATAATGAATCGTTCATTATTTGAGTTATTTCGACTTTTGGTTAAAATATTGGTTTAATATTATGCACAGCTAATTTAATAAACGTCTTTAGTTAGTAATCCAACTTTAAACATATTAAAAGTACTTTAGATGTTATAATAGGCTGTTTTAAACAAAATACTTGTATTAAATCCTTTTTTCTTGTACAATATATGAATTATTTTGATTATTGGCATTACTAATCATATAATATATCATACAGCTAATTAAATAAACCTCTTCGGATAGGAATATTAGTTTTAAAATATTAAAACTCCTTTTGACGTCAAAATCGGCTGTTTAAGACGAAATACTTGCAATAAACATTGTTTATCATTCAATATTTAAGTTATTTCGATTATTAGTTAAAATAATTGTAATAACTCATAAAGGTAATTTAAAAAACGTCTTCGGTAAAAAATATTTGTTTTAAAGCATAAAAACTTCCTTTGTCGTCAAAACCAACTGTTTAAGACGAAATACTTGCATTATTGAATAATGAATCGTTAATTATTTTAGTTATTTCGACTTTCGGTTATAATATTGGTTTAATATTATGCACAGCTATTTTAATAAACGTCTTTAGTAAGTAATCCAACTTTAAACATATTGAAAGTACTTTAGATGTTATAATAGGCTGTTTTAAACAAAATACTTGTATCAAACCCTTTTTTCTTGTACAATATATGAATTATTTTGATTATTGGCATTAATGATCATGTAATATATCGTATAGCTAATTAAATAAACCTCTTTGGATATGAATATAAGTTTTAATTTATTAAATCTCCTTTTGACGTCAAAATCGGCTGTTCAAGACGAAATACTTGCAATAAACATTGTTTATCGTTCAATATTTAAGTTATTTCGATTATTAGTTAAAATATTCTTGTAATAACTCGAAAAGGTAATTTAATAAACGTCTTTAGTTAGTAATCCGTTTTTAAAAATATTAAAAGTACTAATGACGTTAGAATAGGCTGTTTTAAACAAAATACTTGTACTAAACCCTTTTTTCTTGTACAATATATAAATTATTTTGATTATTGGCATTACTAATCATGTAATATATCATACAGCTAATTAAATAAACCTTTTCGGACAAGAATATTAGTTTTAAAGTATTAAAACTCCTTTTGACGTTGAAATCGGCTATTTAAGACGAAATACTTGCAATAAACATTGTTTATCATTCAATATTTAAGATATTTCGATTATTAGTTAAAATATTCTTGTAATAACTCATAAAGGTAATTTAATAAACGTCTAAGGTAAAATATATTTGTTTTAAAGCATAAAAACTTCCTTTGTCGTCAAAACCGACTGTTTAAGACGAAATACTTGCATTATTGAATAATGAATCGTTCATTATTTGAGTTATTTCGACTTTTGGTTATAATATTGGTTTAATATTATGCACAGCTAATTTAATAAACGTCTTTAGTTAGTAATCCAACTTTAAACATATTAAAAGTACTTAATATGTTATAATAGGCTGTTTTAAACAAAATACTTGTATTAAACCCTTTTTTTTTGTACAATATATGAATTATTTTGATTATTGGCATTAATGATCATGTAATATATCATACAGCTAATTAAATAAACCTCTTCGGTGAGGAATATTAGTTTTAAAATATTAAAACTTCTTTTGACGTTGAAATCGGCTATTTAAGACGAAATACTTGAAATAAACATTGTTTATCATTCAATATTTAAGTTATTTCGATTATTAGTTAAAATATTTTTGTAATAACTCATAAAGGTAATTTAAAAAACGTCTTCGGTAAAATATATTTGTTTTAAAGCATAAAAACTTCCTTTGTCGTCAAAACCGACTGTTTAAGACGAAATACTTGCATTATTGAATAATGAATCGTTCATTATTTTAGTTATTTCGACTTTCGGTTATAATATTGGTTTAATATTATGCAAAGCTAATTTAATAAACGTCTTTAGTTAGTAATCCAACTTTAAACATTTTAAAAGTACTTTAGATGTTATAATAGGCTGTTTTAAACAAAATACTTGTATCAAACCTTTTTTTCTAGTACAATATATGAATTATTTTGATTATTGGCTTTAATGATCATGTAATATATCATATAGCTTATTAAATAAACCTCTTTGGATAGGAATATAAGTTTTAATTTATTAAAACTCCTTTTGCTGCAAAATCGGCTGTTTAAGACGAAATACTTGCAACAAACATTGTTTATCGTTCAATATTTAAGTTAATTCGATTATTAGTTAAAATATTCTTGTAATAACTCGAAAAGGTAATTTAATAAACGTCTTTAGTTAGTAATCCGATTTTAAAAATATTAAAATTACTAATGACGTTAGAATAGGCTGTTTTAAACAAAATACTTGTACTAAACCCTTTTTTCTTGTACAATATATAAATTATTTTGATTATTGGCATTACTAATCATGTAATATATCATAAAGCTAATTAAATAAACCTTTTCGGACAGGAATATTAGTTTTAAAGTATTAAAACTCCTTTTGACGTTGATATCGGCTTTTTAAGACGAAATACTTTCAATAAACATTGTTTATCATTCAATATTTAAGTTATTTCGATTATTAGTTAAAATATTCTTGTAATAACTCATAAAGGTAATTTAATAAACGTCTTCGGTAAAATATATTTGTTTTAAAGCATAAAAACTTCCTTTGTTGTCAAAACTGACTGTTTAAGACGAGATACTTGCATTATTGAATAATGAATCGTTCATTATTTGAGTTATTTTGACTTTTGGTTATAATATTGGTTTAATATTATGCACAGCTAATTTAATAAACGTCTTTAGTTAGTAATCCAACTTTAAACATATTAAAAGTACTTTAGATGTTATAATAAGCTGTTTTAAAAAAAATACTTGTATTAAACCCTTTTTCCTCGTACACTTTATGAATTATTTTGAGTATTGGCATTAATATTCTTGTAATATGTGATACAGCTATTTAAATAAACCTTTTCGGATAGGAATATTAGTTTTAAAATATTAAAACTCCTTTTAACGTTTAAATCGGCTATTTAAGACGTAATACTTGCAATAAACATTGTTTATCATTCAATATTTAAGTTAATTCGATTATTAGTTAAAATATTCTTGTAATAACTCATTAAGGTAATTTAATCAACGTTTTCGGTAAAAAATATTTGTTTTAAAGCATAAATACTTCCTTTGTCGTCAAAACCGACAAAACGAAACACTTGAAATAAACATTGTTTATCGTAAAGTGTTTAAGTTTTTCCATTTTTTGTTTACAATATTTTTGTAATATTTCGTACAGCTAATTAAATAAACGTCTTTAGTTAGTAATCCAAATTAAAACATATTAAAAGTACTAATGACGTTAGAATAGGCAGTTTTAAACAAAATACTTGTAATGAACCCTTTTTTCTTGTACAATATAAAAATTAATTTGATTATTGGCATTACTAATCATGTAATATATCATACAGCTAATTAAATAAACCTCTTCGGATAGGAATATTAGTTTTAAAGTATTAAAACTCCTTTTGACGTTGAAATCGGCTATTTAAGACGAAATACTTGCAATAAACATTGATTATCATTCAATATTTAAGTTATTTCGATTATTAGTTAAAATATTCTTGTAATAACTCATAAAGGTAATTTAATAAACGTCTTCGGTAAAATATATTTGTTTTAAAGCATAAAAACTTCCTTTGTCGTCAAAACCGACTGTTTAAGACGAAATACTTGCATTATTGAATAATGAATCGTTCATTATTTGAGTTATTTCGACTTTTTGTTATAATATTGGTTTAATATTATGCACAGCTAATTTAATAAACGTCTTTAGTTAGTAATCCAACTTTAAACATATTAAAAGTACTTTAGATGTTAAAATAGGCTGTTTTAAACAAAATACTTGTATTAAACCCTTTTTTCTTGTACAATATATGAATTATTTTGATTATTGGCATTAAAGATCATGTAATATATCATATAGCTAATTAAATAAACCTCTTTGAATAGGAATATAAGTTTTAATCTATTAAAACTCCTTTTGACGTCAAAATCGGCTGTTTAAGACGAAATACTTGCAATAAACATTGTTTATCGTAAAATATTCAAGTTATTTCGATTATTAGTTAAAATATTCTTGTAATAACTCATAAAGGTAATTTAATAAACGTCTTCGGTTAAAAATATTTGTTTTAAAGCATCAAAACTTCCTTTGACGTCAAAACCGACTGTTTAAGACGAAATACTTGCATTATTGAATAATGAATCGTTCATTATTTGAGTTATTTCGACTTTTGGTTATAATATTGGTTTAATATTATGCACAGCTAATTTAATAAACGTCTTTAGTTAGTAATCCAACTTTAAACATATTAAAAGTACTTTAGATGTTATAATAGGCTGTTTTAAACAAAATACTTGTATTAAACCCTTTTTTCTTGTACAATATATGAATTATTTTGATTATTGGCATTAATGATCATGTAATATATCATACAGCTAATTAAATAAACCTCTTCGGTGAGGAATATTAGTTTTAAAATATTAAAACTCCTTTCGACGTTTAAATCGGCTATTTAAGACGTAATACTTGAAATAAACATTGTTTATCATTCAATATTTAAGTTAATTCGATTATTAGTTAAAATATTTTTGTAATAACTCATAAAGGTAATTTAATAAACGTCTTCGGTAAAAAATATTTGTTTTAAAGCATAAAAACTTCCTTTGTCGTCAAAACCGACTGTTTAAGACGAAATACTTGCAATATTGAATAATGAATCGTTCATTATTTGAGTTATTTCTACTTTTGGTTATAATATTGGTTTAATATTATGCACAGCTAATTTAATAAACGTCTCTAGTTAGTAATCCAATTTTAAACATATTAAAAGTACTTTAGACGTTATAATAGGCTGTTTTAAACAAAATACTTGTATTAAACCCTTTTTTCTTGTACAATATTTAAATTATTTTGATTATTGGCATTACTAACCATGTAATATATCATACAGCTAATTAAATAAACCTCTTCGGATAGGAATATTAGTTTTAAAGTATTAAAACTCCTTTTGACGTTGAAATAGGCTATTTAAGACGAAATACTTGCAATAAACATTGTTTATCATTCAATATTTAAGTTATTTCGATTATTAGTTAAAATATTTTTGTAATAACTCATAAAGGTAATTTAATAAACGTTTTCGATAAAATATATTTGTTTTAAAGCATAAAAACTTCCTTTGTTGTCAAAACCGACTGTTTAAGACGAAATACTTGCATTATTGAATAATGAATCGTTCATTATTTGAGTTATTTCGACTTTTGGTTATAATATTGGTTTAATATTATGCACAGCTAATTTAATAAACGTCTTTAGTTAGTAATCGAACTTTAAACATATTAAAAGTACTTTAGATGTTATAATAGGCTGTTTTAAACAAAATACTTGTATTAAACCCTTTTTTCTTGTACAATATATGAATTATTTTGATTATTGGCATTAATAATCATGTAATATATCATATAGCTAATTAAATAAACCTTTTTGAATAGGAATATAAGTTTTAATTTATTAAAACTCCTTTTGACGTCAAAATCGGCTGTTTAAGACGAAATACTTGCAATAAACATTGTTTATCGTTCAATATTTAAGTTATTTCGATTATTAGTTAAAATATTCTTTTAATAACTCATAAAGGTAACTTAATAAACGTCTTCGGTTAGAAATATTTGTTTTAAAGCATCAAAACTTCCTATGACGTCAAAACCGACTGTTTAAGACGAAATACTTGCAAAAAACATTGTTTATGGTTCATAAATTGAGTTATTTCGACTTTTGATTATAATATTGATGTAATATTATGTGCAGCTATTTTAATAAACGTCTTTAGTTAGTAATCTAACTTTACACATATTAAAAGTACTATACACGTTAAAATAGGCTGTTTGAAAAAAAATACTTGTATTAAACCCTTTTTCCTCGTACACTTTATGAATTATTTTGAGTATTGGCATTAATATTCTAGTAATATGTCATACAGCTATTTAAATAAACCCTTTCGGATAGGAATATTAGTTTTAAAATATTAAAACTCCTTTTGACGTTTAAATCGGCTATTTAAGACGTAATACTTGCAATAAACATTGTTTATCATTCAATATTAAGTTAATTCGATTATTAGTTAAAATATTCTTATGATAACTCATAAAGGTAATTTAATAAACGTCTTCGGTAAAAAATATTTGTTTTAAAGCATAAAAACTTCCATTGTCGTCAAAACCGACTGTTTAAGACGAAATACTTGCAATATTGAATAATGAATCGTTCATTATTTGAGTTATTTCTACTTTTGGTTATAATATTGGTTTAATATTATGCACAGCTAATTTAATGAACGTCTTTAGTTAGTAATCCAACTTTAAACATATTAAAAGTACTTTAGACGTTATAATAGGCTGTTTTAAACAAATCACTTGTATTAAACCCTTTTTTCTTGTACAATATATGAATTATTTTGATTATTGGCATTAATGATCAATTAACAACTAGGCAATATCACATAGCTAATTAAATAAACCTCTTTGGATAGGAATATTAGTTTTAATTTATTAAAACTCCTTTTGACGTCAAAATCGGCTGTTTAAGACGAAATACTTGCAATAAACATTGTTTATCGTTCAATATTTAAGTTATTTCGATTATTATTTAAAATATTCTTATAATAACTCATAAAGGTATCTTAATAAACGTCTTCGGTAAAAAAAAGTTGTTTTAAAGCATCAAAACTTCCTATGACGTCAATACCGACTGTTTAAGACGAAATACTTGCAAAAAACATTGTTTATCGTTCATTAATTGAGTTATTTTGTCTTTTGATTATAATATTGATGTAATATTATGCGCAGCTATTTTAATAAACGTCTTTAGTTAGTAATCCAATTTTACACATATTAAAAGTACTATACACGTTAAAATAGGCTGTTTTAAAAAAATACTTGTATTAAACCCTTTTTCTTCGTACACTTTATGAATTATTTTGAGTATTGGCATTACTAATCATGTAATATATCATACAGCTAATTAAATAAACCTCTTCGGATAGGAATATTAGTTTTAAAGTATTAAAACTCCTTTTGACGTTTAAATCGGCTATTTAAGACGAAATACTTGCAATAAACATTGTTTATCATTCAATATTTAAGTTATTTCGATTATTAGTTAAAATATTCTTGTAATAACTCATAAGGTAATTTAATAAACGTCTTCGGTAAAATATATTTGTTTTAAAGCATAAAAACTTCCTTTGTCGTCAAAACCGACTGTTTAAGACGAAATACTTGCATTATTGAATAATGAATCGTTCATTATTTGAGTTATTTCGACTTTTGGTTATAATATTGGTTTAATATTATGCACAGCTAATTTAATAAACGTCTTTAGTTAGTAATCCAACTTTAAACATATTAAAAGTACTTTAGATGTTAGAATAGGCTGTTTTAAACAAAATACTTGTATTAAACCCTTTTTTCTTGTACAATATATGAATTATTTTGATTATTGGCATTAATGATCATGTAATATATCATATAGCTAATTAAATAAACCTCTTTGAATAGGAATATAAGTTTTAATTTATTAAAACTCCTTATGACGTCAAAATCGGCTGTTTAAGACGAAATACTTGCAATAAACATTGTTTATCGTTCAATATTTAAGTTTTTTCGATTATTAGTTAAAATATTCCTGTAATAACTCGAAAAGGTAATTTAATAAACGTCTTTAGTTATTAATCCGAATTTAAAAATATTAAAAGTACTTTAGACGTTATAATAGGCTGTTTTAAACAAATCACTTGTATTAAACCCTTTTTTCTTGTACAATATATGAATTATTTTGATTATTGGCATTAATGATCAATTAACAACTAGGCAATATCACATAGCTAATTAAATAAACCTCTTTGGATAGGAATATTAGTTTTAATTTATTAAAACTCCTTTTGACGTCAAAATCTATAATCAAAAATATTTAATCAAAAATATTTAAGTTATTTCGATTATTATTTAAAATATTCTTATAATAACTCATAAAGGTAACTTAATAAACGTCTTTTGTTAAAAATATTTGTTTTAAAGCATCAAAACTTCCTATGACGTCAATACCGACTGTTTAAGACGAAATACTTGCAAAAAACATTGTTTATCGTTCATTAATTGAGTTATTTTGTCTTTTGATTATAATATTGATGTAATATTATGCGCAGCTATTTTAATAAACGTCTTTAGTTAGTAATCCAATTTTACACATATTAAAAGTACTATACACGTTAAAATAGGCTGTTTTAAAAAAAATACTTGTATTAAACCCTTTTTCTTCGTACACTTTATGAATTATTTTGAGTATTGGCATTACTAATCATGTAATATATCATACAGCTAATTAAATAAACCTCTTCGGATAGGAATATTAGTTTTAAAGTATTAAAACTCCTTTTGACGTTTAAATCGGCTATTTAAGACGAAATACTTGCAATAAACATTGTTTATCATTCAATATTTAAGTTATTTCGATTATTAGTTAAAATATTCTTGTAATAACTCATAAGGTAATTTAATAAACGTCTTCGGTAAAATATATTTGTTTTAAAGCATAAAAACTTCCTTTGTCGTCAAAACCGACTGTTTAAGACGAAATACTTGCATTATTGAATAATGAATCGTTCATTATTTGAGTTATTTCGACTTTTGGTTATAATATTGGTTTAATATTATGCACAGCTAATTTAATAAACGTCTTTAGTTAGTAATCCAATTTTAAACATATTAAAAGTACTTTAGATGTTAGAATAGGCTGTTTTAAACAAAATACTTGTATTAAACCCTTTTTTCTTGTACAATATATGAATTATTTTGATTATTGGCATTAATGATCATGTAATATATCATATAGCTAATTAAATAAACCTCTTTGAATAGGAATATAAGTTTTAATTTATTAAAACTCCTTTTGACGTCAAAATCGGCTGTTTAAGACGAAATACTTGCAATAAACATTGTTTATCGTTCAATATTTAAGTTTTTTCGATTATTAGTTAAAATATTCCTGTAATAACTCGAAAAGGTAATTTAATAAACGTCTTTAGTTATTAATCCGAATTTAAAAATATTAAAAGTACTAATGACGTTAGAATAGGCTGTTTTAAACAAAATACTAGTATTAACCTTTTTTTCTTGTACAATATATAAATTATTTTGATTATTGGCATTACTAATCATGTAATATATCATACAGCTAATCAAATAAACCTTTTCGGACAGGAATATTAGTTTTAAAGTATTAAAACTCCTTTTGACGTAGAAATCGGCTATTTAAGACGAAATACTTGCAATAAACATTGTTTATTATTTATTATTTTAGTTATTTCGATTATTAGTTAAAATATTCTTGTAATAACTCATAAAGGTAATTTAATAAACGTCTTCGGTAAAAAATATTTGTTTTAAAGCATAAAAACTTCCTTTGTCGTCAAAACCGACTGTTTAAGACGATATACTTGCATTATTGAATAATGAATCGTTCATTATTTGAGCTATTTTGACTTTTGGTTATAATATTGGTTTAATATTATGCACAGCTAATTTAATAAACGTCTTTAGTTAGTAATCCAACTTTAAACATATTAAAAGTACTTTAGATGTTATAATAGGCTGTTTTAAACAAAATACTTGTATTAAACCCTTTTTCATGTACAATATATGAATTATTTTGTTTTCTGGCATTAATGATCATGTAATATATCATATAGCTAATTAAATAAACCTCTTTGAATAGGAATATTAGTTTAAAAATATTAAAACTCCTTTTGACGTTTAAATCGGCTATTTAAGACGAATGCTTGCAATAAACATTGTTTATCGTTCAATATTTAAGTTATTTCGATTATTAGTTAAAATATTCTTGTAATAACTCATAAAGGTAATTTAAAAAACGTCTTCGGTAAAAAATTTGTTTTAAAGCATCAAAACTTCCTATGACGTCAAAACCGACTGTTTAAGAAGAAATACTTGCAAAAAACATTGTTTATCGTTCATTAATTGAGTTATGTCGACTTTTGATTATAATATTGATGTAATATTATGTGCAGCTATTTTAATAAACGTCTTTAGTTAGTAATCCAACTTTAAACATATTAAAAGTACTTTAGACGTTATAATAGGCTGTTTTAAACAAAATACTTGTATTAAACCCTTTTTTTTTGTACAATATATGAATTATTTTGGTTATTGGAATTAATGATCATGTAATATATCATATAGCTAATTAATTAAACCTCTTTGGATAAAAATATTAGTTTTAATTTATTAAAACTCCTTTTGACGTCAAAATTGGCTGTTAAAAACAAAAGACTTGAAATAAATATTGTTTATCGTAAAGTGTTTAAGTTATTCCATTTCTTGTTTATAATATTTTTGTAATATTTCGTACAGCTAATTAAATAAACGTCTTTAGTTAGTAATCCGAATTTAAAAATATTAAAAGTACTAATGACGTTAGATCAGGCTGTTTTAAACAAAATACTTGTACTAAACCCTTTTTTCTTGTACAATATATAAATTATTTTGATTATTGGCATTACTAATCATGTAATATATCATACAGCTAATTAAATTAACCTTTTCGGACAGGAATATTAGTTTTAAAGTATTAAAACTCCTTTTGACGTTGAAATCGGCTATTTAAGACGAAATACTTGCAATAAACATTGTTTATCATTCAATATTTAAGTTATTTCGATTATTAGTTAAAATATTCTTGTAATAACTCATTAAGGTAATTTAATAAACGTCTTCGGTAAAATATATTTGTTTTAAAGCATAAAAACTTCCTTTGTCGTCAAAACCGACTGTTTAAGACGAAATACTTGCATTATTGAATAATGAATCGTTCATTATTTGAGTTATTTCGACTTTTGGTTATAATATTGGTTTAATATTATGCACAGCTAATTTAATAAACGTCTTTAGTTAGTAATCCAACTTTAAACATATTAAAAGTACTTTAGATGTTATAATAGGCTGTTTTAAACAAAATACTTGTATTAAACCCTTTTTTCTTGTACAATATATGAATTATTTTGATTATTGGCATTAATGATCAATTAATATATCACATAGCTAATTAAATAAACCTCTTTGGATAGGAATATTAGTTTTAATTTATTAAAACTCCTTTTGACGTCAAAATCGACTGTTTAAGACGAAATACTTGCAATAAACATTGTTTATCGTTCAATATTTAAGTTATTTCGATTATTAGTTAAAATATTCTTGTAATAACTCATAAAGGTAACTTAATAAACGTCTTCGGTTAGAAATATTTGTTTTAAAGCATCAAAACTTCCTATGACGTCAAAACCGACTGTTTAAGACGAAATACTTGCAAAAAACATTGTTTATGGTTCATAAATTGAGTTATTTTGACTTTTGATTATAATATTGATGTAATATTATGTGCAGCTATTTTAATAAACGTCTTAAGTTAGTAATCTAACTTTACACATATTAAAAGTACTATACACGTTAAAATAGGCTGTTTTAAAAAAAATACTTGTATTAAACCCTTTTTCCTCGTACACTTTATGAATTATTTTGAGTATTGGCATTAATATTCTTGTAATATGTCATACAGCTATTTAAATAAACCTTTTCGGATAGGAATATTAGTTTTAAAATATTAAAACTCCTTTTGACGTTTAAATCGGCTATTTAAGACGTAATACTTGCAATAAACATTGTTTATCATTCAATATTGAGTTAATTCGATTATTAGTTAAAATATTCTTATAATAACTCATAAAGGTAATTTAATAAACGTCTTCGGTAAAAAATATTTGTTTTAAAGCATAAAAACTTCTTTTGTCGTCAAAACCGACTGTTTAAGACGAAATACTTGCAATATTAAATAATGAATCGTTCATTATTTGAGTTATTTCTACTTTTGGTTATAATATTGGTTTATTATTATGCACAGCTAATTTAATAAACGTCTTTAGTTAGTAATCCAACTTTAAACATATTAAAAGTACTTTAGACGTTATAATAGGCTGTTTTAAACAAAATACTTGTATTAAACCCTTTTTTTTTGTACAATATATGAATTATTTTGGTTATTGGCATTAATGATCATGTAATATATCATATAGCTAATTAAATAAACCTCTTTGGATAAAAATATTAGTTTTAATTTATTAAAACTCCTTTTGACGTCAAAATTGGCTGTTAAAAACAAAACACTTGAAATAAACATTGTTTATCGTAAAGTGTTTAAGTTATTCCATTTGTTGTTTATAATATTTTTGTAATATTTCGTACAGCTAATTAAATAAACGTCTTTAGTTAGTAATCCGATTTTAAAAATATTAAAAGTACTAATGACGTTAGAATAGGCTGTTTTAAACATAATACTTGTACTAAACCCTTTTTTCTTGTACAATATATAAATTATTTTGATTATTGGCATTACTAATCATGTAATATATCATACAGCTAATTAAATAAACCTCTTCGGATAGGAATATTAGTTTTAAAGTATTAAAACTCCTTTTGACGTTGAAATCGGCTATTTAAGACGAAATACTTGCAATAAACATTGTTTATCATTCAATATTTAAGTTATTTCGATTATTAGTTAAAATATTCTTGTAATAACTCATAAAGGTATTTTAATAATCGTCTTCGGTAAAATATATTTGTTTTAAAGCATAAAAA
Organism: Thalia democratica; assembly: GCF_965202585.1. Lineage (NCBI taxonomy): Eukaryota > Metazoa > Chordata > Thaliacea > Salpida > Salpidae > Thalia > Thalia democratica. The sequence goes on from NC_139172.1 coordinate 12,151,024, forward strand.
CTTCCTTTGTCGTCAAAACCGACTGTTCAAGACGAAATACTTGCATTATTGAATAATGAATCGTTCATTATTTGAGTTATTTCGACTTTTGGTTATAATATTGGTTTAATATTATGCACAGCTAATTTAATAAACGTCTTTAGTTAGTAATCCAACTTTAAACATATTAAAAGTACTTTAGATGTTATAATAGGCTGTTTTAAACAAAATACTTGTATTAAATTCTTTTTTCTTGTACAATATATGAATTATTTTAATTATTGGCATTAATGATCATGTAATATATATATAGCTAATTAAATAAACCTCTTTGAATAGGAATATAAGTTTTAATTAATTAAAACTCCTTTTGACGTCTTAATTTTCCGTCTTAATTTTTAGTCTTAATTTTGACGTCTTCCTTTTGACGTTTTAATTTATTAAAACTCCTTTTGACGTCAAAATCGGCTGTTTAAGACGAAATACTTGCAATAAACATTGTTTATCGTTCAATATTTAAGTTATTTCGATTATTAGTTAAAATATTCTTGTAATAACTCGAAAAGGTAATTTAATAAACGTTTTAAGTTAGTAAACCGAAATTAAAAATATTAAAAGTACTAATGACGTTAGAATAGGCTGTTTTAAACAAAATACTTGTACTAAACCCTTTTTTCTTGTACAATATATAAAATATTTTGATTATTGGCATTACTAATCATGTAATATATCATACAGCTAATTAAATAAACCTCTTCGGATAGGAATATTAGTTTTAAAATATTAAAACTCCTTTTGACGTCAAAATCGGCTGTTTAAGACGAAATACTTGCAATAAACATTGTTTATCGTTCAATATTTAAGTTATTTCGATTATTAGTTAAAATATTCTTGTAATAACTCATAAAGGTAATTTAATAAAGGTCTTCGGTTGAAAATATTTTTTTTAAAGCATCAAAACTTCCTATGAGGTCAAAACCGACTGTTTAAGACGAAATACTTGCAAAAAACATTGTTTATCGTTCATTAATTGAGTTATTTCGACTTTTGATTATAATATTGGTGTAATAGTATGTGCAGCTATTTTAATAAACGTCTTTAGTTAGTAATCCAACTTTAAACATATTAAAAGTACTATACACGTTAAAATAGGCTTTTTTAAACAAAATACTTGTATTAAACCCTTTTTCCTCGTACACTTTATGAATTATTTTGAGTATTGGCATTACTAATCATGTAATATATCATACAGCTAATTAAATAAACCTCTTCGGATAGGAATATTAATTTTAAAGTATTAAAACTCCTTTTGACGTTTAAATCGGCTATTTAAGACGAAATACTTGCAATAAACATTGTTTATCATTCAATATTTAAGTTATTTCGATTATTAGTAAAAATATTCTTGTAATAACTCATAAGGTAATTTAATAAACGTCTTCGGTAAAATATATTTGTTTTAAAGCATAAAAACTTCCTTATGGTCAAAACCGACTGTTTAAGACGAAATACTTGCATTATTGAATAATGAATCGTTCATTATTTGAGTTATTTCGACTTTTGGTTATAATACTGGTTTAATATTATGCACAGCTAATTTAATAAACGTCTTTAGTTAGTAATCCAACTTTAAACATATTAAAAGTACTTTAGATGTTAGAATAGGCTGTTTTAAACAAAATACTTGTATTAAACCCTTTTTTTTTGTACAATATATGAATTATTTTGATTATTGGCATTAATGATCATGTAATATATCATATAGCTAATTAAATAAACCTCTTTGAATAGGAATATAAGTTTTAATTTATTAAAACTCCTTTTGACGTCAAAATCGGCTGTTTAAGACGAAATACTTGCAATAAACATTGTTTATCGTTCAATATTTAAGTTATTTTGATTATTAGTTAAAATATTCCTGTAATAACTCGAAAAGGTAATTTAATAAACGTCTTTAGTTAGTAATCCGAATTTAAAAATATTAAAAGTACTAATGACGTTAGAATAGGCTGTTTTAAACAAAATACTAGTACTAAACCATTTTTTCTTGTACAATATATAAATTATTTTGATTATTGGCATTACTAATCATGTAATATATCATACAGCTAATTAAATAAAGCTTTTCGGACAGGAATATTAGTTTTAAAGTATTAAAACTGCTTTTGACGTAGAAATCGGCTATTTAAGACGAAATACTTGCAATAAACATTGTTTATCATTCAATATTTTAGTTATTTCGATTATTAGTTAAAATATTCTTGTAATAACTCATAAAGGTAATTTAATAAACGTCTTCGGTAAAAAATATTTGTTTTAAAGCATAAAAACTTCCTTTGTCGTCAAAACCGACTGTTTAAGACGATATACTTGCATTATTGAATAATGAATCGTTCATTATTTGAGCTATTTTGACTTTTGGTTATAATATTGGTTTAATATTATGCACAGCTAATTTAATAAACGTCTTTAGTTAGTAATCCAACTTTAAACATATTAAAAGTACTTTAGATGTTATAATAGGCTGTTTTAAACAAAATACTTGTATTAAACCCTTTTTCATGTACAATATATGAATTATTTTGTTTATTGGCATTAATGATCATGTAATATATCATATAGCTAATTAAATAAACCTCTTTGAATAGGAATATTAGTTTAAAAATATTAAAACTCCTTTTGACGTTTAAATCGGCTATTTAAGACGAATGCTTGCAATAAACATTGTTTATCGTTCAATATTTAAGTTATTTCGATTATTAGTTAAAATATTCTTGTAATAACTCATAAAGGTAATTTAAAAAACGTCTTCGGTAAAAAATTTGTTTTAAAGCATCAAAACTTCCTATGACGTCAAAACCGACTGTTTAAGACGAAATACTTGCAAAAAACATTGTTTATCGTTCATTAATTGAGTTATGTCGACTTTTGATTATAATATTGATGTAATATTATGTTCAGCTATTTTAATAAACGTCTTTAGTTAGTAATCCAACTTTAAACATATTAAAAGTACTTTAGACGTTATAATAGGCTGTTTTAAACAAAATACTTGTATTAAACCCTTTTTTTTTGTACAATGTATGAATTATTTTGGTTATTTGAATTAATGATCATGTAATATATCATATAGCTAATTAAATAAACCTCTTTGGATAAAAATATTAGTCTTAATTTATTAAAACTCCTTTTGACGTCAAAATTGGCTGTTAAAAACAAAAGACTTGAAATAAATATTGTTTATCGTAAAGCGTTAAGTTATTCCATTTGTTGTTTATAATATTTTTGTAATATTTCGTACAGCTAATTAAATAAACGTCTTTAGTTAGTAATCCGAATTTAAAAATATTAAAAGTACTAATGACGTTAGAATAGGCTGTTTTAAACAAAATACTAGTACTAAACCCTTTTTTCTTGTACAATATATAAATTATTTTGATTATTGGCATTACTAATCATGTAATATATCATGCAGCTAATTCAATAAACATTTTCGGACAGGAATATTAGTTTTAAAGTATTAAAACTCCTTTGGACGTTGAAATCGGCTATTTAAGACGAAATACTTGCAATAAACATTGTTTATCATTCAATATTTAAGTTATTTCGATTATTAGTTAAAATATTCTTGTCATAACTCATTAAGGTAATTTAATAAACGTCTTCGGTAAAATATATTTGTTTTAAAGCATAAAAACTTCCTTTGTCGTCAAAACCGACTGTTTAAGACGAAATACTTGCATTATTGAATAATGAATCGTTCATTATTTGAGTTATTTCGACTTTTGGTTATAATATTGGTTTAATATTATGCACAGCTAATTTAATAAACGTCTTTAGTTAGTAATCCAACTTTAAACATATTAAAAGTACTTTAGATGTTATAATAGGCTGTTTTAAACAAAATACTTGTATTAAACCCTTTTTTCTTGTACAATATATGAATTGTTTTGATTATTGGCATTAATGATCAATTAATATATCACATAGCTAATTAAATAAACCTCTTTGGATAGGAATATTAGTTTTAATTTATTAAAACTCCTTTTGACGTCAAAATCGACTGTTTAAGACGAAATACTTGCAATAAACATTGTTTATCGTTCAATATTTAAGTTATTTCGATTATTAGTTAAAATATTCTTGTAATAACTCATAAAGGTAACTTAATAAACGTCTTCGGTTAGAAATATTTGTTTTAAAGCATAAAAACTTCCTATGACGTCAAAACCGACTGTTTAAGACGAAATACTTGCAAAAAACATTGTTTATGGTTCATAAATTGAGTTATTTCGACTTTTGATTATAATATTGATGTAATATTATGTGCAGCTATTTTAATAAACGTCTTAAGTTAGTAATCTAACTTTACACATATTAAAAGTACTATACACGTTAAAATAGGCTGTTTTAAAAAAAATACTTGTATTAAACCCTTTTTCCTCGTACACTTTATGAATTATTTTGAGTATTGGCATTAATATTCTTGTAATATGTCATACAGGTATTTAAATAAACCCTTTCGGATAGGAATATTAGTTTTAAAATATTAAAACTCCTTTTGACGTTTAAATCGGCTATTTAAGACGTAATACTTGCAATAAACATTGTTTATCATTCAATATTAAGTTAATTCGATTATTAGTTAAAATATTCTTATAATAACTCATAAAGGTAATTTAATAAACGTCTTCGGTAAAAAATATTTGTTTTAAAGCATAAAAACTTCTTTTGTCGTCAAAACCGACTGTTTAAGACGAAATACTTGCAATATTGAATAATGAATCGTTCATTAATTGAGTTATTTCTACTTTTGTCTATAATATTGGTTTAATATTATGCACAGCTAATTTAATAAACGTCTTTAGTTAGTAATCCAACTTTAAACATATTAAAAGTACTTTAGACGTTATAATAGGCTGTTTTAAACAAAATACTTGTATTAAACCCTTTTTTCTAGTACAATATATGAATTATTTTGGTTATTGGCATTAATGATCATGTAATATATCATATAGCTAATTAAATAAACCTCTTTGGATAAAAATATTAGTTTTAATTTATTAAAACTCCTTTTGACGTCAAAATTGGCTGTTAAAAACGAAACACTTAAATAAACATTGTTTATCGTAAAGTGTTTAAGTTATTCCATTTGTTGTTTATAATATTTTTGTAATATTTCGTACAGCTAATTAAATAAACGTCTTTAGTTAGTAATCCGAATTTAAACATATTAAAAGTACTAATGACGTTAGAATAGGCTGTTTTAAACATAATACTTGTACTAAACCCTTTTTTCTTGTACAATATATAAATTATTTTGATTATTGGCATAACTAATCATGTAATATATCATACAGCTAATTAAATAAACCTCTTCGGATAGAAATATTAGTTTTAAAGTATTAAAACTCCTTTTGACGTTGAAATCGGCTATTTAAGACGAAATACTTGCAATAAACATTGTTTATCATTCAATATTTAAGTTATTTCGATTATTAGTTAAAATAATTTTGTAATAACTCATAAAGGTATTTTAATAATCGTCTTCGGTAAAATATATTTGTTTTAAAGCATAAAAACTTCCTTTGTCGTCAAAACCGACTGTTCAAGACGAAATACTTGCATTATTGAATAATGAATCGTTCATTATTTGAGTTATTTCGACTTTTGGTTATAATATTGGTTTAATATTATGCACAGCTAATTTAATAAACGTCTTTAGTTAGTAATCCAACTTTAAACATATTAAAAGTACTTTAGATGTTATAATAGGCTGTTTTAAACAAAATACTTGTATTAAATCCTTTTTTCTTGTACAATATATGAATTATTTTAATTATTGGCATTAATGATCATGTAATATATCATATAGCTAATTAAATAAACCTCTTTGAATAGGAATATAAGTTTTAATTTATTAAAACTCCTTTTGACGTCTTAATTTTCCGTCTTAATTTTTAGTCTTAATTTTGACGTCTTCCTTTTGACGTTTTAATTTATTAAAACTCCTTTTGACGTCAAAATCGGCTGTTTAAGACGAAATACTTGCAATAAACATTGTTTATCGTTCAATATTTAAGTTATTTCGATTATTAGTTAAAATATTCTTGTAATAACTCGAAAAGGTAATTTAATAAACGTTTTTAGTTAGTAATCCGAAATTAAAAATATTAAAAGTACTAATGACGTTAGAATAGGCTGTTTTAAACAAAATACTTGTACTAAACCCTTTTTTCTTGTACAATATATAAAATATTTTGATTATTGGCATTACTAACCATGTAATATATCATACAGCTAATTAAATAAACCTCTTCGGATAGGAATATTAGTTTTAAAATATTAAAACTCCTTTTGACGTCAAAATCGGCTGTTTAAGACGAAATACTTGCAATAAACATAGTTTATCGTTCAATATTTAAGTTATTTCGATTATTAGTTAAAATATTCTTGTAATAACTCATAAAGGTAATTTAATAAAGGTCTTCGGTTGAAAATATTTTTTTTAAAGCATCAAAACTTCCTATGACGTCAAAACCGACTGTTTAAGACGAAATACTTGCAAAAAACATTGTTTATCGTTCATTAATTGAGTTATTTCGACTTTTGATTATAATATTGGTGTAATAGTATGTGCAGCTATTTTAATAAACGTCTTTAGTTAGTAATCCAACTTTAAACATATTAAAAGTACTATACACGTTAAAATAGGCTTTTTTAAACAAAATACTTGTATTAAACCCTTTTTCCTCGTACACTTTATGAATTATTTTGAGTATTGGCATTACTTATCATGTAATATATCATACAGCTAATTAAATAAACCTCTTTGAATAGGAATATAAGTTTTAATTTATTAAAACTCCTTTTGACGTCAAAATCGGCTGTTTAAGACGAAATACTTGCAATAAACATTGTTTATCGTTCAATATTTAAGTTATTTCGATTATTAGTTAAAATATTCCTGTAATAACTCGAAAAGGTAATTTAATAAACGTCTTTAGTTAGTAATCCGAATTTAAAAATATTAAAAGTACTAATGACGTTAGAATAGGCTGTTTTAAACAAAATACTAGTACTAAACCCTTTTTTCTTGTACAATATATAAATTATTTTGATTATTGGCATTACAAATCATGTAATATATCATACAGCTAATTAAATAAACCTTTTCGGACAGGAATATTAGTTTTAAAGTATTAATACTCCTTTTGACGTAGAAATCGGCTATTTAAGACGAAATACTTGCAATAAACATTGTTTATCATTCAATATTTTAGTTATTTCGATTATTAGTTAAAATATTCTTGTAATAACTCATAAAGGTAATTTAATAAACGTCTTCGGTAAAAAATATTTGTTTTAAAGCATAAAAACTTCCTTTGTCGTCAAAACCGACTGTTTAAGACGATATACTTGCATTATTGAATAATGAATCGTTCATTATTTGAGCTATTTTGACTTTTGGTTATAATATTGGTTTAATATTATGCACAGCTAATTTAATAAACGTCTTTAGTTAGTAATCCAACTTTAAACATATTAAAAGTACTTTAGATGTTTTAATAGGCTGTTTTAAACAAAATACTTGTATTAAACCCTTTTTCATGTACAATATATGAATTATTTTGTTTATTGGCATTAATGATCATGTAATATATCATATAGCTAATTAAATAAACCTCTTTGAATAGGAATATTAGTTTAAAAATATTAAAACTCCTTTTGACGTTTAAATCGGCTATTTAAGACGAATGCTTGCAATAAACCTTGTTTATCGTTCAATATTTAAGTTATTTCGATTATTAGTTAAAATATTCTTGTAATAACTCATAAAGGTAATTTAAAAAACGTCTTCGGTAAACAATTTGTTTTAAAGCATCAAAACTTCCTATGACGTCAAAACCGACAGTTTAAGACGAAATACTTGCAAAAAACATTGTTTATCGTTCATTAATTGTGTTATGTCGACTTTTGATTATAATATTGATGTAATATTATGTGCAGCTATTTTAATAAACGTCTTTCGTTAGTAATCCAACTTTAAACATATTAAAAGTACTTTAGACGTTATAATAGGCTGTTTTAAACAAAATACTTGTATTAAACCCTTTTTTTTTGTACAATGTATGAATTATATTGGTTATTGGAATTAATGATCATGTAATATATCATATAGCTAATTAAATAAACCTCTTTGGATAAAAATATTAGTTTTAATTTATTAAAACTCCTTTTGACGTCAAAATTGGCTGTTAAAAACAAAAGACTTGAAATAAATATTGTTTATCGTAAATTGTTTAAGTTATTCCATTTGTTATTTATAATATTTTTGTAATATTTCGTACAGCTAATTAAATAAACGTCTTTAGTTAGTAATCCGAACTTAAACATATTTAAAGTACTAATGACGTTAGAATAGGCTGTTTTAAACAAAATACTTGTACTAAACCCTTTTTTCTTGTACAATATATAAATTATTTTGATTATTGGCATTACTAATCATGTAATATATCATACAGCTAATTAAATAAACCTCTTCGGATAGGAATATTAGTTTTAAAGTATTAAAACTCCTTTTGACGTTGAAATCGGATATTTAAGACGAAATACTTGCAATAAACATTGTTTATCATTCAATATTTTAGTTATTTCGATTATTAGTTGAAATATTCTTGTAATAACTCATAAAGGTAATTTAATAAACGTCTTCGGTAAAATATATTTGTTTTAAAGCATAAAAACTTCCTTTGTCGTCAAAACCGACTGTTTAAGACGAGATACTTGCATTATTGAATAATGAATGGTTCATTATTTGAGTTATTTTGACTTTTGGTTATAATATTGGTTTAATATTATGCACAGCTAATTTAATAAACGTCTTTAGTTAGTAATCCAATTTTAAACATATTAAAAGTACTTATGACGTTATAATAGGCTGTTTTAAACAAAATACTTGTATTAAACCCTTTTTTCTTGTACAATATTTAAATAATTTTGATTATTGGCATTACTAACCATGTAATATATCATACAGCTAATTAAATAAACCTCTTCGGATAGGAATATTAGTTTTAAAGTATTAAAACTCCTTTTGACGTTGAAATCGGCTATTTAAGACGAAATACTTGCAATAAACATTGTTTATCATTCAATATTTAAGTTATTTCGATTATTAGTTAAAATATTCTTGTAATAACTCATAAAGGTAATTTAATAAACGTTTTCGATAAAATATATTTGTTTTAAAGCATAAAAACTTCCTTTGTCGTCAAAACCGACTGTTTAAGACGAAATACTTGCATTATTGAATAATGAATCGTTCATTATTTGAGTTATTTCGACTTTCGGTTATAATATTGGTTTAATATTATGCACAGCTAATTTAATAAACGTCTTTAGTTAGTAATCCGACATTAAACATATTAAAAGTACTTTAGATGTTATAATAGGCTGTTTTAAACAAAATACTTGTATTAAACCCTTTTTTCTTGTACAATATATGAATTATTTTGATTATTGGCATTAATAATCATGTAATATATGATATAGCTAATTAAATAAACCTCTTTGAATAGGAATATAAGTTTTAATTTATTAAAACTCCTTTTGACGTCAAAATCGGCTGTTTAAGACGAAATACTTGCAATAAACATTGTTTATCGTTCAATATTTAAGTTATTTTGATTATTAGTTAAAATATTCTTTTAAAAACTCGAAAAAGTAATTTAATAAACGTCTTTAATTAGTAATCCGATTTTAAAAATAATAAAAGTACTAATGACGTTAGAATAGGCTGTTTTAAACAAAATACTTGTACTAAACCCTTTTTTCTTGTACAATATATAAATTATTTTGATTATTGGCATTACTAATCATGTAATATATCATACAGCTAATTCAATAAACCTTTTCGGACAGGAATATTAGTTTTAAAGTATTAAAACTCCTTTGGATGTTGAAATCGGCTATTTAAGACGAAATGCTTGCAATAAACATTGTTTATCATTCAATATTTAAGTTATTTCGATTATTAGTTAAAATATTCTTGTAATAACTCATAAAGGTAATTTAATAAACGTCTTCGGTAAAATATATTTGTTTTAAAGCATAAAAACTTCCTTTGTCGTCAAAACCGACTGTTTAAGACGAAATACTTGAAATATTGAATAATGAATCGTTCATTATTTGAGTTATTTCGATTTTTGGTAATAATATTGGTTTAATATTATGCACAGCTAATTTAATCAACGTCTTTAGTTAGTAATCCAACTTTAAACATATTAAAAGTACTTTAGATGTTAGAATAGGCTGTTTTAAACAAAATACTTGTATTAAACCCTTTTTTCTTGTACAATATATGAATTATTTTGATTATTGGCATTAATAATCATGTAATATATCATTTAGCTAATTAAATAAACCTCTTCGGATAGGAATATTAGTTTTAAAATATTAAAACTCCTTTTGACGTTGAAATCGGCTATTTAAGACGAAATACTTGCAATAAACATTGTTTATCATTCAATATTTAAGTTATTTCGATTATTAGTTAAAATATTCTTGTAATAACTCATTAAGGTAATTTAATAAACGTCTTCGGTAAAATATATTTGTTTTAAAGCATAAAAACTTCCTTTGTCGTCAAAACCGACTGTTTAAGACGAAATACTTGCATAATTGAATAATGAATCGTTCATTATTTGAGTTATTTCGACTTTTGGTTATAATATTGGTTTAATATTATGCACAGCTAATTTAATAAACGTCTTTAGTTAGTAATCCAACTTTAAACATATTAAAAGTACTTTAGATGTTATAATAAGCTGTTTTAAACAAAATACTTGTATTAAACCCTTTTTTCTTGTACAATATATGAATTGTTTTGATTATTGGCATTAATGATCAATTAATATATCACACAGCTAATTAAATAAACCTCTTTGGATAGGAATATTAGTTTTAATTTATTAAAACTCCTTTTGACTTCAAAATCGACTGTTTAAGACGAAATACTTGCAATAAACATTGTTTATGGTTCATAAATTGAGTTATTTCGACTTTTGATTATAATATTGATGTAATATTATGCGCAGCTATTTTAAAAAACGTCTTAAGTTAGTAATCTAACTTTACACATATTAAAAGTACTATACACGTTAAAATAGGCTGTTTTAAAAAAAATACTTGTATTAAACCCCTTTTCCTCGTACACTTTATGAATTATTTTGAGTATTGGCATTAATGATCAATTAATATATCACATAGCTAATTAAATAAACCTCTTTGGATAGGAATATTAGTTTTAATTTATTAAAACTCCTTTTGACGTTTAAATCGGCTATTTAAGACGTAATACTTGCAATAAACATTGTTTATCATTCAATATTAAGTTAATTCGATTATTAGTTAAAATATTCTTATAATAACTCATAAAGGTAATTTAATAAACGTCTTCGGTAAAAAATATTTGTTTTAAAGCATAAAAACTTCTTTTGTCGTCAAAACCGACTGTTTAAGACGAAATACTTGCAATATTAAATAATGAATCGTTCATTATTTGAGTTATTTCTACTTTTGGTTATAATATTGGTTTATTATTATGCACAGCTAATTTAATAAACGTCTTTAGTTAGTAATCCAACTTTAAACATATTAAAAGTACTTTAGACGTTATAATAGGCTGTTTTAAACAAAATACTTGTATTAAACCCTTTTTTTTTGTACAATATATGAATTATATTGGTTATTGGCATTAACGATCATGTAATATATCATATAGCTAATTAAATAAACCTCTTTGGATAAAAATATTAGTTTTAATTTATTAAAACTCCTTTTGACGTCAAAATTGGCTGTTAAAAACGAAACACTTGAAATAAACATTGTTTATCGTAAAGTGTTTAAGTTATTCCATTTGTTGTTTATAATATTTTTGTAATATTTCGTACAGCTAATTAAATAAACGACTTTAGTTAGTAATCCGAATTTAAACATATTAAAAGTACTAATGACGTTAGAATAGGCTGTTTTAAACATAATACTTGTACTAAACCCTTTTTTCTTGTACAATATATAAATTATTTTGATTATTGGCATTACTAATCATGTAATATATCATACAGCTAATTAAATAAACCTCTTCGGATAGGAATATTAGTTTTAAAGTATTAAAACTCCTTTTGACGTTGATATCGGCTATTTAAGACGAAATACTTGCAATAAACATTGTTTATCATTCAATATTTAAGTTATTTCGATTATTATTTAAAATATTCTTGTAATAACTCATAAAGGTATTTTTTAATAATCGTCTTCGGTAAAATATATTTGTTTTAAAGCATAAAAACTTCCTTTGTCGTCAAAACCGACTGTTTAAGACGAAATACTTGCATTATTGAATAATGAATCGTTCATTATTTGAGTTATTTCGACTTTTGGTTATAATATTGGTTTAATATTATGCACAGCTAATTTAATAAACGTCTTTAGTTAGTAATCCAACTTTAAACATATTAAAAGTACTTTAGATGTTATAAAAGGCTGTTTTAAACAAAATACTTCTATTAAATTCTTTTTTCTTGTACAATATATGAATTATTTTAATTATTGGCATTAATGATCATGTAATATATCATACAGCTAATTAAATAAACCTCTTTGAATAGGAATATAAGATTTAATTTATTAAAACTCCTTTTGACGTCTTAATTTTCCGTGTTAATTTTTAGTCTTAATTTTGACGTCTTCCTTTTGACGTTTTAATTTATTAAAACTCCTTTTGACGTCAAAATCGGCTGTTTAAGACGAAATACTTGCAATAAACATTGTTTATCGTTCAATATTTAAGTTATTTCGATTATTAGTTAATATATTCTTGTAAAAACTCGAAAAGGTAATTTAATAAACGTTTTTAGTTAGTAATCCGAAATTAAAAATATTAAAAGTACTAATGACGTTAGAATAGGCTGTTTTAAACAAAATACTTGTACTAAACCCTTTTTTCTTGTACAATATATAAAATATTTTGATTATTGGCATTACTAATCATGTAATATATCATACAGCTAATTAAATAAACCTCTTCGGATAGGAATATTAGTTTTAAAATATTAAAACTCCTTTTGTCGTCAAAATTGGCTGTTTAAGACGAAATACTTGCAATAAACATTGTTTATCGTTCAATATTTAAGTTATTTCGATTATTAGTTAAAATATTCTTGTAATAACTCATAAAGGTAATTTAATAAAGGTCTTCGGTTGAAAATATTTTTTTTAAAGCATCAAAACTTCCTATGACGTCAAAACCGACTGTTTAAGACGAAATACTTGCAAAAAACATTGTTTATCGTTCATTAATTGAGTTATTTCGACTTTTGATTATAATATTGGTGTAATAGTATGTGCAGCTATTTTAATAAACGTCTTTAGTTAGTAATCCAACTTTAAACATATTAAAAGTACTATAAACGTTAAAATAGGCTGTTTTAAACAAAATACTTGTATTAAACCCTTTTTCCTCGTACACTTTATGAATTATTTTGAGTATTGGCATTAATATTCTTGTAATATGTCGTACAGCTATTTAAATAAACCTTTTCGGATAGGAATATTAGTTTTAAAATGTTATTACTCCTTTTTACGTTTAAATCGGCTATTTAAGACGAAATACTTGCAATAAACATTGTTTATCATTCAATATTATGTTAATTCTATATAATTCAATATATATTATAATTATATTATATATATATAATTATATTCAATATATAATTCAATAATAATGTTTATTCGATTATTAGTTAAAATATTCTTATAATAACTCATAAAGGTAATTTAATAAACGTCTTCGGTAAAAAATATTTGTTTTAAAGCATAAAAACTTCCTTTGTCGTCAAAACCGACTGTTTAAGACGAACTACTTGCAATATTGAATAATGAATCGTTCATTATTTGAGTTATTTCTACTTTTGGTTATAATATTGGTTTAATATTATGCATAGCTAATTTAATAAACGTCTTTAGTTAGTAATCCAACTTTAAACATATTAAAAGTACTTTAGACGTTATAATAAGCTGTTTTAAACAAAATACTTGTATTAAACCCTTTTTTTTCATACAATATATGAATTATTTTGGTTATTGGCATTAATGATCATGTAATATATCATATAGCTAATTAAATAAACCTCTTTGGATAAAAATATTAGTTTTAATTTATTAATACTCCTTTTGACGTCAAAATTGGCTGTTAAAAACGAAACACTTGAAATAAACATTGTTTATCGTAAAGTGTTTAAGTTATTCCATTTGTTGTTTATAATATTTTTGTAATATTTCGTACAGCTAATTAAATAAACGTCTTTAGATAGGAATATTAGTTTTAAAGTATTAAAACTCCTTTTGACGTTGAAATCGGCTATTTAAGACGAAATACTTGCAATAAACATTGTTTATCATTCAATATTTTAGTTATTTCGATTATTAGTTAAAATATTCTTGTAATAACTCATAAAGGTAATTTAATAAACGTCTTCGGTAAAATATATTTGTTTTAAAGCATAAAAACTTCCTTTGTCGTCAAAACCGACTGTTTAAGACGAAATACTTGCATTATTGAATAATGAATCGTTCATTATTTGAGTTATTTCGACTTTTGGTTATAATATTGGTTTAATATTATGCACAGCTAATTTAATAAACGTCTTTAGTTAGTAATCCAACTTTAAACATATTAAAAGTACTTTAGATGTTATAATAGGCTGTTTTAAACAAAATACTTGTATCAAACCCTTTTTTCTTGTACAATATATGAATTATTTTGATTATTGGCATTAATGATCATGTAATATATCATATAGCTAATTAAATAAACCTCTTTGGATAGGAATATAAGTTTTAATTTATTAAAACTCCTTTTGACGTCAAAATCGGCAGTTAAAGACGAAATACTTGCAACAAACATTGTTTATCGTTCAATATTTAAGTTAATTCGATTATAAGTTAAAATATTCTTGTAATAACTCGAAAAGGTAATTTAATAAACGTCTTTAGTTAGTAATCCAACTTTAAACATATTAAAAGTACTAATGACGTTAGAATAGGCTGTTTTAAACAAAATACTTGTACTAAACCCTTTTTTCTTGTACAATATATAAATTATTTTGATTATTCGCATTACTAATCATGTAATATATCATAAAGCTAATTAAATAAACCTCTTCGGACAGGAATATTAGTTTTAAAGTATTAAAACTCCTTTTGACGTTGAAATCGGCTATGTAAGACGAAATACTTGCAATAAACATTGTTTATCATTCAATATTTAAGTTATTTCGATTATTAGTTAAAATATTCTTGTAATAACTCATAAAGGTATTTTAATAATCGTCTTCGGTAAAATATATTTGTTTTAAAGCATAAAAACTTCCTTTGTCGTCAAAACCAACTGTTTAAGACGAAATACTTGCATTATTGAATAATGAATCGTTCATTATTTGAGCTATTTTGACTTTTGGTTATAATATTGGTTTAATATTATGCACAGCTAATTTAATAAACGTCTTTAGTTAGTAATCCAACTTTAAACATATTAAAAGTACTTATGACGTTATAATAGGCTGTTTTAAACAAAATACTTGTATTAAATCCTTTTTTCTTGTACAATATATGAATTATTTTAATTATTGTCATTAATGATCATGTAATATATCATATAGCTAATTAAATAAACCTCTTTGAATAGGAATATAAGTTTTAATTTATTAAAACTCCTTTTGACGTCTTAATTATTCCGTCTTAATTTTCCGTCTTAATTTTGACGTCTTCCTTTTGACGTTTTAATTTATTAAAACTCCTTTTGACGTCAAAATCGGCTGTTTAAGACGAAATACTTGCAATAAACATTGTTTATCGTTCAATATTTAAGTTATTTCGATTATTAGTTAAAATATTCTTGTAATAACTCATAAAGGTAATTTAATAAACGTCTTCGGTAAAAAATATTTGTTTTAAAGCATAAAAACTTCTTTTGTCGTCAAAACCGACTGTTTAAGACGAAATACTTGCAATATTAAATAATGAATCGTTCATTATTTGAGTTATTTCTACTTTTGGTTATAATATTGGTTTATTATTATGCACAGCTAATTTAATAAACGTCTTTAGTTAGTAATCCAACTTTAAACATATTAAAAGTACTTTAGACGTTATAATAGGCTGTTTTAAACAAAATACTTGTATTAAACCCTTTTTTTTTTGTACAATATATGAATTATATTGGTTATTGGCATTAATGATCATGTAATATATCATATAGCTAATTAAATAAACCTCTTTGGATAAAAATATTAGTTTTAATTTATTAAAACTCCTTTTGACGTCAAAATTGGCTGTTAAAAACGAAACACTTGAAATAAACATTGTTTATCGTAAAGTGTTTAAGTTATTCCATTTGTTGTTTATAATATTTTTGTAATATTTCGTACAGCTAATTAAATAAACGACTTTAGTTAGTAATCCGAATTTAAACATATTAAAAGTACTAATGACGTTAGAATAGGCTGTTTTAAACATAATACTTGTACTAAACCCTTTTTTCTTGTACAATATATAAATTATTTTGATTATTGGCATTACTAATCATGTAATATATCATACAGCTAATTAAACCTCTTCGGATAGGAATATTAGTTTTAAAGTATTAAAACTCCTTTTGACGTTGATATCGGCTATTTAAGACGAAATACTTGCAATAAACATTGTTTATCATTCAATATTTAAGTTATTTCGATTATTATTTAAAATATTCTTGTAATAACTCATAAAGGTATTTTTTAATAATCGTCTTCGGTAAAATATATTTGTTTTAAAGCATAAAAACTTCCTTTGTCGTCAAAACCGACTGTTTAAGACGAAATACTTGCATTATTGAATAATGAATCGTTCATTATTTGAGTTATTTCGACTTTTGGTTATAATATTGGTTTAATATTATGCACAGCTAATTTAATAAACGTCTTTAGTTAGTAATCCAACTTTAAACATATTAAAAGTACTTTAGATGTTATAAAAGGCTGTTTTAAACAAAATACTTCTATTAAATTCTTTTTTCTTGTACAATATATGAATTATTTTAATTATTGGCATTAATGATCATGTAATATATCATACAGCTAATTAAATAAACCTCTTTGAATAGGAATATAAGATTTAATTTATTAAAACTCCTTTTGACGTCTTAATTTTCCGTGTTAATTTTTAGTCTTAATTTTGACGTCTTCCTTTTGACGTTTTAATTTATTAAAACTCCTTTTGACGTCAAAATCGGCTGTTTAAGACGAAATACTTGCAATAAACATTGTTTATCGTTCAATATTTA
This sequence comes from Thalia democratica, assembly GCF_965202585.1. Taxonomy (NCBI): domain Eukaryota; kingdom Metazoa; phylum Chordata; class Thaliacea; order Salpida; family Salpidae; genus Thalia; species Thalia democratica. The sequence continues at coordinate 12,168,386 of NC_139172.1, forward strand.
AGTTATTTCGATTATTAGTTAATATATTCTTGTAAAAACTCGAAAAGGTAATTTAATAAACGTTTTTAGTTAGTAATCCGAAATTAAAAATATTAAAAGTACTAATGACGTTAGAATAGGCTGTTTTAAACAAAATACTTGTACTAAACCCTTTTTTCTTGTACAATATATAAAATATTTTGATTATTGGCATTACTAATCATGTAATATATCATACAGCTAATTAAATAAACCTCTTCGGATAGGAATATTAGTTTTAAAATATTAAAACTCCTTTTGTCGTCAAAATTGGCTGTTTAAGACGAAATACTTGCAATAAACATTGTTTATCGTTGAATATTTAAGTTATTTCGATTATTAGTTAAAATATTCTTGTAATAACTCATAAAGGTAATTTAATAAAGGTCTTCGGTTGAAAATATTTTTTTTAAAGCATCAAAACTTCCTATGACGTCAAAACCGACTGTTTAAGACGAAATACTTGCAAAAAACATTGTTTATCGTTCATTAATTGAGTTATTTCGACTTTTGATTATAATATTGGTGTAATAGTATGTGCAGCTATTTTAATAAACGTCTTTAGTTAGTAATCCAACTTTAAACATATTAAAAGTACTATAAACGTTAAAATAGGCTGTTTTAAACAAAATACTTGTATTAAACCCTTTTTCCTCGTACACTTTATGAATTATTTTGAGTATTGGCATTAATATTCTTGTAATATGTCGTACAGCTATTTAAATAAACCTTTTCGGATAGGAATATTAGTTTTAAAATGTTATTACTCCTTTTTACGTTTAAATCGGCTATTTAAGACGAAATACTTGCAATAAACATTGTTTATCATTCAATATTATGTTAATTCTATATAATTCAATATATATTATATTATATATATATAATTATATTCAATATATAATTCAATAATAATGTTTATTCGATTATTAGTTAAAATATTCTTATAATAACTCATAAAGGTAATTTAATAAACGTCTTCGGTAAAAAATATTTGTTTTAAAGCATAAAAACTTCCTTTGTCGTCAAAACCGACTGTTTAAGACGAACTACTTGCAATATTGAATAATGAATCGTTCATTATTTGAGTTATTTCTACTTTTGGTTATAATATTGGTTTAATATTATGCATAGCTAATTTAATAAACGTCTTTAGTTAGTAATCCAACTTTAAACATATTAAAAGTACTTTAGACGTTATAATAAGCTGTTTTAAACAAAATACTTGTATTAAACCCTTTTTTTTCATACAATATATGAATTATTTTGGTTATTGGCATTAATGATCATGTAATATATCATATAGCTAATTAAATAAACCTCTTTGGATAAAAATATTAGTTTTAATTTATTAATACTCCTTTTGACGTCAAAATTGGCTGTTAAAAACGAAACACTTGAAATAAACATTGTTTATCGTAAAGTGTTTAAGTTATTCCATTTGTTGTTTATAATATTTTTGTAATATTTCGTACAGCTAATTAAATAAACGTCTTTAGTTAGTAATCCGAATTTAAACATATTAAAAGTACTAATGACGTTAGAATAGGCTGTTTTAAACAAAATACTTGTACTAAACCCTTTTTTCTTGTACAATATATAAATTATTTTGATTATTGGCATTACTAATCATGTAATATATCATACAGCTAATTAAATAAACCTCTTCGGATAGGAATATTAGTTTTAAAGTATTAAAACTCCTTTTGACGTTGAAATCGGCTATTTAAGACGAAATACTTGCAATAAACATTGTTTATCATTCAATATTTTAGTTATTTCGATTATTAGTTAAAATATTCTTGTAATAACTCATAAAGGTAATTTAATAAACGTCTTCGGTAAAATATATTTGTTTTAAAGCATAAAAACTTCCTTTGTCGTCAAAACCGACTGTTTAAGACGAAATACTTGCATTATTGAATAATGAATCGTTCATTATTTGAGTTATTTCGACTTTTGGTTATAATATTGGTTTAATATTATGCACAGCTAATTTAATAAACGTCTTTAGTTAGTAATCCAACTTTAAACATATTAAAAGTACTTTAGATGTTATAATAGGCTGTTTTAAACAAAATACTTGTATCAAACCCTTTTTTCTTGTACAATATATGAATTATTTTGATTATTGGCATTAATGATCATGTAATATATCATATAGCTAATTAAATAAACCTCTTTGGATAGGAATATAAGTTTTAATTTATTAAAACTCCTTTTGACGTCAAAATCGGCAGTTAAAGACGAAATACTTGCAACAAACATTGTTTATCGTTCAATATTTAAGTTAATTCGATTATAAGTTAAAATATTCTTGTAATAACTCGAAAAGGTAATTTAATAAACGTCTTTAGTTAGTAATCCAACTTTAAACATATTAAAAGTACTAATGACGTTAGAATAGGCTGTTTTAAACAAAATACTTGTACTAAACCCTTTTTTCTTGTACAATATATAAATTATTTTGATTATTCGCATTACTAATCATGTAATATATCATAAAGCTAATTAAATAAACCTCTTCGGACAGGAATATTAGTTTTAAAGTATTAAAACTCCTTTTGACGTTGAAATCGGCTATGTAAGACGAAATACTTGCAATAAACATTGTTTATCATTCAATATTTAAGTTATTTCGATTATTAGTTAAAATATTCTTGTAATAACTCATAAAGGTATTTTAATAATCGTCTTCGGTAAAATATATTTGTTTTAAAGCATAAAAACTTCCTTTGTCGTCAAAACCAACTGTTTAAGACGAAATACTTGCATTATTGAATAATGAATCGTTCATTATTTGAGCTATTTTGACTTTTGGTTATAATATTGGTTTAATATTATGCACAGCTAATTTAATAAACGTCTTTAGTTAGTAATCCAACTTTAAACATATTAAAAGTACTTATGACGTTATAATAGGCTGTTTTAAACAAAATACTTGTATTAAATCCTTTTTTCTTGTACAATATATGAATTATTTTAATTATTGTCATTAATGATCATGTAATATATCATATAGCTAATTAAATAAACCTCTTTGAATAGGAATATAAGTTTTAATTTATTAAAACTCCTTTTGACGTCTTAATTTTCCGTGTTAATTTTCCGTCTTAATTTTGACGTCTTCCTTTTGACGTTTTAATTTATTAAAACTCCTTTTGACGTCAAAATCGGCTGTTTAAGACGAAATACTTGCAATAAACATTGTTTATCGTTCAATATTTAAGTTATTTCGATTATTAGTTAAAATATTCTTGTAATAACTCATAAAGGTAATTTAATAAACGTCTTCGGTAAAAAATATTTGTTTTAAAGCATAAAAACTTCTTTTGTCGTCAAAACCGACTGTTTAAGACGAAATACTTGCAATATTAAATAATGAATCGTTCATTATTTGAGTTATTTCTACTTTTTGTTATAATATTGGTTTATTATTATGCACAGCTAATTTAATAAACGTCTTTAGTTAGTAATCCAACTTTAAACATATTAAAAGTACTTTAGACGTTATAATAGGCTGTTTTAAACAAAATACTTGTATTAAACCCTTTTTTTTTGTACAATATATGAATTATATTGGTTATTGGCATTAATGATCATGTAATATATCATATAGCTAATTAAATAAACCTCTTTGGATAAAAATATTAGTTTTAATTTATTAAAACTCCTTTTGACGTCAAAATTGGCTGTTAAAAACGAAACACTTGAAATAAACATTGTTTATCGTAAAGTGTTTAAGTTATTCCATTTGTTGTTTATAATATTTTTGTAATATTTCGTACAGCTAATTAAATAAACGACTTTAGTTAGTAATCCGAATTTAAACATATTAAAAGTACTAATGACGTTAGAATAGGCTGTTTTAAACATAATACTTGTACTAAACCCTTTTTTCTTGTACAATATATAAATTATTTTGATTATTGGCATTACTAATCATGTAATATATCATACAGCTAATTAAATAAACCTCTTCGGATAGGAATATTAGTTTTAAAGTATTAAAACTCCTTTTGACGTTGATATCGGCTATTTAAGACGAAATACTTGCAATAAACATTGTTTATCATTCAATATTTAAGTTATTTCGATTATTATTTAAAATAATCTTGTAATAACTCATAAAGGTATTTTTTAATAATCGTCTTCGGTAAAATATATTTGTTTTAAAGCATAAAAACTTCCTTTGTCGTCAAAACCGACTGTTTAAGACGAAATACTTGCATTATTGAATAATGAATCGTTCATTATTTGAGTTATTTCGACTTTTGGTTATAATATTGGTTTAATATTATGCACAGCTAATTTAATAAACGTCTTTAGTTAGTAATCCAACTTTAAACATATTAAAAGTACTTTAGATGTTATAAAAGGCTGTTTTAAACAAAATACTTCTATTAAATTCTTTTTTCTTGTACAATATATGAATTATTTTAATTATTGGCATTAATGATCATGTAATATATCATACAGCTAATTAAATAAACCTCTTTGAATAGGAATATAAGATTTAATTTATTAAAACTCCTTTTGACGTCTTAATTTTCCGTGTTAATTTTTAGTCTTAATTTTGACGTCTTCCTTTTGACGTTTTAATTTATTAAAACTCCTTTTGACGTCAAAATCGGCTGTTTAAGACGAAATACTTGCAATAAACATTGTTTATCGTTCAATATTTAAGTTATTTCGATTATTAGTTAATATATTCTTGTAAAAACTCGAAAAGGTAATTTAATAAACGTTTTTAGTTAGTAATCCGAAATTAAAAATATTAAAAGTACTAATGACGTTAGAATAGGCTGTTTTAAACAAAATACTTGTACTAAACCCTTTTTTCTTGTACAATATATAAAATATTTTGATTATTGGCATTACTAATCATGTAATATATCATACAGCTAATTAAATAAACCTCTTCGGATAGGAATATTAGTTTTAAAATATTAAAACTCCTTTTGTCGTCAAAATTGGCTGTTTAAGACGAAATACTTGCAATAAACATTGTTTATCGTTCAATATTTAAGTTATTTCGATTATTAGTGAAAATATTCTTGTAATAACTCATAAAGGTAATTTAATAAAGGTCTTCGGTTGAAAATATTTTTTTTAAAGCATCAAAACTTCCTATGACGTCAAAACCGACTGTTTAAGACGAAATACTTGCAAAAAACATTGTTTATCGTTCATTAATTGAGTTATTTCGACTTTTGATTATAATATTGGTGTAATAGTATGTGCAGCTATTTTAATAAACGTCTTTAGTTAGTAATCCAACTTTAAACATATTAAAAGTACTATAAACGTTAAAATAGGCTGTTTTAAACAAAATACTTGTATTAAACCCTTTTTCCTCGTACACTTTATGAATTATTTTGAGTATTGGCATTAATATTCTTGTAATATGTCGTACAGCTATTTAAATAAACCTTTTCGGATAGGAATATTAGTTTTAAAATGTTATTACTCCTTTTTACGTTTAAATCGGCTATTTAAGACGAAATACTTGCAATAAACATTGTTTATCATTCAATATTATGTTAATTCTATATAATTCAATATATATTATAATTATATTATATATATATAATTATATTCAATATATAATTCAATAATAATGTTTATTCGATTATTAGTTAAAATATTCTTATAATAACTCATAAAGGTAATTTAATAAACGTCTTCGGTAAAAAATATTTGTTTTAAAGCATAAAAACTTCCTTTGTCGTCAAAACCGACTGTTTAAGACGAACTACTTGCAATATTGAATAATGAATCGTTCATTATTTGAGTTATTTCTACTTTTGGTTATAATATTGGTTTAATATTATGCATAGCTAATTTAATAAACGTCTTTAGTTAGTAATCCAACTTTAAACATATTAAAAGTACTTTAGACGTTATAATAAGCTGTTTTAAACAAAATACTTGTATTAAACCCTTTTTTTTCATACAATATATGAATTATTTTGGTTATTGGCATTAATGATCATGTAATATATCATATAGCTAATTAAATAAACCTCTTTGGATAAAAATATTAGTTTTAATTTATTAATACTCCTTTTGACGTCAAAATTGGCTGTTAAAAACGAAACACTTGAAATAAACATTGTTTATCGTAAAGTGTTTAAGTTATTCCATTTGTTGTTTATAATATTTTTGTAATATTTCGTACAGCTAATTAAATAAACATCTTTAGTTAGTAATCCGAATTTAAACATATTAAAAGTACTAATGACGTTAGAATAGGCTGTTTTAAACAAAATACTTGTACTAAACCCTTTTTTCTTGTACAATATATAAATTATTTTGATTATTGGCATTACTAATCATGTAATATATCATACAGCTAATTAAATAAACCTCTTCAGATAGGAATATTAGTTTTAAAGTATTAAAACTCCTTTTGACGTTGAAATCGGCTATTTAAGACGAAATACTTGCAATAAACATTGTTTATCATTCAATATTTTAGTTATTTCGATTATTAGTTAAAATATTCTTGTAATAACTCATAAAGGTAATTTAATAAACGTCTTCGGTAAAATATATTTGTTTTAAAGCATAAAAACTTCCTTTGTCGTCAAAACCGACTGTTTAAGACGAAATACTTGCATTATTGAATAATGAATCGTTCATTATTTGAGTTATTTCGACTTTTGGTTATAATATTGGTTTAATATTATGCACAGCTAATTTAATAAACGTCTTTAGTTAGTAATCCAACTTTAAACATATTAAAAGTACTTTAGATGTTATAATAGGCTGTTTTAAACAAAATACTTGTATCAAACCCTTTTTTCTTGTACAATATATGAATTATTTTGATTATTGGCATTAATGATCATGTAATATATCATATAGCTAATTAAATAAACCTCTTTGGATAGGAATATAAGTTTTAATTTATTAAAACTCCTTTTGACGTCAAAATCGGCAGTTAAAGACGAAATACTTGCAACAAACATTGTTTATCGTTCAATATTTAAGTTAATTTGATTATAAGTTAAAATATTCTTGTAATAACTCGAAAAGGTAATTTAATAAACGTCTTTAGTTAGTAATCCAACTTTAAACATATTAAAAGTACTAATGACGTTAGAATAGGCTGTTTTAAACAAAATACTTGTACTAAACCCTTTTTTCTTGTACAATATATAAAATATTTTGATTATTGGCATTACTAATCATGTAATATATCATAAAGCTAATTAAATAAACCTCTTCGGACAGGAATATTAGTTTTAAAGTATTAAAACTCCTTTTGACGTTGAAATCGGCTATGTAAGACGAAATACTTGCAATAAACATTGTTTATCATTCAATATTTAAGTTATTTCGATTATTAGTTAAAATATTCTTGTAATAACTCATAAAGGTATTTTAATAATCGTCTTCGGTAAAATATATTTGTTTTAAAGCATAAAAACTTCCTTTGTCGTCAAAACCAACTGTTTAAGACGAAATACTTGCATTATTGAATAATGAATCGTTCATTATTTGAGCTATTTTGACTTTTGGTTATAATATTGGTTTAATATTATGCACAGCTAATTTAATAAACGTCTTTAGTTAGTAATCCAACTTTAAACATATTAAAAGTACTTATGACGTTATAATAGGCTGTTTTAAACAAAATACTTGTATTAAATCCTTTTTTCTTGTACAATATATGAATTATTTTAATTATTGTCATTAATGATCATGTAATATATCATATAGCTAATTAAATAAACCTCTTTGAATAGGAATATAAGTTTTAATTTATTAAAACTCCTTTTGACGTCTTAATTATTCCGTCTTAATTTTCCGTCTTAATTTTGACGTCTTCCTTTTGACGTTTTAATTTATTAAAACTCCTTTTGACGTCAAAATCGGCTGTTTAAGACGAAATACTTGCAATAAACATTGTTTATCGTTCAATATTTAAGTTATTTCGATTATTAGTTAAAATATTCTTGTAATAACTCGAAAAGGTAATTTAATAAACGTTTTTAGTTAGTAATCCGAAATTAAAAATATTAAAAGTACTAATGACGTTAGAATAGGCTGTTTTAATCAAAATACATGTACTAAACCCTTTTTTCTTGTACAATATATAAAATATTTTGATTATTGGCATTACTAATCATGTAATATATCATACAGCTAATTAAATAAACCTCTTCGGATAGGAATATTAGTTTTAAAATATTAAAACTCCTTTTGACGTCAAAATCGGCTGTTTAAGACGAAATACTTTCAATAAACATTGTTTATCGTTCAATATTTAAGTTATTTCGATTATTAATTAAAATATTCTTGTAATAACTCATAAAGGTAATTTAATAAAGGTCTTCGGTTGAAAATATTTGTTTTAAAGCATCAAAACTTCCTATGACGTCAAAACCGACTGTTTAAGACGAAATACTTGCAAAAAACATTGTTTATCGTTCATTAATTGAGTTATTTCGACTTTTGATTATAATATTGGTGTAATAGTATGTGCAGCTATTTTAATAAACGTCTTTAGTTAGTAATCCAACTTTAAACATATTAAAAGTACTATACACGTTAAAATAGGCTGTTTTAAACAAAATACTTGTATTAAACCCTTTTTCCTCGTACACTTTATGAATTATTTTGAGTATTGGCATTAATTAACTTGTAATATGTCGTACAGCTATTTAAATAAACCTTTTCGGATAGGAATATTAGTTTTAAAATGTTAATACTCCTTTTTACGTTTAAATCGGCTATTTAAGACGTAATACTTGCAATAAACATTGTTTATCATTCAATATTATGTTAATTCTATATAATTCAATATATATTATAATTATAATATATATATATAATTATATTTAATATATAATTCAATAATAATGTTAATTCGATTATTAGTTAAAATATTTTTATAATAACTTATAAAGGTAATTTAATAAACGTCTTCGGTAAAAAATATTTGTTTTAAAGCATAAAAACTTCCTTTGTCGTCAAAACCGACTGTTTAAGACGAAATACTTGCAATATTGAATAATAAATCGTTCATTATTTGAATTATTTCTACTTTTGGATATAATATTGGTTTAATATTATGCATAGCTAATTTAATAAACGTCTTTAGTTAGTAATCCAACTTTAAACATATTAAAAGTACTTTAGACGTTATAATAGGCTGTTTTAAACAAAATACTTGTATTAAACCCTTTTTTTTGTACAATAAATGAATTATTTTGGTCATTGGCATTAATGATCATGTAATATATCATATAGCTAATTAATTAAACCTCTTTGGATAAAAATATTAGTTTTAATTTATTAATACTCCTTTTGACGTCAAAATTGGCTGTTAAAAACGAAACACTTGAAATAAACATTGTTTATCGTAAAGTGTTTAAGTTATTCCATTTGTTGTTAATAATAATTTTGTAATATTTCGTACAGCTAATTAAATGTTTATTTAATTAGCTGTTCGTCTTTAAACGTCTTTAGTTAGTAATCCGAATTTAAACATATTGAAAGTACTAATGACGTTAGAATAGGCTGTTTTAAACAAAATACTTGTACTAAACCCTTTTTTCTTGTACAATATATAAATTATTTTGATTATTGGCATTACTAATCATGTAATATATCATACAGCTAATTAAATAAACCTCTTCGGATAGGAATATTAGTTTTAAAGTATTAAAACTCCTTTTGACGTTGAAATCGGCTATTTAAGACGAAATACTTGCAATAAACATTGTTTATCATTCAATATTTAAGTTATTTCGATTATTAGTTAAAATATTCTTGTAATAACTCATAAAAGTAATTTATAAAAAGGTTTTCGGTAAAATATATTTGTTTTAAAGCATAAAAACTTCCTTTGTCGTCAAAACCGACTGTTTAAGACGAAATACTTGCATTATTGAATAATGAATCGTTCATTATTTGAGTTATTTTGACTTTTGGTTATAATATTGGTTTAATATTATGCACAGCTAATTTTATAAACGTCTTTAGTTAGTAATCCAACTTTAAACATATTAAAAGTACTTTAGACGTTATAATAGGCTGTTTTAAACAAAATACTTCTATTAAACCCTTTTTTCTTGTACAATATATGAATTATTTTGATTATTGGCATTAATGATCATGTAATATATCATATAGCTAATTAAATAAACCTTTTTGAATAGGAATATATATTTTAATTTGTTAAAACTCCTTTTGACGTCAAAATGGGCTGTTTAAGACGAAATACTTGCAACAAACATTGTTTATCGTTCAATATTTAAGTTAATTCGATTATTAGTTAAAATATTCTTGTAATAACTTGAAAAGGTAATTTAATAAACGTCTTTAGTTAGTAATTTAACTTTAAACATATTAAAAGTACTAATGACGTTAGAATAGGCTGTTTTAAACAAAATACTTGTACTAAACCCTTTTTTCTTGTACAATATATAAATTATTTTGATTATTCGCATTACTAATCATGTAATATATCATACAGCTAATTAAATAAACCTTTTCGGACAGGAATATTAGTTTTAAAGTATTAAAACTCCTTTTGACGTAGAAATCGGCTATTTAAGACGAAATACTTGCAATAAACATTGTTTATCATTCAATATTTTAGTTATTTCGATTATTAGTTAAAATATTCTTGTAATAACTCATAAAGGTAATTTAATAAACGTCTTCGGTAAAAAATATTTGTTTTAAAGCATAAAAACTTCCTTTGTCGTCAAAACCGACTGTTTAAGACGAAATACTTGCATTATTGAATAATGAATCGTTCATTATTTGAGCTAGTTTGAATTTTGGTTATAATATTGGTTTAATATTATGCACAGCTAATTTAATAAACGTCTTTAGTAAGTAATCCAACTTTAAACATATTAAAAGTACTTTAGATGTTATAATAGGCTGTTTTAAACAAAATACTTGTATTAAACCCTTTTTCATGTACAATATATGAATTATTTTGTTTATTGGCATTAATGATCATGTAATATATCATATAGCTAATTAAATGAACCTCTTTGGATAGGAATATTAGTTTTAAAATATTAAAACTCCTTTTGACGTTTAAATCGGCTATTTAAGACGAATGCTTGCAATAAACATTGTTTATCGTTCAATATTTAAGTTATTTCGATTATTAGTTAAAATATTCTTGTAATAACTCATAAAGGTAATTTAAAAAACGTCTTCGGTAAAAAATTTGTTTTAAAGCATCAAAACTTCCTATGACGTCAAAACCGACTGTTTAAGACGAAATACTTGCAAAAAACATTGTTTATCGTTTATTAATTGAGTTATGTCGACTTTTGATTATAATATTGATGTAATATTATGTGCAGCTATTTTAATAAACGTCTTTAGTTAGTAATCCAACTTTAAACATATTAAAAGTACTTTAGACGTTATAATAGGCTGTTTTAAACAAAATATTAGTATTAAACCCTTTTTTTTTGTACAATATATGAATTATTTTGGTTATTGGAATTAATGATCATGTAATATATCATATAGCTAATTAAATAAACCTCTTTGGATAGGAATATTAGTTTTAAATTATTAAAACTCCTTTTGACGTCAAAATCGGCTGTTTAAGACGAATGCTTGCAATAAACATTGTTTATCGTTCAATATTTAAGTCATTTCGATTATTAGTTAAAATATTCTTGTAATAACTTAAAAAGGTAATTTAATAAACGTCTTTAGTTAGTAATCCGAATTTAAAAATATTAAAAGTACTAATGACGTTAGAATAGGCTGTTATAAACAAAATACTTGTACTAAACCCTTTTTTCTTGTACAATATATAAATTATTTTGATTATTGGCATTACTAATCATGTAATATATCATACAGCTAATTAAATAAACCTCTTCGGATAGGAATATTAGTTTTAATATATTAAAACTTCTTTTGACGTCAAAATCGGCTGTTTAAGACGAAGTACTTGCAATAAACATTGTTTATCGTTCAATATTTAAGTTATTTCGATTATTAGTTAAAATATTTTTGTAATAACTCATAAAGGTAATTCAATAAACGTCTTCGGTTAAAAATATTTGTTTTAAAGCATCAAAACTTCCTATGACGTCAAAACCGACTGTTTAAGACGAAATACTTGCAAAAAACATTGTTTATCGTTCATTAATTGAGTTATTTCGACTTTAGATTATAATATTGGTGTAATATTATGTGCAGCTATTTTAATAAACGTCTTTAGTTAGTAATCCATTTTTAAACATATTAAAAGTACTATAGACGTTAAAATAGGCTGTTTTAAACAAAATACTTGTATTAAACCCTTTTTCCTCGTAAACTTTATGAATTATTTTGAGTATTGGCATTAATATTCTTGTAATATGTCATACAGCTATTTAAATAAACCTTTTCGGATAGGAATATTAGTTTTAAAATATTAAAACTCCTTTTGACGTTTAAATCGGCTATTTAAGACGTAATACTTGCAATAAACATTGTTTATCATTCAATATTTAAGTTATTTCGATTATTAGTTAAAATATTCTTGTATTAACTCATAAAGGTAATTTAATAAACGTCTTCGGTAAAAAATATTTGTTTTAAAGCATAAAAACTTCCTTTGTCGTCAAAACCGACTGTTTAAGACGAAATACTTGCAATATTGAATAATGAATCGTTCATTATTTGAGTTATTTCTACTTTTGGTTATAATTTTGGTTTAATATTATGCACAGCTAATTTAATAAACGTCTTTAGTTAGTAATCCAACTTTAAACATATTAAAAGTACTTTAGACGTTATAATAGGCTGTTTTAAACAAAATACTTCTATTAAACCCTTTTTTTTTGTACAATATATGAATTATTTTTATTATTGGCATTAATGATCATGTAATATATCATATAGCTAATTAAATAAACCTCTTTGGATAAAAATATTTGTTTTAATTTATTAAAACTCCTTTTGACGTCAAAATTGGCTGTTAAGAACGAAACACTTGAAATAAACATTGTTTATCGTAAAGTGTTTAAGTTATTGCATTTGTTGTTTATAATATTTTTGTAATATTTCGTACAGCTAATTAAATAAACATCTTTAGTTAGTAATCCGAATTTAAACATATTAAAAGTACTAATGACGTTAGAATAGGCTGTTTTAAACAAAATACTTGTACTAAACGCTTTTTTCTTGTACAATATATAAATTATTTTGATTATTGGCATTACTAATCATGTAATATATCATAAAGCTAATTAAATAAACCTCTTCAGATAGGAATATTAGTTTTAAAGTATTAAAACTCCTTTTGACGTTGAAATCGGCTATTTAAGACGAAATACTTGCAATAAACATTGTTTATCATTCAATATTTAAGTTATTTCGATTATTATTTAAAATATTCTTGTAATAACTCATAAAGGTAATTTAATAAACGTCTTCGGTAAAATATATTTGTTTTAAAGCATAAAAACTTCCTTTGTCTTCAAAACCGACTGTTAAAGACGAAATACTTGCATTATTGAAAAATGAATCGTTCATTATTTGAGTTATTTCGACTTTTGGTTATATTATTAGTTTAATAATATGCACAGCTAATTTAATAAACGTCTTTAGTTAGTAATCCAACTTTAAACATATTAAAAGTACTTTAGACGTTATAATAGGCTGTTTTAAACAAAATACTTGTATTAAACCCTTTTTTCTTGTACAATATATGAATTATTTTGATTATTGGCATTAATGATCATGTAATATATCATATACCTAATTAAATAAACCTCTTTGAATAGGAATATAAGTTTTAATTTATTAAAACTCCTTTTGACGTCAAAATCGGCTGTTTAAGACGAAATACTTGCAATAAACATTGTTTATCGTTCAATATTTAAGTTATTTCGATTATTAGTTAAAATATTCTTGTAATAACTAGAAAAGGTAATTTAATAAACGTCTTTAGTTAGTAATCCGAATTTAAAAATATTAAAAGTACTAATGACGTTAGAATAGGCTGTTTTAAACAAAATACTTGTACTAAACCCTTTTTTCTTGTACAATATAAAAATTATTTTGATTATTGGCATTACTAATCATGTAATATATCATACAGCTAATTAAATAAACCTCTTCGGATAGGAATATTAGTTTTAATATATTAAAACTCCTTTTGACGTCAAAATCGGCTGTTTAAGACGAAATACTTGCAATAAACATTGTTTATCGTTCAATATTTAAGTTATTTCGATTATTAGTTAAAATATTCTTGTAATAACTCATAAAGGTAATTTAATAAACGTCTTCGGTTAAAAATATTTGTTTTAAAGCATCAAAACTTCCTATAACGTCAAAACCGACTGTTTAAGACGAAATACTTGCAAAAAACATTGTTTATCGTTCATTAACTGAGTTATTTCGACTTTTGATTATAATATTGGTGTAATATTATGGCAAGCTATTTTAATAAACGTCTTTAGTTAGTAATCCAACTTTAAACATATTAAAAGTACTATACACGTTAAAATAGGCTGTTTTAAACAAAATACTTGTATTAAACCCTTTTTCCTCGTACACTTTATGAATTATTTTGAGTATTGGCATTAATATTCTTGTAATATGTCATACAGCTATTTAAATAAACCTTTTCGGATAGGAATATTAGTTTTAAAATATTAAAACTCCTTTTGACGTTTAAATCTGCGATTTAAGACGTAATACTTGCAATAAACATTGTTTATCATTCAATATTTAAGTTAATTCGATTATTAGTTAAAATATTCTTGTAATAACTCATAAAGGTAGTTTAATAAACGTCTTCGGTAAAAAATTATTGTTTTAAAGCATAAAAACTTCCTTTGTCGTCAAAACCGACTGTTTAAGACGAAATACTTGCAATATTGAATAATGAATCGTTCATTATTTGAGTTATTTCGACTTTTGGTTATAATATTGGTTTAATATTATGCACAGCTAATTTAATAAACGTCTTTAGTTAGTAATCCAACTTTAAACATATTAAAAGTACTTTAGACGTTATAATAGGCTGTTTTAAACAAAATACTTTTATTAAACCCTTTTTTTTGTACAATATATGAATTATTTTGGTTATTGGCATTAATGATCATGTAATATATCATATAGCTAATTAAATAAACCTCTTTGGATAAAAATATTAGTTTTAATTTATTAATACTCCTTTTGACGTCAAAATTGGCTGTTAAAATCGAAACACTTGAAATAAACATTGTTTATCGTAAAGTGTTTAAGTTATTGCATTTGTTGTTTATAATATTTTTGTAATATTTCGTACAGCTAATTAAATAAACGTCTTTAGTTAGTAATCCGAATTTAAACATATTAAAAGTACTAATGACGTTAGAATAGGCTGTTTTAAACAAAATACTTGTACTAAACCCTTTTTTCTTGTACAATATAAAAATTATTTTGATTATTGGCATTACTAATCATGTAATATATCATACAGCTAATTAAATAAACCTCTTCGGATAGGAATATTAGTTTTAAAATATTAAAACTCCTTTTGACGTTGAAATCGGCTTTTTAAGACGAAATACTTGCAATAAACATTGTTTATCATTCAATATTCAAGTTATTTCGATTATTAGTTAAAATATTCTTGTAATAACTCATAAAGGTAATTTAAAAAACGTCTTCGGTAATAATATTTGTTTTAAAGCACAAAAACTTCCTTTGTCGTCAAAACCAACTGTTTAAGACGAAATACTTGCATTATTGAATAATAAATCGTTCATTATTTTAGTTATTTAGACACTCAGTTATAATATTGGTTTAATATTATGCACAGCTAATTTAATAAACGTCTTTAGTTAGTAATCCGAATTTAAACATTGTAAAAGTACTTTAGATGTTATAATAGGCTGTTTTAAACAAAATACTTGTATCAAACCCTTTTTTCTTGTACAATATATGAATTATTTTGATTATTGGCATTAATGATCATGTAATATATCATATAGCTAATTAAATTAACCTCTTTGGATAGGAATATAAGTTTTAATTTATTAAAACTCCTTTTGACGTCAAAATCGGCTGTTTAAGACGAAATACTTGCAACAAACATTGTTTATCGTTCAATATTTAAGTTAATTCGATTATTAGTTAAAATATTCTTGTAATAACTCGAAAAGGTAATTTAATAAACGTCTTTAGTTAGTAATCCGAATTTGAAAATATTAAAAGTACTAATGACGTTAGAATAGGCTGTTTTAAACAAAATACTTGTACTAAACCCTTTTTTCTTGTACAATATATAAATTATTTTGATTATTGGCATTACTAATCATGTAATATATCATACAGCTAATTAAATAAACCTCTTCGGACAGGAATATTAGTTTTAAAGTATTAAAACTCCTTTTGACGTTGAAATCGGCTATTTAAGACGAAATACTTGCAATAAACATTGTTTATCATTCAATATTTAAGTTATTTCGATTATTAGTTAAAATATTCTTGTAATAACTCATAAAGGTAATTTAATAAACGTCTTCGGTAAAATATATTTGTTTTAAAGCATAACAACTTCCTTTGTTGTCAAAACTGACTGTTTAAGACGAAATACTTGCATTATTGAATAATGAATCGTTCATTATTTGAGTTATTTCGACTTTTGGTTATAATATTTATTTAATATTATGCACAGCTAATTTAATAAACGTCTTTAGTTAGTAATCCAACTTTAAACATATTAAAAGTACTTTAGATGTTATAATAGGCTGTTTTAAAAAAAATACTTGTATTAAACCCTTTTTCCTCGTACACTTTATGAATTATTTTGAGTATTGGCATTAATATTCTTGTAATATGTCATACAGCTATTTAAATAAACCTTTTCGGATAGGAATATTAGTTTTAAAATATTAAAACTCCTTTTGACGTTGAAATCGGCTATTTAAGAAGTAATACTTGCAATAAACATTGTTTATCCATCATTATTTAAGTTAATTCGATTATTAGTTAAAATATTCTTGTAATAACTCATAAAGGTAATTTAATAAACGTTTTCGGTAAAAAATATTTGTTTTAAAGCATAAAAACTTCCTTTGTCGTCAAAACCTACTGTTTAAGACGAAATACTTGCAATATTGAATAATGAATCGTTCATTATTTGAGTTATTTCTACTTTTGGTTATAATATTGGTTTAATATTATGCACAGCTAATTTAATAAACGTCTTTAGTTAGTAATCCAACTTTAAACATATTAAAAGTACTTTAGACGTTATAATAGGCTGTTTTAAACAAAATACTTGTATTAAACCCTTTTTTTTTGTACAATATAGGAATTATTTTGGTTATTGGCATTAATGATCATGTAATATATCATATAGCTAATTAAATAAACCTCTTTGGATAAAAATATTAGTTTTAGTTTATTAATACTCCTTTTGTCGTCAAAATTGGCTGTTAAAAACGAAACACTTGAAATAAACATTGTTTATCGTAAAGTGTTTAAGTTATTCCATTTGTTGTTTATAATATTTTTGTAATATTTCGTATAGCTAATTAAATAAACATCTTTAGTTAGTAATCCGAATTTAACATATTAAAAGTACTAATGACGTTAGAATAGGCTGTTTTAAACAAAATACTTGTACTGAACTCTTATTTCTAGTACAATATATAAATTATTTTGATTATTGGCATTACTAATCATGTAATATATCATACAGCTAATTAAATAAACCTCTTCGGATAGGAATATTAGTTTTAAAGTATTAAAACTCCTTTTGACGTTGAAATCGGCTATTTAAGACGAAATACTTGCAATAAACATTGATTATCATTCCATATTTAAGTTATTTCGATTATTAGTTAAAATATTCTTGTAATAACTCATAAAGGTAATTTAATAAACGTCTTCGGTAAAATATATTTGTTTTAAAGCATAAAAACTTCCTTTGTCGTCAAAACCGACTGTTTAAGACGAAATACTTGCATTATTGAATAATAAATCGTTCATTATTTGAGTTATTTCGACTTTTAGTTATAATATTGGTTTAATATTATGCACAGCTAATTTAATAAACGTTTTTAGTTAGTAATCAAACTTTAAACATATTAAAAGTACTTTAGATGTTATAATAGGCTGTTTTAAACAAAATACTTGTATTAAACCCTTTTTTCTTGTACAATATATGAATTATTTTGATTATTGGCATTAATGATCATGTAATATATCATATAGCTAATTAAATAAACCTCTTTGAATAGGAATATAAGTTTTAATTTATTAAAACTCCTTTTGACGTCAAAATCGGCTGTTTAAGACGAAATACTTGCAATAAACAATGTTTATCGTAAAATGTTTCAGTTATTCCGATTATTAGTTAAAATATTCTTGTAATAGCTCATAAAGGTAATTTAATAAACGTCTTCGGTTAAAAATATTTGTTTTAAAGTATCAAAACTTCCTATGACGTCAAAACCGACTGTTTAAGTCGAAATACTTGCAAAAAACATTGTTTATCGTTCATTAATTGAGTTATTTCGACTTTTGATTATAATATTGATGTAATATTATGTGCAGCTATTTTAATAAACGTCTTTAGTTAGTAATCCAACTTTGAACATATCAAAAGTACTATACACGTTAAAATAGGCTGTTTTAAACAAAATTCTTGTATTAAACCCTTTTTCCTCGTACACTTTATGAAATATTTTGAGTATTGGCATTAATATTCTTGTAATATGTCATACAGCTATTTAAATAAACCTTTTCGGATAGGAATATTAGTTTTAAAATATTAAAACTCCTTTTGACGTTTAAATCGGCTATTTAAGACGTAATACTTGCAATAAACATTGTTTATCATTCAATATTTAAGTTAATTCGACTATTAGTTAAAATATACTTGTAATAACTCATAAAGGTAATTTAATAAACGTTTTCGGTAAAATATATTTGTTTTAAAGCATAAAAACTTCCTTTGTCGTCAAAACCGACTGTTTAAGACGAAATACTTGCATTATTGAATAATGAATCGTTCATTATTTGAGTTATTTCGACTTTTGGTTTTAATATTGGTTTAATATTATGCACAGCTAATTTAATAAACGTATTTAGTTAGTATTCAAACTTTAAACATATTAAAAGTACTTTAGATGTTATAATAGGCTGTTTTAAACAAAATACTTGTATTAAACCCTTTTTTCTTGTACAATATTTGAATTATTTTGATTATTGGCATTACTAATCATGTAATATATCATACAGCTAATTAAATAAACCTCTTCGGATAGGAATATTAGTTTTAGAATATTAAAACTCCTTTTGACGTTGAAATCGGCTATCTAAGACGAAATACTTGCAATAAACATTGTTTATCATTCAATATTTAAGTTATTTCGATTATTAGTTAAAATATTCTTGTAATAACTCATAAAGGTAATTTAAAAAACGTCTTCGGTAAAAAATATTTGTTTTAAAGCATAAAAACTTCCTTTGTCGTAAAAACCAACTTTTTAAGACGAAATACTTGCATTATTGAATAATGAATCGTTCATTATTTGAGTTATTTCGACTTTTGGTAATAATATTGGTTTAATATTATGCACAGCTAATTTAATAAACGTCTTTAGTTAGTAATCCAACTTTAAACATATTAAAAGTACTTTAGATGTTATAATAGGCTGTTTTAAACAAAATACTTGTATTAAACCCATTTTTTTTGTAAGATATATGAATTATTTTGATTATTGGCATTAATAATCAAGTAATATATCATATAGCTAATTAAATAAACCTCTTTGAATAGGAATATAAGTTTTAATTTATTAAAACTCCTTTTGACGTCAAAATCGGCTGTTTAAGACGAAATACTTGCAATAAACATTGTTTATCATTCAATATTTAAGTTATTTCGAGTATTAGTTAAAATATTCTTGTAATAACTCATAAAGGTAATTTAATAATCGTCTTCGGTAAAAAATTATTGTTTTAAAGCATAAAAACTTCCTTTGTCGTCAAAACCGACTGTTTAAGACGAAATACTTGCAATATTGAATAATGAATCGTTCATTATTTGAGTTATTTCTACTTTTGGTTATAATATTGGTTTAATATTATGCACAGCTAATTTAATAAACGTCTCTAGTTAGTAATCCAATTTTAAACATATTAAAAGTACTTTAGACGTTATAATAGGCTGTTTTAAACAAAATACTTGTATTAAACCCTTTTTTCTTGTACAATATTTGAATTATTTTGATTATTGGCATTACTAATCATGTAATATATCATACAGCTAATTAAATAAACCTTTTCGGACAGGAATATTAGTTTTAAAGTATTAAAACTCCTTTTGACGTTGAAATCGGCTATTTAAGACGAAATACTTGCAATAAACATTGTTTATCATTCAATATTTAAGTTATTTCGAGTATTAGTTAAAATATTCTTGTAATAACTCATAAAGGTAATTTAATAAACGTCTTCGGTAAAATATATTTGTTTTAAAGCATAAAAACTTCCTTTGTCGTCAAAACCGACTGTTTAAGACGAAATACTTGCAATATTGAATAATGAATCGTTCATTATTTGAGTTATTTCGACTTTTGGTTATAATATTGGTTTAATATTATGCACAGCTAATTTAATAAACGTCTTTAGTTAGTAATCCAACTTTAAACATATTAAAAGTACTTTAGATGTTATAATAGGCTGTTTTAAACAAAATACTTGTATTAAACCCTTTTTTCTTGTACAATATATGAATTATTTTTATTATTGGCATTAATGATCATGTAATATATCATTTAGCTAATTAAATAAACCTCTTTGAATAGGTATATAATTTTAATTTATTAAAACTCCTTTTGACGTCAAAATCGGCTGTTTAAGACGAAATACTTGAAATAAACATTGTTTATCGTAAAGTGTTTAAGTTTTTCCATTTTTTGTAAATAATATTTTTGTAATATTTCGTACAGCTAATTAAATAAACGTCTTTAGTTAGTAATCCGAATTTAAACATATTAAAAGTACTAATGACGTTAGAATAGGCTGTTTTAAGCAAAATACTTGTATTAAACCCTTTTTTCTTGTACAATATATAAATTATTTTGATTATTGGCATTACTAATCATGTAATATATCATACAGCTAATTAAATAAACCTCTTCGGATAGGAATATTAGTTTTAAAGTATTAAAACCCCTTTTGACGTTGAAATCGGCTATTTAAGACGAAATACTTGCAATAAACATTGTTTATCATTCAATATTTATTTTATTTCGATTATTAGTTAAAATATTCTTGTAATAACTCATAAAGGTAATTTAATAAACGTCTTCGGTAAAATATATTTGTTTTAAAGCATAAAAACTTCCTTTGTCGTCAAAACCGACTGTTTAAGACGAAATACTTGCATTATTGAATAATGAATCGTTCATTATTTGAGTTATTTCGACTTTTGGTTATAATATTGGTTTAATATTATGCACAGCTAATTTAATAAACGTTTTTAGTTAGTAATCCAACTTTAAACATATTAAAATTACTTAAGATGTTATAATAGGCTATTTTAAACAAAATACTTGTATTAAACCCTTTTTTTTTGTACAATATATGAATTATTTTGGTTATTGGCATTAATGATCATGTAATATATCATATAGCTAATTTAATAAACCTCTTTGGATAAAAATATTAGTTTTAATTTATTAAAACTCCTTTTGACGTCAAAATTGGCTGTTAAAAACGAAACACTTGAAATAAACATTGTTTATCGTAAAGTGTTTAAGTTTTTCCATTTTTTGTTTATAATATGTTTGTAATATTTCGTACAGCTAATTAAATAAACGTCTTTAGTTAGTAATCCGAATTTAAACATATTAAAAGTACTAATGACGTTAGAATAGGCTGTTTTAAGCAAAATACTTGTACTAAACCCTTTTTTCTTGTACAATATATAAATTATTTTGATTATTGGCATTACTAATCATGTAATATATCATACAGCTAATTAAATAAACCTCTTCGGATAGGAATATTAGTTTTAAAGTATTAAAACCCCTTTTGACGTTGAAATCGGCTATTTAAAACGAAATACTTGCAATAAACATTGTTTATCATTCAATATTTAAGTAATTTCGATTATTAGTTAAAATATTCTTGTAATAACTCATAAAGGTAATTTAATAAACGTCTTCGGTAAAATATATTTGTTTTAAAGCATAAAAACTTCCTTTGTCGTCAAAACCGACTGTTTAAGACGAAATACTTGCATTATTGAATAATGAATCGTTCATTATTTGAGTTATTTCGACTTTTGGTTATAATATTGGTTTAATATTATGCACAGCTAATTTAATAAACGTCTTTAGTTAGTAATCCAACTTTAAACATATTAAAAGTACTTTAGACGTTATAATAGGCTGTTTTAAACAAAATACTTGTATTAAACCCTTTTTTCTTGTAGAATATATGAATTATTTTGATTATTGGCATTACTAATCATGTAATATATCATACAGCTAATTAAATAAACCTCTTCGGATAGGAATATTAGTTTTAAAGTATTAAAACTCCTTTTGACGTTGAAATCGGCTATTTAAGACGAAATACTTGCAATAAACATTGATTATCATTCAATATTTAAGTTATTTCGATTATTAGTTAAAATATTCTTGTAATAACTCATAAAGGTAATTTAAAAAACGTCTTCGGTAAAAAATATTTGTTTTAAAGCATAAAAACTTCCTTTGTCGTCAAAACCAACTGTTTAAGACGAAATACTTGCATTATTGAATAATGAATCGTTCATTAATTTAGTTATTTCGACTTTCGGATATAATATTGGTTTAATATTATGCACAGCTAATTTAATAAACGTCTTTAGTTAGTAATCCAACTTTAAACATATTAAAAGTACTTTAGATGTTATAATAGGCTGTTTTAAACAAAATACTTGTATCAAACCTTTTTTTCTTGTACAATATATGAATTATTTTGATTATTGGCATTAATGATCATGTAATATATCATATAGCTAATTAAATAAACCTCTTTGGATAGTAATATAAGTTTTAATTTATTAAAACTCCTTTTGCTGCAAAATCGGCTGTTTAAGACGAAATACTTGCAACAAACATTGTTTATCGTTCAATATTTAAGTTAATTCGATTATTAGTTAAAATATTCTTGTAATAACTCGAAAAGGTAATTTAAAAAGGTTTTTAGTTAGTAATCCGAATTTAAAAATATTAAAAGTACTAATGACGTTAGAATAGGCTGTTTTAAACAAAATACTTGTACTAAACCCTTTTTTCTTGTACAATATATAAATTATTTTGATTATTGGCATTACTAATCATGTAATATATCATAAAGCTAATTAAATAAACCTCTTCGGACAGGAATATTAGTTTTAAAGTATTAAAACTCCTTTTGACGTTGAAATCGGCTATTTAAGAAGAAATACTTGCAATAAACATTGTTTATCATTCAATATTTAAGTTATTTCGATTATTAGTTAAAATATTCTTGTAATAACTCATAAAGGTAATTTAATAAACGTCTTCGGTAAAATATATTTCGTTTTAAAGCATAAAAACTTCCTTTGTTGTCAAAACTGACTGTTTTAGACGAGATACTTGCATTATTGAATAATGAATCGTTCATTATTTGAGTTATTTCGACTTTTGGTTATAATATTGGTTTAATATTATGCACAGCTAATTTAATAAACGTTTTTAGTTAGTAATCCAACTTTAAACATATTAAAATTACTTAAGATGTTATAATAGGCTATTTTAAACAAAATACTTGTATTAAACCCTTTTTTTTTGTACAATATATGAATTATTTTGGTTATTGGCATTAATGATCATGTAATATATCATATAGCTAATTTAATAAACCTCTTTGGATAAAAATATTAGTTTTAATTTATTAAAACTCCTTTTGACGTCAAAATTGGCTGTTAAAAACGAAACACTTGAAATAAACATTGTTTATCGTAAAGTGTTTAAGTTTTTCCATTTTTTGTTTATAATATGTTTGTAATATTTCGTACAGCTAATTAAATAAACGTCTTTAGTTAGTAATCCGAATTTAAACATATTAAAAGTACTAATGACGTTAGAATAGGCTGTTTTAAGCAAAATACTTGTACTAAACCCTTTTTTCTTGTACAATATATAAATTATTTTGATTATTGGCATTACTAATCATGTAATATATCATACAGCTAATTAAATAAACCTCTTCGGATAGGAATATTAGTTTTAAAGTATTAAAACCCCTTTTGACGTTGAAATCGGCTATTTAAAACGAAATACTTGCAATAAACATTGTTTATCATTCAATATTTAAGTAATTTCGATTATTAGTTAAAATATTCTTGTAATAACTCATAAAGGTAATTTAATAAACGTCTTCGGTAAAATATATTTGTTTTAAAGCATAAAAACTTCCTTTGTCGTCAAAACCGACTGTTTAAGACGAAATACTTGCATTATTGAATAATGAATCGTTCATTATTTGAGTTATTTCGACTTTTGGTTATAATATTGGTTTAATATTATGCACAGCTAATTTAATAAACGTCTTTAGTTAGTAATCCAACTTTAAACATATTAAAAGTACTTTAGACGTTATAATAGGCTGTTTTAAACAAAATACTTGTATTAAACCCTTTTTTCTTGTAGAATATATGAATTATTTTGATTATTGGCATTACTAATCATGTAATATATCATACAGCTAATTAAATAAACCTCTTCGGATAGGAATATTAGTTTTAAAGTATTAAAACTCCTTTTGACGTTGAAATCGGCTATTTAAGACGAAATACTTGCAATAAACATTGATTATCATTCAATATTTAAGTTATTTCGATTATTAGTTAAAATATTCTTGTAATAACTCATAAAGGTAATTTAAAAAACGTCTTCGGTAAAAAATATTTGTTTTAAAGCATAAAAACTTCCTTTGTCGTCAAAACCAACTGTTTAAGACGAAATACTTGCATTATTGAATAATGAATCGTTCATTAATTTAGTTATTTCGACTTTCGGATATAATATTGGTTTAATATTATGCACAGCTAATTTAATAAACGTCTTTAGTTAGTAATCCAACTTTAAACATATTAAAAGTACTTTAGATGTTATAATAGGCTGTTTTAAACAAAATACTTGTATCAAACCTTTTTTTCTTGTACAATATATGAATTATTTTGATTATTGGCATTAATGATCATGTAATATATCATATAGCTAATTAAATAAACCTCTTTGGATAGTAATATAAGTTTTAATTTATTAAAACTCCTTTTGCTGCAAAATCGGCTGTTTAAGACGAAATACTTGCAACAAACATTGTTTATCGTTCAATATTTAAGTTAATTCGATTATTAGTTAAAATATTCTTGTAATAACTCGAAAAGGTAATTTAAAAAGGTTTTTAGTTAGTAATCCGAATTTAAAAATATTAAAAGTACTAATGACGTTAGAATAGGCTGTTTTAAACAAAATACTTGTACTAAACCCTTTTTTCTTGTACAATATATAAATTATTTTGATTATTGGCATTACTAATCATGTAATATATCATAAAGCTAATTAAATAAACCTCTTCGGACAGGAATATTAGTTTTAAAGTATTAAAACTCCTTTTGACGTTGAAATCGGCTATTTAAGAAGAAATACTTGCAATAAACATTGTTTATCATTCAATATTTAAGTTATTTCGATTATTAGTTAAAATATTCTTGTAATAACTCATAAAGGTAATTTAATAAACGTCTTCGGTAAAATATATTTCGTTTTAAAGCATAAAAACTTCCTTTGTTGTCAAAACTGACTGTTTTAGACGAGATACTTGCATTATTGAATAATGAATCGTTCATTATTTGAGTTATTTCGACTTTTGGTTATAATATTGGTTTAATATTATGCACAGCTAATTTAATAAACGTCTTTAGTTAGTAATCCAACTTTGAACATATTAAAAGTACTATACACGTTAAAATAGGCTGTTTTAAACAAAATTCTTGTATTAAACCCTTTTTCCTCGTACACTTTATGAATTATTTTGAGTATTGGCATTAATATTCTTGTAATATGTCATACAGCTATTTAAATAAACCTTTTCGGATAGGAATATTAGTTTTAAAATATTAAAATTCCTTTTGACGTTTAAATCGGCTATTTAAGACTCAATACTTGCAATAAACATTGTTTATCATTCAATATTTAAGTTAATTCGATTATTAGTTAAAATATTCTTGTAATAACTCATAAAGGTAATTTAATAAACGTTTTCGGTAAAATATATTTGTTTTAAAGCATAAAAACTTCCTTTGTCGTCAAAACCGACTGTTTAAGACGAAATACTTGCAATAATGAATAATAAATCGTTCATTATTTGAGTTATTTCTACTTTTGGTTATAATATTGGTTTAATATTATGCACAGCTAATTTAATAAACGTCTTTAGTTAGTAATCCGATTTTAAAAATATTAAAAGTACTAATGACGTTAGAATAGGCTGTTTTAAACAAAATACTTGTACTAAACCCTTTTGTCTTGTACAATATATAAATTATTTTGATTATTGGCATTACTAATCATGTAATATATCATAAAGCTAATTAAATAAACCTCTTCGGACAGGAATATTAGTTTTAAAGTATTAAAACTCCTTTTGACGTTGAATTCGGCTATTTAAGACGAAATACTTGCAATAAACATTGTTTATCATTCAATATTTAAGTTTTTTCGATTATTAGTTAAAATATTCTTGTAATAACTCATAAAGGTAATTTAATAAACGTCTTCGGTAAAATATATTTGTTTTAAAGCATAAAAACTTCCTTTGTTGTCAAAACTGACTGTTTAAGACGAGATACTTGCATTATTGAATAATGAATCGTTCATTATTTGAATTATTTCGACTTTTGGTTATAATATTGGTTTAATATTATGCACAGCTAATTTAATAAACGTCTTTAGTTAGTAATCCAACTTTAAACATATTAAAAGTACTTTAGATGTTATAATAGGCTGTTTTAAAAAAAATACTTGTATTAAACCCTTTTTCCTCGTACACTTTATGAATTATTTTGATTATTGGCATTAATGATCAATTAATATATCACATAGCTAATTAAATAAACCTCTTTGGATAGGAATATTAGTTTTAATTTATTAAAACTCCTTTTGACGTCAAAATCGGCTGTTTAAGACGAAATACTTGCAATAAACATTGTTTATCGTTCAATATTTAAGTTATTTCGATTATTAGTTAAAATATTCTTGTAATAACTCATAAAGGTAACTTAATAAACGTCTTCGGTTAGAAATATTTGTTTTAAAGCATCAAAACTTCCTATGACGTCAAAACCGACTGTTTAAGACGAAATACTTGCAAAAAACATTGTTTATGGTTCATAAATTGAGTTATTTCGACTTTTGATTATAATATTGATGTAATATTATGTGCAGCTATTTTAATAAACGTCATTAGTTAGTAATCCAACTTTGAACATATTAAAAGTACTATACACGTTAAAATAGGCTGTTTTAAACAAAATTCTTGTATTAAACCCTTTTTCCTCGTACACTTTATGAAATATTTTGAGTATTGGCATTAATATTCTTGTAATATGTCATACAGCTATTTAAATAAACCTTTTCGGATAGGAATATTAGTTTTAATTTATTAAAACTCCTTTTGACGTTTAAATCGGCTATTTAAGACGTAATACTTGCAATAAACATTGTTTATCATTCAATATTTAAGTTAATTCGATTATTAGTTAAAATATTCTTGTAATAACTCATAAAGGTAATTTAATAAACGTTTTCGGTAAAATATATTTGTTTTAAAGCATAAAAACTTCCTTTGTCGTCAAAACCGACTGTTTAAGACGAAATACTTGCATTATTGAATAATGAATCGTTCATTATTTGAGTTATTTCGACTTTTGGTTATAATATTGGTTTAATATTATGCACAGCTAATTTAATAAACGTCTTTAGTTAGTAATCCAACTTTAAACATATTAAAAGTACTTTAGACGTTATAATAGGCTGTTTTAAACAAAATACTTGTATTAAACCCTTTTTTCTTGTAGAATATATGAATTATTTTGATTATTGGCATTACTAATCATGTAATATATCATACAGCTAATTAAATAAACCTCTTCGGATAGGAATATTAGTTTTAAAGTATTAAAACTCCTTTTGACGTTGAAATCGGCTATTTAAGACGAAATACTTGCAATAAACATTGATTATCATTCAATATTTAAGTTATTTCGATTATTAGTTAAAATATTCTTGTAATAACTCATAAAGGTAATTTAAAAAACGTCTTCGGTAAAAAATATTTGTTTTAAAGCATAAAAACTTCCTTTGTCGTCAAAACCAACTGTTTAAGACGAAATACTTGCATTATTGAATAATGAATCGTTCATTAATTTAGTTATTTCGACTTTCGAATATAATATTGGTTTAATATTATGCACAGCTAATTTAATAAACGTCTTTAGTTAGTAATCCAACTTTAAACATATTAAAAGTACTTTAGATGTTATAATAGGCTGTTTTAAACAAAATACTTGTATCAAACCTTTTTTTCTTGTACAATATATGAATTATTTTGATTATTGGCATTAATGATCATGTAATATATCATATAGCTAATTAAATAAACCTCTTTGGATAGTAATATAAGTTTTAATTTATTAAAACTCCTTTTGCTGCAAAATCGGCTGTTTAAGACGAAATACTTGCAACAAACATTGTTTATCGTTCAATATTTAAGTTAATTCGATTATTAGTTAAAATATTCTTGTAATAACTCGAAAAGGTAATTTAAAAAAGGTTTTTAGTTAGTAATCCGAATTTAAAAATATTAAAAGTACTAATGACGTTAGAATAGGCTGTTTTAAACAAAATACTTGTACTAAACCCTTTTTTCTTGTACAATATATAAATTATTTTGATTATTGGCATTACTAATCATGTAATATATCATAAAGCTAATTAAATAAACCTCTTCGGACAGGAATATTAGTTTTAAAGTATTAAAACTCCTTTTGACGTTGAAATCGGCTATTTAAGAAGAAATACTTGCAATAAACATTGTTTATCATTCAATATTTAAGTTATTTCGATTATTAGTTAAAATATTCTTGTAATAACTCATAAAGGTAATTTAATAAACGTCTTCGGTAAAATATATTTCGTTTTAAAGCATAAAAACTTCCTTTGTTGTCAAAACTGACTGTTTTAGACGAGATACTTGCATTATTGAATAATGAATCGTTCATTATTTGAGTTATTTCGACTTTTGGTTATAATATTGGTTTAATATTATGCACAGCTAATTTAATAAACGTCTTTAGTTAGTAATCCAACTTTGAACATATTAAAAGTACTATACACGTTAAAATAGGCTGTTTTAAACAAAATTCTTGTATTAAACCCTTTTTCCTCGTACACTTTATGAATTATTTTGAGTATTGGCATTAATATTCTTGTAATATGTCATACAGCTATTTAAATAAACCATTTCGGATAGGAATATTAGTTTTAAAATATTAAAATTCCTTTTGACGTTTAAATCGGCTATTTAAGACTCAATACTTGCAATAAACATTGTTTATCATTCAATATTTAAGTTAATTCGATTATTAGTTAAAATATTCTTGTAATAACTCATAAAGGTAATTTAATAAACGTTTTCGGTAAATAATATTTGTTTTAAAGCATAAAAACTTCCTTTGTCGTCAAAACCGACTGTTTAAGACGAAATACTTGCAATAATGAATAATAAATCGTTCATTATTTGAGTTATTTCTACTTTTGGTTATAATATTGGTTTAATATTATGCACAGCTAATTTAATAAACGTCTTTAGTTAGTAATCCGATTTTAAAAATATTAAAAGTACTAATGACGTTAGAATAGGCTGTTTTAAACAAAATACTTGTACTAAACCCTTTTGTCTTGTACAATATATAAATTATTTTGATTATTGGCATTACTAATCATGTAATATATCATAAAGCTAATTAAATAAACCTCTTCGGACAGGAATATTAGTTTTAAAGTATTAAAACTCCTTTTGACGTTGAATTCGGCTATTTAAGACGAAATACTTGCAATAAACATTGTTTATCATTCAATATTTAAGTTATTTCGATTATTAGTTAAAATATTCTTGTAATAACTCATAAAGGTAATTTAATAAACGTCTTCGGTTAAATATATTTGTTTTAAAGCATAAAAACTTCCTTTGTTGTCAAAACTGACTGTTTAAGACGAGATACTTGCATTATTGAATAATGAATCGTTCATTATTTGAGTTATTTCGACTTTTGGTTATAATATTGGTTTAATATTATGCACAGCTAATTTAATAAACGTCTTTAGTTAGTAATCCAACTTTAAACATATCAAAAGTACTTTAGATGTTATAATAGGCTGTTTTAAAAAAAATACTTGTATTAAACCCTTTTTCCTCGTACACTTTATGAATTATTTTGATTATTGGCATTAATGATCAATTAATATATCACATAGCTAATTAAATAAACCTCTTTGGATAGGAATATTAGTTTTAATTTATTAAAACTCCTTTTGACGTCAAAATCGGCTGTTTAAGACGAAATACTTGCAATAAACATTGTTTATCGTTCAATATTTAAGTTATTTCGATTATTAGTTAAAATATTCTTGTAATAACTCATAAAGGTAACTTAATAAACGTCTTCGGTTAGAAATATTTGTTTTAAAGCATCAAAACTTCCTATGACGTCAAAACCGACTGTTTAAGACGAAATACTTGCAAAAAACATTGTTTATGGTTCATAAATTGAGTTATTTCGACTTTTGATTATAATATTGATGTAATATTATGTGCAGCTATTTTAATAAACGTCATTAGTTAGTAATCCAACTTTGAACATATTAAAAGTACTATACACGTTAAAATAGGCTGTTTTAAACAAAATTCTTGTATTAAACCCTTTTTCCTCGTACACTTTATGAAATATTTTGAGTATTGGCATTAATATTCTTGTAATATGTCATACAGCTATTTAAATAAACCTTTTCGGATAGGAATATTAGTTTTAAAATATTAAAACTCCTTTTGACGTTTAAATCGGCTATTTAAGACGTAATACTTGCAATAAACATTGTTTATCATTCAATATTTAAGTTAATTCGATTATTAGTTAAAATATTCTTGTAATAACTCATAAAGGTAATTTAATAAACGTTTTCGGTAAAATATATTTGTTTTAAAGCATAAAAACTTCCTTTGTCGTCAAAACCGACTGTTTAAGACGAAATATTGCATTATTGAATAATGAATCGTTCATTATTTGAGTTATTTCGACTTTTGGTTATAATATTGGTTTAATATTATGCACAGCTAATTTAATAAACGTATTTAGTTAGTAATCAAACTTTAAACATATTAAAAGTACTTTAGATGTTATAATAGGCTGTTTTAAACAAAATACTTGTATTAAACCCTTTTTTCTTGTACAATATTTGAATTATTTTGATTATTGGCATTACTAATCATGTAATATATCATACAGCTAATTAAATAAACCTCTTCGGATAGGAATATTAGTTTTAAAATATTAAAACTCCTTTTGACGTTGAAATCGGCTATCTAAGACGTAATACTTGCAATAAACATTGTTTATCATTCAATATTTAAGTTATTTCGATTATTAGTTAAAATATTCTTGTAATAACTCATAAAGGTAATTTAATAAACGTCTTCGGTAAAATATATTTGTTTTAAAGCATAAAAACTTCCTTTGTCGTCAAAACCGACTGTTTAAGACGAAATACTTGCATTATTGAATAATGAATCGTTCATTATTTGAGTTATTTCGACTTTTGGTAATAATATTGGTTTAATATTATGCACAGCTAATTTAATAAACGTCTTTAGTTAGTAATCCAACTTTAAACATATTAAAAGTACTTTAGATGTTATAATAGGCTGTTTTAAACAAAATACTTGTATTAAACCCTTTTTTTTTGTAAGATATATGAATTATTTTGATTATTGGCATTAATAATCAAGTAATATATCATATAGCTAATTAAATAAACCTCTTTGAATAGGAATATAAGTTTTAATTTATTAAAACTCCTTTTGACGTCAAAATCGGCTGTTTAAGACGAAATACTTGCAATAAACATTGTTTATCGTTCAATATTTAAGTTATATCGATTATTAGTTAAAATATTCTTGTAATAACTCGAAAAGGTAATTTAATAAACGTCTTTAGTTAGTAATCCGATTTTAAAAATATTAAAAGTACTAATGACGTTAGAATAGGCTGTTTTAAACAAAATACTTGTACTAAACCCTTTTTTCTTGTACAATATATAAATTATTTTGATTATTGGCATTACTAATCATGTAATATATCATACAGCTAATTAAATAAACCTCTTTGAATAGGAATATTAGTTTAAAAATATTAAAACTCCTTTTGACGTTGAAATCGGCTATTTAAGACGAAATACTTGCAATAAACATTGTTTATCATTCAATATTTAAGTTATTTCGAGTATTAGTTAAAATATTCTTGTAATAACTCATAAAGGTAATTTAATAAACGTCTTCGGTAAAATATATTTGTTTTAAAGCATAAAAACTTCCTTTGTCGTCAAAACCGACTGTTTAAGACGAAATACTTGCAATATTGAATAATGAATCGTTCATTATCTGAGTTATTTCGACTTTTGGTTATAATATTGGTTGAATATTATGCACAGCTAATTTAATAAACGTCTTTAGTTAGTAATCCAACTTTAAACATATTAAAAGTACTTTAGATGTTATAATAGGCTGTTTTAAACAAAATACTTGTATTAAACCCTTTTTTCTTGTACAATATATGAATTATTTTTATTATTGGCATTAATGATCATGTAATATATCATTTAGCTAATTAAATAAACCTCTTTGAATAGGTATATAAGTTTTAATTTATTAAAACTCCTTTTGACGTCAAAATCGGCTGTTTAAGACGAAATACTTGCAATAAACATTGTTTATCGTTCAATATTTAAGTTATTTTGATTATTAGTTAAAATATTCTTGTAATAACTCGAAAAAGTAATTTAATAAACGTCTTTAGTTAGTAATCCGATTTTAAAAATATTAAAAGTACTAATGACGTTAGAATAGGCTGTTTTAAACAAAATACTTGTACTAAACCCTTTTTTCTTGTACAATATATAAATTATTTTGATTATTGGCATTACTAATCATGTAATATATCATACAGCTAATTAAATAAACCTTTTCGGACAGGAATATTAGTTTTAAAGTATTAAAACTCCTTTTGACGTTGAAATCGGCTATTTAAGACGTAATACTTGCAATAAACATTGTTTATCATTCAATATTTAAGTTATTTCGATTATTAGTTAAAATATTCTTGTAATAACTCATAAAGGTAATTTAATAAACGTCTTCGGTAAAATATATTTGTTTTAAAGCATAAAAACTTCCTTTGTCGTCAAAACCGACTGTTTAAGACGAAATACTTGCATTATTGAATAATGAATCGTTCATTATTTGAGTTATTTCGACTTTTGGTTATAATATTGGTTTAATATTATGCACAGCTAATTTAATAAACGTCTTTAGTTAGTAATCCAACTTTAAACATATTAAAAGTACTTAAGATGTTATAATAGGCTGTTTTAAACAAAATACTTGTATTAAACCCTTTTTTTTTGTACAATATATGAATTATTTTGGTTATTGGCATTAATGATCATGTAATATATCATATAGCTAATTAAATAAACCTCTTTGGATAAAAATATTAGTTTTAATTTATTAAAACTCCTTTTGACGTCAAAATTGGCTGTTAAAAACGAAACACTTGAAATAAACATTGTTTATCGTAAAGTGTTTAAGTTTTTCCATTTTTTGTATATAATATTTTTGTAATATTTCGTACAGCTAATTAAATAAACGTCTTTAGTTAGTAATCCGAATTTAAACATATTAAAAGTACTAATGACGTTAGAATAGGCTGTTTTGAGCAAAATACTTGTACTAAACCCTTTTTTCTTGTACAATATATAAATTATTTTGATTATTGGCATTACTAATCATGTAATATATCATACAGCTAATTAAATAAACCTCTTCGGATAGGAATATTAGTTTTAAAGTATTAAAACCCCTTTTGACGTTGAAATCGGCTATTTAAAACGAAATACTTGCAATAAACATTGTTTATCATTCAATATTTAAGTTATTTCGATTATTAGTTAAAATATTCTTGTAATAACTCGAAAAAGTAATTTAATAAACGTCTTTAGTTAGTAATCCGATTTTAAAAATATTAAAAGTACTAATGACGTTAGAATAGGCTGTTTTAAACAAAATACTTGTACTAAACCCTTTTTTCTTGTACAATATATAAATTATTTTGATTATTGGCATTACTAATCATGTAATATATCATACAGCTAATTAAATAAACCTTTTCGGACAGGAATATTAGTTTTAAAGTATTAAAACTCCTTTTGACGTTGAAATCGGCTATTTAAGACGTAATACTTGCAATAAACATTGTTTATCATTCAATATTTAAGTTATTTCGATTATTAGTTAAAATATTCTTGTAATAACTGATAAAGGTAATTTAATAAACGTCTTCGGTAAAATATATTTGTTTTAAAGCATAAAAACTTCCTTTGTCGTCAAAACCGACTGTTTAAGACGAAATACTTGCATTATTGAATAATGAATCGTTCATTATTTGAGTTATTTCGACTTTTGGTTATAATATTGGTTTAATATTATGCACAGCTAATTTAATAAACGTCTTTAGTTAGTAATCCAACTTTAAACATATTAAAAGTACTTAAGATGTTATAATAGGCTGTTTTAAACAAAATACTTGTATTAAACCCTTTTTTTTTGTACAATATATGAATTATTTTGGTTATTGGCATTAATGATCATGTAATATATCATATAGCTAATTAAATAAACCTCTTCGGATAAAAATATTAGTTTTAATTTATTAAAACTCCTTTTGACGTCAAAAGTGGCTGTTAAAAACGAAACACTTGAAATAAACATTGTTTATCGTAAAGTGTTTAAGTTTTTCCATTTTTTGTATATAATATTTTTGTAATATTTCGTACAGCTAATTAAATAAACGTCTTTAGTTAGTAATCCGAATTTAAACATATTAAAAGTACTAATAACGTTAGAATAGGCTGTTTTAAGCAAAATACTTGTACTAAACCCTTTTTTCTTGTACAATATATAAATTATTTTGATTATTGGCATTACTAATCATGTAATATATCATACAGCTAATTAAATAAACCTCTTCGGATAGGAATATTAGTTTTAAAGTATTAAAACTCCTTTTGACGTTGAAATCGGCTATTTAAGACGAAATACTTGCAATAAACATTGTTTATCATTCAATATTTAAGTTATTTCGATTATTAGTTAAAATATTCTTGTAATAACTCATAAAGGTAATTTAATAAACGTCTTCGGTAAAATATATTTGTTTTAAAGCATAAAAACTTCCTTTGTCGTCAAAACCGACTGTTTAAGACGAAATACTTGCATTATTGAATAATGAATCGTTCATTATTTGAGTTATTTCGACTTTTGGTTATAATATTGGTTTAATATTATGCACAGCTAATTTAATAAACGTCTTTAGTTAGTAATCCAACTTTAAACATATTAAAAGTACTTAAGATGTTATAATAGGCTGTTTTAAACAAAATACTTGTATTAAACCCTTTTTTTTTGTACAATATATGAATTATTTTGGTTATTGGCATTAATGATCATGTAATATATCATATAGCTAATTTAATAAACCTCTTTGGATAAAAATATTAGTTTTAATTTATTAAAACTCCTTTTGACGTCAAAATTGGCTGTTAAAAACGAAACACTTTAAATAAACATTGTTTATCGTAAAGTGTTCAAGTTTTTCCATTTTTTGTTTATAATATGTTTGTAATATTTCGTACAGCTAATTAAATAAACGTCTTTAGTTAGTAATCCGAATTTAAACATATTAAAAGTACTAATGACGTTAGAATAGGCTGTTTTAAGCAAAATACTTGTACTAAACCCTTTTTTCTTGTACAATATATAAATTATTTTGATTATTGGCATTACTAATCATGTAATATATCATAAAGCTAATTAAATAAACCTCTTCGGACAGGAATATTAGTTTTAAAGTATTAAAACTCCTTTTGACGTTGAAATCGGCTATTTAAGACGAAATACTTGCAATAAACATTGTTTATCATTCAATATTTAAGTTATTTCGATTATTAGTTAAAATATTCTTGTAATAACTCATAAAGGTAATTTAATAAACGTCTTCGGTAAAATATATTTGTTTTAAAGCATAAAAACTTCCTTTGTTGTCAAAACTGACTGTTTAAGACGAGATACTTGCATTATTGAATAATGAATCGTTCATTATTTGAGTTATTTCGACTTTTGGTTATAATATTGGTTTAATATTATGCACAGCTAATTTAATAAACGTCTTTAGTTAGTAATCCAACTTTAAACATATTAAAAGTACTTTAGATGTTATAATAGGCTGTTTTAAAAAAAATACTTGTATTAAACCCTTTTTCCTCGTACACTTTATGAATTATTTTGATTATTGGCATTAATGATCAATTAATATATCACATAGCTAATTAAATAAACCTCTTTGGATAGGAATATTAGTTTTAATTTATTAAAACTCCTTTTGACGTCAAAATCGGCTGTTTAAGACGAAATACTTGCAATAAACATTGTTTATCGTTCAATATTTAAGTTATTTCGATTATTAGTTAAAATATTCTTGTAATAACTCATAAAGGTAACTTAATAAACGTCTTCGGTTAGAAATATTTGTTTTAAAGCATCAAAACTTCCTATGACGTCAAAACCGACTGTTTAAGACGAAATACTTGCAAAAAACATTGTTTATGGTTCATAAATTGAGTTATTTCGACTTTTGATTATAATATTGATGTAATATTATGTGCAGCTATTTTAATAAACGTCTTTAGTTAGTAATCTAACTTTACAGATATTAAAAGTACTATACACGTTAAAATAGGCTGTTTTAAAAAAAATACTTGTATTAAACCCTTTTTACTCGTACACTTTATGAATTATTTTGAGTATTGGCATTAATATTCTTGTAATATGTCATACAGCTATTTAAATAAACCTTTTCGGATAGGAATATTAGTTTTAAAATATTAAAACTCCTTTTGACGTTTAAAACGGCTATTTAAGACGTAATACTTGCAATAAACATTGTTTATCATTCAATATTTAAGTTAATTCGATTATTAATTAAAATATTCTTATAATAACTCATAAAGGTAATTTAATAAACGTCTTCGGTAAAAAATATTTGTTTTAAAGCATAAAAACTTCTTTTGTCGTCAAAACCGACTGTTTAAGACGAAATACTTGCAATATTAAATAATGAATCGTTCATTATTTGAATTATTTCTACTTTTGGTTATAATATTGGATTAATATTATGCACAGCTAATTTAATAAACGTCTTTAGTTAGTAATCCAACTTTAAACATATTAAAAGTACTTTAGACGTTATAATAGGCTGTTTTAAACAAAATACTTGTATTAAACCCTTTTTTTTTGTACAATATAAGAATTATTTTGGTTATTGGCATTAATGATCATGTAATATATCATATAGCTAATTAAATAAACCTCTTTGGATAAAAATATTAGTTTTAATTTATTAAAACTCCTTTTGACGTCAAAATTGGATGTTAAAAACGAAACACTTGAAATAAACATTGTTTATCGTAAAGTGTTTAAGTTATTCCATTTGTTGTTTATAATATTTTTGTAATATTTTGTACAGCTAATTAAATAAACTTCTTTAGTAAGTAATCCGAATTTAAACATATTAAAATTACTAATGACGTTAGAATAGGCTGTTTTAACATAATACTTGTACTAAACCCTTTTTTCTTGTACAATATATAAATTATTTTGATTATTGGCATTACTAATCATGTAATATATCATACAGCTAATTAAATAAACCTCTTCGGATAGGAATATTAGTTTTAAAGTATTAAAACTTCTTTTGACGTTGAAATCGGCTATTTAAGACGAAATACTTGCAATAAACATTGATTATCATTCAATATTTAAGTTATTTCCATTATTAATTAAAATATTCTTGTAATAACTCATAAAGGTAATTTAATAATCGTCTTCGGTAAAATATATTTGTTTTAAAGCATAAAAACTTCCTTTGTCGTCAAAACCGACTGTTTAAGACGAAATACTTGCATTATTGAATAATGAATCGTTCATTATTTGAGTTATTTCGACTTTTGGTTATAATATTGGTTTAATATTATGCACAGCTAATTTAATAAACGTCTTTAGTTAGTAATCCAACTTTAAACATATTAAAAGTACTTTAGATGTTATAATAGGCTGTTTTAAACAAAATACTTGTATTAAACCTTTTTTTCTTGTACAATATATGAATTATTTTGATTATTGGCATTAATGATCATGTAATATATCATATAGCTAATTAAATAAACCTCTTTGAAAAGGAATTTAAGTTTTAATTTATTAAAACTCCTTTTGACGTCTTAATTTTTCCGTCTTAATTTTTCGTCTTAATTTTGACGTCTTTCTTTTGACGTTTTAATTTATTAAAACTCCTTTTGACGTCAAAATCGGCTGTTTAAGACGAAATACTTGCAATACATTGTTTATCGTTCAATATTTAAGTTATTTCGATTATTAGTTAAAATATTCTTGTAATAACTCGAAAAGATAATTTAATAAACGTTTTTAGTTAGTAATCCGAAATTAAAAATATTAAAAGTACTAATGACGTTAGAATAGGCTGTTTTAAACAAAATACTTTTACTAAACCCTTTTTTCTTGTACAATATATAAATTATTTTGATTATTGGCATTAATAATCATGTAATATATCATACAGCTAATTAAATAAACCTCTTCGGATAGGAATATTAGTTTTAATTTATTAAAACTCCTTTTGACGTCAAAATCGGCTGTTTAAGACGAAATACTTGCAATAAACATTGTTTATCGTTCAATATTTAAGTTATTTCGATTATTAGTTAAAATATTCTTGTAATAACTCATAAAGGTAATTTAATAAAGTCTTCGGTTGAAAATATTTGTTTTAAAGCATCAAAACTTCCTATGACGTCAAAACCGACTGTTTAAGACGAAATACTTGCAAAAAACATTGTTTATCGTTCATTAATTGAGTTATTTCGACTTTTGAATATAATATTGGTGTAATAGTATGTGCAGCTATTTTAATAAACGTCTTTAGTTAGTAATCAAACTTTAAACATATTAAAAGTACTATACACGTTAAAATAAGCTGTTTTAAACAAAATACTTGTATTAAACCCTTGTTCCTCGTACACTTTATGAATTATTTTGAGTATTGGCATTACTATTCTTGTAATATGTCATACAGCTATTTAAATAAACCTTTTCGGATAGGAATATTAGTTTTAAAATGTTAATACTCCTTTTGACGTTTAAATCGGCTATTTAAGACGTAATACTTGCAATAAACATTGTTTATCATTCAAATTTATGTTAATTCTATATAATTCAATATATATTATAATTATATTATATATATATAATTATATTCAATATATAATTCAATAATAATGTTAATTCGATTTTAGTTAAAATATTCTTATAATAACTCATAAAGGTAATTTAATAAACGTCTTCGGTAAAAAATATTTGTTTTAAAGCTTAAAAACTTCCTTTGTCGTCAAAACCGACTGTTTAAGACGAAATACTTGCAATATTGAATAATGAATCGTTCATTATTTGAGTTATTTCTACTTTTGGTTATAATATTGGTTTAATATTATGCACAGCTAATTTAATAAACGTCTTTAGTTAGTAATCCAACTTTAAACATATTAAATGTACTTTAGACGTTATAATAGGCTGTTTTAAACAAAATACTTGTAATAAACCCTTTTTTTTTGTACAATTTATGAATTATTTTGGTTATTGGCATTAATGATCATGTAATATATCATATAGCTAATTAAATAAACCTCTTTGGATAGGAATATTAGTTTTAATTTATTAATACTCCTTTTGACGTCAAAATTGGCTGTTAAAAACGAAACACTTGAAATAAACATTGTTAATCGTAAAGTGTTTAAGTTATTCCATTTGTTGTTTATAATATTTTTGTAATATTTCGTACAGCTAATTAAATAAACGTCTTTAGTTAGTAATCCGAATTTAAACATATTAAAAGTACTAATGACGTTAGAATAGGCTGTTTTAAACAAAATACTTGTACTAAACCCTTTTTTCTTGTACAATATATAAATTATTTTGATTATTGGCATTACTAATCATGTAATATATCATACAGCTAATTAAATAAACCTCTTCGGACAGGAATATTAGTTTTAAAGTATTAAAACTCCTTTTGACGTTGAAATCGGCTATTTAAGACGAAATACTTGCAATAAACATTGTTTATCATTCAATATTTAAGTTATTTCGATTATTAGTTAAAATATTCTTGTAATAACTCATAAAGGTAATTTAATAAACGTCTTCGGTAAAATATATTTGTTTTAAAGCATATAAACTTCCTTTGTCGTCAAAACCGACTGTTTAAGACGAAATACTTGCATTATTGAATAATGAATCGTTCATTATTTGAGTTATTTCGACTTTTGGTTATAATATTGGTTTAATATTATGCACAGCTAATTTAATAAACGTCTTTAGTTAGTAATCCAACTTTAAACATATTAAAAGTACTTTAGATGTTATAATAGTCTGTTTTAAACAAAATACTTGTATCAAACCCTTTTTTCTTGTACAATATATGAATTATTTTGATTATTGGCATTAATGATCATGTAATATATCATATAGCTAATTAAATAAACCTCTTTGGATAGGAATATAAGTTTTAATTTATTAAAACTCCTTTTGACGTCAAAATCGGCTGTTTAAGACGAAATACTTGCAACAAACATTGTTTATCGT
This sequence comes from Thalia democratica, assembly GCF_965202585.1. NCBI lineage: Eukaryota > Metazoa > Chordata > Thaliacea > Salpida > Salpidae > Thalia > Thalia democratica. Next base: position 12,209,519 of record NC_139172.1, read on the forward strand.
TCAATATTTAAGCTAATTCGATTATTAGTTAAAATATTCTTGTAATAACTCGAAAAGGTAATTTAATAAACGTCTTTAGTTAGTAATCCAACTTTAAACATATTAAAAGTACTAATGACGTTAGAATAGGCTGTTTTAAACAAATACTTGTACTAAACCCTTTTTTCTTGTACAATATATAAATTTTTTTGATTATTGGCATTACTAATCATGTAATATATCATACAGCTAATTAAATAAACCTCTTCGGACAGGAATATTAGTTTTAAAGTATTAAAACTCCTTTTGACGTTAAAATCGGCTATTTAAGACGAAATACTTGCAATAAACATTGTTTATCATTCAATATTTAAGTTATTTCGATTATTAGTTAAAATATTCTTGTAATAACTCATAAAGGTAATTTAATAAACGTCTTCGGTAAAATATATTTGTTTTAAAGCATAAAAACTTCCTTTGTCGTCAAAACCGACTGTTTAAGACGAAATACTTGCATTATTGAATAATGAATCGTTCACTATTTGAGTTATTTCGACTTTTGGTTATAATATTGGTTTAATATTATGCACAGCTAATTTAATAAACGTCTTTAGTTAGTAATCCAACTTTAAACATATTAAAAGTACTTTAGATGTTATAATAGGCTGTTTTATACAAAATACCTGAATTAAACCCATTTTTCTTGTACAATATATGAATTATTTTGATTATTGGCATTAATGATCAATTAATATATCACATAGCTAATTAAATAAACCTGTTTGGATAGGAATATTAGTTTTAATTTATTAAAACTCCTTTTGACGTCAAAATCGGCTCTTTAAGACGAATGCTTGCAATAAACATTGTTTATCGTTCAATATTTAAGTTATTTCGATTATTAGTTAAAATATTCTTGTAATAACTCGAAAAGGTAATTTAATAAACGTCTTTAGTTAGTAATCCAACTTTAAACATATTAAAAGTACTAATGACGTTAGAATAGGCTGTTTTAAACAAAATACTTGTACTAAACCCTTTTTTCTTGTACAATATATAAATTATTTTGATTATTGGCATTAATAATCATGTAATATATCATACAGCTAATTAAATAAACCTCTTCGGACAGGAATATTAGTTTTAAAATATTAAAACTCCTTTTGACGTTGAAATCGGCTATTTAAGACGAAATACTTGCAATAAACATTGTTTATCATTCAATATTTAAGTTATTTCGATTATTAGTTAAAATATTCTTGTAATAACTCATAAAGGTAATTTAATAAACGTCTTCGGTAAAATATATTTGTTTTAAAGCATATAAATTTCTTTTGTCGTCAAAACCGACTGTTTAAGACGAAATACTTGCATTATTGCATAATGAATCGTTCATTATTTGAGTAATTTCGACTTTTGGTTATAATATTGGTTTAATATTATGCACAGCTAATTTAATAAACGTCTTTAGTTAGTAATCCAACTTTAAACATATTAAAAGTACTTTAGATGTTATAATAGGCTGTTTTAAACAAAATACTTGTATCAAACCCTTTTTTCTTGTACAATATATGAATTATTTTGATTATTAGCATTAATGATCATGTAATATATCATATAGCTAATTAAATAAACCTCTTTGGATAAAAATATTAGTTTTAATTTATTAAAACTCCTTTTGACGTCAAAATCGGCTGTTTAAGACGAAATACTTGCAACAAACATTGTTTATCGTTCAATATTTAAGCTAATTCGATTATTAGTTAAAATATTCTTGTAATAACTCGAAAAGGTAATTTAATAAACGTCTTTAGTTAGTAATCCAACTTTAAACATATTAAAAGTACTAATGACGTTAGAATAGGCTGTTTTAAACAAAATACTTGTACTAAACCCTTTTTTCTTGTACAATATATAAATTTTTTTGATTATTGGCATTACTAATCATGTAATATATCATACAGCTAATTAAATAAACCTCTTCGGACAGGAATATTAGTTTTAAAGTATTAAAACTCCTTTTGACGTTAAAATCGGCTATTTAAGACGAAATACTTGCAATAAACATTGTTTATCATTCAATATTTAAGTTATTTCGATTATTAGTTAAAATATTCTTGTAATAACTCATAAAGGTAATTTAATAAACGTCTTCGGTAAAATATATTTGTTTTAAAGCATAAAAACTTCCTTTGTCGTCAAAACCGACTGTTTAAGACGAAATACTTGCATTATTGAATAATGAATCGTTCACTATTTGAGTTATTTCGACTTTTGGTTATAATATTGGTTTAATATTATGCACAGCTAATTTAATAAACGTCTTTAGTTAGTAATCCAACTTTAAACATATTAAAAGTACTTTAGATGTTATAATAGGCTGTTTTATACAAAATACCTGAATTAAACCCATTTTTCTTGTACAATATATGAATTATTTTGATTATTGGCATTAATGATCAATTAATATATCACATAGCTAATTAAATAAACCTCTTTGGATAGGAATATTAGTTTTAATTTATTAAAACTCCTTTTGACGTCAAAATCGGCTCTTTAAGACGAATGCTTGCAATAAACATTGTTTATCGTTCAATATTTAAGTTATTTCGATTATTAGTTAAAATATTCTTGTAATAACTCATAAAGGTAATTTAAAAAACGTCTTCGGTAAAAAATATTTGTTTTAAAGCATCAAAACTTCCTATGACGTCAAAACCAACTGTTTAAGACGAAATACTTGCAAAAAACACTGTTTATCGTTCATTAATTGAGTTATGTCGACTTTTGATTATAATATTGATGTAATATTATGTGCAGCTATTTTAATAAACGTCTTTAGTTAGTAATCCAACTTTAAACATATTAAAAGTACTATACACGTTAAAATAGGCTGTTTTAAAAAAAATACTTGTATAAAACCCTTTTTCCTCGTACACTTTATGAATTATTTTGAGTATTGGCATTAATATTCTTGTAATATGTCATACAGCTATTTAAATAAACCTTTTCGGATAGGAATATTAGTTTTAAAATATTAAAACTCCTTTTGACGTTTAAATCGGCTATTTAAGACGTAATACTTGCAATAAACATTGTTTATCATTCAATATTTAAGTTAATTCGATTATTAGTTAAAATATTCTTGTAATAACTCATAAAGGTAATTTAATAAACGTCTTCGGTAATAAATATTTGTTTTAAAGCATAAAAACTTCCTTTGTCGTCAAAATCGACTGTTTAAGACGAAATACTTGCAATATTGAATAATGAATCGTTTATTAATTGAGTTATTTCTACTTTTGTCTATAATATTGGTTTAATATCATGCACAGCTAATTTAATAAACGTCTTTAGTTAGTAATCCAACTTTAAACATATTAAAAGTACTTTAGACGTTATAATAGGCTGTTTTAAACAAAATACTTGTATTAAACCCTTTTTTTTTGTACAAAATATGATTTTTTTTGGTTATTGGAATTAATGATCATGTAATATATCATATAGCTAATTAAATAAACCTCTTTGGATAAAAATAATAGTTTTAATTTATTAAAACTCCTTTTGACGTCAAAATTGGCTGTTAAAAACGAAACACTTGAAATAAACATTGTTTATCGTAAAGTATTTAAGTTATTCCATTTGTTGTTTATTATGTTTTTGTAATATTTCGTACAGCTAATTAAATAAACGTCTTTAGTTAGTAATCCGAATTTAAAAATATTAAAATTACTAATGACGTTAGAATAGGCTGTTTTAAACAAAATACTTGTACTAAACCCTTTTTTCTTGTACAATATATAAATTATTTTGATTATCGGCATTACTAATCATGTAATATATCATACAGCTAATTAAATAAACCTTTTCGGATAGGAATATTAGTTTTAAAGTATTAAAACTCTTTTTGACGTTGAAATCGGATATTTAAGACGAAATACTTGCAATAAACATTGTTTATCATTCAATATTTAAGTTATTTCGATTATTAGTTAAAATATTCTTGTAATAACTCATAAAGGTAATTTAATAAACGTCTTCGGTAAAATATATTTGTTTTAAAGCATAAAAACTTCCTTTGTCGTCAAAACCGACTGTTTAAGACGAAATACTTGCATTATTGAATAATGAATCGTTCACTATTTGAGTTATTTCGACTTTTGGTTATAATATTGGTTTAATATTATGCAGAGCTAATTTAATAAACGTCTTTAGTTAGTAATCCAACTTTAAACATATTAAAAGTACTTTAGATGTTATAATAGGCTGTTTTAAACAAAATACTTGTATTAAACCCTTTTTTCTTGTACAATATATGAATTATTTTGATTATTGGCATTAATGATCAATTAATATATCACATAGCTAATTAAATAAACCTCTTTGGATAGGAATATTAGTTTTAATTTATTAAAACTCCTTTTGACGTCAAAATCGGCTCTTTAAGACGAATGCTTGCAATAAACATTGTTTATCGTTCAATATTTAAGTTATTTCGATTATTAGTTAAAATATTCTTGTAATAACTCATAAAGGTAATTTAAAAAACGTCTTCGGTAAAAAATATTTGTTTTAAAGCATCAAAACTTCCTATGACGTCAAAACGAACTGTTTAAGACGAAATACTTGCAAAAAACATTGTTTATCGTTCATTAATTGAGTTATGTCGACTTTTGATTATAATATTGATGTAATATTATGTGCAGCTATTTTAATAAACGTCTTTAGTTAGTAATCCAACTTTAAACATATTAAAAGTACTATACACGTTAAAATAGGCTGTTTTAAACAAAATACTTGTATAAAACCCTTTTTCCCCGTACACTTTATGAATTATTTTGAGTATTGGCATTAATATTCTTGTAATATGTCATACAGCTATTTAAATAAACCTTTTCGGATAGGAATATATGTTTTAAAATATTAAAACTCCTTTTGACGTTTAAATCGGCTATTTAAGACGTAATATTTGCAATAAACATTGTTTATCATTCAATATTTAAGTTAATTCGATTATTAGTTAAAATATTCTTGTAATAACTCATAAAGGTAATTTAATAAACGTCTTCGGTAATAAATATTTGTTTTAAAGCATAAAAACTTCCTTTGTCGTCAAAATCGACTGTTTAAGACGAAATACTTGCAATATTGAATAATGAATCGTTCATTACTTGAGTTATTTCTACTTTTGTCTATAATATTGGTTTAATATCATGTACAGCTAATTTAATAAACGTCTTTAGTTAGTAATCCAACTTTAAACATATTAAAAGTACTTTAGACGTTATAATAGGCTGTTTTAAACAAAATACTTGTATTAAACCCTTTTTTTTTGTACAATATATGAATTATTTTGGTTATTGGAATTAATGATCATGTAATGAATCATATAGCTAATTAAATAAACCTCTTTGGATAAAAATATTAGTTTTAATTTATTAAAACTCCTTTTGACGTCAAAATTGGCTGTTAAAAACGAAACACTTGAAATAAACATTGTTTATCGTAAAGTGTTTAAGTTATTCCATTTGTTGTTTATAATATTTTTGTAATATTTCGTACAGCTAATTAAATAAACGTCTTTAGTTAGTAATCCGAATTTAAAAATATTAAAAGTACTAATGACGTTAGAATAGGCTGTTTTAAACAAAATACTTGTACTAAACCCTTTTTTCTTGTACAATATATAAATTATTTTGATTATTGGCATTACTAATCATGTAATATATCATACAGCTAATTAAATAAACCTTTTCGGATAGGAATATTAGTTTTAAAGTATTAAAACTCCTTTTGACGTTGAAATCGGATATTTAAGACGAAATACTTGAAACAAACATTGTTTATCGTTCAATATTTAAGTTAATTCGATTATTAGTTAAAATATTCTTGTAATAACTCGAAAAGGTAATTTAATAAACGTCTTTAGTTAGTAATCCAACTTTAAACATATTAAAAGTACTAATGACGTTAGAATAGGCTGTTTTAAACAAAATACTTGTACTAAACCCTTTTTTCTTGTACAATATATAAATTATTTTGATTATTGGCATTACTAATCATGTAATATATCATACAGCTAATTAAATAAACCTCTTCGGACAGGAATATTAGTTTTATAGTATTAAAACTCCTTTTGACGTTGAAATCGGCTATTTAAGACGAAATACTTGCAATAAACATTGTTTATCATTCAATATTTAAGTTATTTCGATTATTAGTTAAAATATTCTTGTAATAACTCATAAAGGTAATTTAATAAACGTCTTCGGTAAAATATATTTGTTTTAAAGCATAAAAACTTCCTTTGTCGTCAAAACCGACTGTTTAAGACGAAATACTTGCATTATTGAATAATGAATCGTTCACTATTTGAGTTATTTCGACTTTTGGTTATAATATTGGTTTAATATTATGCACAGCTAATTTAATAAACGTCTTTAGTTAGTAATCCAACTTTAAACATATTAAAAGTACTTTAGATGTTATAATAGGCTGTTTTAAACAAAATACTTGTATTAAACCCTTTTTTCTTCTACAATATATGAATTATTTTGATTATTGGCATTAATGATCAATTAATATATCACATAGCTAATTAAATAAACCTCTTTGGATAGGAATATTAGTTTTAATTTATTAAAACTCCTTTTGACGTCAAAATCGGCTCTTTAAGAAATATTGGTTTAATATTATGCACAGCTAATTTAATAAACGTCTTTAGTTAGTAATCCAACTTTAAACATATTAAAAGTACTTTAGATGTTATAATAGGCTGTTTTAAACAAAATACTTGTATCAAACCCTTTTTTCTTGTACAATATATGAATTATTTTGATTATTGGCATTAATGATCATGTAATATATCATATAGCTAATTAAATAAACCTCTTTGGATAGGAATATAAGTTTTAATTTATTAAAACTCCTTTTGACGTCAAAATCGGCTGTTTAAGACGAAATACTTGCAACAAACATTGTTTATCGTTCAATATTTAAGTTAATTCGATTATTAGTTAAAATATTCTTGTAATAACTCGAAAAGGTAATTTAAAAAACGTCTTCGGTAAAAAATATTTGTTTTAAAGCATCAAAACTTCCTATGACGTCAAAACCAACTGTTTAAGACGAAATACTTGCATAAAACATTGTTTATCGTTCATTAATTGAGTTATGTCGACTTTTGATTATAATATTGATGTAATATTATGTGCAGCTATTTTAATAAACGTCTTTAGTTAGTAATCCAACTTTAAACATATTAAAAATACTATACACGTTAAAATAGGCTGTTTAAAAAAAAATACTTGTATAAAACACTTTTTCCTCGTACACTTTATGAATTATTTTGAGTATTGGCATTAATATTCTTGTAATATGTCATACAGCTATTTAAATAAACCTTTTCGGATAGGAATATTAGTTTTAAAATATTAAAAATCCTTTTGACGTTTAAATCGGCTATTTAAGACGTAATACTTGCAATAAACATTGTTTATCATTCAATATTTAAGTTAATTAGATTATTAGTTAAAATATTCTTGTAATAACTCATAAAGGTAATATAATAAACGTCTTCGGTAATAAATATTTGTTTTAAAGCATAAAAACTTCCTTTGTCGTCAAAATCGACTGTTTAAGACGAAATACTTGCAATATTGAATAATGAATCGTTCATTAATTGAGTTATTTCTACTTTTGTCTATAATATTGGTTTAATATCATGCACAGCTAATTTAATAAACGTCTTTAGTTAGTAATCCAACTTTAAACATATTAAAAGTACTTTAGACGTTAGAATAGGCTGTTTTAAACAAAATACTTGTATGAAACCCTTTTTTTTTGTACAGTATATGAATTATTTTGGTTATTGGAATTAATGATCATGTAATATATCATATAGCTAATTAAATAAACCTCTTTGGATAAAAATATTAGTTTTAATTTATTAAAACTCCTTTTGACGTCAAAATTGGCTGTTAAAAACGAAACACTTGAAATAAACATTGTTTATCGTAAAGTGTTTAAGTTATTCCATTTGTTGTTTATAATATTTTTGTAATATTTCGTACAGCTAATTAAATAAACGTCTTTCGTTAGTAATCCGAATTTAAAAATATTAAAAGTACTAATGACGTTAGAATAGGCTGTTTTAAATAAAATACTTGTACTAAACCCTTTTTTCTTGTACAATATATAAATTATTTTGATTATTGGCATACTAATTATGTAATATATCATACAGCTAATTAAATAAACCTTTTCGGATAGGAATATTAGTTTTAAAGTATTAAAACTCCTTTTGACGTTGAAATCGGATATTTAAGACGAAATACTTGCAATAAACATTGTTTATCATTCAATATTTAAGTTATTTCGATTATTAGTTAAAATATTCTTGTAATAACTCATAAAGGTAATTTAATAAACGTCTTCGGTAAAATATATTTGTTTTAAAGCATAAAAACTTCCTTTGTCGTCAAAACCGACTGTTTAAGACGAAATACTTGCATTATTGAATAATGAATCGTTCATTATTTGAGTTATTTCGACTTTTGGTTATAATATTGGTTTAATATTATGCAGAGCTAATTTAATAAACGTCTTTAATTAGTAATCCAACTTTAAACATATTAAAAGTACTTTAGATGTTATAATAGGCTGTTTTAAACAAAATACTTGTACTAAACCCTTTTTTCTTCAACAATATATAAATTATTTTGATTATTGGCATTACTAATCATGTAATATATCATACAGCTAATTAAATAAACCTCTTCGGACACGAATATTAGTTTTATAGTATTAAAACTCCTTTTGACGTTGAAATCGGCTATTTAAGACGAAATACTTGCAATAAACATTGTTTATCATTCAATATTTAAGTTATTTCGATTATTAGTTAAAATATTCTTGTAATAACTCATAAAGGTAATTTAATAAACGTCTTCGGTAAAATATATTTGTTTTAAAGCATAAAAACTTCCTTTGTCGTCAAAACCGACTGTTTAAGACGAAATACTTGCATTATTGAATAATGAATCGTTCACTATTTGAGTTATTTCGACTTTTGGTTATAATATTGGTTTAATATTATGCACAGCTAATTTAATAAACGTCTTTAGTTAGTAATCCAACTTTAAACATATTAAAAGTACTTTAGATGTTATAATAGGCTGTTTTAAACAAAATACTTGTATTAAACCCTTTTTTCTTCTACAATATATGAATTATTTTGATTATTGGCATTAATGATCAATTAATATATCACATAGCTAATTAAATAAACCTCTTTGGATAGGAATATTAGTTTTAATTTATTAAAACTCCTTTTGACGTCAAAATCGGCTCTTTAAGACGAATGCTTGCAATAAACATTGTTTATCGTTCAATATTTAAGTTAATTCGATTATTAGTTAAAATATTCTTGTAATAACTCGAAAAGGTAATTTAATAAACGTCTTTAGTTAGTAATCCAACTTTAGACATATTAAAAGTACTAATGACGTTAGAATAGGCTGTTTTAAACAAAATACTTGTATCAAACCCTTTTTTCTTGTACAATATATGAATTATTTTGATTATTGGCATTACTAATCATGTAATATATCATACAGCTAATTAAATAAACCTCTTCGGATAGGAATATTAGTTTTAAAGTATTAAAACTCCTTTTGACGTTGAAATCGGCTATTTAAGACGAAATACTTGCAATAAACATTGTTTATCATTCAATATTTAAGTTAATTAGATTATTAGTTGAAATATTCTTGTAATAACTCATAAAGGTAATTTAATAAACGTCTTCGGTAATAAATATTTGTTTTAAAGCATAAAAACTTCCTTTGTCGTCAAAATCGACTGTTTAAGACGAAATACTTGCAATATTGAATAATGAATCGTTCATTAATTGAGTTATTTCTACTTTTGTCTATAATATTGGTTTAATATCATGCACAGCTAATTTAATAAACGTCTTTAGTTAGTAATCCAACTTTAAACATATTAAAAGTACTTTAGACGTTATAATAGCCTGTTTTAAACAAAATACTTGTATGAAACCCTTTTTTTTTGTACAATATATGAATTATTTTGGTTATTGGAATTAATGATCATGTAATATATCATATAGCTAATTAAATAAACCTCTTTGGATAAAAATATTAGTTTTAATTTATTAAAACTCCTTTTGACGTCAAAATTGGCTGTTAAAAACGAAACACTTGAAATAAACATTGTTTATCGTAAAGTGTTTAAGTTATTCCATTTGTTGTTTATAATATTTTTGTAATATTTCGTACAGCTAATTAAATAAACGTCTTTAGTTAGTAATCCGAATTTAAAAATAATAAAAGTACTAATGACGTTAGAATAGGCTGTTTTAAATAAAATACTTGTACTAAACCCTTTTTTCTTGTACAATATATAAATTATTTTGATTATTGGCATTACTAATCATGTAATATATCATACAGCTAATTAAATAAACCTTTTCGGATAGGAATATTAGTTTTAAAGTATTAAAACTCCTTTTGACGTTGAAATCGGATATTTAAGACGAAATACTTGCAATAAACATTGTTTATCATTCAATATTTAAGTTATTTCGATTATTAGTTAAAATATTCTTGTAATAACTCATAAAGGTAATTTAATAAACGTCTTCGGTAAAATATATTTGTTTTAAAGCATAAAAACTTCCTTTGTCGTCAAAACCGACTGTTTAAGACGAAATACTTGCATTATTGAATAATGAATCGTTCATTATTTGAGTTATTTCGACTTTTGGTTATAATATTGGTTTAATATTATGCAGAGCTAATTTAATAAACGTCTTTAGTTAGTAATCCAACTTTAAACATATTAAAAGTACTTTAGATGTTATAATAGGCTGTTTTAAACAAAATACTTGTACTAAACCCTTTTTTCTTGTACAATATATAAATTATTTTGATTATTGGCATTACTAATCATGTAATATATCATACAGCTAATTAAATAAACCTCTTCGGACAGGAATATTAGTTTTATAGTATTAAAACTCCTTTTGACGTTGAAATCGGCTATTTAAGACGAAATACTTGCAATAAACATTGTTTATCATTCAATATTTAAGTTATTTCGATTATTAGTTAAAATATTCTTGTAATAACTCATAAAGGTAATTTAATAAACGTCTTCGGTAAAATATATTTGTTTTAAAGCATAAAAACTTCCTTTGTCGTCAAAACCGACTGTTTAAGACGAAATACTTGCATTATTGAATAATGAATCGTTCACTATTTGAGTTATTTCGACTTTTGGTTATAATATTGGTTTAATATTATGCACAGCTAATTTAATAAACGTCTTTAGTTAGTAATCCAACTTTAAACATATTAAAAGTACTTTAGATGTTATAATAGGCTGTTTTAAACAAAATACTTGTATTAAACCCTTTTTTCTTCAACAATATATGAATTATTTTGATTATTGGCATTAATGATCAATTAATATATCACATAGCTAATTAAATAAACCTCTTTGGATAGGAATATTAGTTTTAATTTATTAAAACTCCTTTTGACGTCAAAATCGGCTCTTTAAGACGAATGCTTGCAATAAACATTGTTTATCGTTCAATATTTAAGTTGATTCGATTATTAGTTAAAATATTCTTGTAATAACACGAAAAGGTAATTTAATAAACGTCTTTAGTTAGTAATCCAACTCTAGACATATTAAAAGTACTAATGACGTTAGAATAGGCTGTTTTAAACAAAATACTTGTATCAAACCCTTTTTTCTTGTACAATATATGAATTATTTTGATTATTGGCATTACTAATCATGTAATATATCATACAGCTAATTAAATAAACCTCTTTGGACAGTAATATTAGTTTTAAAGTATTAAAACTCCTTTTGACGTTGAAATCGGCTATTTAAGACGAAATACTTGCAATAAACATTGTTTATCATTCAATATTTAAGTTATTTCGATTATTAGTTAAAATATTCTTGTAATAACTCATAAAGGTAATTTAATAAACGTCTTCGGTAAAATATATTTGTTTTAAAGCATATAAACTTCCTTTGTCGTCAAAACCGACTGTTTAAGACGAAATACTTGCATTATTGAATAATGAATCGTTCATTATTTGAGTTATTTCGACTTTTGGTTATAATATTGGTTTAAAATTATGCACAGCTAATTTAATAAACGTCTTTAGTTAGTAATCCAACTTTAAACATATTAAATGTACTTTAGATGTTATAATAGGCTGTTTTAAACAAAATACTTGTATCAAACCCTTTTTTCTTGTACAATATATGAATTATTTTGATTATTAGCATTAATGATCATGTAATATATCATAAAGCTAATTAAATAAACCTCTTTGGATAGGAATATAAGTTTTAATTTATTAAAACTCCTTTTGACGTCAAAATCGGCTGTTTAAGACGAAATACTTGCAACAAACATTGTTTATCGTTCAATATTTAAGTTAATTCGATTATTAGTTAAAATATTCTTGTAATAACTCATAAAGGTAATTTAAAAAACGTCTTCGGTAAAAAATATTTGTTTTAAAGCATCAAAACTTCCTATGACGTCAAAACCAACTGTTTAAGACGAAATACTTGCAAAAAACATTGTTTATCGTTCATTAATTGAGTTATGTCGACTTTTGATTATAATATTGATGTAATATTATGTGCAGCTATTTTAATAAACGTCTTTAGTTAGTAATCCAACTTTAAACATATTAAAAGTACTATACACGTTAAAATAGGCTGTTTTAAAAAAAATACTTGTATAAAACACTTTTTCCTCGTACACTTTATGAATTATTTTGAGTATTGGCATTAATATTCTTGTAATATGTCATACAGCTATTTAAAGAAACCTTTTCGGATAGGAATATTAGTTTTAAAATATTAAAACTCCTTTTGACGTTTAAATCGGCTATTTAAGACGTAATACTTGCAATAAACATTGTTTATCATTCAATATTTAAGTTAATTAGATTATTAGTTAAAATATTCTTGTAATAACTCATAAAGGTAATTTAATAAACGTCTTCGGTAATAAATATTTGTTTTAAAGCATAAAAACTTCCTTTGTCGTCAAAATCGACTGTTTAAGACGAAATACTTGCAATATTGAATAATGAATCGTTCATTAATTGAGTTATTTCTACTTTTGTCTATAATATTGGTTTAATATCATGCACAGCTAATTTAATAAACGTCTTTAGTTAGTAATCCAACTTTAAACATATTAAAAGTACCTTAGACGTTATAATAGCCTGTTTTAAACAAAATACTTGTATGAAACCCTTTTTTTATGTACAATATATGAATTATTTTGGTTATTGGAATTAATGATCATGTAATATATCATATAGCTAATTAAATAAACCTCTTTGGATAAAAATGTTAGTTTTAATTTATTAAAACTCCTTTTGACGTCAAAATTGGCTGTTAAAAACGAAACACTTGAAATAAACATTGTTTATCGTAAAGTGTTTAAGTTATTCCATTTGTTGTTTATAATATTTTTGTAATATTTCGTACAGCTAATTAAATAAACGTCTTTAGTTAGTAATCCGAATTTAAAAATATTAAAAGTACTAATGACGTTAGAATAGGCTGTTTTAAATAAAATACTTGTACTAAACCCTTTTTTCTTGTACAATATATAAATTATTTTGATTATTGGCATTACTAATCATGTAATATATCATACAGCTAATTAAATAAACCTCTTCGGATAGGAATATTAGTTTTAATATATTAAAACTCCTTTTGACGTCAAAATCGGCTGTTTAAGACAAAATACTTGCAATAAACATTGTTTATCGTTCAATATTTAAGTTAATTCGATTATTAGTTAAAATATTCTTGTAATAACTCATAAAGGTAATTCAATAAACGTCTTTGGTTGAAAATATTTGTTTTAAAGCATCAAAACTTCCTATGACGTCAAAACCGACTGTTTAAGACGAAATACTTGCAAAAAACATTGTTTATCGTTCATTAATTGAGTTATTTCGACTTTTGATTATAATATTGGTATAATATTATGTGCAGCTATTTTAATAAACGTCTTTAGTTAGTAATCCAACTTTAAACATATTAAAAGTACTATACACGTTAAAATAGGCTGTTTTAAACAAAATACTTGTATTAAACCCTTTTTCCTCGTACACTTTATGAATTATTTTGAGTATTGGCATAAATATTCTTGTAATATGTCATACAGCTATTTAAATAAACCTTTTCGGATAGGAATATTAGTTTTAAAATATTAAAACTCCTTTTGACGTTTAAATCGGCTATTTAAGACGTAATACTTGCAATTAACATTGTTTATCATTCAATATTTAAGTTAATTCGATTATTAGTTAAAATATTCTTGTAATAACTCATAAAGGTAATTTAATAAACGTCTTCGGTAAAAAATATTTGTTTTAAAGCATAAAAACTTCCTTTGTCGTCAAAACCGACTGTTTAAGACGAAATACTTGCAATATTGAATAATGAATCGTTCATTATTTGAGTTATTTCTACTTTTGGTTATAATTTTGGTTTAATATTATGCACAGCTAATTTTATAAACATCTTTAGTTAGTAATCCAACTTTAAACATATTAAAAGTACTTTAGACGTTATAATAGGCTGTTTTAAACAAAATACTTGTATTAAACCCTTTTTTTTGTGCAATATAGGAATTTTTTTGGTTATTGGCATTAATGATCATGTAATATATCATATAGCTAATTAAATAAACCTCTTTGGATAGAAATATTAGTTTTAATTTATTAAAACTCCTTTTGACGTCAAAATTGGCTGTTAAAAACGAAACACTTGAAATAAACATTGTTTATCGTAAAGTGTTTAAGTTATTGCATTTGTTGTTTATAATATTTTTGTAATAACTCGAAAAGGTAATTTAATAAACGTCTTTAGTTAGTAATCCGAATTTAAAAATATTAAAAGTACTAATGACGTTAGAATAGGCTGTTTTAAACAAAATACTTGTACTAAACCCTTTTTTCTTGTACAATATATAAATTATTTTGATTATTGGCATTACTAATCATGTAATATATCATACAGCTAATTAAATAAACCTTTTCGGACAGGAATATTAGTTTTAATTTATTAAAACTCCTTTTGACGTAGAAATCGGCTATTTAAGACGAAATACTTGCAATAAACATTGTTTATCATTCAATATTTTAGTTATTTCGATTATTAGTTAAAATATTCTTGTAATAACTCATAAAGGTAATTTAATAAACGTCTTCGGTAAAATATATTTGTTTTAAAGCATAAAAACTTCCTTTGTCGTCAAAACCGACTGTTTAAGACGAAATACTTGCATTATTGAATAATGAATCGTTCATTATTTGAGTTATTTTGACTTTTGGTTATAATATTGGTTTAATATTATGCACAGCTAATTTAATAAACGTCTTTAGTTAGTAATCCAACTTTAAACATATTAAAAGTACTTTAGATGTTATAATAGGCTGTTTTAAACAAAATACTGTATTAAACCCTTTTTCATGTACAATATATGAATTATTTTGATTATTGGCATTAATGATCATGTAATATATCATATAGCTAATTAAATAAACCTCTTTGGATAGGAATATTAGTTTTAATTTATTAAAACTCCTTTTGACGTCAAAATCGGCTGTTTAAGACGAATGCTTGCAATAAACATTGTTTATCGTTCAATATTTAAGTTATTTCCATTATTAGTTAAAATATTCTTGTAATAACTCATAAAGGTAACTTAATAAACGTCTTCGGTTAAAAATATTTGTTTTAAAGCATCAAAACTTCCTATGACGTCAAAACCGACTGTTTAAGACGAAATACTTGCAAAAAACATTGTTTATCGTTCATTAATTGAGTTATGTCGACTTTTGATTATAATATTGATGTAATATTATGTGCAGCTATTTTAATAAACGTCTTTAGTTAGTAATCCAACTTTAAACATATTAAAAGTACTATACACGTTAAAATAGGCTGTTTTAAAAAAAATACTTGTATAAAACCCTTTTTCCTCGTAAATATTATTGATTATTTTGAGTATTGGCATTAATATTCTTGTAATATGTCATACAGCTATTTAAATAAACCTTTTCGGATAGGAATATTAGTTTTAAAATATTAAAACTCCTTTTGACGTTTAAATCGGCTATTTAAGACGTAATACTTGCAATAAACATTGTTTATCATTCAATATTTAAGTTAATTCGATTATTAGTTAAAATATTCTTGTAATAACTCATAAAGGTAATTTAATAAACGTCTTCGGTAAAAAATATTTGTTTTTAAGCATAAAAACTTCCTTTGTCGTCAAAACCGACTGTTTAAGACGAAATACTTGCAATATTGAATAATGAATCATTCATTAATTGAGTTATTTCTACTTTTGGTTATAATATTGGTTTAATATTATGCACAGCTAATTTAATAAACGTCTTTAGTTAGTAATCCAACTTTAAACATATTAAAAGTACTTTAGACGTTATAATAGGCTGTTTTAAACAAAATACTTGTATTAAACCCTTTTTTTTTGTACAATATATGAATTATTTTGATTATTGGCATTAATGATCATGTAATATATCATACAGCTAATTAAATAAACCTCTTCGGACAGGAATATTAGTTTTAAAGTATTAAAACTCCTTTTGACGTCAAAATCGGCTGTTTAAGACGAAAGCTTGCAATAAACATTGTTTATCGTTCAATATTTAAGTTATTTCGATTATTAGTTAAAATATTCTTGTAATAACTTAAAAAGGTAATTTAATAAACGTCTTTAGTTAGTAATCCGAATTTAAAAATATTAAAAGTACTAATGACGTTAGAATAGGCTGTTTTAAACAAAATACTTGTACTAAACCCTTTTTTCTTGTACAATATATAAATAATTTTGATTATTGGCATTACTAATCATGTAATATATCATACAGCTAATTAAATAAACCTCTTCGGATAGGAATATTAGTTTTAAAGTATTAAAACTCCTTTTGACGTCAAAATCGGCTGTTTAAGACGAAATACTTGCAATAACGTTGTTTATCGTTCAATATTTAAGTTAATTCGATAATTAGTTAAAATATTCTTGAAATAACTCATAAAGGTAATTTAATAAACGTATTCGGTTAAAAATATTTGTTTTAAAGCATCAAAACTTCCTATGACGTCAAAACCAACTGTTTAAGACGAAATACTTGCAAAAAACATTGTTTATCGTTCATTAACTGAGTTATTTCGACTTTTGATTATAATATTTTTGTAATATTTCGTACAGCTAATTGAATAAACGTCTTCAGTTAGTAATCCAAATTTAAACATATTAAAAGTACTATTGACGTTATAATAGGCTGTTTCAAACAAAATACTTGTACTAAACCATTTTTTCTTGTACAATATCTGAATTATTTTGATTATTGGCATTACTAATCATGTAATATATCATACAGCTAATTAAATAAACCTCTTCGGATAGGAATATTAATTTTAAAGTATTAAAACTCCTTTTGACGTTTAAATCGGCTATTTAAGACGAAATACTTGCAATCAACATTGTTTATCATTCAATATTTAAGTTAATTCGATTATTAGTTAAAATTTTCTTGTAATAACTCATAAAGGTAATTTAATAAACGTCTTCGGTAAAAAATATTTGTTTTAAAGCATAAAAACTTCCTTTGTTGTCAAAACCGACTGTTTAAGACGATATACTTGCATTATTGAATAATGAATCGTTCATTATTTGAGTTATTTCGACTTTTGGTTATAATATTGGTTTAATATTATGCACAGCTAATTTAATAAACGTCTTTAGTTAGTAATCCAACTTTAAACATATTAAAAGTACTTTAGATGTTATAATAGGCTGTTTTAAACAAAATACTTGTATTAAACTCTTTTTTCTTGTACAATATATGAATTATTTTGATTATTGGCATTAATGATCAATTAATATATCACATAGCTAATTAAATAAACCTCTTTGGATAGGAATATAAGTTTTAATTTATTAAAAAACCTTTTGACGTCAAAATTGGCTGTTTAAGACGAAATACTTGCAATAAACATTGTTTATCGTTCAATATTTAAGTTATTTCGATTATAAGTTAAAATATTCTTGTAATAACTCGAAAAGGTAATTTAAAAAACGTCTTTAGTTAGTAATCCGAATTTCAAAATATTAAAAGTACTAATGACGTTAGAATAGGCTGTTTTAAACAAAATACTTGTACTAAACCCTTTTTTCTTGTACAATATATAAATTATTTTGATTATTGGCATTACTAATCATGTAATATATCATACAGCTAATTAAATAAACCTCTTCGGATAGGAATATTAGTTTTAAAGTATTAAAACTCCTTTTGACGTTGAAATCGGCTATTTAAGACGAAATACTTGCAATAAACATTGTTTATCATTCAATATTTAAGTTATCTCGATTATTAGTTAAAATAATCTTGTAATAATTCACAAAGGTAATTTAATAAACGTCTTCGGTAAAAAATATTTGTTTTAAAGCATAAAAACTTCCTTTGTCGTCAAAACCGACTGTTTAAGACGATATACTTGCATTATTGAATAATGCATGGTTCATTATTTGAGTTATTTCGACTTTTGGTTATAATATTGGTTTATTATTATGCACAGCTAATTTAATAAACGTCTTTAGTTAGTAATCCAACTTCAAACATATTAAAAGTACTTCAGATGTTATAATAGGCTGTTTTAAACAATTACTTGTATTAAACTCTTTTTTCTTGTACAATATATAAATTATTTTGACTATTGGCATTATTGATCATGTAATATATCATATAGCTAATTAAATAAACCTCTTTGGATAGGAATATAAGTTTTAATTTATTAAAACACCTTTTGACGTCAAAATCGGCTGTTTAAGACGAAATACTTGCAATAAACATTGTTTATCGTTCAATATTTAAGTTATTTCGATTGTTAGTTAAAATATTCTTGTAATAACTCGAAAAGGTAATTTAATAATCGTCTTTAGTTAGTAATCCGAATTTAAAAATATTAAAAGTACTAATGACGTTAGAATAGGCTGTTTTAAACAAAATACTTGTACTAAACCCTTTTTTCTTGTACAATATAAAAATTATTTTGATTATTGGTATCACTAATCATGTAATATATCATACAGCTAATTAAATAAACCTCTTCGGATAGGAATATTAGTTTTAAAGTATTAAAACTCCTTTTGACGTTGAAATCGGCTATTTAAGACGAAATACTTGCAATAAACATTGTTTATCATTCAATATTTAAGTTATCTCGATCATTAGTTAAAATATTCTTGTAATAACTCATAAAGGTAATTTAATAAATGTCTTCGGTAAAAAATATTTGTTTTAAAGCATAAAAACTTCCTTTGTCGTCAAAACCGACTGTTTAAGACGAAATACTTGCATTATTGAATAATGAATCGTTCATTATTTGAGTTATTTCGACTTTTGGTTATAAAATTGGTTGAATATTATGCACAGCTAATTTAATAAACGTCTTTAGTTAGTAATCCAACTTTAAACATATTAAAAGTACTTTAGATGTTATAATAGGCTGTTTTAAACAAAATACTTGTATTAAACTCTTTTTTCTTGTACAATATATGAATTATTTTGACTATTGGCACTAATGATCATGTAATATATCATATAGCTAATTAAATAAACCTTTTTGGATAGGAATATAAGTTTTATCGTTTGACGTAAAAATCGGCTGTTTGAGACAAAATACTTGCAGTAAACTTTGTTTATCGTTTATTATTTAAGTTATTTCGATTATTAGTTACAATTTTCTTGTAATAACTCGTAAAGGTGATTCACTAAACGTTTTCGGTAAGGAATATTAGTTTTAAAATATTTAAACTCCTTTTGAAGTCAAAATCAGCGATTGAAGACGAAATACTTAGGATAAACATTGTTGATCGTATATTATTTGAGTTATTTCAATTTTTGTTTATAATATTCCTGTAATATTATGTACAGCTAATTAAATTAAAGCTCTTCCGTTGGGAATATTAGTTTTAAAGTATTAAAACTCCTTTTGAAGTCAAATCAGCTGTTTGAGACAAAATACTTGCAGTAAACATTGTTTATCGTTCATTATTTAAGTTATTTTGATAATTAGTTACAATATTCTTGTAGTAACTCGTAAAGGTAATTTAATGAACGTCTTCGGTTAAAAATATTAGTTTTAAAGTATTAAAACACCTTTTGACGTCAAACTCGGCTGTTTAAGACAAAATACTTGCAATACTCATTGTTTATCGTACACTATATGAGTTTTTTCGACTTTTGGTTATAATATTCTTGAAATATTTTGTACATCTAATTGAATCAACGTCTTTGGTTAGTAGTCTAACTTAAAACATATTAAACGTACTATAGACGTTATAATAGGTTGTTTTAAACAAAATACTTGTATTAAACCGTTTCTTTATCGTACACCAAATAAATTATTTTGATAATTGGCATTAATATTCTTGTAATATACCATACAGCTATTTTAATAAACCTCTTCGGTTAAAAATAGTATTTTAAAATATAAAAACTCCTTTTGACGTCAAAATCGGCTTTTTAAGACAAAACTATTGCAATAAACATTGTTTATCGTTCAATATTTAAGTTATTTCGATTATTAGTTAAAATATTCTTGTAATAACTCATAAATGTAATTTAATAAACGTTTTCGGTTATAAATATTTGTTTCAAAGCATCAAAACTTCCTTTGACTTCAAAACCGACTGTTTAAGACGAAATACTTGTAATAAACATTATTTATCGTACATTATTTAAGTTATTTCGACTGTTGGTTATAATATACTTGTATTATTTCATACAGCTAATTAAATAAAGCTTTTCGGTGAGGAATATTAATTTAAAAGTATTAAAACTAGTTTTAAAGTATGAAAAGTCCCTTTAACGTCAAAATCGGCTGTTTAAGAAGAAACACTTGCAATAAACATTGTTTATTTTACATTATTTAAATTAATTCGACTTTTAGTAGTAAAATTTTTGTAATACTTGTATAGCTAATTTAATAAAGGTCTTCGGTTAGTAATCTAGCTTTAAGCATAAAAAAGTACTATAGTTCTTTTAATAGGCTGTTTAAGATGAATTACGTGAAATAAACATTGTTTATCGTTCATTATTGGAGTTATTTTAATTTTTCGTTATAAATTGCTTGTATTATATCATAGAGCTAATTTCTTAAACATCTTCGAATAGGAATATTAGTTTTAAAGTATTAAATTACCTTTTTACGTCGGATTCAACTTTTCAAGACAAAATACTAGCAATACACATTGTTTATCGTTATTAAATTGAATTATTTCGATTTTTAGTTACAATATTCTAGTAATAATTCGTAAAGGTAATTTAATAATGGTCTTCGGCTAAAATTATTAGTTTTAAAAAATTAAAACTCCTTTTGAAGTCAAAATCGCCTGTTTAAGACTTGCAATAAACATTGTTTATCGAAAAGTAAATATTTTATTTTAATTTTTTATTATAATATTCGTCCAATACTTCGTACAGCTAATTAAATAAAGCTCTTCGGTTAGTAATAATAGTTTTAAAGTATTTAAACTCCTTTTGACGTCAAAATTGGCTGTTAAAAACGAAACACTTGAAATAAACATTGTTTATCGTAAAGTGTTTAAGTTATTTGTTGTTTATAATATTGTTGTAATATTTCGTACAGCTAATTAAATAAACGTCTTCAGTTAGTAATCCAAATTTAAACATATTAAAAGTACTATTGACGTTATAATAGGCTGTTTCAAACAAAATACTTGTATTAAACACTTTTTTCTTGTACAATATATAAATTATTTTAATTATTGGCATTACTAATCATGTAATTTATCATACAGTTTATTAAATTAACCTTTTCGGTAAGGAATATTAGTTTTAAATTATTAAAACTCCTTTTGACGTCAAAATCGGCTGTTTAAGACGAAATACTTGCAATAAACATTGTTTATCATTCAATTTTTAAGTTATTTCGATTATAAGTTAAAATATTCTTGTAATAACTCATAAAGGTAAATTAATAAACGTTTTCGGTAAAAAATATTTGTTTTAAAGCATAAAAACTTCCTTTGTCGTCAAAACCGATTGTTTAAGATGAAATACTTGCAATATTTAATAATGAATCGTTCATTATTTAAGTTATTTCGGTTTTGATTATAATATTGGTGTAATATTTAGCACAGCTAATTTAATAAACGTCTTTAATTTGTAATCGAACTTTAAACATATTAAAAGTACTTTAGACGTTATAATAGGCGATTTTAAACAAAATACTTGTATTAAACCCTTTTTTTCTTGTACAATTAATGAATTATTTTGATTATTGGCATTAATAATCATGTAATATATCATATAGCTAACTAAATAAACCTCTTCGGTTAGTAATATAATAGTAATTTTAATACTTTAAAACTCATATTCCTATCCGAAGAGGTTATTTAATTAGCTGTATGACATATTACAAGAATATTAATGCTAATACTCAAAATAATTCAAATAGTGTACGACAAAAAAGGTTTTAATACAAGTATTTTGTTTAAAAGAGCCTATTTTAACGTCTATAGTACTTTTAATATGTTAAAAGTTGGATTACTAACTAAAGACGTTTATTAAATTAGCTGCACATAATATTACACCAATATTATAATCAAAAGTCGAAATACTTAATTAATGAGCGATAAAAAATGTTTTTTGCAAGTATTTCGTTTTAAACATTCCGTTTTGACGTAAAGGGAAGTTTTCATGCTTTTAAACAAATATTTTTAACCGAAGACGTTTATTAAATAACCTCTATGAGTTATTACAAGATTATTTTAACTAACAATCGAAATAAATTAAATATTTAACGATAACCAATGTTTATTGCAAGTATTTCGTCTTAAATAGCCGATTATGACGTCAAAGGGAGTTTTAATACTTTAAAACTAAAACTCATATCCGAAGAGCTTTTTTTAATTAGCTGTATGAGTTATTACAAGAATATTGTAACTAATAAATCAAAATAACTCAAATAATGAATGATAAACAATGTTTATTGCAAGTATTTTGTCTTAAACCGCCGAATTTGACATCAAAAGCAATTTCAATGCTTTAAAACTAATATTCCTAACCGAAGAGCTTCATTTAATTAGCTGTACGAAATAACACACGAATATTATAACCAACAATCGCAATAACTTAAATACTGTACGATAAACAATGTTTGTTGCAATACTTCGTCTTAAACAGCTGATTTTGACTTTAAAAGGAGTTTGAATAATTTAAAACTAATATTCCTAACCGTAAAGGCTTATTCAATTACCTGTATGGTATATTACAAGCAAATTATATCTAATAATCAAAATAACTCTAATAATGAACGATAAACAATGTTTATGGCAAGTATTTCGTCTTAAACAGCTCATTTGACGTCGAAAGAAGTTTTAATAGTTTAAAACTAATATTCCTAACCGATTAGGTTTATTAAATTAGCTGTACGATATATTCAGAAGATTTTTAATGCCAATAATGAAAATAATTTATTAGTGTACTAGAAATAAGGGTTTAGTACAAGTATTTTGTTTAAAACAGCCTATTATAATGTCTATAGTACTTTTAAATTGTTTAAAGTTAGATTACTAACCGAAGACGTTCATTAAATTAGCTATAAAATTATTACAAGAATAATGTAACTAATAATCAAAATAACTTAAATAATGAACTATAAACAATGTTTATTGCAAGTATTTCGTCTTAAACAACCGATTTTGACGTCAAAACTAGTTTAAATACTTTGAAACTAATTTTATTAATCGAAAAACTTTTTTAAACTACCCTTACGAGTTATTACTAGAACAATTTAACTAATAATCGAAATAATTTAAATAAATAACGATAAACAATGTTTATTGCAAGTATTTCGTCTTAAACAACCGATTTTAACGTCAAAAGGTGTTTTAATACTTCAAAACTGATATTTTTAACCAAAGACGTTTATAAAATTATCTTTACGAGTTATTACAAGAATATTGTAAGTAATAATCGAAATAATTCAACTAATGAACGATAAACAATGTTAATGGCATGTATTTCGTCTTAAACAGCCAATTTCGACATCAAATGGAGTTTTAATACTCTAAAACTAATTTAAATACTTTAAAACTAATTTTAATACTGTAAAATTAACATTTTTAACTGAAGACCTTAATTAAATTTTCCTTACGAGTTATTACTAAAATATTTTAACTAATAATCGAAACAACTCAAATAAATATCGATAAACAATTTTTATTGCAAGTATTTTGTCTCAAAAAGCCGATTTTGACGTCAAAAGGTGTTTTAATACTTTAAAACTAATATTCCTAACCGAATATGTTTAATTAGTTAATTGTATGGTATATTACAAGCATTTTGTAACCAAAAATTGAAATAACTCAAATAATGTACTATAAACAATGTTTATTGCTAGTTTTTCGTCTTAAAAAGACAATTTTGACGTCAAAAAAAGTTTAAATATTTTAAAACTAATATTCCTAACCAAAAAGGTTTATTTAGTTAACTGTATGATATATTTCAAAAATATTAAAAACAATAATCAAAATAACTCGAATAATGAACGATAAACAATTTTTATTGCAAGTATTTCGTTTTAAACAGCTGATTTGACGTCAAAAGAAGTTTTAATACTTAAAAATAATATTCATTACCGAAGATGTTTATTTAATAAGCTGTATGATATACTATAATAAAATAATAACCAACAATTGAAAAAACTTAAATACTGTACGATAAACAGTCTTTATTGCAAATGTTTCGTCTTAAACAGCCGATTTTCGAGTCAAAAGGACTTTTAATACTTTAAAACTAATGTTTCTAACCAAAGAGGTTTATTTAATAAGCTGTATCATTTATTAAAAGAATATTAATGTAATAATCAAAATAAATCATATAATATAATAAGGGTTTAATACAAGTATTTTGTTCAAAACAGCCTATTATAACATATATAGAATGTACTTTTAATATGTTTAAAGTTGGATTAATAACTAAAGACGTTTAGAAAATTAGCTATAAAATTTATACAAGAATATCATTACTAAAAGCCGAAATAACTCAAATAATGTACGATAAACAATGTTATTGCTAGTATTTCTTCTTAAACAGCTGATTTTGACGTCAAATGGAGTTATAATAATTTATATAATATTTCTAACTGAAGAACTTTATTTAATTAGCTGTACAAAATATTACGAGAAGATTATAACCAACAATCGATACAACTCAAATAATGTACGTTAAACAATGTTTATTGCGAGTATTTCGTCTTAAACAGACAATTTTGACGTCAAAAGGAGTTTTAATACTTTAAAACTAATATTCCTAACCGAAGAGGTTTATTTAAATAGCTGTACGAAATATTACAGGAACATTATAACCAACAATCGCAATAACTTAAATATTGTACGATAAACAATGTTTGTTGCATATGTTTCGTCTTAAATAGCCGATTTTGACGTCAAAAGGAGTTTTAAAATTAATATTTTTAACTGAAGATGTTAATTAAATTACCTTTAAGAGTTATTACAAGAATATTATTTTTAATAATCGAAATAACTCAAATAATGAACGATAAACAATGTTTACTGCAAGTATTTCGTCTTAAACAGCCGATTTTGACGTCAAAAGTAGTTTTAATACTTTAATACTAATATATCTATCCGAAGATGTTTATTTAAATAGCTGTATGATATATTACATGATTATTAATACCAATAATCAAAATTATTCATATATTGTACAAGAAAATATGGTTTAATACAAGTATTTTGTTTAAAACAGCCTATTATAACGTCTATAGTACTTTTAATATGTTAAAAGTTGGATTACTAATTAAAGACATTTATTTAATTAGCTGTGCATAATATTACCCAATATTATAACCAAAAATCGAAATAACTCAAATACTGAACGATAAACAATGCTTATTGCAAGTATTTCGTCTTAAACAGTAAGTTTTGACGTCAAAGGAAGTTTTGATGCTTTAAAACAAATATTTTTAACCGAAACGTTTATTAAATTACCTTTATGAGTTATTCCAACAATATTTTAACTAATAATCGAAATAACTTAAATTCTGAACGATAAACAATGTTTATTCCAAGTATTTTGTCTTAAACAGCCGATTTAAACGTCAAAAGAAGTTTTAATACTTTAAAACTAATATCCTAACGGAGATGTTTATTTAATTAGCCGTATGATATATTACAAGAATACTAATATAATAATCAAAGTAATCCAAATAACGTCGGTTAAAAAGGGTTTAATATAGTTATTCTGTTTAAAAAAGCCTATTATAACATCTATAGTTCTTTTAATATGTTTAAAGTTATATTACTAACCAAAGACGTTTATTAAATTAGCTGTACAAAATTACACGAATATTATAACCAAAAGTCAAAATAACTTAAACAATGTACAATAAACAATGTTTATTGCAAGTATTTGGTTTAAACAGCCGATTTTGACGTCATAAGAAGTTTTAAAACTTTAAACTATTTTTTATAACCAAAGACGTTTATTAAATTACCTTTACAAGTTATTACAAGAATATTGTAACTAATAATCAAAAAAACTCAAATAATGAACGATAAACAATGTTTAATGCAAGTATTTCGTCTCAAACAGCCGATTTTGACGTCAAAAGGAGTTTTAATACATTAAAACTAATAATTCTATCCGAAGAGGTTTATTTAATTAGCTATATGACATATTACATGATCATTAATGCTAATAATCAAAATAATTTATTTATTGTACAAGAAAAAAGGGTTTAATACAAGTATTTTGTTTAAAATCGCCTATTACAACGTCTAAAGTACTTATAATATGTTTAAAGTTCGATTATTAACTAAAGACGTTTATTAAATTAGCTGTGCATAATATTACACCAATATTATAATCAAAAGTCGAAATAACTCTAATAATGAACGATTCATTATTCAATATTGCAAGTATTTCATCTTAAACAATCGGTTTTGACGACAAAGGAAGTTTTGATGCTTTAAAACGAATATTTTTTACTGAAGACGTTTATTAAATTACCTTTATGAGTTATTACAAGAATATTTTAACTTATAATCGAAATAACTTTAAAATTGAATGATAAACAATGTTTATTGCAAGTATTTCGTCTTAAATAGCCGATTTTGACGTCAAAAGGAGTTTTAATACTTTAAAACTAATATTCCTAACCGAAGAGCTTTATTTAAATAGCTGTACGAAATATTACAGGAACATTATAACCAACAATCGCAATAACTTAAATATTGTACGATAAACAATGTTTGTTGCAAATGTTTCGTCTTAAATAGCCGATTTTGACGTCAAAAGGAGTTTTAAAATTAATATTTTAAACTGAAGATGTTAATTAAATTACCTTTAAGAGTTATTACAAGAATATTATTTTTAATAATCGAAATAACTCAAATAATGAACGATAAACAATGTTTACTGCAAGTATTTCGTCTTAAACAGCCGATTTTGACGTCAAAAGTAGTTTTAATACTTTGAAACTAATATTTCATCCGAAGATGTTTATTTAAATAGCTGTATGATATATTTTATTATTATTAATACCAATAATCAAAATTATTCATATATTGTACAAGAAAATATGGTTTAATACAAGTATTTTGTTTAAAACAGCCTATTATAACGTCTATAGTACTTTTAATATGTTAAAAGTTGGATTACTAATTAAAGACATTTATTAAATTAGCTGTGCATAATATTACCCAATATTATAACCAAAAATCGAAATAACTCAAATACTGAACGATAAACAATGCTTATTGCAAGTATTTCGTCTTAAACAGTAAGTTTTGACGTCAAAGGAAGTTTTAATGCTTTAAAACAAATATTTTTAACCGAAACGTTTATTAAATTACCTTTATGAGTTATTCCAACAATATTTTAACTAATAATCGAAATAACTTAAATTCTGAACGATAAACAATGTTTATTCCAAGTATTTTGTCTTAGACAGCCGATTTAAACGTCAAAAGAAGTTTTAATACTTTAAAACTAATATCCTAACGGAGATGTTTATTTAATTAGCCGTATGATATATTACAAGAATACTAATATAATAATCAAAGTAATCCAAATAACGTCGGTTAAAAAGGGTTTAATATAGTTATTCTGTTTAAAAAAGCCCATTATAACATCTATAGTTCTTTTAATATGTTTAAAGTTATATTACTAACCAAAGACGTTTATTAAATTAGCTGTACAAAATTACACGAATATTATAACCAAAAGTCAAAATAACTTAAACAATGTACAATAAACAATTTTTATTGCAAGTATTTGGTTTAAACAGCCGATTTTGACGTCATAAGAAGTTTTAAAACTTTAAACTATTTTTTATAACCAAAGACGTTTATTAAATTACCTTTACAAGTTATTACAAGAATATTGTAACTAATAATCAAAAAAACTCAAATAATGAACGGTAAACAATGTTTAAGGCAAGTATTTCGTCTCAAACAGCCGATTTTGACGTCAAAAGGAGTTTTAATACATTAAAACTAATAATTCTATCCGAAGAGGTTTATTTAATTAGCTATATGACATATTACATGATCATTAATGCTAATAATCAAAATAATTTATTTATTGTACAAGAAAAAAGGGTTTAATACAAGTATTTTGTTTAAAATCGCCTATTATAAAGTCTAAAGTACTTATAATATGTTTAAAGTTCGATTATTAACTAAAGACGTTTATTAAATTAGCTGTGCATAATATTACACCAATATTATAATCAAAAGTCGAAATAACTCTAATAATGAACGATTCATTATTCAATATTGCAAGTATTTCATCTTAAACAATCGGTTTTGACGACAAAGGAAGTTTTGATGCTTTAAAACGAATATTTTTTACCGAAGACGTTTATTAAATTACCTTTATAAGTTATTACAAGAATATTTTAACTAATAATCGAAATAACTTAAATATTGAATGATAAACAATGTTTATTGCAAGTATTTCTTCTTAAACAGCCGATTTTGACGTCAAAAAGAATTTTAATACTTTAAAACTAATATTCCTATCCGAAGAGGTTAATTTAATAAACTGTATGATAAATTACATGACTAATAATGCGAATATCGAAAATAATTTATATATTGTACATGAAAAATTGGTTTAATACAAGTATTTTGTTTGAAACAGCCTATTATAACGTCAATAGTACTTTTAATATGTTTAATTTTGATTACTAACTTCAGACGTTTATTTAATTAGCTGTTCGAACTATTACAAAAATATTATAAACAACAAATGGAATAACTTAAACACTTTACGATAAACAATGTTTATTTCAAGTGTTTCGTTTTTAACAGCCAAATTTGACGTCAAAAGGAGTTTTAATACTTTAAAACTAATATTCCTAACCGAAGAGCTTTATTTAATTAGCTGTACGAAGTATTGGACGAATATTATAATAAAAAATTAAAATAAATTATATAATGTACGATAAACAATGTTTATTGCAAGTCTTAAAAAGGCGATTTTGACGTCAAAAGGAGTTTTAATTTTTTAAAACTAATAATTTTAATCGAAGACCATTATTAAACTACCTTTACGAATTATTACTAGAATATTGTAACTAATAATCAAAATAATTCAATTTAATAACGATAAACAATGTGTTTTACTAGTATTTTGTCTTGAAAAGTCGAATCCGACGTAAAAAGGTATTTTAATACTTTAAAACTAATATTCCTAATCGAAGAGGTTTAAGAAATTAGCTCTATGATATAATACAAGCATTTTATAACAAAAAATTAAAATAACTCAAATAATGAACGATAAACAATGTTTATTTCACGTAATTCGTCTTAAACAGCCTATTAAAAGAACTATAATACTTTTTTATGCTTAAAGCTAGATTACTAACCGAAGACGTTTATTAAATTAGCTATACAAAATATTACAAAAATTTTATTACTCAAAGTCGAATTAACTCAAACAATGTAAAATAAACAATGTTTATTGCAAGTATTTCTTCTTAAACAGCCGATTTTGACATCAAAGGGAGTTTTAATAATTTATAATTAATATTTCTAACTGAAGAACTTTATTTAATTAGCTGTACAAAATATTACGAGAAGATTATAACCAACAATCGATACAACTCAAATAATGTACGATAAACAATGTTTATTGGAAGTATTTCGTCTTAAACAGCCGATTTTGACGTCAAAAGAAGTTTTAATACTTTTAAACTAATATTCCTCACCGAAAAGCTTTATTTAATTAGCTGTATAAAATATTACAAGAATATTATAACCAACAGTCGAAATAACTTAAATACTGTACGATAAACAATGTTTATTACAAGTATTTCGTCTTAAACAGTCGGTTTTGAAGTCAAAGGAAGTTTTGATGCTTTGAAACAAATATTTTTAACCGAAGACGTTTATTAAATTACCTTTATGAGTTATTACAAGAATATTTTAACTAATAATCGAAATAACTTAAATATTGAACGATAAACAATGTTTATTGCAATATTTTCGTCTTAAAAAGCCGATTTTTACGTCAAAAGGAGTTTTTATATTTTAAAAATACTATTTTTAACCGAAGAGGTTTATTAAAATAGCTGTATGGTATATTACAAGAATATTAATGCCAATAATAAAAATAATTCATTTAGTTTACGATAAAGAAACGGTTTCATACAAGTATTTTGTTTAAAACAACCTATTATAACGTCTATATTACGTTTAATATGTTTTAAGCTAGACTACTAACCAAAGACATTGATTCAATTAGATGAACAAAATATTTCAAGAATATTATAACCAAAAGTCGAAATAACTCAAATAGTGTACGATAAACAATGTTTATTGCAAGTATTTTGTCTTAAACAGCCGATTTTGACGTCAAAAGGTGTTTTGATACTTTAAAACTAATATTTTTAACCGAAGACGTTAAAAAATTACCTTTACGAGTTACTACAAGATATTGTAACTGATTATCAAAATAACTTAAATAATGAACGATAAACAATGTTTACTGCAAGTATTTTGTCTCAAACAGCCGAT
Source organism: Thalia democratica (assembly GCF_965202585.1). Lineage (NCBI taxonomy): Eukaryota > Metazoa > Chordata > Thaliacea > Salpida > Salpidae > Thalia > Thalia democratica. The sequence continues at coordinate 12,240,699 of NC_139172.1, forward strand.
TTTGACGTCAAGAGGAGTTTTAATAAATTAAAACTAATATTCCTATCCAAAAAGGTTTATTTAATCAGCTGTATGACATATTACAAGAATATTAATGCCAATAATCAAAATAATCAATAAAGTGTACGAGGAAAAAGGGTTTAATAGAAGTATTTTGTTTAAAACAGCCTATTTTAACGTGTATAGTACTTTTAATATGTTTAAATTCGGATTACTAACTAAAGACGTTTATTAAAATAGCTGCACATAATATTACACCAATATTATAATCAAAAGTCGAAACAACTCAATTAATGAACAAAAAACAATGTTTTTTGCAAGTATTTCGTCTTAAACAGTCGTTTTGACGTCATAAGAAGTTTTGATGCTTTAATAAATATATTTTTAACCGAAGACGTTTATTAAATTACCTATTTAAGTTATTACAAGAATATTTTAACTAATATTCGAAATAACTTAAATATTGAACGATAAATAATGTTTATTGCAAGTGTTTCGTCTTAAACAGCCGATTTTGACGTCAAAAGGAGTTTTAATAAATTAAAACTAATATTCCTATCCAAAGAGGTTTATTTAATTAGCTATATGATATATTACATGATCATTAATGCCAATAATCAAAATAATTCATATATTGTACAAGAAAAAAGGGTTTAATACAAGTATTTTGTTTAAAACAGCCTATTATAACATCTAAAGTACTTTTAATATGTTTAAAGTTAGATTACTAACTAATGACGTTTATTAAATTAGCTGTGCTTAATATTAAACCAATATTTTAACCAAAAGTCGAAATAACTCAAATAATGAACGATTCATTATTCAATATTGCAAGTATTTCGTCTTAAACAGTCGGTTTTGACGACAAAGGAAGTTTTTATGCTTTAAAACAAATATTTTTTACCGAAGACGTTTATTAAATTACCTTTATGAGTTATTACAAGAATATTTTAACTAATAATTGAAATAACTTAAATATTGAATGATAAACAATGTTTATTTCAAGTATTTCGTCTTAAATAGCCGATTTTGACGTCAAAAGGTGTTTTAATACTTTAAAACTAATATTCCTATCCGAAGAGGTTTATTTAATTAGCTGTATGATATATTACATGATTAGTAATGCCAATAATCAAAATAATTTATATATTGCACAAGAAAAAAGGGTTTAGTACAAGTATTTTGTTTAAAACAGCCTATTCTAACGTCAATAGTACTTTTAATATGTTTAAATTTGGATTACTAACTAAAGACGTTTATTTAATAAGCTGTACGAAATATTACAAAATTATTATAAACAACAAATATTATAACTTAAACACTTTACGATAAACAATGTTTATTTCAAGTGTTTCGTTTTTAACAGCCAATTTTGACGTCAAAAAGAGTTTTAATAAATTAAAACTAATATTCCTATCCAAAGAGGTTTATTTAATTAGCTATATGATATATTACATGATTAGTAATGCCAATAATCAAAATAATTCATATATTGTACAAGAAAAAAGGGTTTAGTACAAGTATTTTGTTTGAAACAGCCTATTAAAACGTCAATAGTACTTTTAATATGTTTAAATTTGGATTACTAACTAAAGACGTTTATTTATTTAGCTGTACGAAATATTACAAAAATATTATAAACAAGAAATGGAATAACTTAAACACTTTACAATAAACAATGTTTATTTCAAGTGTTTCGTTTTAAACAGCCCATTTTGACGTCAAAAATAGTTATAATACTTTAAAACTAATATTTCTAACCGAAGCCCATTATTAAAATACCTTTACGAATTATTACTAGAATATTGTAACTAAAAATCGAAATAATTCAATTTAATAACGATAAACAATGTATATTGCAAGTATTTGTCTTAAAATGCCGATTTTGACGTAAAAAGGTGTTTTAATACTTTTAAACTAATATTCCTAACCGAATAGGTTTAAGAAATTAGCTGTATGATATAACACAAGCATTTTATAACGAAAAATTTAAATAACTCAAATAATGAACGATAAACAATGTTTATTGCACGTAATTCGTCTTAAACAGCCTATTATAAGGTCTATAGTACTTTTTTATATTTAAAGCTAGATTACTAACCGAAAACGTTTATTAAATTAGCTATACAAATATTACAAAAATTTTATTACAAAAGTCGAATTAACTCAAATAATGTAAAATAAACAATGTTTATTGCAAGTGTTTCTTCTTAAACAGCCGATTTTGACTTTAAAGGGACTTTTAATACTTTAAAACTAGTTTTAATACTTTTAAACTAATATTCCTCACCGAAAAGCGTTTATTTATTTAGCTGTTAGAAATATTTCAAGAATATTATAACCAACAGTCGAAATAACTTTAATTCTGTACGATAATCAATGTTTATTACAATTATTTCGTCTTAAACAGTCGGTTTTGAAGTCAAAGAAGTTTTGATGCTTTGAAACAAATATTTTTAACCGAAGACGTTTATTAAATTACCATAATGAGTTATTAAAAGAATATTTTAACTAATAGTCGAAATAACTTTAATATTGAACGATAAACAATGTTTATTGCAATAGTTTCGTCTTAAAAAGCCGATTTTGACGTCAAAAGTCAAAAATATTTTTCAACCGAAGAGGGTTATTAAAACAGCTGTATGGTATATCACAACTATATTAATTTCAATAATTAAAATAATTCATTTAGTGTACGATAAAGAAACGGTTTAATACAAGTATTTTGTTTAAAACAGCCTATTATAACGTCTATAGTACGTTTAATATGTTTTAAGTTAGAAAACTAACAAAAGACATTAATTAAATTAGATGTACAAAATATTTCAAGAATATTATAACCAAAAGTCGAAATAACTCAATTAGTGTACGATAAACAATGTTTATTGCAAGTATTTTGTCTTTAACAGCCGATTTTGACGTCAAAAGGTGTTTAAATACTTTAAAACTAATATTTTTAACCGAAGACGTTTATTAAATTATCTTTACGAGTTATTACATGAATATTGAAACTAACTATCAAAATAACTCAAATAATGAACGATAAACAATGTTTACTGTAAATTTTTGTCTCAAACAGCCGATTTTGACGTCAAAAGGAGTTTTAATACTTTTTAACTAATATTCCTAACGCAAGAGCTTATTTTAATTAGTTGTACGAAATAATACAGGAATATTATAAACAAAAGTCGAAATAACTCAAATAATGTACGATAAACAATGTTTATTGTAAGTAATTCGTCTCAAACAGCCGATTTTGACGTCAAAAGGAGTTTTAATACATTAAGGTAATATTCCTATCCGAAGAGGTTTATTTAATTAGCTATATGATATATTACATGATCATTAATGCCAATAATCAAAATAATTCATATATTGTACTAGAAAAAAGTGTTTAATACAACTTTTTTGTTTAAAACAGCCTATTATAACGTCTAAAGTACTTTAAATAGTTTAAAATTGGTTTACGAACTAAAGACGTTTATTAAATTAGCTGTGCATTCATTATTCATTATTCAATATTGCAAGTATTTCAACAGTCGGTTTTGACGACAAAGAAAGTTTTTATGCTTTAAAACAAATATATTCAACCGAAGACGTTTATTTGATTACCTTTATGAGTTATTACAAGAATGTTTTAACTAGTAATCGAAATAACTTAAATATTGAATAATAAACAATGTTTATTGCAAGTATTTCGTCTTAAACAGCTGATTTAAACGTCAAAAGGAGTTTTAATACTTTAAAACTAATATCCTAACCGAAGATGTTTTTTTAATTAGCCGTATGATATATTGAAGGAATAATAATATAATAATCAAAGTAACTCGAATAACGTACGATAAAAAAGTATTTAATATAGTTATTTTGTTTTAAAAAGCCTTTTCATAATATCTAATTAAAGTTATAATACTAACCTAAGACGTTTATAAAACTAGCTATACAAAATATTAATAGATTATTATAATCAAAGGTCGAAATAACTCAAATAATGTAAAATAAAAAATGTTTATTGCAAGTATTTTGTCTTAAACAGCCGATTTTGACGTCAAAAGGAGTTTTAAAACTTTAAAACTAATACTTTTAACCAAAGACGTTTATTAAATTACCTTTACGAGTTATTACAAGAATATTGTAACTAAAAATCGAAATAACTCAAATAATAAACGATAGACAATGTTTATTTTAAGTATTTCGTCTTAAACCGCCGATTTTGACATGAAAAGAAGTTTAAATACTTTAAAAGTATTATTCCTTACCAAAAAGGTTAATTTAATTAGCTGTATGACATATTTCAAGAATATTAATATTAATAATCAAAGTAATTCAAATAACGTATATAAAAAAGGGTTTGATATAGTTATTTTGTTTAAAACAGTCTACTATAACGTCTATAGTACTTTTAATATGTTCAAAGTTAAATTACTAACCTAAGACGTTTATTAAATTAGCTGTACAAAATATTACAAGAACATTATAACCATAAGTCGAAATAACTCAAATAATGTACAATAAGCATGTTTATTGCATGTATTTCGTCTTAAACAGCTGATTTTGACGTCAAAAGGAGTTCTAATACTTTAAAACTAATATTTTTAACTTACGACCTTTATTAAATTACACTTACCAGTTATTACTAAAATATTGTAACTATAAATCGAAATAACTTAAAAAATGAACCATAAGCAATGTTTATTGCAAGTATTTCGTCTTTAACAGCCAATTTCGACGTCGAAAGAAGTTTTAATATGTAAAATTAATAATCCTAACCGAAGAGGTTTATTTAATTAGCTGTATGATATATTACAAGAATATTAATGCCAATAATTAAAAAAACTAATACAATGTACAAGAAAAAAGGGTTCAATACAAGTATTTTGTTTAAAACAGATTATTATAACGTCTATAGAACTTTTAATATATTTAAAGTTAGATTACTAACCAAAGACGTTTAATGAATTAGCTGTACAAAATGTTACAAGAATATTATAACCAAAAGTCTAAATAATTCCAATATTGTACGATAAACAATGTTTATTGTAAGTATTTCGTCTTAAACAGCCGTTTTTGACGTCAAAAGTAATTTTAATTGTTTAAAACTAATAATCCTAACCGAAGAGGTTTAAGAAATTAGCTGAATGATATAATACAAGCATTTTATAACGAAAAATTAAAATAACTCAAATAATGAACGATAAACAATGTTTCTTGCAAGTATTTCGTCTTAAACAGCCTATTTTAAGGTCTATAGTACTTTTTAATGTTTAAAGCTATATTACTAACCGAAGATGTTTATTAAATTACATATACAAAATATTACAAAAATTTTTTTACTAAAAGTCGAATTAACTCAAATAATGTAAAATAAACAATGTTTATTGCTAGTATTTCTTCTTAAACAGCTGATTTTGAAGTTAAAGGGACTTTTAATATTTAAAACTAGTTTTAATTTTTTTAAACTAATATTCCTCACCGAATATTTTTATTAAATTAGCTGTATGAAATATTACAAGAATTTTATAACCAACAGTCGAAATAACTTAAATACTGTACGATAAACAATGTTTGTTGCAAGTGTTTAGTCTTGAATTGCCGATTTTGACGTCAAAAGGAGTTCTAAAATTAATATTTTTAACCTAAGACAATTGTTAAATTACCTTTAAGAGTTATTACAAGAATATTGTTTTTAATAATCAAAATAACTCAAATAATGAACGATAAACAATGTTTACTGTAAGTATTTCGTCTAAAACAGCCGATTCTGACGTCATAAGGAGTTTTAATACTTTAAAACTAATATTTGTATCCGAAGAGGTTTATTTAATTAGCTGTATGATATATTACATGATTAATAATATCAATAATCAAAGTAATTCAAATAACGTACAATAAAAAAGGGTTAGATAAAATTATTTTGTTTTAAACAGTCTACTATAACGTCTATAGTACTTTTAGTATGTTAAAAGATAGATTACTAACCTAAGAAGTTTATTAATCTAGCTGTACAAAATATTACAACAACATTAGAACCAAAAGACTAAATAACTCAAATAATGTACGATAAGCATGTTCATTGAAAATATTTCGTTTTAAACAGCCGATTTTGACGTCAAATAGTGTGACAATATTTTAAAACTAACATTCCTAACCGAAGAGCTATATTTAATCAGCTCTAGAAAATAATACAAGAATGTTATAACGAACATTTAATATAACTTAAATACTGTACGATAAACAATGTTTATTAAAAGTTTTTCGTCTTAAACAGCCGATTTTGATGTCTAAAGGAGTTTTAAACTTCAATACCAATATACTAACCGAGGATGTTTATTAAATTAGCCGTATGATATATTACAAGAATACTAATATAATAATCAAAATAATTTGAATAACGTACGATTAAAAAGGGTTTAATATAGTTATTCTGTTTAAAAAAGCCTATTATAACGTCTATAGTACTTTTAATATGTTTAAAGTTATATCACTAACCAAAGACGTTTATTAAATTAGCTGTACAAAAATTACACGAATATTATAACCAAAAGTCAAAACAACTAAAACAAGGTACGATAAACAATGTTTATTGCAAGTATTTGGTCTTAAACAGCCGATTTTGACGTCAAAAGGAGTTTTAAAACTTAAAAACTAATATTTTTAACCGAAGACGTTTATTAAATTACCTTTACGAGTTATTAATAAATAGTGTAACTAATAATCAAAATAACTTAAATAATGAACGTTAAACAATGTTTACTGCAAGTATTTCGTCTCAAACAGTCGATTTTGACGTCAAAAGGAGTTTTAATACTTTAAAACTAGTATTTCTATCCGAAGAGGTTTATTTAATTAGCTGTATGATATATTACATGATTATTAATGCCAGTAATCAAAATAGGTCATATATTGTACAAGAAAAAAGGGTTTAATACAAGTATTTTGTTAAAAACAGCCTATTATAACGTCTATAGTACTTTTAAAATGTTTAAAGTTGGATTTCTAACTAAAGACGTTTAATAAATTAGCTGTACATAATATTACACCAATATTATAACCAAAAGTCGAAAAAACTCAAATAATGTACGATAAACAATGTTTATTGTAAGTATTTCGTCTTAAATCGCCGAGTTTGACTCAAAAAGAGTTTTAATAGTTTAAAACTAATATTTCTATCTGAAGAGGTTTATTTAATTAGCTGTTTGATATATTTTAAGAATATTTTTATTAATAATCAAAGTAATTCAAATAACGTACAATAAAAAAGGGTTTGATATAGTTATTTTGTTTTAAACAGTCTACTTTAACGTCTATAGTACTAATAATATGTTCAAAGATAGATTACTAACTTAAGAGGTTTTTTAATCTAGCTGTACAACATATTACAAGAATATTATAACCAAAAATCGAAATAACTCAAATAATGTAGGATAAGCATGTTTATTGCATGTATATCGTCTTAAACAGCCGATTTTGACATCAAATAGAGTTACAATACTTTAAAACTAACATTCCTAAACAATAGCTTTATTTAGTTAGCTATAGAAAATATTACAAGAATATTATAACCAACAATCAAAATAACTTATATACTGTACGATAAACAATGTTTGATGGATGTTTTTTGTCTTAAACAGCCTTTTTTGACGTCAAAAGGAGTTTTAAAACTTTAAAACTAATATTTTTAACCGAAGACGTTTATTGAATTACCTTTACGAGTTATTATAACAAAATTGTAACTAATAATTGAAATAACTCAAATAAAATGATGAACAATTTTTATTGCAAGTATTTCGTCTTAAACAGCCGATTTTGTCGTCAAAAGAAGTTTTCATACTTTAAAACTAATATACCTAACCAAAGAGGCTTATTTAATAAGCTGTATGACATAATACAAGAATATTAATGCCAATACTCAAAATAATTTATATATTGTACGAGAAAAAATGGTTTAATACAAGTATTTAGTTTAAAACAGCCTATTATAACGTCTATAGTACTTTTAATATGTTTAAAGTTTACTAACTATAGACGTTTATTAAATTAGTTGTACATAATATTACACCAATATTATAACCAAACGTCGTATTGAATCAAATAATGTAAAATAAACAATGTTTATTGCAAGTATTTCTTCTTAAACAGTCGATTTTGACGTTAAAAGGACTTTTAATAGTTTAAAGCTAGTTTTAATACTTTTAAACTAATATTCCTCGCCGAAAATCTTTATTTAATTAGCTGTATGAAATATTACAAGAATAGTATAACCAACAGTCGAAATAACTTAAATACATTACGATAAACAATGTTTATTACAAATATTTCGTCTAAACAGTTGGTTTTGAAGTCAAAGCAAGTTTTGATGCTTTGAAACAAATATTTTTAATCGAAGACGTTTATTAAATTACCTTTATGAGTTATTACGAGAATATTTTAACTAATAATCGAAATAACTTAAATATTAAACGATAAACAATGTTTATTGCAATAATTTCGTCTTAAAAAGTCGTTTTGACATCAAAAGAAGTTTTTATATTTTAAAAATAATATTTTTAACCGAAGAGGTTTATTAAAATAGCTGTATGGTAAATTAAAAGAATATTAATGCCAATAATCAAAATAATTCATTTAGTGTACGATAAAGAAACGGTTTAATACAAGTATTTTGTTTAAAACAGTCTGTTAAAACGTCTATAGTACGTTTAATATGTTTTAAGTTAGATTACTAATTAAAGACGTTAATAAAATTATATGTACAAAATATTTCAAGAATATTATAACCAAAAGTCGAAATAACTCAAATAGTGTACGATAAACAATGTTTATTGCAAGTATTTTGTCTTAAACAGCCGATTTTGACGTCAAAAGGTGTTTTAATACTTTAAAATTAATATTTTTAACCAAAGACGTTTATAAAATTACCTTTATGAGTTATTACAAGAATATTGTAACTAGTAATTAAAATAACTCAAATAATGAACGATAAACAATGTTTATTGCACGTATTTCGTCATAAACAGCTTATTATAAGGTCTATAGTACTTTATTATGTTTAAAGCTATATTACTAACCGAAGATGTTTATTAAATTAGCTATACAAAATAAAACAAAATTTTAGTTACCAAAAGTCGAATTAACTCAAATAATGTAAAATAAACAATGTTTATTGCAAGTATTTCTTCTTAAACAGCTGATTTTGACGTTAAAGGGACTTTTAATACTTTAAAACTAGTTTTAATACTTTTAAACTAATTTTCCTCACCGAAAAGCTTTATTTAATTAGCTGTATGAAATATTACAAGAATATTATAACCAACAGTCGAAATAACTTAAATACTGTACGATAAACAATGTTTATTACTAGAATTTTGTCTTAAACAGCCGATTTTGACGTCAAAAGGTGTTTTAATGTTTTAAAACTAATATTTTTAACCGAAGACGTTTATCTAATTACCTTTACGAGTTATTGTAAGAATATTGTAACTAATAATCAAAATAACTCAAATAATGAACGATAAACAATGTTACTGGCAAGTATTTTGTTTTAAACAGCTGATTTAACGTCAAAAGTAGTTTTAATAGTTTAAAACTAATATTCCTAACCGATGAGATTTATTTAATTAGCTGTATGTTATATTACAAGATTATTAATGCCAATAATCAATATAATTCATTAGTATACTATAAAAAAGGGTTTAGTACAAGTATTTTGTTTGAAACAGGCTATTGTTATGTCTATAGTACTTTTAATATGTTTAAAATTAGATTACTAACTAAAGACCTTTATTATATTAGCTATAAAAATATTACAAGAGTATGGTAACTAATAATCGAAATTAATCAAATAATAAACGATAATTAATGGTTATTACAAGTAATCGTCTTAAAAAGCTGATTTTGACGTCAAAAGGTGTTTTAATACTTTAAAACTAATGCTCCTAACTAAGAGGTTTATTTAGTTAATTGTATGATATATTACTAGCATTTTATAACCAAAAATTGGAATAACTTAAATAATGTACTATTAACAATGTTTATGCAAGTGTTTCGTCTTAAACAACCGAATTTTATGTCAAAAGGATTTAATATACTTAAAAACTAATATTTTTAACCAATGAGCTTTATTGAATTAGCTGTATGATATATTTCAAGAATATTAATACCTATAATCAAAATAACTCAAATAAAGAACGATAAACATGGTTTATTGCAAATATTTCGTCTTAAACAGCCGATTTTGACGTCAAAAGGAGTTTTAATACTTTAAAAATAATATTTCAAACCGAAGAGGTTTTTTAATAAGCTGTATGATATACTACAATAAAATTATAACCAACAATCGAAATAACTTAAATACTGTACGATAAACAATGTTTATTGCAAATATATCGTCTTTAACAGCCGATTTTGACGTCAAAAGGTGTTTAAATATTTTGAAAATAATATTATTAACTGAAGACGTCTATCAAATTACCTTTACGAGTTATTACAAGAATATTGTAACTAAGCATCGAAATAACTTAAATAATGAACGATAAACAATGTTTATTGCAAGTGTTTCGTCTTAAATAGCCAATTTTGACGTCAAAGGGAGTTTTAATACTTTAAAACTAATATTCCTATCCGAAGAGCTTATTTTATTAGCCGGACAAGTTATCACAAGAATCTTGTAACTAATAATCGAAATAACTTAAATAATAATTGATAAACAATGTTTATTGCAAGTATTTCGTCTTAAAAAGCTAATTTTGACGTCAAAAGGAGTTTTAATAGTTTAAAACTAATATTCCTAACCGAAGAACTTCATTAAATTAGCTTTATGATATATTACAAGAATATTATAAACAAAAATCGAAATGACTCAAATAATGTACGATAAACAATATTTATTGTAAGTATTTCGTCTTAAACCGCCGATTCTGACATCAAAAGAAGTTTAAATACTTTAAAACTAATATTCCTTACCGAAGAGGTTTATTAACTTACCTTTACGAGTTATTACAAGAATATTTTAACTAATTATCAAAATAAATTAAATAATAAACGATAAACAATGTTTACTGCAAATATTTCGTCTCAAACAGCTGATTTTGACGTCAAAAGGAGTTTTAATACTTTAAAACTATGTTTTAAAACTTTAAAGCTCTTCGGTTAGTAATATGAGTTTTAATACTTTAAAACTAATATTACTAACCGAAGAGCTTTATTTAATTAGATGTACGAAATATTACAAGAATATTATAAACAAAAATCGAAATAACTCAAATAATGTACGATAAACAATGTTTATTGTAAGTATTTTGTCTTAAACCTGCAATTTTGACATCAAAAGAAGTTTTAAGACTTTAAAACTAATATTCCTTACCGAACACGTTTATTAAATTACCTTTACGAGTTATTACAAGAATATTGTAACTAATTATCAAAATAACTCAAATAATGAACGATAAACATTGTTTACTGCAAATAATTTGTCTCAAACAGCCAATTTTGACGTCATAAGGAGTTTTAATAAATTAAAACTAATATTCCTATCCGAAGAGGTTTATTTAATTAGCTGTATGACATATTACAAGAATATTAATGCCAATACTCAAAATAATTCATATAGTATACGAGAATAAAGTGTTTAATTCAAGTATTTTGTTTAAAACAGCCTATTTTAATGTCTATAGTACTTTTAATACGTTTAAAGTTGGATTACCAACTAAAGACGTTTATTAAAATAGCTGCACATAATATTACACCAATATTATAATCAAAAGTCGAAATAACTCAATTAATGAACGATAAACAATGTTTTTTGCAAGTATTTCGTCTTAAACAGTCGGTTTTGAAGTCAAAGGAAGTTTTGATGCTTTAAAACAAAAATTTTATCCGAAGACGTTTATTTAATTACCTTTATGATTTATTACAAGAATATTTTAACTACTGATCGAAATAACTTAAATATTTAACGATAAACAATGTTTATTGCAAGTATTTCGTCTTAAACAGCCGATTTAAACGTCAAGAGGAGTTTTAATACTTTAAAACTGATATCCTAACCGAAGATGTTTATTTAATTAACCGTATGATATATTACAAGAATACTATTTTAATATACAAAGTAAGTCAAATAGTGTAAGATAAACAAGGCATAGATAAAAGATTAAAAGGCATAGTGTAAGATAAAAATATATAGTTATTCTGTAAAAATTGAAATAACTCTAATAACGAACGATAAACAATGTTTCTTGCAAGTATTTCGTCCTAAACAGCCGATTTTGACGTCAAAAGAAGTTTTAATACTTTAAAACTAATATTCCTAACTGTAGAGAGTTATTTAGTTAACTGTATGATATATTACAAGAATACTATAACCAACAATCGAAATAACGCAAATACTGCACGATAAACTATGTTTATTGCAAGTAATTCGTCTTAAATAGCCGATTTTGACGTTAAAAGAGTTTTAATACTTTAAAACTAATATTTTAAACCGGAGACGTTTTTAAATTACCTTTATGAATTATTACAAGAATATTATAACCTACTATTGTAATAACTCAAATAATGTACGATAAACAAGGTTTATTGTAAGTATATTGTCTTAAACCGCCGATTTTGTCATCAAAGGGAGTTTTAATACTTTAAAACTTATATTCCTTAACGAAGACGTTTACTAAATTACCTTTACGAGGTATTACAGGAATATTTTAACTAATTATCAAAATAACTTAAATACTGTACGATAATGTTTATTGCAAGTATTTCGTCTTAAGCAGCCGATTTTGAAGTCAAAAAGAATTTTAATACTTTTAAACTAATTCGTTTAACCGAAAACGTTTATTTATTTACATTTACGAGTTTTTACAAGAATATTGTAACTTGTAATCGAAATAAATCAATAATGTACGATATACAATATTTATTGCAAGCATTTCGTCTTAAACAGCCGATTTCGACGTCAAAACGAGTTTTAATACTTTAATACTAATATTCGGAAAGAAAAGGTTTGTTTTATAAGCTGTATGATATATTAAAAGAATATTATAACCAACAATCTGAATAACTTAAATTCTGTACGATAAACAATGTAGATTGCAAGTATTTCGTCTTAAACAGCCGATTCCAAAGTCAAAAGGAGTTTTAATAGTTTAAAACTAATATTGCTAACCGAAGAGGCTTATTTAATAAGCTGTACGAAATTACAAGAGTATTATAACCAAGAACCGAAATAACTTAAATAATGTACGATAAACAATGTTTATTGCAAGTGTTTATCTTAAATAGCCGATTTTAACGTCAAAACGAGTTTTAATGCTTAAAACTAATATATTCAACCGAAGAGTTTTATTAAATTACCATTACGAGATATTGCAAGTATATAAGAACTAACAATCGAAATAACTTAATTATTCTACGATAAACAATGTTTATTGAAAGTGTTTCGTCTTAAACAGCCGATTTTGACGTCAAAAGGAGTTTTAATACTTTAAAACTAATATTCCTAACCGAAGAGCTTTATTTAATTAGCTGTACGAAATATTACAGGAATATTTTAACCAACAATCGCAATAACTTAAATACTGTACGATAAACAATGTTTATTGTAAGTGTTTCATCTTAAATAGCAGATTTTAACGTCAAAACGAGTTTTAATGCTTAAAACTAATATATTCAACCGAAGACTTTTATTAAATTACCATTACGAGATATTGCAAGTATATAAGAACTAACAATCGAAATAACTTAATTATTCTACGATAAACAATGTTTATTGAAAGTGTTTCGTCTTAAACAGCCGATTTTGACGTCAAAAGGAGTTTTAATACTTTAAAACTAATATTCCTAACCGAAGAGCTTTATTTAATTAGCTGTACGAAATATTACAGGAATATTTTAACCAACAATCGCAATAACTTAAATACTGTACGATAAACAATGTTCGTTGCAATACTTGGTTTGAAACAGCCGATTTTGACGTCAAAAGAACTTTTAAAACTTTAAAACTAATATTTTTATTTCAATACGTTTATTAAATTACCTTTACGAGTTATTACAAGTATATTGTAACTAAAAATCGAAATAACTCAAATAATGAACGATAAACAATGTTTATGGCAAGTTTTTCGTCTTAAATAGCTGATTTTGACTTTAAAGGAGTTTGAATACTTGAAAACTAACATTCCTAACCGTAAAGGCTTATTGAATTACCTGTATGATATATTACAAGCGAATTATATCTAACAATGAAATTAACTCAAATAATGAACGTTAAACAATGTTTATGGCAAGTATTTCGTCTTAAACAGCTGATTTGACTTCAAAAGAAGTTTTAATAATTTAAAACTAATATTCCTAACCGATGAGGTTTATTTGATTAGCTGTATAATATATTCAGAAGATTTTTAATGCCAATATTCAAAATAATTTATTAGTATACTAGAAAAAAGGGTTTAGTACAAGTGTTTTGTTTAAAACAGCCTATTATAATGTTTCTAATACTTTTAATTTGTTTAAAGTTAGATTACTAACCAAACACGTTTATTAAATTAGCTATAAAAATATTACAAGAATATTGTAACTAATAATCGAAATAACTCAAATAATGAACTATAAACGATGTTTATTGCAAGTTTTTCGTCTTAAACAGCCGATTTTGACGTCAAAACTAGTTTAAATACTTTAAAACTAATATTTTTAATCGAAGAAACTTTATTAAATTACCCTTACGAGTTATAACTAGAACAATTTAACTAATAATCGAAATATTCAAATAAATAACGATAAACAATGTTTATTGCAAGTATTTCGTCTCAAAAATCCGATTTTGACGTCAAAAAGTTTTTTAATACTTTCAAATTAATAATGTTAACCTAAGAAGTTTGTTTAGTTAATTGTATGATATTTTACAAGCATTTTATAACCAAAAATTAAAATAACTCAAATAGTGTCCTATAAACAATGTTTATTGCAAATGTTTCGTCTTAAACAGCCGATTTTGACGTCAGAAGTGGTTTTATTACTTTAAAACTAATATTTCTAACCAAAGAGCTTTATTGAATTAGCTGTATGATTTATTTTAATAAAATTATAATCATCAATCGAAATAACTTAAATACTGTACGATAAACAGTGTTTGTTGCACGTATTTCGTCTTAAACAGCCGATTTTGACGTCAAAAGGAGTTTTAAAATTAATATTTTTGACCGAAGATGTTTATTAAATTACTTTTAAGATTTATTACAAGAATATTATTTTTAATAATCGAAATAACTCAAATAATGAACGATAAACAATGTTTACTGCAAGCATTTCGTATCAAACAGCAGATTTTGACGTCAAAAGGAGTTTTAATACTTTAAAACTAATATTTCTATCCGAAGAGGTTTATTTAATTAGCTGTATGATATATTACATGATTATTAATGCCAATAATCAAAGTTATTCATATATTGTACAAGAAAAAAGGGTTTAATACAAGTATTTTGTTTAAAACAGCCTATTATAACGTCTATAGTACTTTTAATATGTTTAAAGTTAGATTACTAACTAAAGACGTTTATTAAATTAGCTGTGCATAATATTACACCAATATTATAACCAAAAGTCAAAATAACTCAAATAATAAACGATTCGTTATTCAATATTCACGTATTTTGTCTCAAACAGTCAATTATGACGACAAAGGAAGTTTTTATGCTCCAAAACAAATATTTTTAACTAAAGACGTTTATTAAATTAGCTGTACATAATATTACACCAATTTTATAGCCAAAAGTCGAAACACCTAAAATAATGTACGATAAACAATGTTTATTGTAAGTATTTCGTCCTAAACTGCCGAGTTTGACATCAGAAGGAGTTTTAATACTTTAAAACTGATGTTCTTTACCGAAGAGGTTTATTTAATAAGCTGTATGATATATTTCAAGAATATTAATATTAATAATCAAAGTTATTCTAATAACGTACAATAAAAAAGGGTTTGATATAGTTATTTAGTTTAAAACATTCTACTATAACGTCTATAGTACGTTTAATATGTTCAAAGTTAGATTACTAACCTAAGAGGTCTATTAATCTAGCTGTACAAAATATTACAAGAACATTATAACCATAAGTCGAAATAACTCAAATAATGTACGATAAGCATGTTTATTGCATTTATTTCGTCTTAAACAGCCGATTTTAATGTCAAATAGTGTTACAATACTTTAAAAGTAATATTCCTAACCGAATATTTTTATTTAATTAGCTCTTGAAATATTACAAGAATATTATAACGAACAATTAATATAACTTAAATACTGAACGATAAACAATGTTTATTACAAGTTTTTCGTCTTAAACAGCCGATTTTGACGTCAAAAGGAGTTTTAAAACTTTTAAACTAACATTTTTAACCGAAAACATTTATTAGATTACCTTTACGAGTTATTACAAGAAAATTGTAACTAATAATCGAAATAACTCAAATAATTCATATAGTTTCTAAAAAAAACGGGTTTAATGCAAGTATTTTGTTCAAAACAGCCTATTATAACGTCTATATGACTTTTAATATGTTTAAAATTGGATTACTAACTATAGACGTTTATTAAATTAGCTGTACATAATATTACACTAATATTGTAACCAAAAATCGAGATAACTCAAATAATGAACGATAAACAATGCTAATTGCAAGTATTTCGTCTTAAACAGTCGGTTTTGACGTCAAAGGAAGTTTTGATGCTTTAATACAAATATTTTTAACTGAAGACGTTTATTAAATTACCTTTATGAGTTATTACAAGAATATTTTAACCAATAATCGAAATAACTTAAATTCTGAACGATAAACAATGTTTATTGCAAGTATTTTGTCTTAAACAGCCGATTTAAACGTCAAAAGAAGTTTTAATACTTTAAAACTAATATACTAACCGAGGATGTTTAATTAATTAGCCGTATGATATATTACAAGAAAATTATTATAATAATCAAAAAATTCAAATAACATACGATAAAAAGGGTTTAATATAGTTATTCTGTTTAAAAAAGCCTATTATAAAATCTATAGTACTTTTAATATGTTTGAAGTTATATTACTAACCAAAGACGTTTATCAAATTAGCTGTACAAAAATTCCACGAATACTATAACCAAAAGTCAAAACAACTTAAACAATGTACGATAAACAATGTTTATTGTAAGTATTTGGTCTTAAACAGCCGATTTAGACGTCCAAAGGAGTTTTAAAACTTAAAAATTAATATTTTTAACCGAAGACGTTTATTAAATTACCTTTACGAGTTATTACAAAATACTGTAACTAATAATCAAAATAACTCAAATAATGAAGGATAAACAATGTTTACTACATGTATTTCGTCTCAAACAGCCCATTTTGACGTCAAAAGGAGTTTTAATACTTTAAAACTAATATTTTTATCCGAAGAGGTTTATTTACTTAGCTGTATGATATATTACATGATTAATAATTCTAATAATCAAAATAGGTCATATATTGTACAAGAAAAAAAGGTTTAATACAAGTATTTTGTTGAAATCAGCCTATCAAAACGTCTTTAGTACTTTTAATATGTTTAAAGTTAAATTACTAACTAAAGACGTTAAATAAATTAGCTGTACATAATATTACACCAATATTATATCAAAAAGTCGAAATAACTCAAATAATGTACGATATACAATGTTTATTGTAAGTATTTCGTCTTGAATCGCCAATTTTGACATCATAAGGAGTTTTAATAGTTTAAAACTAATATTATTTACCGAAGAGGTTTATTTAGTTAGCTGTATGATATATTACAAGAATACTAGTATAATAATCAAAGAAATTCAAATAACGTCCGATAAAAAAGGGTTTAATATAGTTATTCTGTTTTAAAAAAGCCTATTACAACGTCTATAGTACTTTTAATATGTTTAAAGTTAGATTACTAACCTAAGACGTTTGTTAAATTAGCTATACAAAATATTACAAGAATATTATGATTAAATGTCGAAATAACTCAAATAATGTACAATAAACAATGTTTATTGCAAGTATTTCGTCTTAAACAACCGATTTTTACGTCAAAAGGAGTTTTAAAACTTTAAAACTAATATTCCTATCCGAAGAGGTTTATTTAATTAGTTGTATGATCTATTACATGATTAGTAATGCCAATAATCAAAATAATTTATATATTGTACAAGAAAAAAGGGTTTAATACAAGTATTTTGTTTAAAACAGCCTAATATAACGTTAATAGTACTTTTAATAAGTTTAAATAAGGATTACCAACTAAACGTTTATTTAATTAGCTGTACGAAATATTACAAAAATATTATAAACAACAGATGGATTAACTTAAACACTTTACGATTAACAATGTTTATTTCAAGTGTTTCGTATTTAACAGCCAATTTTGACGTCAAAAGGAGTTTTAATACTTTAAAACAAATATTCCTAACCGAAGATATTTATTTAATTAGCTGTACGAAGTAGTAGAAGAATATTATAATCATAAATTAAAATAAATTAAATACTGTGCGAAAAACAATGTTTATTGCAAGTCTTAAACAGGCGATTTTGACGTCAAATTGAGTTTTAATTTTTTAAAACTAATAATTTTAACCGAAGACCATTATTAAATTACCTTTACGAATTATTTCTAGAATATTGTAACTTAAAATCGAAATAATTCAATTTTATAACGATAAACAATTTACATTGCAAGTATTTTGTCTTAAAAAGCCGATTTTGACGTAAAAAGGTGATTTAATACTTGAAAACTAATTACTAGATAACTAACCGAAGACATTTATTAAATTAGCTTTACAAAATATTACAAAAATTTTATTACCAAAAGTCGAATTAACTCAAATAATGTAAAATAAACAATGATTATTGCAAGTATTTCTTCTTAAACACCCGATTTTGACATAAAAGGGACTTTTTATACTTTAAAACTAGTTTTAATACTTTTAAACTAATATTCCTCACCGAAAAGCTTTATATAATTAGCTCTATGAAATATTACAAGAATATTATAACCAACAGTCGAAATAACTCGAATACTGTACGATAAACAATGTTTATTACAAGTATTTCGTCTTAAACAGTCGGTTTTGAAGTCAATGGAAGTTTTGATGCTTTGAAACAAATATTTTTAACCGAAGACGTTTATTAAATTACCTTTATGAGTTATTACAAGAATATTGTAACTAATAATCGAAATAACTTAAATATTGAACCAGAATACTAGTATAATAATCAAAGAAATTCAAATAACGTCCGATAAAAAAGGGTTTAATAAAGTTATTCTGTTTTAAAAAAGCCTATTACAACGTCTATAGTACTTTTAATATGTTTCAAGTTATATTACTAACCTAAGACGTTTTTTAAACTAGCTCTACAAAATATTACAAGAATATTATAATCAAAAGTTGAAATAACTCAAATAATGTACAATAAACAACATTATTGCAAGTATTTCGTCTTTAACAGCCAACATTGACATCAAAAGGAGTTTTAATACTTTAAAACTACTATTCCTAACCGAAAAACTTAATTTAAATAGCTGTACGAAATATTACAGGAATATTATAACCAACATACGCAATAACTGAAATACTGTACAATAAACGATGTTTGTTGCAAGTATTTCGTCTTAAACAGCCGATTTTGACGTCAAATGGAGTTTTAAAACTTTAAAACTAATATTTTCAACGGAACACGTTTACTAAATTACCTTAACGAGTTATAATTAGCATATCGTAACTAATAATCGAAATAACTAAAATAATGAACGATAAATAATGTTTATTGCAAGTATTTCGTCTTAAACAGCTGATTTCGACGTCAAAAGGAGTTTTAATACTTTATAACTAATATTCCTTACCGAAGAAGTTGAATTAATAAGCTTTATGATATATTAAAAGAATATTAATGCTAATAATCAAAAAAATTATAAAGTGTACCAAAAAAAAAGGGTTTAATACAAGTATTTTTTTTAAAACAGCTAATTATACCGTTTATAGTACTTTTAAATGTTTAAAGTTATATTACTAACCAAAAACGTTTATTAAATTAAATTAATTCTTTATCGTACACTAAATGAATTATTTTGATTATTAGAATTAATATAGTTGTGATATACCATACAGCTATTTTAAAAAACCTCTTCGGTTAGAAACATTAGTTTTAAAGTATTAAAACTCCTTTTGACTCGAAAATCGACTGTTTAAGACAAAACATTTGCAATAAAGATTGTTTATCGTACAGTATTTAAGTTATTTTAACTGTTGGTTATTATTTTATTGTAGTCATTATACAGCTTATTAAATAAACCTCTTCGGTAAGGAATATTATTTTTAAAGTATTAAAAATCCTTTTGACGACATGTTTAAGACGAAATACTTGCAATAAATATTGTTTATCGTTAATTATTTGAGTTATTTTGATTATTAGTTAAAATATTCTAGAAATAACTCGTAAGGAAAATTTAATTAAGGTCTTAAGTTAAAAATGTTAGTTATACAGTATTAAAATTAGTTTTAAAGTATTTAAATTAGTTTTAGAGTATTAAAACTCCTTTTGATGTCGAAATATGCTGTTTAAGACGAGATACTTGCAATAAACATTGTTTATCGTTCATTATTTGAATTATTTCGGATATTACTTACAATATTCTTGTAATAACTCGTAAAGGTAATTTTATAAACGTCTTCGGTTAAAAATATTATTTTTAAAGTATTAAAACCCCTTTTGACGTCAAAATGGGCTGTTTAAGACGAAACACTTGCAATAAACATTGTTTATCGTACAGTATTAAAGTTATTTCAATTGTTGGTTATAATATTCTTGTAATATTTCGTACAGCCAATTAAATAAAGATCTTCGGATAGGAATGTTAGTTTTAAAATATTAAAACTCCCTTTGACGTCAAAATCGGCTATTTAAGACGAAACACTTGCAATAAACATTGTTTATCGTCCATTACATAAGTTATTTCGATAGTTAGTTACAATATACTTGTAATAACTCGTAAAGGTAATTTGATAAACGTCTTTAATTAATAGTATTACTTTTAACATTTTTAAACACCTTTTAACGTCAAAATCGGCTGTTTAAGACGAAATACTTGCTATATACATTTTTATCGTACAGTATTTAAGTTATTTCGATTGATGGTTATAATTTTATTGAAATAAATCATACAGCTAATTCAATAAAGCTCTTTGGTTAGAAATATTAGTTTTAAAGTAATAAAACTCCTTCTGACGTCAAAATCGGCTGTTTAAAACGAAACATTTGCAATAAACATTGTTTATAGCACACTATTTGAGTTATTTTAATTTTTGGTTATAAAATGCTTGTAAAATGTCATAAAATTAACTAAATAAACTTCTTAGGTTAACAGTATTAGTTTGAAAGTATTAAAACATTTTTTGACGTCAAAATCGGCTTTTTAAGACGAAATACTTGCAATAAACATTGTTTATCGTACATTAATTGAGTTATTTCGACTTTTGGTAATAATATTCTTGTAGCATTTTGTACAGCTAATTCAATAAACGTCTTTGGTTAGTAATCTAACTTTAAATATATTAAAAGTTCTATAGACGTTATAATAATCTGTTTTAAACAAAATACTTGTATTGAACCCTTTTTTCTCGTACATTGTATTAGTTATTTTTATTATTGGCATTAATATTCTTGTAATATATCATACAGCTAATTAAATAAACCTCTTCGGTTAGAATATTAATTTTACATATGAAAACTTCTTTTGACGTCGAAATTGGCTGTTCAAGACAACATACTTGCAATAAACATTGCTTATGGTTCATTTTTTAAATTATTTCGAATTATAGTTACAATATTTTAGTAATAACTGTTAAGTGTAATTTAATAAAGGTCGTAAGTTAAAAATATTAGTTTCAAAGTATTAGAACTCCTTTTGACGTCAAAATCGGCTGTTTAAGACGAAATACATGTAATAAATATACTTATTGTACATTATTTGAGTTATTTCGACTTTTGGTTATAATGTTCTTGTAATATTTTGTACAGCTAATTTAATAAACGTCTTACGTTAGTAATTTAACTTTGAACATATTAAAAGTACTATAGACGTTATAGTAGACTGTTTTAAACAAAATAACTATATCAAATCCTTTTTTATGTACGCGATTTGAATTACTTGATTATTTATATTAACTTTCTTTAAATATGTCTTACAGCTAATTAAATAAACCTCTTCGGTAAGGAATACTTTTAAAGTATTAAAACTTCTTTTGATGTCAAAATCGGCGGTTTAGACGAAATACTTACAATAAACATTGTTTATCGAACATTATTTGAGATATTTCGATTTTTGTTTATTATATTCTTGTAATATTTCGTACAGCTAGTTTAATAAACGTCTTTAGTTAGTAATCCAACTTTAAACATATTTAAAGTAATTTAGATGTTATAATAGGCTGTTTTAAACAAAATACTTGTATTAAACCCTTTTTTCTTGTACAATATATGAATTATTTTGATTATTGGCGTTAATGATCATGTAATATATCATATAGCTAATTAAATAAACCTCTTTGGATTGGAGTATTAGTTTTAAAGTATTAAAACTCCTTTTGACGTTTAAATCGGCTGTTTAAGACAAAATATTTGCAATAAACATTGTTGATTGTTCAAAATATAAGTTATTTCGATTATTAGTTAAAATATTATTGTAATAACTCATAAAGGTAATTAAATAAACGTCTTCGGTTTAAAATATTTGTTTTAAAGCATCAAAACTTCCTTTGACGTCAAAACCAACTGTTTAAGACGAAATACTTGCAAAAAACATTGTTTATTGTTCATTAATTGAGTTATTTCGACTTTTGATTATAATATTGGTGTAATATTATGTGCAGCTATTTTGATAAACGTATTTAGTTTGTAATCCAACTTTAAACATATTAATAGTACTATAGACGTTAAAATAGGCTGTTTTAAACTAAATAATTGTATTGAACCCTTTTTTATCGTACACTTTATGAATTATTTTGAGTATTGGCATTAATATTCTTGTAATATGTCATACAGCTTATTAAATAACTCTTCGGATAGGAAAATTAGTTTTAAAATATTAAAACTCCTTTTGACGTCAAAATCGGCTGTTTGAGACAAAATACTTGCAGTAAACATTGTTTATCGTTCATTATTTTAGTTATTTCGATAATTAGTTACAATATTCTTGTAATAGCTCGTAAAAGTAATTTAATAAACGTCTTCGGTAAGGAATATTAGTTTTAAAGTATTAAAACTTCTTTTGATGTCAAAATCGGCGGTTTAAGACTAAATACTTCAATACTCATTGTTTATCGTACATTATTTGAGTTATTTCGATGGTTAGTTACAATATTCTCGTAATAACTCGTAAAGGTAATTTGATAAACGTCTTTAGTTAATAATATTAGTTTCAAAATATTTAAACACCTTTTGACGTCAAATCGGCTGTTTAAGACGAAATACTTGCAATAAACGTTGTTTATCGTACAGTATTTAAGTTATTTCGATTGTTAGTTATACTTTTATCGTATTATATTATACAGCTTATTAAAAAAACCTCTTTGGTTTGGAATATTATTTTTAAAGTATTAAAACTCCTTTTGACGTCAAAATCGGATCTTTAAGACGAAATACTTGCAATAAACATTGTTTATCGTTCTTTATTTGAGTTATTTTTATTATAGGTATTAATATTCTTGAAATTTATCTTACAGCTATTTCAATAAAGCTCATCGGTTAGAAATATTAGTTTTAAAGTATATTAACTCCTTTTGACATAAAAATCGGCTGTTTAAGACGAAACACTTGTAATAAACATTGTTTATAGTACATTATTTGAGTTATTTCAATTTTTGGTTATAAATGCTTGTAATACATCATACAATTAACTAAATAAACTTCTTAGGTTAGTATTAGTTTCAAAGTATTAAAACATCTTTTGACGTCAAAATCGGCTTTTTAAGACGAAATACCTGCAATAAACATTAATTATCGTTCATTATTTGAGTTATTTCGATTATTAGTTACAATATTCATGTAATATTTTTATAGCTAGTTTAATAAACGTGTTTTGTTAGTAATCTAACTTTAAACATATTTAAAGTACTATAGACATTATAATAGCCCGTTTTAAACAAAATACTTGTTCTAAACCCTTTTTTATAGTATGCTTATGAATTATATTGATTATTGGCATTAATAATCTTGTAATATGTCATACAGCTAATTAAATAAATCTCATGGGTTAGGAATATTAGTTTTAAACTATAAAAACTTCTTTTGACGTCAAATCAGCTGTTTAAGACAAAACACTTGCCATTAACATTGTTTATTGTTTATTATTTACGTTATTTTGATTATTAATCACTATATTCCCGTAATAACTCATAAAGGTAATTTTATAAACGTCTTCGGTTAAAAATATTAGTTCTAAAGTATTAAAACACCTTTTGACGTCAAAATCGGTTGTTTAAGACAAAATACTTGCAATAAACATTGTTTATCGTACACTATTTGAGTTATTTCGACTTTTGATTATAATAATCTTGAAATATTTTGTACATCTAATTAAATTAACGTCTTTGGTTATTAGTCTAACTTGAAACATATTAAAAGTACTATAGACGTTATAATAGGCTGTTTTAAACAAAATACTTTGTAACCGCTATCTGCCCTGCGTTGTGATAATAGTTAATAAGTTTACAAAATAACTAGTTGTAAACACTGACAAGTTTAAATTTATTAAAGCTCTATGACGTTTGCTTAACGACGAATTTTTAATACAAAATGCTATTCTTGTTGTAGCAACGGTCAGTTTTATTGATGAACTCTGGTTGATCACATCTCATTGAATTGGAACTTTGAGTGGATTGCAGTTGAGTGTTTAAACTTTTGTAAATTTGTTACTTTAAAAGAAGTACCAAATTATAGATTAAACTTTGTTGCTTATTAAAGAAATTATTAAATTATTCATTAGCTTTATCAACTTTTTGCATAATTTTACTTGAGTTAATACGTATTTTTTTAAATCATTTTTGTTATTAAATATTGTTTATTAAACTGTGCTGTGTAATTTATAACCGGTTGTTTTTAATTTAAGCTACTATTTAAGTGATTACTATACCATTAGAATGATTAAGACTAAGAAGGGCTTAAGACAAAAAAATAAGTTAAGCAGATAGCGGTTACATTTACTTTCTTTTTACCCTTTTTTGGCATTCTTGGCCAGGCTCCAATGATAAGCCTCAAGGTCATGAGTAGACAGGAAAGAAAAATCACACATACTGGTTTGCTAAACAACTACTGACGTAACTCATTAAACTGCTTCTTTTCTCTTGCAGCTGAAACAGGTTGCCCGCCTGCAACTCGTCACACTTCTCTAGACACTGCTGGTGATTTAAAAATGTCACAAATCCATGACTTGTCAGTTTTTTTTTTAGTACCAAATTAAAAATTAACCACTTTTGAAGATATTAAAAAAAATAGAAAAATTAATTAAAAAAGAGAGAAAAACTTGTATTAAATTTGTACAGGTATTTTAACATAAAATAATATTTTAATTGCAACAACTAAAAAAAAAATCATTAAATAAACTAGTTACCAAAGAAATAAATAGAAAGAAAAGAAAATTATAACCAGTTGTTTTCCATTCACTACCCTTATATACACATAAACGCTCAAAAACAGTAAAAAAAAAGATACTTACGCCGAATGAACGCTTAGAATTCATCCGAGCTAGATGCTTCGGCATAACTTATGGGGACTTTTCGTTCCCACAAGTTTTCGTTGTTCTAGTTTCCTCACAAGTTGTAACTCTGGGAACATACGCTTTCAAGTTCCTTATAGAAACCTTTACCAACCCAGAATTATTTTGAATAATCATACTTTGCTCTGAACAAGAAAGCACTTTATATGGACCATGGTAGAGTGTGCTAAGTTTCCGCTTATTTTGTCTCCTATGCCAAACCCATTCGCATTCGAAAATCCCTGGTTCATAGTATGATTTATTATTGTGGCGCTTAAATTGCCTACCAATTTTAGCCATCATATTCAAAAAGACTTTAGTTTCTAGAGTGTTGGGTGTGGTGATAATGTCAGTACCCTCAATTTTGTCGAACATTACTCTCCCCGAGAGATTCTGGGCCGTCCCGAGAGCATATTGAGCTGGGGTATAAGGTGAACCTTCAACGAAGGTATTGTTTAAAGCTGTCGTTATCAGAGGCAAATGCAAAGCCCAATTTGTCTTATCAGATAACGCACGAAGTGCAACATTGATAGTCTTATGCTGCCTCTCAATGAAACCGTTAGATTGAGGGCTGTATGGGGATACCAAACGATGATCTATTCCTAACTGCTCGAACGCTTCGGTTAATGCGGTGTTAACAAATTCACGACCGTTATCGGAAACAACTACTTGAGGGACCCCGAATGGACCTACCCAGCATTGAAAAAAAGCATTCCTGACAGTCAATTTGTAAAGGTATTTTTATAATGGGCTTCGGTCAAATTTATTAGTTTTAAAAAATTAAAACTCCTTTTAACGTTAAAATCACCTGTTTAAGACTCGCAATAAACATTGTTTATCGTACAGTATATAATTTATTTTGATTTTTTTTTATAATATTCGTCCAATACTTCGTACAGCTAATTAAATAAATCTCTTCGGTTAGAAATATTAGTTTTAAAGAATTCAAACTCCTTTTGACGTCAAAATGGGCTGTTTAAAACGAAACACTTGAAATAAACATTGTTTATTGTAAAGTGTTTAAGTTATTCAATTTCTTTTTTATAATATTTTTGTAATATTTCGTACAGCTAATTAAATAAACGTCTTCAGTTAGTAATCCAAATTTAAACATATTAAAAGTACTATTGACGTTATAATAGGCTGTTTCAAACAAAATACTTGTACTAAACCAATTTTTCTTGTACAATATATGAATTATTTTGATTATTGGCGTTAATGATCATGTAATATATCTTATAGCTAATTAAATAAACCTCTTTGGATTGGAGTATTAGTTTTAAAGTATTAAAACTCCTTTTGACGTCAAAATCGGCTGTTAAAGACGAAATACTTGCAATAAACATTGTTTATCGTTCAATATTTAAGTTATTTCGATTATTAGTTAAAATATTCTTGTAATAACTCATAAAGGTAATTTAATAAACCTCTTCGGTTAAAATTATTTGTTTTAAAGCATCAAAACTTCCTATGACGTCAAAACCGACTGTTTAAGACGAAATACTTGCAATAAACATTGTTTATCGTTCATTAATTGAGTTATTTCGACTTTTGATTATAATATTGGTGTAATATTATGTGCAGCTATTTTAATAGACGTCTTTAGTTAGTAATCCAACTTTAAACATATTGAAAGTACTAAACACGTTAAAATATGCTGTTTTAAACAAAATACTTGTATTAAACCCTTTTTCTTCGTACACTTTATGAATTATTTTGAGTATTGGCATTAATATTCTTGTAATATGTCATACAGCTAATTAAATAAACCTTTTCGTATAGGAATATTAGTTTTAAAATATTAAAACTCCTTTTGACGTCGAAATCGGCTGTTTGAGACAAAATACTTGCAGTAAACATTGTTTATCGTTTATTATTTGAGTTATTTTGATAATTAGTTACAATATTCTTTTAATAACTCGTAAAGGTAATTTACTAAACGTCTTCGGTAAGGAATATTAGTTTTAAAGTATTTAAACTCCTTTTGAAGTCAAAATCGGCGGTTGAAGACGAAATACTTAGAAAAAACATTGTTTATCGTACATTATTTGAGTTATTTCGATTTTTGTTTATAATATTCCTGTAATATTTCGTACAGCTAATTAAATTTAAGCTCTTCCGTTGGGAATATTAGTTTTAAAATATTAAATCTCCTTTTGACGTCAAATCAGCTATTTGAGACAAAATACTGGCAGTAAACATTGTTATCGTTCATTATTTAAGTTATTTTGATAATTAGTTAAAATATTCTTGTAGTAACTCGTAAAGGTAATTTAATAAACGTCTTCGGTTAAAAATATTAGTTTTAAAGTATTAAAACACCTTTTGACGTCAAAATCGGCTGTTTAAGACAAAATACTTGCAATAAACATTGTTTATCGTACACTATTGGAGTTATTTCGACTTTTGATTATAATATTCTTGAAATATTTTGTACATCTAATTGATTCAACGTCTTTGATTAGTAGTCTAACTTAAAACATATTAAACGTACTATAGACGTTATAATAGATTGTTTTAAACAAAATACTTGTATTAAACCGTTTCTTTATCGTACACTAAATAAATTATTTTGATAATTGGCATTAATATTCTTGTAATATACCATACAGCTATTTTAATAAACCTCTTCGATTAAAAATAGTTCTTTTAAAATATAAAAACTCCTTTTGACGTTAAAATCGGCTTTTTAAGACGAAACTATTGCAATAAACATTGTTTATCGTTCAATATTTAAGTCATTTCGATTATTAGTTAAAATATTTTTGTATTAACTCATAAAGGTAATTTAATAACTGCTTCGGTTATAAATATTTGTTTCAAAGCATCAAAACTTCCTTTGACTTCTAAACCGACTGTTTAAACCTACTTGTAATAAACATTGTTTATCGTACATTATTTAAGTTATTTCGACTGTTGGTTATAATATTCTTGTATTATTTCATACAGCTAATTAAATAAAGCTTTTCGGTGAGGAATATTAATTTAAAAGTATTAAAACTAGTTTTAAAGTATGAAAAGTCCCTTTAACGTCAAAATCGGCTGTTTAAGAAGAAATACTTGCAATAAACATTGTTTATTTTACATTATTAAAGTTAATTCGACTTTTAGTAATAAAATTTTTGAAATATTTTTTATAGCTAATTTAATAAACGTCTTCGGTTAGTAATCTAGCTTTAAGCATAAAAAAGTACTATAGTTCTTTTAATAGGCTGTTTAAGACGAATTACGTTAAATAAACATTGTTTATCGTTCATTATTTGAGTTATTTTAATTTTTCGTTATAAAATGCTTGTATTATATCATAGAGCTAATTTCTTAAACCTCTTCGATTAGGAATATTAGTTTTAAAGTATTAAAATACCTTTTTACGTCGGATTCGACTTTTGAAGACAAAATACTAGCAATACACATTGTATATCGTTATTAAATTGAATTATTTTGATTTTTAGTTACAATATTCTAGTAATAATTCGTAAAGATAATTTTTTAATGATCTTCGGTTAAAATTATTAGTTTTAAAAAATTAAAACTCCTTTTGACGTCAAAATCGCCTGTTTAAGACTTGCAATAAACATTGTTTATCGAACAGTATATAATTTATTTTAATTTTTAAATATAATATTCGTACAATTCTTTGTACAGCTAATTAAATAAAGCTCTTCGGTTAGGAATATTAGTTTTAAAGTATTAAAACTCCTTTTGACGTCAAAATTGGCTGTTAAAAACGAAACACTTGAAATAAACATTGTTTATCGTAAAGTGTTTAAGTTATTTGTTGTTTATAATGTTTTTGTAATATTTCGTACAGCTAATTAAAGAAACGTCTTCAGTTAGTAATCCAAATTTAAACATATTAAA
This sequence comes from Thalia democratica, assembly GCF_965202585.1. Taxonomy (NCBI): domain Eukaryota; kingdom Metazoa; phylum Chordata; class Thaliacea; order Salpida; family Salpidae; genus Thalia; species Thalia democratica. The sequence continues at coordinate 12,270,341 of NC_139172.1, forward strand.
AGTACTATTGACGTTATAATAGGCTGTTTCAAACAAAACACTTGTGTTAAACCCTTTTTTCTTGTACAATATATAAATTATTTTAATTATTTGTATACTAATCATGTAATTTATGATACAGTTTATTAAATTAACCTCTTCGGATAGGAATATTAGTTTAAAAGTATTAAAATTCTTTTTGACGTCAAAATCGGCTGTTTAAGACGAATGCTTGCAATAAACATTGTTTATCATTCAATTTTTAAGTTATTTCGATTATAAGTTAAAATATTCTTGTAATAACTCATAAAGGTAATTTAATAAACGTCTTCGGTAAAAAATATTTGTTTTAAAGCATAAAAACTTCCTTTGTCGTCAAAACCGATTGTTTAAGATGAAATACTTTTTTGTCGTACACTATTTGAATTATTTTGATTATTGGCATTAATGATCATGTAATATATCATATAGCTAACTAAATAAACCTTTTTGGATAGTGATATAATAGTAATTTTAATACTTTAAATCTCATATTCCTATCCAAAGAGGTTTATTTAATTAGCTGTATGACATATTACAAGAATATTTATGCCAATACTCAAAATCATTGAAATAGTGTACGACAAAAAAGGTTTAAATACAAGTATTTTGTTTAAAAGAGCCTATTTTAACGTTTATAGTACTTTTAATATGTTAAAAGTTGGATTACTAACTAAAGACGTTTATTAAATTAGCTGCACATAATATTACACCAATATTATAATCAAAAGTCGAAATACTTAATTAATGAGCGATAAAAAATGTTTTTTGCAAGCATTTCGTCTTAAACAGTCCGTTTTGACGTAAAGGGAAATTTTCATGCTTTTAAACAAATATTTTTAACCAAAGACGTTTATTAAATTACCTTTATGAGTTATTACAAGATTATTTTAAGTAATAATCGAAATAAATTAAATATTCAACGATAACCAATGTTTATTGCAAGTATTTTGTCTTAAACACCTGATTTAAACGTCAAAAGGAGTTTAAATACTTTAAAACTAATCTCCTAACCGAAGATTTTTATTAATTAGCCGTATGATATATTACAAGAATACTATTATAATAATCAAAGTAATTCAAATAATGCACGATAAATAAAGAGGTACCGAAGAGGTTTTTTTAATTAGCTTTATGATTTACTACAATAAAATTATAACCAACAATCGAAATAACTTAAATACTGTACGATAAACAATGTTTATTGCAAGTATTTCGTCTTAAACAGCCGATTTTGACGTCAAAAGATGTTTAAATATTATGAAAATAATATTATTAACTAAAGACGTTTATTAAATTACCTTTACGAGTTATTACAAGAATATTGTAACTAACCATCGAAATAACTTAAATAATGAACGATAAACAATGTTTATTGCAAGTGTTTCGTCTTAAATAGCCGATTTTGACGTCAAAAGGAGTTTTAATACTTTAAAACTAATATTCTTAACCGAAGTGCTTCATTTAATTAGCTGTACGAAATAACACAGGAATATTATAACAAACAATCGCAATAACTTAAATACTGTACGATAAACAATGTTTGTTGCAATACTTCGTCAGAAACAGCCGATTTTGACGTCAAAGAACTTTTAAAATTATAAAACTTATAATTTCATTGCAACACGTTTATTAAATTACCTTTACGAGTTATTACAAGCATATTGTAACTAATAATTGAAATAACTCAAATAATGAACAATAAACAATGTTTATGGCAAGCTGTTCGTCTTAAACAGCTGATTTTGACTTTAAAAGGAGTTTGAATACTTTAAAACTAATATTCCTAACTGTTAAACCTTATTTAATTTCCTGTATGATATATTAAAAGCAAATTATATCTAATAATCAAAATAACTCAAATAATTAACGATAAACAATGTTTATGGTAAGTATTTCGTCTTAAACAGCTGATTTGACGTTAAAAGAAGTTTTAATAGTTTAAAACTAATATTCCTAACCGATGAGGTTTATTTAATTAGCTGTATGATATATTCAGAAGATTATTAATGCCAATAATCAAAATAATTTATTAGTATACTAGAAAAAAGGGTTCAGTACAACTATTTGGTTTAAAACAGCCTATTATAATGTCTATAGTACTTTTAATTTGTTTAAAGTTAGATTACTAACCAAAGACGTTTATTAAATTAGCTATAAAAATATTACAAGAATAATGTAACTAATAATCAAAATAACTCAAATAATGAACTATAAACAATGTTTATTGCAAGTGTTTTGTCTTAAACAGCCGATTTTGACGTCAAAACTAGTTTAAATACTTTAAAACTAATATTTTTAATCGAAAAACTTTATTAAACTACCCTTACGAGTTATTACTAGAACAATTTAACTAATAATCGAAATAATTTAAATAAATAACGATAAACAATGTTTATTGCAAGTATTTCGTCTTAAAAAGCCGATTATGACGTCAAAAGGTGTTTCAATACTTTCAAACTAATACTGCTAACCTATGAGGTTTATTTAGCTAATTGTATAATATTTTAGAAGCATTTTATAACCAAAAATGAAAATAACTCAAATAATGTACTATAAACAATGTTTATTGCAAGTGTTTCGTCTTAAACAGCCGATTTTTACGTCAGAAGGAGTTTTATTACTTTAAAACTAATATTTCAAACCGAAGAGCTTTATTGAATTAGCTGTATGATATATTTTAATAAAATTATAACCATCAATCGAAATAACTTAAATACTGTACGATAAACAATGTTTATTGCAAGTATTTCGTCTTAAACAGCCGATTTTGACGTTAAAGGGTGTTTTAATATTTTAAAAATAATACTATTAATTGAAGACGTTTATTAAATTACCTTTACGAGTTATTACATGAATATTTTAACTAACCATCGAAATAACTTAAGTAATGAACGATAAACAATGTTTATTGCAAGTGTTTCGTCTTAAACAGCCGATTTTGACGTCAAAGGGAGTTTTAATATTTTAAAACTAACATACCTATCCGAAGATCTTTATTTAATTAGCTGTGCGAAATATTACAAGAATATTATAACCAACAATTTAAATAACTTTAATACTGTACGATAAACAATGTTTATTGCAAGTGTTTGTCTTAAACAGCCGATTTTAACGTCAAAAGGTGTTTTAATACTTTAAAACTAATATTTTTCACCGAAGACGTTTAGAAAAATTACCTTTACGAATTATTACAAGAATATTTTAAGTAATAATCGAAATAATTCAAATAATGAACGATATATAATGTTAATGGGAAGTATTTCGTCTTAAACAGTCGGTTTTGACATCAAAAGGAGTTTTAATACTCTAAAACTAATTTAAATACTTTAAAACTAATTTTAATATTGTAAAACTAAAATTTTTAACTTAAGACCTTAATTAAATTTTCCTTACGAGTAATTACTAGAATATTTTAACTAATAATCGAAATAACTCAAATAAATATCGATAAACAATGTTTATTGCAAGTATTTTGTCTCAAAAAGCCGATTTTGACGTCAAAAGGTGTTTTAATACTTTAAAACTAATATTCCTAACCGAATATGTTTAATTAGTTAATTGTATGGTATATTACAAGCATTTTGTAACCAAAAATTGAAATAACTCAAATAATGTACTATAAACAATGTTTATTGCTAGTTTTTCGTCTTAAAAAGACAATTTTGACGTCAAAAAAAGTTTTAATATTTTAAAACTAGTATTCCTAACCAAAAACGTTTATTTAGTTAACTGTATAATATATTTCAAAAATATTAAAAACAATAATCAAAATAACTCGAATAATGAACGATAAACAATATTTATTGTAAGTATTTCGTTTTAAACAGCTGATTTTGACGTCAAAAGGAGTTTTAATACTTAAAAAAATTATTCATTACCGAAGAGGTTTATTTAATAACCTGTATGTTATACTACAATAAAATAATAACCATAATTGAAATAATTTAAATACTGTACGATAAACAATCTTTATTGCAAATGTTTCGTCTTAAACAGCCGATTTTCGAGTTAAAAGGAGTTTTAATACTTTAAAACTAATGTTTCTAACCAAAGAGGTTTATTTGATAAGCTGTATCATTTATTACAAGAATATTAATGTAATAATCAAAATAAATCATATAATATAATAAGGGTTTAATACAAGTATTTTGTTTAAAACAGCCTATTATAACATATATAGAATGTACTTTTAAAATGTTTAAAGTTGGATTAATAACTAAAGACGTTTAGTAAATTAGCTATGAAAATTATACAAGAATATTATTACTAAAAGCCGAAATAACTCAAATAATGTACGATAAACAATGTTTATTGCAAGTATTTTGTCTTAAACAGCCGATTTTGACGTCAAAGGGAGTTTTAATAATTTTTAACTAATATTTCTAACTGAAGAACTTTATTTAATTAGCTGTACAAAATATTACGAGAAGATTATAACTAACAATCAAAACAACTCAAATAATGTACGATAAATAATGTTTATTGCAAGTATTTCGTCTTAAACAGCCGATTTTGACGTCAAAAGAAGTTTTAATACTTTAAAACTAATATTCCTAACCGAAGAGCTTTATTTAAATAGCTTTACGAAATATTACAGGAATATAATAACCAACAATCGCAATAACTTAAATACTGTACGATAAACAATGTTTGTTGCAAGTGTTTCGTCTTAAATAGCCGATTTTGACGTCAAAAGGAGTTTTAAAATTAATATTTTTAACCGAAGATGTTAATTAAATTACCTTTAAGAGTTATTACAAGAATATTATTTTTAATAATCGAAATAACTCAAATAATGAACGATAAACAATGTTTACTGCAAGTATTTCGTCTTTAACAGCTGATTTTGACGTCAAAAGGAGTTTTAATACTTTAAAACTACTATTTCTATCCGAAGAGGTTTATTTAATTAGCTGTATGATATATTACATGATTATTAATGCCAATAATCAAAATTATTCATATATTGTACAAGAAAATAGGGTTTAATACAAGTATTTTGTTTAAATCAGCCTATTATAACGTCTATAGTACTTTTAATATGTTAAAAGTTGGATTACTAATTAAAGACGTTTATTAAATTAGCTGTGCAAAATATTACACCAATATTATAACCAAAAATCGAAATAACTCAAATAATGAACGATAAACAATGCTTATTGCAAGTATTTCGTCTTAAACAGTAAGTTTTGACGTCAAAGGAAGTTTTGATGCTTTAAAACAAATATTTTTAACCGAAACGTTTATTAAATTACCTTTATGAGTTATTCCAACAATATTTTAACTAATAATCGAAATAACTTAAATTCTGAACGATAAACAATGTTTATTCCAAGTATTTTGTCTTAAACAGCCGATTTAAACGTCAAAAGAAGTTTTAAAACTTTAAAACTGATATCCTAACGGAGATGTTCATTTAATTAGCCGTATGATATATTACAAGCATACTAAAATAATAATCAAAGTAATCCAAATAACGTCGGTTAAAAAGGGTTTAATATAGTTATTCTGTTTAAAAAAGCCTATTATAACGTCTATAGTACTTTTAATATGTTTAAAAATATATTACTAACCAAAGACGTTTATTAAATTAGCTGTACAAAATTACATGAATATTATAACCAAAAGTCAAAATAACTTAAACAATCTACGATAAACAATGTTTATTGCAAGTATTTGGTTTAAACAGCCGATTTTGACGTCAAAAGAAGTTTTAAAACTTTAAACTAATTTTTTTAACCAAATAGGTTTATTAAATTACCTTTACGAGTTATTACAAGAATATTGTAACTAATAATCAAAAAAACTCAAATAATGAACGATAAACAATGTTTACTGCAAGTATTTCGTCTCAAACAGCCGATTTTGACGTCAAAAGGAGTTTTAATAAATTAAAACTAATATTCCTATCCAAAGAGGTTTATTTAATTAGCTATAGAATATATTACATGATCATTAATGCCAATAATCAAAATAGTTCATATATTGTACAAGAAAAAAGGGTTTAATACAAGTATTTTGTTTAAAACAGCCTATTATAACATCTTAGGTACTTTTAATATGTTTAAAGTTGGGTTACTAACTAAAGACGTTTATTAAATTAGCTGTGCATAATATTAAACCAATATTATAACCAAAAGTCGAAATAACTCAAATAATGAACGATTCATAATTCACTATTGCAAGTATTTCGTCTTAAACAGTCGGTTTTGACAACAAAGGAAGGTTTTATGCTTAAAACAAATATTTTTTACCGAAGACGTTTATTAAATTAACTTTATGAGTTATTACAAGAATATTTTAACTAATAATCGAAATAACCTAAATATTGAATGATAAACAATGTTTATTGCAAGTATTTCGTCTTAAACAGCCGATTTTGACGTCAAAAAGAATTTTAATACTTTAAAACTAATATTCCTATCCGAAAAGGTTTATTTAATTAACTGTATGATAAATTACACAATTAGTAATGCCAATAATCTAAATAATTTATATATTGTACAAGAAAAAAGGGTTTAATACAAGTATTTTGTTTGAAACAGCCTATTATAACGTCAATAGTACTTTTAATATGTTCAAATTTGGATTACTAACTGAAGACGTTTGTTTAATTAGCTGTACGAAATATTACAAAAATATTATAAACAATAAATAGAATAACTTAAACACTTTACAATAAAAAATGTTTATTTCAAGTGTTTCGTTTTAACAGCCCATTTTGACGTCAAAATTAGTTTTAATACTTTAAAACTAACATTTCTAACCGAAGAAATAAATAGTATAAGAGATTTATTTTATTAGCTGTACGAAGTATTGGACGCATATTATAATAAAAAATTAAAATAAATTATATACTGTACGATAAACAATGTTTATTGCGAGTCTTAAACAGGTGATTTTGACTTCAAAAGGAGTTTTAATTTTTTATAACTAATAAATTTAACCGAAGACCATTATTAAAATACCTTTACGAATTATTACTAGAATATTGTAACTAAAAATCGAAATAATTCAATTTAATAACGATAAACAATGTATATTGCAAGTATTTTGTCTTAAAAAGCCGATTTTGACGTAAAAAGGTGTTTTAATACTTTAAAACTGATATTCCTAACCGAATAGGTTTAAGAAATTAGCTGTATGATATAACACAAGCATTTTATAACGAAAAATTAAAATAACTCAAATAATGAAAGATAAACAATGTTTATTGAACGTAATTCGTCTTAAACAGTCTATTATAAGGTCTATAGTACTTGTTTATCTTTAAAGCTAGATTACTAACCGAAGACGTTTATTAAATTAGCTATACAAATATTACAAAAATTTTATTACAAAAGTCGAATTAACTCAAATAATGTAAAATTAACAATGTTTATTGCAAGTGTTTCTTCTTAAACAGCCGATTTTGACGTTAAAGGGACTTTTAATACTTTACACTAGTTTAAACTAATATTCCTCACCGAAAAGCTTTATTTAATTAGCTGTATGAAATATTACAAGAATATTATAACCAACAGTCGAAATAACTTAAATAATGTACGATAAATAATGTTTATTACAAGTATTTCGTCTTAAACAGTCGGTTTAGAAGTCAAAGAAGTTTTGATGCTTTGAAACAAATATGTTTAACCGAAGACGTTTATTAAATTACCTTAATGAGTTATTACAAGAATATTTAAACTAATAATCGAAATAACTTAAATATTGAACGATTAACAATGTTTATTGCAATAGTTTCGTCTTAAAAGCCGATTTCGACGTCAGAGAAGTTTTTATATTTTTAAAATAATATTTTCAACCGAAGAGGTTTATTAAAATAGCTGTATGGTATATCACAACTATATAAATTCCAATAATCAAAATAATTCATTTAGTGTACGATAAAGAAACGGTTTAATACAAGTATTTTGTTTAAAACAGCCTATTATAACGTCTATAGTACGTTTAACATGTTTTAAGTGAGACAACTAACAAAAGACGTTAATTAAATTAGATGTACAAAATATTTCAAGAATATTATAACCAAAAGTCGAAATAACTCAAATAGTGTACGATAAACAATGTTTATTGCAAGTATTTTGTCTTAAACAGCCGATTTTGACGTCAAAAGGTGTTTAAATACTTTAAACTAATATTTTTAACCGAAGACGTTTATTAAATTACCTTTACGAGTTATTACATGAATATTGAAACTAATTATCAAAATAACTCAAATAATGAACGATAAACAATGTTTACTGTAAATTTTTGTCTCAAACAGCCGATTTTGGCGTCAAAAGGAGGTTTAATACTTTATAACTTATATTCCTAACGGAAGAGCTTTATTTAATTAGCTGTACGAAATATTACAGAAATATTATAAACAAAAATCGAAATAACTTAAATAATGTACGATAAACATTGTTTATTGTAAATATTTCGTCTCAAACAGCCGATTTTGACGTCAAAAGGAGATTTAATGCATTAAAACTAATATTCCTATCCAAGGAGGTTTATTTAATTAGCTATATGATATATTACATGATCATTAATGCCAATAATCAAAATAATTCATATATTGTACAAGAAAAAAGTGTTTAATACAAGTATTTTGTTTATAACAGCCTATTATAACGTCTAAAGTACTTTAAATAGTTTAAAGTAGGATTAATAACTAAAGACGTTTATTAAATTAGCTGTGCATAAAATTACACCAATATTATAACCAAAAGTCGAAATAACTCAAATAATGAACGATTCATTATTCAATATTGCAAGTATTTCGTCTTAAACAGTCGGTTTTGACGACAAAGGAACTTTTTTTGCTTTAAAACAAATATATTCAACCGAAGACGTTTATTTGATTACCTTTATGAGTTATTACAAGAATATTTTAACTAATAATCGAAATAACTTAAATATTGAATGATAAACAATGTTTATTGCAAGTATTTCGTCTTAAACAGCCGATTTAAACGTCAAAAGGAGTTTTAATATTTTAAAACTAATATCCTAACCGAATATGTTTTTTTAATTAGCTGTATGATAAATTACAAGAATACTAATATAATAATCAAAGTAATTCGAATAACGTACGATAAAAAAGTGTTTAATATAGTTATTCTGTTTTAAAAAGTCTTTTCATAATATCTAGAGTATTTTTTTATATAATTAAAGTTAGATTACTAACCTAAGACGTTTATAAAATTAGCTATACAAAATATTAAAAGATTATTATAATCAAAGGTCGAAATAACTCAAATAATGTAAAATAAACAATGTTTATTGCAAGTATTTCGTCTTAAACAGCCGATTTTGACGTCAAAAGGAGTTTTAAAACTTTAAAACTAATACTTTTAACCAAAGACTTTTATTATATAACCTTTACGAGTTATTACAAGAATATTGTAAATAAATATCGAAATAACTCAAATAATGTAAAATAAACAATGTTTATTGCAAGTATTTCGTCTTAAACAGCAGATTTTGACGTCAAAAGGAGTTCTAATACTTTAAAACTAATATTTTTAACTTACGACCTTTATTAAATTACACTTACCAGTTATTACTAAAATATTGTAACTATAAATCGAAATAACTTAAAAAATACCATAAGCAATGTTTATTGCAAGTATTTCGTCTTGAACAGCCAATTTCGACGTCGAAAGGAGTTTGAATATGTAAAATTAATAATCCTAACCGAAAAGGTTTATTTAATTAGCTGTATGGTATATTACAAGAATATTAATGCCAATAATTAAAATAACTAATACAATGTACGAGAAAAAAGGGTTCAATACAAGTATTTTGTTTAAGCAGATTATTATAACGTCTAAAGAACTTTTAATATATTTAAAGTTAGATTACTAACCAAAGACGTTTAATGAATTAGCTGAACAAAATGTTACAAGAATATTATAACCAAAAGTCGAAATAACTCAAATAATGTACGATAAACAATGTTTATTGCAAGTATTTCGTCTTAAACAGCCGATTTTGACGTCGAAAGTAATTTTAATAGTTTAAAACTAATAATCCTAACCGAAGAGGTTTAAGAAATTAGCTGAATGATATAATACAAGCATTTTATAACGAAAAATTAAAATAATTAAAATAATGAACGATAAACAATGTTTCTTGCAAGTATTTCGTCTTAAACAGCCTATTTTAAGGTCTATAGTACTTTTTAATGTTTAATGTTAGATTATTAACCGAAGACGTGTATTAAATTACTTATACAAAATATTACAAAAATTTTATTACTAAAAGTCGAATTAATATAAACCTATTAAACGAATTAATATAAAAATAAACAATGTTTATTGCTAGTATTTCTTCTTAAACAGCTGATTTTAAAGTTAAAGGGACTTTTAATATTTTAAAACTTGTTTTAATACTTTTAAACTAATATTCCTCACCGAATATTTTTATTAAATTAGCTGTATGAAATATTACAAGAATATTATAACCAACAGTCGAAATAACTTAAATACTGTACGATAAACAATGTTTGTTGCAAGTGTTTAGTCTTGAATTGCCGATTTTGACGTCAAAAAGAGTTCTAAAATTTATATTTTTAACCTAAGACGTTTATTAAATTACCTTTAAGAGTTATTACAAGAATATTGTTTTTAATAATCGAAATAACTCGAGTAATGAACGATAAACAATGTTTACTGCAAGTATTTCGTCTAAAACAGCCGATTCTGACGTCATTAGGAGTTTTAATACTTTAAAACTAATATTTCTATCCGAAGAGGTTTATTTAATTAGCTGTATGATATATTCCATGATTATTAATATCAATAATCAAAATAATTCTTATATTGTAAAAGAAAAAAGGGTTTAATACAAGTATTTTGATTAAAACAGCCTATTATAACGTCTATAGTACTTTTAATATGTTTAAAGTTTGATTACTAACCTAAAGGGTTTATTAATCTAGCTGTACAAAATATTACAAGAACATTATAACCAAAAGTCGAAATAACTACAATAATGTACGATAAACAATGTTTATTGTAAGTATTTCGTCTTAAATTGCCGATTTTAACATAAGAAGGAGTTTTAAACTTTAAAACTAATGTTCTTTACCGAAGAGGTTTATTTAATTAGCTGTATAATATATTTCAAGAATATTAAAATTAATAGTCAAAGTACTTCAAATAACGTACAATAAAATAGGGTTTGATAAATTTATTTTGTTTTAAACAGTCTACTATAACGTCTATAGTACTTTTAGTATGTTTAAAGATAGATTACTAACCTAAGAAGTTTATTAATCTAGCTGTACAAAATATTACAAAAACATTATAACCAAAAGCCTAAATTACTCAAATAATATACGATAAGCATGTTCATTGAATTTATTTTGTTTTAAACAGCCGATTTTGACGTCAAATAGTGTGACAATATTTTAAAACTAACATTCCTAACCGAAGAGCTTTATTTAATTAGCTCTAGAAAATAATACAAGAATGTTATAACGAACATTTAATATAACTTAAATACTGTACGATAAACAATGTTTATTAAAAGTTTTTCGTCTTAAACAGCCGATTTTGACGTCTAAAGAGTTTTAAACTTTAATACCAATATACTAACCGAGGATGTTTATTTAATTAGCCGTATGATATATTACAAGAATACTAATATATTAATCAAATCAATTTAAATAACGTACGATTAAAAAGGGTTTAATATAGTTATTCTGTTTAAAAAAGCCTATTATAACGTCTATAGTACGTTTAATATGTTTTAAGTTAGACTACTAATTAAAGATATTAATAAAATTAGATGTACAAAATATTTCAAGAATATTATAACCAAAAATCGAAATAACTCAAATAGTGTACGATAAACAATGTTTATTGCAAGTATTTTGTCTTAAACAGCCGATTTTGACGTCAAAAGGTGTTTTAATACTTTAAAATTAATATTTTTAACCAAAGACGTTTATAAAATTACCTTTATGAGTTAATACAAGAATATTGTAACTAGTAATTAAAATAACTCAAATAATGAACGATAAACAATGTTTATTGCACGTATTTCGTCTTAAACAGCCTATTATAAGGTCTTAAGTACTTTTTTATGTTTAAAGCTATATTACTAACCAAAGATGTTTATTAAATTAGCTATACAAAATATAACAAAAATTTTGTTACCAAAAGTCGAATTAACTCAAATAATGTAAAATAAACAATGTTTATTGCAAGTATTTCTTCTTAAACAGCCGATTTTAAAGTTAAAGGGACTTTTAATACTTTAAAACTAGTTTTAATACTTTTAAACTAATTTTCCTCACCGAAAAGCTTTATTTAATTAGCTGTATGAAATATTACAAGAATATTATAACCAACAGTCGAAATAACTTAAATACTGTACGATAAACAATGTTTATTACAAGTATTTTGTCTTAAACAGCCGATTTTGACGTCAAAAGGTGTTTTAATATTTTAAAACTAATATTTTTAACCGAAGACGTTTATCAAATTACCTTTACGAGTTATTGTAAGAATATTGTAACTAATAAGCAAAATTACTCAAATAATGAACGATAAACAATGTTACTGGCAAGTATTTTGTCTTAAACAGCTGATTTAACGTCAAAAGTAGTGTTAATAGTTTAAAACTAATATTCCTAACCGAGGAGATTTATTTAATTAGCTGTATGTTATATTACAAGATTATTAATGCCAATAATCAATATAATTCATTAGTATACTATAAAAAAGGGTTTAGTACAAGTATTTTGTTTGAAACAGGCTATTGTTACGTCTATAGTACTTTTAATATGTTTAAAATTAGATTACTAACTAAAGACGTTTATTAAATTAGCTATAAAAATATTACAAGAATATTCTAACTAATAATCGAAATAACTCAAATAATGAACGATAATTAATGGTTATTGCAAGTATTTCGTCTTAAAAAGCTGATTTTGATGTCAAAAGGAGTTTTAATACTATAAAACTAATACTCCTAACTTAAGAGGTTTATTCAGTTAATAGCATGATATATCACTAGCATTTTATAACCAAAAATTGGAATAACTCAAATAATGTACTATAAACAATGTTTATGCAAGTGTTTCGTTTTAAACAGCCGATTTTTATGTCAAAAGGATTTAATATACTTAAAAACTAATATTTCAAACCAATGAGTTTTATTGAATTAGCTGTATGTTATATTTCAAGAATATTAAAACCTATAATCAAAATAACTCAAATAAAGAACCATAAACATGGTTTAATGCAAATATTTCGTCTTAAACAGCCGATTTTGACGTCAAAAGGAGTTTTAATACTTTAAAAATAATATTCCAAACCGAAGAGGTTTTTTAATAAGCTCTATGATATACTACAATAAAATTATAACCAACAATCGATATAACTTAAATACTGTACTAGAAACAATGTTTATTGCAAGTATTTCGTCTTAAACAGCCGATTTTGACGTCAAAAGGTGTTTAAATATTTTGAAAATAATATTATTAACTGAAGACGTTTATCAAATTACCTTTACAAGTTATTACAAGAATATTGTAACTAACCATCGAAATAACTAAAATAATGAACGATAAACAATGTTTATTGCAAGTGTTTCGTCATAAATAGCCGATTTTGACGTCAAAGGGAGTTTTAATACTTTAAAACTAATATTCCTATCCGAAAAGCTTTTTTTTATTAGCTGTACAAGTTATTACAAGAATATTATAAACAAAAATCGAAATGACTCAAATAATGTACGTTAAACAATGTTTATTGTAAGTATTTCGTCTTAAACCGCCGATTCTGACATCAATGAAGTTTTAATACTTTAAAACTAATATTCCTTACCGAAGACGTTTATTAAATAACCTTTACGAGTTATTACAAGAAAATTGTAATTAATTATCAAAATAACTCAAATAATGAACGATAAACAATGTTTACTGCAAAGAATTTGTCTCAAACAGTAGATTTTGACGTCAAAAGGAGTTTTAATATTTTAAAACTAATATTCCTATCCGAAGAGGTTTATTTAATTAGCTGTATGACATATTACAAGAATATTAATGACAATACTCAAAATAATTCATATAGTATACAAGAATAAAGGGTTTAATTCAAGTATTTTGTTTAAAACAGCCTATTTTAACGTATATAGTACATATAGTACTTTTAATACGTTTAAAGTTGGATTACTAATTAAAGACGTTTAGTAAAATAGCTGCACATAATATTACACCAATATTATAATTAAAAGTCGAAATAACTCAATTAATGAACGATATACAATGTTTTTTGCAAGTATTTCGTCTTAAACAGTCGGTTTTGAAGTCAAAGGAAGTTTTGATGCTTTTAAACAAATATTTTTAACCGAAGACGTTGATTTAATTACCTTTATGAGTTATTACAAGAATATTTTAATTACTTATCGAAATAACTTAAATATTGAACGATAAACAATGTTTATTGCAAGTATTTCGTCTTAAACAGCCGATTTAAACGTCAAGAGCAGTTTTAATACTTTAAAACTGATATCCTAACCGAAGATGTTTATTTAATTAACCGTATGATATATTACAAGAATACTATTTTAATATACAAAGTAAGTCAAATAGTGTACGATAAAAAAGGCTTTAATATAGATATTCTGTAAAAATTGAAATAACTCTAATACCGAACTATAAACAATGTTTCTTACAAGTATTTCGTCCTAAACAGCCGATTTTGACGTCAAAAGGAGTTTTAATACTTTAAAACTAATATTCCTAACTGTAGAGTGTTATTTAGTTAACTGTATGATATATTACAAGAATATTATAACCAATAATCAAAATAACGCAAATACTGCACGATAAACTATGTTTATTGCAAGTATTTCGTCTTAAAAAGCCGATTTTGACGTTAAAAAGAGTTTAATGTTTTAAAACTAATATTTTTAACCGGAGACGTTTTTAAATTACCTTTACGAATTATTACAAGAATATTATAACCTACTATTGTAATAACTCAAATAATATACGATAAACCAGGTTTAATGTAAGTATTTTGTCTTAAACCGCAGATTTTACCATCAAAAGGAGTTTTAATACTTTAAAACTTATATTCCTTAACAAAGATGTTTACTAAATTACCTTTACGAGTTATTACAAGAATATTTTAACTAATTATCAAAATAACTTAAATACTGTACGATAATGTTTATTGCAAGTATTTCGTCTTAAGCAGCCAATTTTGAAGTCAAAAAGAATTTTATTACTTTTAAACTAATTCGTTTAACCGAAAACGTTTATTAATTTACATTTACGAGTTTTTACAAGAATGTTGTAACTTCTAATCGAAATAAATTAAATAATGTACGATAAACCATATTTATTGCAAGTATTTCGTCTTAAACAGCCGATTTCGACGTCAAAACGAGTTTTAATACTTTAATACTAATATTCCGAAAGAAAAGGTTTGTTTTATAAGCTGAATGGTATATTAAAAGAATATTATAACCAACAATCTAAATACCTTAGATACTGTACGATAAACAATGTAGATTGCAAGTATTTCGTCTTAAACAGCCGAATTCAAAGTCAAAAGGAGTTTTAATACTTTAAAACTAATATTGCTAACCGAAGAGGCTTATTTAATAAGCTGTATGAAATTACAAGAATATTATAACCAAGAACCGAAATAACTTAAATAATGTACGATAAACAATGTTTATTGCAAGTGTTTCGTCTTAAATAGCTGATTTTAACGTCAAAACGAGTTTTAATGCTTTAAACTAATATATTCAACCGAAGACTTTTATTAAATTACCATTACGAGTTATTGCAAGTATATAATAACTAACAATCGAAATAACTTAATTATTCTACGATAAACAATGTTTATTGAAAGTGTTTCGTCTCAAACAGCCGTTTTTGACGTCAAAAGGAGTTTTAATACTTTAAAACTAATATTCCTAACCGAAGAGCTTTATTTAATAAGCTGTACGAAATATTACAAGAATATTATAAACAAAAATCGAAATAACTCAAATAATGTACGATAAACAATGTTTATTGTAAGTATTTCGTCTTAAACCGCCGATTTTGACATAAAAAGAACTTTTAATAGCTTGAAACTAATATTCCCTACCGAAGACGTTTATTAAATTACCTTAACAAGTTATTACAAAAATATTGTAACTAATTATCAGAATAACTCAAGTAATAAACGATAAACAATGTTTACTGCAAGTATTTTGTCTCAAACAGTAGATTTTGACGTCAAAAGAAGCTAATATATTTTAAAACTTATATTCCAATCCGAAAAGGTTTATTTCCTTAGCTGTATGACATATTACAAGAATATTAATGCCAATACTCAAAATAATTCATATAGTGTACGAAGAAAAAGGGTTTAATACAAGTATTTTGTTAAAACAGCCTATTTTAACCTCTATAGTACTTTTAATATGTTTAAAGTTGGATTACTAACTAAAGACGTTTATTAAAATAGCTGAACATAATATTACACCAGTTTTATAATCAAAAGTCGAAATAACTAAAATATTGAACGATAAACAATGTTTATAGCAAGTATTTCGTCTTAAACACCCGATTTAAACGTCAAAACGAGTTTTAATACTAAAAACTAATATCCTAACCGAAGATGTTTATTTAATTAGCCGTTTGATATATTACAAGAATACTGTTATAATAATCAAAGTAATCAAATAGTGTACGATAAAAAAAGGTTTAATATAGTTATTCTGTTGAAAAAAGCCTATTATAACGTATATAGTACTTTCAATATGTTTAAAGTTAGATTACTAACCTAAGACGTTTATTAAACTAGCTGTATGATATATTTCAAGAATATTAAAATCAAAAGTCGAAATAACTCAAATAATGTTCAATAAACATATTTATTACAGGTATTTCGTCTTAAACAGCCGATTTTGACGTCAAAAGGAGTTTTAATACTTTAAAACTAATATTCCTAACCGAAGAGCTTTATTTAATTAGCTGTACGAAATATTACAGGAATCTTATAACCAACAATCGCAATAACTTAAATACTGTACGATAAACAATGTTCGTTGCAATACTTCGTCTGAAACAGCCGATTTTGACATCAAAAGAACTTTTAAAACTTTAAAACTAATATTTTCATTTCAACACGTTTATTAAATTACCTTTACGAGTTATTACAAGCATATTGTAACTAATAATCGAAATAACTCAAATAATGAACGATAAACAATGTTTATGGCAAGTTTTTCGTCTTAAATAGCTGATTTTGACTTTAAAGGAGTTTGAATACTTTAAAACTAATATTCCCAACCTAAAAGGCTTATTGAATTACCTGTATGATATATTACAAGCAAATTATATCTAATAATGAAAATAACTCAAATAATGAACGATAAACAATGTTTATGGCAAGTATTTCGTCTTAAACAGCTGATTTGACGTCAAAAGAAGTTTTAATAATTTAAAACTAATATTCCTAACCGATGAGGTTTTTTTGATTAGCTGTATGAGATATTAAGAAGATTTTTAATGCCAATATTCAAAATAATTTATTAGTATACTAGAAAAAAGGGTTTAGTACAACTATTTTGTTTAAACAGCCTATTATAATGTCTCTAGTACTTTTAATATGTTTAAAGTTAGATTACTAACCAGACACGTTTATTAAATTAGCTATAAAAATATTACAAGAATATTGTTACTAATAATCGAAATAACTCAAATAATGAACTATAAACGATGTTTATTGCAAGTGTTTCGTCTTAAACAGCCGATTTTGACGTCAAAACTAGTTTAAATACTTTAAAACTAATATTTTTAATCTAAGAAACTTTATTAAATTGCCCTTACGAGTTATAACTAGAACAATTTAACTAATAATCGAAATATTCAAATAAATAACGATAAACAAAGTTTATTGCAAGTATTTCGTGTTAAAAAGCCGATTTTGACGTGAAAAAGTTTTTTAATAAATTAAAAATAATACTGTTAACCTAAGAAGTTTATTTAGTTAATTATATGATATTTTACAAGCATTTTATAACCAAAGTTTAAAATAACTCAAATAGTGTACTATAAACAAGGTTTATTGCAAATGTTTCGTCTTAAACTGCCGATTTTGACGTCAGAAGGAGATTTATTACTTTAAAACTAATATTTCTAACCAAAGAGCTTTATTGAATTAGCTGTATGATTTATTTCAATAAAATTATAACCATCAATCGAAATAACTTAAATACTGTACGACAAACAATGTTTATTGCAAGTATTTAGTCTTAAACAGCCGATTTTGAAGTTAAAAGGTGTTTAAATATTTTAAAAATAATACTATTTATTAAAGACGTTTATTAAATTACCTTTACGAGTTATTACAAGTATATTGTAAGTAATATCCGAAAAAATTTAAATAATGAACGATAAACAATGTTTATTGCAAGTATTTCTTCTTAAACAGCAGATTTTGACATCAAAAGGAGTTTTAATACTCTAAAACTAATTTAAATACTTTAAAACTAATTTTAATACTGTAAAACTAACATTTTTAACCGAAGACCTTTATTAAATTTTCCTTACGAGTTATTACTAGAATATTTTAACTAATAATCGAAATAACTTAAATCAATATCGATAAATAATGTTTATTGCAAGTATTTCGTCTTAGAAGCCGATTTTGACGTCAAAATGTTTTTTAATACTTTAAAACTAATATTCCTAACCGAATATGTTTAATTAATTAATTTATGATAAGTTACAAGCATTTTATAACCAAAAATTGAAATAACTCAAATAATGTACTATAAACAATGTTTATTGCTAGTTTTTCGTCTTAAAGAGACAATTTTGACGTCAAAAAAAGTTTTGATATTTTAAAACTAATATTCCTAACCAAAAAGGTTTTGTCAGTTAACTGTATAATATATTTCAAAAAAATTAAAAACAATAATCAAAATAACTCAAATAATTAACGATAACAATATTTATTGCAAGTATTTCGTCTTAAACAGCCGATTTTGACGTCAAAAGGATTTTTAATACTTTAAAATTAATTATCCTTACCGAAGAGGTTTATTTAATAAGCTGTATGATATACTACAATAAAATAATAACCAACAGTTGAAATAACTAAATACTGTACGATAAACAGTCTTTATTGCAAATGTTTCGTCTTAAACAGCCGATTTTCGAGTCAAAAGGAGTTTTAATACTTTAAAACTAATGTTTCTAACCAAAAAGGTTTATTGAATAAGCTGAATGATATATTAAAAGAAAATTAATGCCAATAATCAAAATAAATCATATAATGTGCGATAAAAAAGGGTTTAATACAAGTATTTTGTTCAAAACAGCCTATTATAACGTATATAGTATGTACTTTTAATATGTTTAAAGTTGGATTACTAACTAAAGACATTTATTAAATTAGCTGTAAAATATTATACAAGAATATTATTACTAAAAGCCTAAATAACTCAAATAATGTACAATAAACAAAGTTTATTGCAAATATTTTGTCTTAAACAGCCGATTTTGACGTCAAAAGGAGTTTTAAAATTAATATTTTTAACCGAAGACGTTTATTAAATTACCTTTAAGAGTTATTACAAGAATATTATTATTAATAATCGAAATAACTCAAATAATGAACGATAAACAATGTTTACTTCAAGTATTTCGTATCAAACAGCCGATTTTGACGTCAAAAGGAGTTTTAATACTTTAAAACTAATATTTCTATCCGAAGAGGTTTATTTAATTAGCTGTACGATATATTACATGATTATTAATGCCAATTAAATTTATTCATATATTGTACAAGAAAACAGGGTTTTAAACAAGTATTTTGTTTAAAACAGCCTATTATAACGTCTATAGTACTTTTAATATGTTTAAAGTTAGATTACTAACTAAAGACGTTTATTAAATTAGCTGTGCATAATATTAGACCAAAATTATAACCAAAAGTCGAAATAACTCAAATAATAAACGATTCGTTATTCAATATTCACGTATTTCGTCTCAAACAGTCGGTTATGACGACAAAGGAAGTTTTTATGCTTTAAAACAAATATTTTTAACTAAAGACGTTTATTAAATTAGCTGCACATAATATTACACCAATTTTATAGCCAAAAGTCGAAATACCTAAAATAATGTACGATAAGCAATGTTTATTGTAAGTATTTCGTCCTAAACTGCCGAGTTCTCATCAGAAGGAGTTTTAATACTTTAAAACTGATGTTCTTTACCAAAGAGGTTTATTTAATAAGCTGTATGATATATTTCAAGAATATTAATATTAATAATCAAAGTAATTCTAATAACGTTCAATAAAAAAGGGTTTGATATAGTTATTTAGTTTAAAACATTCTACTATAACGTCTATAGTACGTTTAATATGTTCAAAGTTAGATTACTAACCTAAGAGGTTTATTAATCTAGCTGTACAAAATATTACAAGAACATTATAACCAAAAGTCGAAATAACTCAAATAATGTACGATAAGCATGTTTATTGCATTTATTTCGTCTTAAACAGCCGATTTTGACGTCAAATAGTGTTACAATACTTTAAAACTAATATTCCTAACCGAATATCTTTATTTAATTAGCTCTAGAAAATATTACAAGAATATTATAACGAACAATAAACATAACTTAAATACTGTACGATAAACAATGTTTATTACAAGTTTTTCGTCTTAAACAGCCGATTTTGACGTCAAAAGGAGTTTTAAAACTTTTAAACTAACATTTTTAACCGAAGACATTTATTAGATTACCTTTACGAGTTATTACAAGAATATTGTAACTAATAATCGAAATAACTTAAATAATTCATATAGTTTCTAAAAAAAACGGGTTAATACAAGTATTTTGTTTAAAACAGCCTATTATAACATCTATAGTACTTTTAATATGTTTAAAATTGGATTACTAACTAAAGACGTTGATTCAATTAGCTGTACATAATATTACACCAATATTATAACCAAAAATCGAGATAACTCAAATAATGAACGATAAATAATGTTTATTGCAAGTATTTCGTCTTAAACAGCCGATTTCGACGTCAAAAGGTGTTTAACTATTTTGAAAATAATATTATTGACTGAAGACGTTTATCAAATTACCTTTACGAGTTATTACAAGAATATTGTAACTAACCATCGAAATAACTTAAATAATGAACGATAAACAATGTTTATTGCAAGTGTTTTGTCTTAAATAGCCGATTTTGACGTCAAAGGGAGTTTTAATATTTTAAAACTAACATTCCTATCCGAAGATCTTTATTTAATTGGCTGTAGGAAATAATATTTTTAACCGAAGACGTTTATAAAATTACCTTTACGAGTTATTACAAGAATATTGTAAGTAATATCCGAAATAATTCAAATAATGAACGATAATAAAATGTTCATTGCAAGTATTTCGTCTTAAACAGCAGATTTCGACATCAAAAGGAGTTTTAATACTCTAAAACTAATATTCCTTACCGAAGAGGTTTATCTAATAAGCTGTATGATATACTACAATAAAATAATAACCAACAGTTGAAATAACTTAAATACTGTACGATAAACAATCTTTATTGTAAATGTTTCGTCTTAAACAGCCGATTTTCGAGTCAAAAGGAGTTTTAATACTTTAAAACTAATGTTTCTAACTAAAAAGGTTTATTGAATAAGCTGTATGATATATTACAAGAATATTAATGCGAATAATCAAAATAAATCATATAATGTGCGATAAAAAATTGTCTAATACAAGTATTTTGTTCAAAACAGCCTATTATAACGTATATAGTATGTACTTTTAATATGTTTAAAGTTGGATTACTAACTAAAGACGTTTATTAAATTAGCTGTAAAAAATTATACAAGAACATTATAACCAAAAGTCGAAATAACTCAAATAATGTAATCTAATTTAATCTAATTTAATTTAATAAACATTTTTGGTTAGTAATCTAACTTTAAACAAATTAAAAGTACTTTAGACATTATAAAAGGCTGTTTTAAACAAAATACTTGTACTAAACCCTTGTTTCTGGTATACTTATAAATTATTTTGAATATTGTCATTAAAAATCTTCTCAATATATCATACAGCTAATCAAATAAACCTCATCGGTTAGGAATATTAGTTTTAAATTATTAAAACTTCTTTTGACGTCAAATCAGCTGTTTAAGACGAAATACTTGCCATGAACATTGTTTATCGTTCATTATTTGAGTCATTTTCATTATTAGCTATAATTTGCTTGTAATATATCATACAGGTAATTAAATAAGCCTTTACGGTTAGGAATATTAGTTTTAAAGTATTCAAACTCCTTTAAAGTCAAAATCAGCTATTTAAGACGAAAAACTTGCCATAAACATTGTATTTCGTTCATTATTTGAGTTATTTCGATTATTAGTTACAATATGCTTGTAATAACTCGTAAAGGTAATTTAATAAACGTGTTGAAATGAAAATATTAGTTTTAAAGTTTTTAAAGTTCTTTTGACGTCAAAATCGGCTGTTTCAGACGAAGTATTGCAACAAACATTGTTTATCGTACAATATTTAAGTTATTGCGATTGTTGGTTATAATATTTCTGTAATATTTCGTACAGGAATATTACACGTTAGGAATATTAGTTTTAAAGTATTAAAACTCCTTTTGACGTCAAAATCGGCTGTTTAAGACGAAACAATTTCAATAAACATTGTTTATCGTAGAATAATTAAGTTATTTCGATTGTTTGCTATAATATACTTTCAATAACTCGTAAAGGTAATTTAATACAAGTCTTCGGTTGAATATATTAGTTTAAAGTATTAAAACTCGTTTTGACGTTAAAATCGGCTATTTAAGACGAAACACTTGCAATAAACATTGTTTATCGTACATTGTTTAAGTTATTTCGGTTCTTGGTTATAATATTCTTGTAATTTCATACAGCTTATTAAATAAGCCTCTTCGGTTAGCAATATTAGTTTTAAAGTATTAAAACTCCTTTTGACTTTAAAATCGGCTGTTTAAGACGAAATACTTGCAATCTACATTGTTTATCGTATAGTATTTAAGTTATTTCGATTGTTGGTTATAATATTCTTTTAATATATCATACAGCTTATAAAACAAACTTTTTCTTTCGGAATATTAGTATTAAAGTATTAAAACTCGTTTTGACGTCGAAATCGGCTGTTTAAGACGAAATACTTGCAATAAATATTGTTTATCGTACATTATTTGTTTTATTTCGATTACAAGTTACAATATTCTTGTAAAAACTCGTAAATGTAAATTAATAAACGTTTTCGGTTAAACGAATTAGTTTAAAAGTATTAAAATTCTTTTTGACTTCAAAATCGGCTGCTTAAGACGAAATACTTGCAATAAACATTATCGTACAGTATTTAAGTTCTTTTGATAATTAGTTAAAATATTCTTGTAATAACCCGTAAAGGTAATTTAGTAAACGTCTTCGTTAAGGAATATTAGTTTTCAAGTATAAAAACTCCTTTTGATGTCAAAATCGGCGGTTTAAGACAAAATACTTACAATAAACCTTGTTTATCGTACATTATTTGAGTTATGACAATAGTAGGTTATAATATTCTTGTAATAATTCGTAAAGGTAATTTAAAAAAGTCTCCGGTTAAAAATATTAGTTTTAAAGTATTAAAACTCTTTTTAACGTCAAAATCGGCTATTTAAGACGAAATACTTGCAATAAACATAGTTTATCGTGCAGTATTTGCGTTATTTCGATTGTTGGTTATAATATTCTTGTAATATATCATACAGTTAACTAAATAACTCTCTTTAGTTAGGAATATTAGTTTTAAAGTATTAAAACTCCTTTTGACGTCAAAATCGGCTGTTTAGGACGAAATACTTGCAAGAAACATTGTTTATCGTTCGTTTTTAGAGTTGTTTCAATTTTACAGAATAACTATATTAAAGCCTGTTTTATCGTACACTATTTGAATTACTTTGTATATTAAAATAGTATTCTTATAATATATCATACGGCTAATTAAATAAACATCTTTGGTTAGAATATTAGTTTTAAAGTATTAAAACTCCTCTTGACGTTTAAATCGGCTGTTTAAGACGAAATACTTGCAATAAACATTGTTTATCGTTCAATATTTAAGTTATGTCGATTAGTAGTTAAAATATTCTTGTAATCACTTATAAAGGTAATTTAATAAACGGCTTCGGTTAAAAATATTTGTTTTAAAGCATCAAAACTTCCTTTGACGTCAAAACCGACTGTTTAAGACGAAATACTTGCAAAAAACATTGTTTATCGTTCGTTAATTGAGTTATTTAGACTTTTGATTATAATATTGGTGTAATATCATGTGCAGCTATTTTAATAAACGTCTATAGTTAGTAATCCAACTTTGAACGTATTAAAAGTACTATAGACGTTAAAATAGGCTGTTTTAAACAAAATACTTGAATTAAACCC
The DNA here is from genome assembly GCF_965202585.1 of Thalia democratica. Lineage (NCBI taxonomy): Eukaryota > Metazoa > Chordata > Thaliacea > Salpida > Salpidae > Thalia > Thalia democratica. The sequence goes on from NC_139172.1 coordinate 12,294,821, forward strand.
TTTATTCTCGTACACTATATAAATTATTTTTAGTATTGGCATTAATATTCTTGTAATATATCATACAGCTAATTAAATAAACCTCTTCGGATAGGAATATTAGTTTTAAAATATTAAAACTCCTTTTGACGTCAAAATCGGCTGTTTGAGACAAATTACTTGCAGTAAACATTGTTTATCGTTTATTATTTGAGTTATTTTGTTAATTAGTTACAATATTATTGTAATAACTCGTAAAGGTAATTAAATAAACGTCTTCGGTAAGGAATATTAGTTTTAAAGTATTAAAACTCCTTTGATGTCAAAATCAGAGTTTTAAGACGAAATACTTAGAATAAACATTGTTTATCGTACATTATTTGAGTTGTTTCGATTTTTGTTTATAATATTCTTGTAATATTTTGTACAGCTAATTAAATAAAGCTCTTCGGTTAGTAATATTAGTTTTAAAGTATTAAAACTCCTTTTGACGTCAAATTCGGCTGTTTGAGACGAAATACTTGCAGTAAATATTGTTTATCGTTCATTATTTAATTTATTTTGATAATAATTTAAAATATTCTTGTAATAACTCGTAAAGGTAATTTAGTAAACGTCTTCGGTAAGGAAAATTAGTTTTAAGGTTTTAAAACTTCTTTTGATGTCAGATTCGGCGGTTTAAGACGAAATACTTGCAATAAACATTGTTTATCATTTATTATTTAAGTTATTTCGATTATTAGTTACAAGATTCTTGTGATAACTCGTACAGCTAATAAAAAAAGCTCTTCGGATAGGAATATTAGTTTTAAAGTATTAAAACTCCTTTTGACGTCAAAAACGGCTATTTAAGACGAAACACTTGCAATAAACATTGTTTATCGTTCATTATTTAAGTTATTTCGATGGTTAGTTACAATATTCTTGTAATAACTCGTAAAGGTAATTTGATAAACGTCTTCAGTTAATAATATTATATTCAAAATAGTTAAACACCTTTTGACGTCAAAATCGGCTGTTTAAGACGAAATACTTGCAATAAACATTGTTTATCGTACAATATTTAAGTTATTTCGATTGTTGGTTATAATTTTATTGTAGTATATCGTACAGCTTATTAAAAAACCTCTTCGGTTTGGAATATTATTTTTAAAGTATTAAAACTCCTTTTGACGACAAAATCGGCTGTTTAAGACGAAATATTTGCAATAAACCTAATTATCGTTCTTTATTTGAATTATTTTGATTATAGGTATTAATATTTTTGTAATATATCATACAACTAATTCAATAAAGCTCATTGGTTAGAAATATTAGTTTTAAAGTATTAAAAATCCTTTTGACATCAAAATCGGCTGTTTAAGACGAAACACATGCAATAAACATTGTTTATAGAACATTATTTGAGTTATTCCAATTTTTAGTTAGAAAATGCTAGTAATATATCATACAATTAACTAAAAAATCCCCATAAGTTAGGAGTATTAGTTTTAAAGTATTAAAACACCTTTTGACGTCAAAATCAGCTTTTTAAGACGAAATACTTGCAATAACCATTAATTATCGTTTATTATTTGAGTTATTTCGATTATTAGTTAGAATATTCTTGTAATATTTTTATAGCTAATTTAATAAACGTATTAGTTAGTAATCTAATTTTAAACATATTAAAAGTACTATAGACATAACAATAGCCTGTTTCAAACAAAATACTTGTACTAAACCCTTTTTTATAGTATACTAATGAATTATATTGATTATTGGCACTAATAATCTTGTAATATAACAAACAGCTAATTAAACAAATCTCATCGGTTAGGAATATTAGTTTTAAAGTATTAAAACTCCTTTTGACATCAAAATCGGCTGTTTGAGTCGAAATACTTGCAGTAAACATTGTTTATCGTTCATTATTTTAGTTACTTTGATTATTAGTTACAATATTCTTGTAATAACTCGTAAAGGTAATTTAATAAACGTCTTCGGTTAAAAATATTAGATTTTAAGTTTTAAAACTCCTTTTGACGTCAAATCGGCTGTTTAAACTAAATACTTGCAATAAACATTGTTTATCGTATATTGTTTAAGTTATTTTGAGTTTTGGTTATAATATTCCTGTAATTTTTGTACAGCTAATTTAATAAACGTCTTTGGTTAGTAATATAACTTTAAACATATTAAAAGTACTATAGACGTTATAATTGGCGTTTTTCAAACAGAATAACTATATTAAACCCTTTTTAACCGACGTTATTTGGATTACTTTGATTATTATATTAGTATTCTTGTAATATATCATACGGCAAATTATATAAACAATTTTAGTTAGGATATTAGTTTTAAAGTATTAAAACTTCTTATGACGTTTAAATCGGCTGTTTAAGACGAAATACTTAAAATAAACATTTTTTATCGTTCAATATTTAAGTTATTTTGATTATTAGTTAAAATATTGTTGTAATAACTCATAAAGGTAAATTAATAAACGTCTTTGTTAAAAAATATTTGTTTTAAAACATCAAAACTTCCTTTAACGTCAAAACCAACTGTTTAAGACGAAATACTTGCAGTAAGCATTGTTTATCGTTCATTATTTGAGTTATTTCGATTTTTGGTTATAATATTGGTGTAATATTATGTACAGCTAATTTAATAAACGTCTTTAGATAGTAATCCCACTTTAAACATATTAAAAGTACATACTATTTACGTTATAATAGGCTGTTTTGAACAAAATACTTGTAATAAACCCTTTTTTATCGCATATTATATGATTGATATGGATTATTGGCATTAATATTCTTGTAATATATCATACAGCTTATTCAATAAACCTTTTTGGTTAGAAACATTAGTTTTAAAGTATTAAAACTCTTTTTGACTCGAAAATCGGCTGTTTAAGACGAAACATTTGCAATAAAGATTGTTTGTCGTACAGTATTTAAGTTATTTCAACTGTTGGTTATTATTTTATTGTAGTATATCATACAGCTTATTATATAAACCTCTTCGGTAAGGAATATTATTTTGAAAGTATTAAAAATCCTTTTGACGTCAAAATCGGCTGTTAAAGACGAAATACTTGCAATAAATATTGTTTATCGTTAATTATTTGAGTTATTTTGATTATTGTTTTTAATTTTTTTGAAATATATTATACAGTTAACTGAAAAAACCTTTTTGGTTAGGAATATTAGTTTTAAAATATCAAAACTTTTTTTGACGTCAAAATTGTCTATTTGAGACGAAAAACTAGCAATAAACATTGCTTATAGTACTTTTTTTGAGTTATTTCAATTTTTGGTTATAAAATGCTTGTAACTTATTATACAATTAACTAATTAAACATATTCGGTTAGGAATATTAGTTTTAAAGTATTAAAAAATATTTTGACATCAAAATCGGCTTTTTGCGACGAAATACTTGCAATAAACATTATTAATCGATATTGATTTCAGTTATTTCGATTATTAGTTAAAATATTCTAGTAATTACTCGTAAGGAAAATTTAATAAAGGTCTTCGGTTAAAAATGTTAGTTTTACAGTATTAAAATTAGTTTTAAAGTATTTAAATTAGTTTTAGAGTATTAAAACTCCTTTTGATGTCGAAATCTGCTGTTTAAGACGAAATACTTGCAATAAACATTGTTTATCGTTCATTATTTGAATTATTTCGGATATTACTTACAATATTCTTGTAATAACTCGTAAAGGTAATTTTATAAACGTCTTCGGTTAAAAATATTATTTTTAAAGTATTAAAACACCTTTTGACGTTAAATTCGGCTGTTTAAGACGAAACACTTGCAATAAACATTGTTTATAGTACAGTATTAAAGTTTTTTCAATTGTTGGTTATAATATTCTTGTAATATTTCGTACAGCCAATTAAATAAAGATCTTCGGATAGGAATGTTAGTTTTAAAATATTAAAACTCCCTTTGACGTCAAAATCGGCTATTTAAGACGAAACACTTAAAATAAACATTTTTTATCGTTCAATATTTAAGTTATTTTGATTATTAGTTAAAATATTGTTGTAATAACTCATAAAGGTAAATTAATAAACGTCTTTGTTAAAAAATATTTGTTTTAAAACATCAAAACTTCCTTTAACGTCAAAACCAACTGTTTAAGACGAAATACTTGCAGTAAGCATTGTTTATCGTTCATTATTTGAGTTATTTCGATTTTTGGTTATAATATTGGTGTAATATTATGTACAGCTAATTTAATAAACGTCTTTAGATAGTAATCCCACTTTAAACATATTAAAAGTACATACTATTTACGTTATAATAGGCTGTTTTGAACAAAATACTTGTAATAAACCCTTTTTTATCGCATATTATATGATTGATATGGATTATTGGCATTAATATTCTTGTAATATATCATACAGCTTATTCAATAAACCTTTTTGGTTAGAAACATTAGTTTTAAAGTATTAAAACTCTTTTTGACTCGAAAATCGGCTGTTTAAGACGAAACATTTGCAATAAAGATTGTTTGTCGTACAGTATTTAAGTTATTTCAACTGTTGGTTATTATTTTATTGTAGTATATCATACAGCTTATTATATAAACCTCTTCGGTAAGGAATATTATTTTGAAAGTATTAAAAATCCTTTTGACGTCAAAATCGGCTGTTAAAGACGAAATACTTGCAATAAATATTGTTTATCGTTAATTATTTGAGTTATTTTGATTATTGTTTTTAATTTTTTTGAAATATATTATACAGTTAACTGAAAAAACCTTTTTGGTTAGGAATATTAGTTTTAAAATATCAAAACTTTTTTTGACGTCAAAATTGTCTATTTGAGACGAAAAACTAGCAATAAACATTGCTTATAGTACTTTTTTTGAGTTATTTCAATTTTTGGTTATAAAATGCTTGTAACTTATTATACAATTAACTAATTAAACATATTCGGTTAGGAATATTAGTTTTAAAGTATTAAAAAATATTTTGACATCAAAATCGGCTTTTTGCGACGAAATACTTGCAATAAACATTATTAATCGATATTGATTTCAGTTATTTCGATTATTAGTTAAAATATTCTAGTAATTACTCGTAAGGAAAATTTAATAAAGGTCTTCGGTTAAAAATGTTAGTTTTACAGTATTAAAATTAGTTTTAAAGTATTTAAATTAGTTTTAGAGTATTAAAACTCCTTTTGATGTCGAAATCTGCTGTTTAAGACGAAATACTTGCAATAAACATTGTTTATCGTTCATTATTTGAATTATTTCGGATATTACTTACAATATTCTTGTAATAACTCGTAAAGGTAATTTTATAAACGTCTTCGGTTAAAAATATTATTTTTAAAGTATTAAAACACCTTTTGACGTTAAATTCGGCTGTTTAAGACGAAACACTTGCAATAAACATTGTTTATAGTACAGTATTAAAGTTTTTTCAATTGTTGGTTATAATATTCTTGTAATATTTCGTACAGCCAATTAAATAAAGATCTTCGGATAGGAATGTTAGTTTTAAAATATTAAAACTCCCTTTGACGTCAAAATCGGCTATTTAAGACGAAACACTTGCAATAAACATTGTTTATCGTCTATTACTTAAAATATTTCGATAGTTAGTTACAATATACTTGTAATAACTAGTAAAGGTAATTTAATAAACGTCTTTAATTAATAGTATTATTTTTAAAATATTTTATCACCTTTTAACGTCAAAATCGGCTGTTTAAGACAAAATACTTGCAATAAACATTGTTTATCGTACAGTAATTAAGTTATTTCGATTGATGGTTATAATTCTATTGAAATAAATAATACAGCTAATTCAATAAAGTTCTTTGGTTAGAAATATTAGTTTTAAAGTAATAAAACTCCTTCTGACGTCAAAATCGGCTGTTTAAGACGAAACACTTGCAATAAACATTGTTTATAGTACACTATTTGAGTTATTTTTATTTTTCGTTATAAAATGCTTGTAAAATATCGTACAATTAACTAAATAAACTTCTTAGGTTAACAGTATTAGTTTAAAAGTATTAAAACACTTTTTGACGTCAAAATTGGCTTTTTAAGACGAAATACTTTCAATAAACATTGTTTATCGTTATTTATTTGAATATTTCGATTATTAGTTAAATTGTTCTAGTTATAACTCGTAAGGGTAATTTAATAAAGTTTCTTCGATTAAAAATATTAGTTTTAAAGTATTTAAACTAGTTTTGACGTCAAAATCGGCTGTTTAAGACGAAACACTTGCAATAAACATTGTTTATAGTTCATTATTTGAGTTATTTCGATTATTAGTTACAATATTCTTGTAATATTTTTATAGCTAATTTAATAAACGTCTTTGGTTAGTAATCTAAGGTTAAACAAATTAAAAGTACTATAGACATTATAATAGGCTGTTTTAAACAAAATACTTGTACTAAACCCTTGTTTCTAGTATACTAATAAATTATTTTGAATATTGGCATTAAAAATCTTCTGAATATATCACAAGCTAATTATATAAACCTCATCGGTTAGGAATAATAGTTTTTAATTATAAAAACTTCTTTTGACGTCAAATCAGCTGTTTAAGACGAAATACTTGCCATAAACATTGTTTATCGTTCATTATTTGAGTTATTTTAATTATTAGATATAATTTGCTCGTATTATATCATACAGGTAATTAAATAAGCCTTTACGGTTAGGAATATTAGTTTTGAAGTATTCAAACTCCTTTAAAGTCAAAACAGCTATTTAAGACGAAAAACTTGCCATAAACATTGTTTATCGTTCATTATTTGAGTTATTTCGATTATTAGTTACAATATGCTTGTAATAACTCGTAAAGGTAATTTAATAAACGTGTTGAAATGAAATTATTAGTTTTAAAGTTTTCAAAGTTCTTTTGACGTCAAAATAGGCCGTTTCAGACGAAGTATTGCAACAAACATTGTTTATCGTACAGTATTTAAGTTATTGCGATTGTTAGTTATAATATTCCTGTAATATTTCGTACAGCTAATTAAATGAAGCTCTTCGGTTAGGAATATTAGTTTTAAAGTATTAAAACTCCTTTTGACGTCAAAATCGGCTGTTTAAGACGAAATACCTGAAATAAATATGTTTATTGAACATTATTTGAGTTAAAAAACAGGTGGGGATACTGGAGTTTTTAAATACCTATTCAGTAAGAAACACATTCTACGTTTAAAATTTATTCGCATGACGACGTTTCGACTTTCAATAAGTCATTATCAACAAATTACTGTGCAAAAATAAGTAAAATTAGTGATAAACAAATAAGTATACAAAAAAAATTTTTCTAAGTGATACATTATATAAAATTTTTATAAAACATCGGTATCGGACCATATTAGCAATTGCAATGTTTGTAAAAATGAAAAAATAACTGCTATTAATTTTGAATTTTGAAAGAATGTAGAAATAAATTTGAGACTCTGATAAGTGAAGCTCTACTAATTAAACGCTATAATCCAATTTTAAATAAACAATTAATTAAACCGGGTATTACCCATACATTAAGAATTTTTGATTAGATTGATATATATTAAATTAACAATTTGTTAGTACTTATGTAAAATGTTATTTTATCAGAGTTTATAATCTTAATTTATAAAATTTTTATATAATGTATCACTTAGAAAAATTTTTTTTTGTATACTTAGTTGTTTATCACTAATTTTACTTATTTTTGCACAGTAATTTGTTGATAATGACTTATTGAAAGTCGAAACGTCGTCATGCGAATAAATTTTAAACGTAGAATGTGTTTCTTACTGAATTGGTATTATTTGAGTTATTTCGACTTTTGATTTTAATATTCTTGAAATATTTCATACAGCTAGTTTAATAAACGTCTTAGGTTAGTAATCTAACTTTAAACACATTAAAAGTACTATAGACGTTATAATAGGCTTTTTTAAACAGAAAAACTATATTAAACCTTTTTTTATCGTCCACTATTTGATTACTTTGATTATTATAACAGTATCTTGTAATATATCTAACGGCTAATTAAATAAACATCTTCAGTTAGGATATTAGTTTTAAAGTATTAAAACTCGTTTTGACGTTTAAATCGGCTGTTAAATAGGCTTAAAGACGGCTTAAATTTAAATCGGCTTAAAGACGAAATACTTGCAATAAACATTGTTTATCGTTCAATATTTAAGTTATTTCGACTTTTGATTATAATATTGGTGTAATATTATGTGCAGCTATTTTAATAAACGTCTTTAGTTAGTAATCCAACTTTAAACGTATTAAAAGTACTATAGACGTTAAAATAGGCTGTTTTAAACAAAATACTTGAATTAAACCCTTTATTCTCGTACACTATATGAATTATTTTACTATTAATCCTTTTGACGTCAAAATCGGCTGTATATGACGAAACACTTTCAATAAACATTGTTTATCGTAGAATAATTAAGTTATTTCGATTGTTAGTTATAATATACTTGCAATAACTCGTAAAGATAATTTAATAAAAGTCTTCTGTTGAATATATTAGTTTAAAGTATTAAAACTCGTTTTGACGTTAAAATCGGCTATTTAAGACGAAACACTTGCAATAAACATTGTTTATCGTACATTATTTAAGTTATTTCGGTTCTTGGTTATAATATTCTTGTAATTTCATACAGCTTATTAAATAAGCCTCTTCGGTTAGCAATATTAGTTTTAAAGTATTAAAACTCCTTTTGACTTTAAAATCGGCTGTTTAAGACGAAATACTTGCAATCTACATTGTTTATCGTACAGTATTTAAGTTATTTCGATTGTTGGTTATAATATTCTTTTAATATATCATACAGGTTATAAAACAAACCTTTTCTTTCGGAATATTAGTATTAAAGTATTAAAACTCGTTTTGACGTCGAAATCGGCTGTTTAAGACGAAATATTTGCAATAAATATTGTTTATCGTACATTATTTGATTTATTTCGATTACAAGTTACAATATTCTTGTAAAAACTCGTAAAGGTAAATTAAAAAACGTTTTCGGTTAAACGAATTAGTTTAAAACTATTAAAATTCTTTTTGACTTCAAAATCGGCTGCTTAAGACGAAATACTTGCAATAAACATTATCGTACAGTATTTAAGTTATTTTGATAATTAGTTAAAATATTCTTGTAATAACTCGTAAAGGTAATTTAGTAAACGTCTCCGGTTAAAAATATTTGTTTTAAAGTATTGAAACTCTTTTTAACGTCAAAATCGGCTATTCAAGACATAATACTTGCAATAAACATAGTTTATCGTGCAGTAATTGCGTCATTTCGATTGTTGGTTATAATATTCTTGTAATATATCATACAGTTAACTAAATAACTCTCTTCAGTTTGACGTCAAAATCGGCTGTTTAGGACGAAATACTTGCAAGAAACATTGTTTATAGTTCGTTATTAGAGTTATATCAATTTTAACAGAATAACTATATTAAACCCTTTTTTATCGTACACTATTTGAATTACTTTGTATATTAAAATAGTATTCTTGTAATATATCATACGGCTAATTAAATAAACAACTACGGTTAGGATATTAGTTTTAAAGTATTAAAACTTCTTTTGACGTTTAATTCGGCTGTTTAAGACAAAATACTTGGAATAAACATTGTTTATCGTTCAGAATTTAAGTTTTTTCGATTATTAGTTAAAATATTGTTGTAATAAGTCATAAAGGTAATTTAATAAACGTCTTTGGTTAAAAATATTTGTTTTAAAGCATCAAAACTTCCTTTGATGTCAAAACCGACTGTTTAAGACGAAATACTTGCAATAATCATTTTTTATCGTTAATTATTTAAGTTATTTCGATTTTTGGTTATAATATTGGTGTAATTTTATGCACAGCAAATTTAATAAACGTCTTTAATTAGTAATCCAAATTTAAACATATTAAAAGTACTATAGACGTTATAATAGGCTGTTTTAAACAAAATACTTATATTAAACCCTTTTTTCTTGTACAATATATGAATAATTTTGATTATTGGCATTAATAATCATCTAATATATCATACAGCTGATTAAATAAACCTCTTCGGATAGAAATAGTACTTTTAAAGTATTAAAACTCCTTTTGACGTCAAAATCGGCTGTTCAAGACGAAATACCTGTAATAAACATTGTTTATTGAACATTTTTTGAGTTATTTCGACTTTTGATTTTAATATTCTTGTATTATTTTGTATAGCTAATTTAATAAACGTTTAATTAGTAATCTAACTTTAAACATATTAAAAGTACTATAGACGTTATTCTAGGCTTTTTTAAACAGAATAACTATATTAACCCTTTTTTATCGTACGTTATTTGAATTACTTTGACTATTAAATTAGTACTCTTGTAATATATCATACGGCTAATTAAATAAACATCTTCGGTTAGAATATTAGTTTTAAAGTATTAAAACTGCTTTTGACGTTTAAATCGGCTGTTTAAGACGAAACACTTGCAATAAACATTGTTTATCGTTCAATATTTAAGTTATTTTGATTATTAGTTAAAATATTCTTGTAATAACTCATAAAGGTATTTTAATAAACGTCTTCGGTTAAAAATATTTGTTTCAAGGCATAAAAATTTCCTTTGACTTCAAAACCAACTGTTTAAGACGAAATACTTGCCATTAACATTGTTTATCATTCATTATTTGAATTATTTCGATTATTACTTACAATATTCTTGTAATAACTCGTAAAGGTAATTATTCTAAACGTATACGGTTAAAAATATTAGTTTTAATGTATTAAAACAACTTTTGACGTTAAAATCGGCTGTTTAAGACGAAACACTTGCAATAAACATTGTTTATCGTAAAGTATTAAAGTTATTTTAATTGTTGGTTATAATATTCTTGTAATATTTCGCAGAGCTAATTAAATAAAGATCTTCGGATAGGAATGTTTTTTTTAAAATATTAAAACTCCCTTTGACGTCTAAATCGGCTATTTAAGACGAAACACTTGCAATAAACATTGTTTATCGTTCATTACTTAAGTTATTTCGATGGTTAGTTACAATATTCTTGAAATAACTCGTAAAGGTATTTTAATAAACGTCTTCAATTAATAATGTTATTTTTAAAATATTTAAACACCCTTTAACGTCATAATCGGCTGTTTAAGACGAAATACTAACAATATACATTGTTTATCGTACAGTATATAAGTTATTTCGATTGTTGGTTATAATTTTAATGTAGTAAATCATAAAGCTAATTAAAAAAACCTCTTTATTTATCGTGCATTATTTGAATTACTTTGATTATTATAATAGTATTCTTGTAATATATCATACGGCTAATTAACTAAAAATCTTCGGTTAGGATATTAGTTTTAAAGTATTAAAACTCCTTTTGACGTTTAAATCAGCTGTTTAAGACGAAATACTTGCAATAAACATTAAATATCGTTAAATATTTAAGTTATTTCGATTATTAGTTAAAATAATCTTGTAATAACTCATAAAGGTAATTTAATAAACGTCTTCGGTTAAAAAAATTTGTTTAAAAGCATGAAAACTTCCTTTGACGTCAAAACGGACTGTTTAAGACGAAATACTTGCAAAAAACATTTTTTATCGTTCATTAATTAAGTATTTCGACTTTTGATTATATAATTGGTGTAATATTATTTGCAGCTATTTTAATAAACGTCTTTAGTTAGTAATCCAACTTTTAACATATTAAAAGTACTATAGACGTTAAAATAGGCTGTTATAAACAAAATACTTGTATTAAAACCTTTTTTCTCGTACACTATTTGAATTTTTTTGAGTATTGGCATTAATATTCTTGTAATATGTCATAATGCTAATTAAATAAACCTATTCGGATAGGAATATGAATTTTAAAGTATTAAAAATACTATTATATTACTATAGTATTAAAATTAAAGTATTAAAACTCCTTTTGACGTCAAAATCGGCTGTTTGAAACAAAATACTTGCAGTAAACATTGTTTATCGTTCATTATTTGAGTTATTTTTATAATTAGTTACAATATTCTTGTAATAACTCGTAAAGGTAATTTAATAAACGTCTTCGGTAAGGAATATTAGTTTTAAAGTATTAAAACTTCTTTTAATGTGAAAATCGGCGGTTTAAGACGAAATACTTACAATAAACATTGTTTATCGTACATTATTTGAGTTATTTCGATTTTTGTTTATAATATTCTTGTTATATTTCCTAAAGCTAAATGCACAAAGCTCTTCGGTTAGGAATATTAGTTTTAAAGTATTAAAACTCCTTTTGACTACAAAATAGTCTGTTTGAGACAAATAAGTTGCAGTAAATATTGTTCATCGTTCATTATTTGAGTTATTTAGATAATTAGTTACAATATTCTTGTAATAACTCGTAAAGGTAATTTAGTAAACGTCTTCGGTAAGGTTAATTAGTTTTAAAGTATTAAAACTCCTTTTGATTTCAAAATCTGCGGTTTAAGACGAAATACTTACAATAAACATTGTTTATCGTACGTTATTTGAGTTTTTTCAATTTTTGTTTATAATACTCTTGTAATATATCATACAGCTAATTTAATAAAGCTCTTAGTTAGTTTTTAAACTATTAAAACTCCTTTTGACGTCAAAATTAGCATTTTAAGACGAAATACTTGCAGTAAACATTGTTTTTCGCTCATTTTTTGAGTTATTTCGATTATTAGTTACAATATTCTTGTAATAGCTCGTAAATGTTATTTAATAAACGTCTTTGGTTAAATGTATTAGTTTTAAAGTTTTAAAACTCCTTTTGACGTCAAAATTAGCTGTTTAAGACGAAATACATGCAATAAACATTGTTTATCGTACTTATTTTAGTTATTGCGATTGTTTGTTATAATATTCCTGTAATATTTCATACAGCTAATTAAATAAAGCTCTTCGGTTAGGAATATTAGTTTTAAATTATTAAAACTCCTTTTGATGTCAAAATCGGCTGTTTAAGACGAAATACCTGTAATAAATATGTTTATTGAACATTTTTTGAGTTATTTCGACTTTTGATTGTAATATTCTTGTAATATTTTGTATAGCTAATTTAATAAACGTCTTAGGTTAGTAATCTAACTTTAAACATGTTGAAAGTACTATAAACGTTATAATAGGCTTTTATAAACAGAATAACTTTATTAAACCCTTTTTTATCGTACGTTGTTTGAATTACTTTGATTATAATATTAATATTCTTGTAATATATCATACATCTAATTAAATAAACATCTTCGGTAAGAATATTAGTTTTAAAGTATTAAAACTGCTTTTGACGTTTAAATCGGCTGTTTAAGACGAAATACTTGCAATAAACATTGTTTATCGTTCAATATTTAAGTTATTTTGATTATTAGTTAAATTATTTTTGTAATAACTCATAAAGGTAATTTAATAAACGTCTTCGGTTAAAAATATTTGTTTCAAAGCATCAAAACTTTCTTTGACTTTAAAACCGACTGTTTAAGACGAAATACTTGCATTAAACATTGTTTATCGTTCATTATTTGAGTAATTTCGACTTTTTGTTATTATATTTGTGTAATGTTATGTGCATCTATTTTAATGAACGTCTTTAGTTAGTAATCCAACTTTAAACATATTAAAAGTACTTTAGACGTTATAATAGGCTGTTTTAAACAAAATACTTGTATTAAACCCTTTTTCTCGTACACTATATGAATTATTTTCAGTATTGGCATTAATATTCTTGTAATATGTCATACAGATAATTTAATAAACCTCTTCGCTTAGATATATAAGTTTTAAAGTATTAAAACTCCTTTGGACGTCAAAATCGGCTGTTTAAGACGAAATACTTGCAATAAAAATTGTTTATCGTTTATTATTTGAGTTATTTCGATTATTTCTTACAATATTTTTGTAATAACTCTGAAGGTTATTAAATAAACGTCTTCGGATAAAAATATTAGTTTTAAAGTTTTAAAACTCCTTTTGACGTCAAAATCTGCTAATTAAGACGAGACACTTGCAAAAAACATTGTACAGTATTTAAGTTATATTGATTGTTGGTTATAATAATCTTGTAATATTTTCTAGAGCTAATTTAATAAAGCTCTTCGGTTAGGATGTTAGTTTTAAAGTATTAAAACTCTATTTGACGTCAAAATCTGCTGTTTAAGACGAAAGACATGCAATAAACATGTTTATCGTACATTATTTGAGTTATTTCGACTTTTGGTTATAATGTTTTTGTGATATTTTGTACAGCTAGATTAATAAACCTCTTAGGTTAGTAATCTAACTTTGAACATATTAAAAGTACTATAGACGTTATAGTAGACTGTTTTAAACTAAATAACTATACCAAACCTTTTTTTATTGTACGTTATTTGAATTACTTTGATTATTAATATTAATATTCTTAAAATATGTCATACAGCTAATTAAATAAACCTCTTCGTTAAGGAATATTAGTTTTAAAGTATTAAAACTTCTTTTGATGTCAAAATCGGCGGTCTACGACGAAATACTTACAATAAACATTGTTTATCGTACATTATTTGAGTTATTTCGGTTTTTGTTCATAATATTCTTGTAATATTTCGTACAGCTAATTAAATAAAGCTCTTCGGTTAGGAATGATAGTTTTAAAGTATTAATACTCCTTTTGTGTCAAAATCGGATGTTTAAGACGAAATACTTGCAATAAACATTGTTTATTTTACATTATTTGAGTTATTTCGACTTTTGATTTTAATAATCTTGTAATATTTTCTATAGCTAATGTTATAAACGTCTTAGGTTATTAATCTAACTTTAATTATATTATAAATAGTCTAGATATTATAATAGGCTTTTTAAAACAGAATAACTATAATAAACCCTTTTTTATCGTACGTTATGTGAATTACTTTGATTATTATCTTAGTATTCTTGTAATATATCATACGGCTAATTAAATAAAAATCTTCGGTTATGATATTAGTTTTGAAGTATTAAAACTGCTTTTGACGTTTAAATCGGCTGTTTAAAACGAAAAATTTGCAATAAACATTTTTTATCGTTAAATATTTGAGTTATTTCGATTTTTGTTTATAATATTCTTGTAAAATTTCGTACAGCTAATTAAATAAAGCTTTTCGGTTAGGAATATTAGTTTTAAAGTATTAAAACTCCTTTTGACGTCAAAATCGGCTGTTTGAGACGAAACACTTGCAGTAAAAATTGTTTATCGTTCATTATTTGAGCTATTTCGACTTTTGGTTATAATATTGGTGTAATAATATGTACAGCTAATTTAATGGACGTCTCTAGTTAGTAATATAACTTTAAACATATTAAAAGTACTATAGACGTTATAATAGGCTGTTTTAAGCAAACTTGTATTAAACCCTTTTTTCTCGTACACTATATGAATTATTTTGATATTGGAATTCATAATCATGTAATATATCAAACAGCTAATTAAATAAACCTTTTCATATAGAAATATTAGTTTTAAAGTATTAAAACTCATTTTGACGTAAAAATCAGCTGTTTGAGACGAAATACTTGCAGTAAACATTGTTTATCGTTCATTATTTGAGTTATTTTGATTATTAGTTCTAATATTTTGTAATAACTCGTAAAAGTAATTCAATAAACGTCTTCGGTTAAAAATATTAGTTTTTAATTTTTAAAACTCCTTTTGACGTCAAAATCGGCTGTTTAAGACCAAATACTTGCAATAAATATTGTTTATCGTACATTGTTTAAGATGTTTTGACTTTTGGTTATAATATTGGTTTAATATTATGTACAGCTATCTAATTAACGTCTTTAGTTGGTACTCCAACTTTAAACATATTAAAAGTACTATAGACGTTATAATAGGCTGTTTTAAACAAAATACTTGTATTAAAACCTTTTTTCTCGTACACTATATAAATTATTTGAGTTATTTCGATTATTAGTTACAATATTCTTGTAATAACTCGTAAAGGTAATTTAATAAATGTCTTCGGTTAAAAATATTAGTTTTAAAGTTATAAAACTCCTTTTGACGTCAAAATCGGCTGTTTAAGACGAAAACTTGTAATAAACATTGTTTATCGTACAGTATTTAAGTAATATTAATAGTTGGTTATAATATTCTTGTAATATTTTCTAGAGCTAATTAAATAAAGCTCTTCGGTTAGGAATATTAGTTTTGAAATGTTGTAACTCTGGTTGACGTCAAAATCGGCTTTTTAAAACGGAATAAATTTAATAAACATGCTTATCGTACATTATTTGCGTTATTTCGACTCTGGTTATAATATTCTTATAATATTTTGTACAGCTAGATTAATAAACCTCTTAGGCTAGTATTCTAACTTTGAACATATTAAAAGTACTATAGACGTTATAGTAGACTGTTTTAAACAAAATAACAATAACAAACCCTTTTTCATTGTACGTTATATGAATTATTTTGATTATTAATACATATATTCTTGAAATATTTCATACAGCTAATTGAATAAACATCTTCGGTAAAGATCAATAGTTTTAAAGTATTAGAACTCCTTTTGATGTCAAAATCGGCGGTTTAAGACGAAATACTTACAATAAATATTGTTTATCGAACATTATTTAAGTTATTTCGACTTTTGGTTATAAAATTGGTGTGATATTATGTACAGCTAATATAATAAACGACTTTAGTTAGTAATACAACTTTAAATGTATTAAAATTACTATAGACGTTATAATAGGCTGTTTTTAACAAAATACTTTTATTAAACCCTTTTTTCTTGTACAATATATAAATTATTTTGATTAATGGCATTTATAATTATGTAATATATCATACAGCTAATTTAATAAACCTCTTCGGATAGAAATATTAGTTTTAAAGTATTAAAACTCCTTTTGACGTCAAAATCGGCTGTTTGAGACGAAACAGTTGCAGTAAATATTGTTTATCGTTCATTATTTAAGTTATTTCGAATATTAATAACAGTATTCTTGTATTAACTCTTAAAGGTAATTTAATAAACGTTTTCGGTTAAAAATATTAATTTTAAAACTTCTTTTGACGTCAAAATCGGCTATTTAAGACGAAAAACTTGCAACAAACATTGTTTATGGTACAGTATTTGAGTTATTTCGACTTTTGGTTATAATATTCTTGTAACATTTTGTACAGCTAATTCAATAAACGTCTTAAGTTAGTAATCTAACTTTAAATATATTAAAAGTACTATAGACGTTATAATAGGCTGTTTTAAACATAATACTTGTATTAAACCCTTTTTTCTTGTATATTGTATTAATTATTTTAATTATTGGCATTAATATTCTTGTAATATTTATTATAGCTAATTAAATAAACCTCTTCGGTTAGGAATATTAATTTTACATATGAAAACTCCTTTTGACGTCAAAATCGGCTGTTCAAGACGAAATACTTGCGATAAATATTGCTTATGGTTCATTGTTTAAGTTATTTCGATTTATAGTTACAATATTCTAGTAATAACTGGTAAGTGTAATTTAATAAAGGTCGTAAGTTAAAAATAATAGTTTTAAAGTATTAGAACTCCTTTTGACGTCAAAATCGGCTGTTTAAGACGAAACGATTTCAAGAAACCTTGTTTATTGTACAGTATTTAAGTTCCTTCGATTGTTGGTAATAATCTTCTTGTAATATTTTGTACAGCTATGTAACAAAAGTTCCTCAGTTAGAAATATTAGTTTTTTATTATTAAAACTCCCTTTGACGTCAAAATCGGCTGTTTAAGACAAAATACTTGCAATAAACATTGTTTATCGTACATTATTTGAGTTATTTCGGCTTTTAGTAATTATATTCTTATATAATTTTGTACAGCTAATTTAATAAACGTCATAAGTTAGTATTCCAACTTTAAACATATTAAAAGTACTGACTATATACGTTATAATAGGCTGTTTTGTACAAAATACTTGTATTAAACCCTTTCTTATCGTACACTATATGATTTATTTTGATAATTGGCATTAACATTCTTGTAATATATCATACAGCTTTTTAAATAAACATCTTTGGTTAGAAATCTTAATTTTAAAGTATTAAAACTGCTTTTGACTCGAAAATCAGCTATTTAAGACAAAACACTAGCAATAAAGATTGTTTATCGTACAGTATTTAAGTTATTTCAATTGTTGGTTATTATTTATTTTAGTATATCATACAGCTTAATAAATAAACATCTTATATTAGGAATACTAGTATTTAAGTATTAAAACGTTTTTTGACGTCAAAATTGTCTCTTTAAGACGAAAAGCTTGCAATAAACTTTGCTTATAGTACATTATTTAAGTTATTTCAATTTATGGTTATAAAATGCTTGTAATATATCATACAATTAACTAATTAAACATCTTCGATTAGGAATATTAGTTTTAAAGTATTAAAACACCTTATGACGTCAAAATCGGCTTTTTAAGACGAAATACTTGCAATAAACATTGTCTATCGATATTTATTTGAGTTATTTCGATTAATAGTTAAAATATTTTAGTAATAACTCGTATGGAAAATTTAATAAAGGTCTTCGGTTAAAAATGTTAGTTTACAGTATTAAAACTCCTTTTGATGTCAAAATCAGCTGTTTAAGACGAAACACTTGCAGTAAACATTGTTTGTCGTACAGTATTTAAGTTATTTCTATTCTTGGTTATAATATTCTTGTAATATATCATACAGTTTATTAAATAAAGCTTATCGGTTAGGAATATTAGTTTTGAAGTATTGAAACTCCCTTTGACGTCAAAATCTACTTAAAGACGAAATACTTGCAATAAACATTGTTTATCGTACATTATTGGAGTTATTTCGATTATTACTCACAATATTCTTGTAATAATTTAACAGCTTATTTAATAAACGTTTTTGGTTAGTAATCTAACTTTAAACATATTAAAAGTACTATAGACATTATAATAGCCTGTTTTAAACAAAATACTTGTGCTAAACCCTTTTTTTTGTATACTATATGAATTTTTTTGATTATTGGAATTAATAATCTTGTAATATATCATACAGCTATTTAAATAAACCTCATCGGTTAGCAATATTAGTTTTAAACTATTAAAACTCCTTTTGACTTCAAAATTAGCTTTTAAAGACGAAATACTTGCCATAAATATTATTTATCATTCATTATTTGAGTGATTTGATTATTAGTTACAATATTCTTGTAATAACTCGTAAAGGTAATTTTATAAACGTCTTTGGTTAATAATATTTGTTTTAAAGTATTTAAACACCTTTTGACGTTGAAATCGGCTGTTTAAGACGAAACACTTACAATAAACATTGTTTATCGTACAGTATTAAAGTTATTTTAATTGTTGGTTATAATTTTCTTGGAGTATTTCGTACCGCTAATTAAATAAAGATCTTCGGATAGGAATCTTAGTTTTAAAGTATTAAAACTCCCTTTGACGTCAAAATCTGCTGTTTAAGACGAAAGACATGCAATAAACATGTTTATCGTACATTATTTGAGTTATTTCGACTTTTGGTTATAATGTTTTTGTGATATTTTGTACAGCTAGATTAATAAACCTCTTAGGTTAGTAATCTAACTTTGAACATATTAAAAGTACTATAGACGTTATAGTAGACTGTTTTAAACTAAATAACTATACCAAATCTTTTTTTATTGTTCGTTATTTGAATTACTTTGATTATTAATATTAATATTCTTGAAATATGTCATACAGCTAATTAAATAAACCTCTTCGTTAAGGAATATTAGTTTTAAAGTATTAAAACTTCTTTTGATGTCACAATCGGCGGTCTACGACGAAATACTTACAATAAACATTGTTTATCGTACATTATTTGAGTTATTTCGGTTTTTGTTCATAATATTCTTGTAATATTTTGTACAGCTAATTAAATAAAGCTCTTCGGTTAGGAATGATAGTTTTAAAGTATTAAAACTCCTTTTGTGTCAAAATATATTTAAGACGAAATACTTGCAATAAACATTGTTTATTTTACATTATTTGAGTTATTTCGACTTTTGATTTTAATAATCTTGTAATATTTTCTATAGCTAATGTTATAAACGTCTTAGGTTATTAATCTAACTTTAATTATATTATAAATAGTCTAGATATTATAATAGGCTTTTTAAAACAGAATAACTATAATAAACCCTTTTTTATCGTACGTTATTTGAATTACTTTGATTATTATCTTAGTATTCTTGTAATATATCATACGGCTAATTAAATAAAAATCTTCGGTTATGATATTAGTTTTGAAGTATTAAAACTGCTTTTGACGTTTAAATCGGCTGTTTAAGACGAAAAATTTGCAATAAACATTTTTTATCGTTAAATATTTAAGTTATTTCGATTTTTGTTTATAATATTCTTGTAAAATTTCGTACAGCTAATTAAATAAAGCTTTTCGGTTAGGAATATTAGTTTTAAAGTATTAAAACTCCTTTTGACGTCAAAATCGGCTGTTTGAGACGAAACACTTGCAGTAAATATTGTTTATCGTTCATTATTTAAGTTATTTTGATTATTAGTTACAATACTCTTGTAATAACTCGTAAAGGTAATTTTGTAAACGTCTTCGGTAAAAAAAATATTAGTTTTAAAGTATTAAAACTCCTTTTAATGTCAATATCGGCGGTTTAAGACGAAATACTTACAATAAACATTGTTTATCGTACATTATTTGAGTTATTTCGATTTTTGTTTTAAATACTCTTGTAATATATCATACAGCTAATTTAATAAAGGTCTTCGGTTAGGAATATTAGTTTTAAACTATTAAAACTCTATTTGACGTCAAAATTAGCTTTTTAAGACGAAATACTTGCAATAAACATTGTTTATCAATCATTATTTGAGTTATTTCGATTATTAGTTACAATATTCTTGTAATAACTCGTACAGCTAATTAAAAAAGCTCTTCGGATAGGAATATTAGTTTTAAAGTATTAAAACTCCCTTTGACGTCAAAATCGGCTATTTAAAACGAAATACTTCCAAAAAACATTGTTTAGCAGTCATTATTTGAGTTATTACGACGGTTAGTTACAATATTCTTGTAATAACTCGTAAAGTTAGTTTAATAAACATCTTTATATAATAATATTATTTTTTAAATATATAAACACCTTTTGACGTCAAAATCGGCTGTTGAAGACGAAATACTTGCAATAAACATTGTTTGTCGTACAGTATTTAAGTTATTTCGATTAATGGTTATTATTCTATTAGCGAAAATCATACAGCATATTAGAAAAACCTCTTCGGTTTGAAATATTATTTTTAAAGTATTAAAACTCCTTTTGACGTCGAAATCGGCTGTTTAAGACGAAATACTTGCAATAAACATCGTTTATCGTTCTTTTTTTGAGTTATTTTGATTATCGGTATTAATATTCTTGAAATATATCATACAGCTAGTTCAATAAAGCTCATTAATTCGAAATATTAGTTTTAAAGTATTAAAACTTCTTTTGACATCAAAATCGGCTGTTTAAGACGAAACACTTGCAATAAACATTGTTTATAGTACATTATTTGAGTTATTTCAATTTTTGGTTATAATATTCGTCTAATACTTCGTACAGCTAATAATATTAAGCAATAAACATTGTTTATCGTTCTTTATTTGAGCTATTTTGATTATCGGTATTAATATTCTTGAAATATATCTTACAGCTAATTAAAAAAGCTCTTCGGTTAGGAATATTAGTTTTAAACTATTAAAACTCCTTTGACGTCAAAATTAGCTTTTTAAAACGAAATACTTGCAATAAACATTGTTTATCGTACAGTATTTAAGTTATTTTGATTATTAGTTACAAAGTTCTTGTAATAACTCGTACAGCTAATTAAATAAATTTCTTCGGTTTGGAATATTAGTTTTAATATTAGTTTTAATATTTCGTACAGCTAATTAAATCAACGTCTTTAGTTAGTAATCCAAATTTAACATTTTAAAAGTACTATTGACGTTATAATAGGCTGTTTTAACAAAACACTTGTTTTAAACCCTTTTTTCTTGTAGAATATATAAATTACTTTGATTATTGGCATTACTAATCATGTAATATATCATACAGCTAATTAATTAAACCTCTTCGGATAGGAATATTAGTTTTAATGTATTAAAACTCCTTTTGACGTCAAAATCGGATGTTTGAGACGAAATACTTGCAATAAACATTGATTATCGTTCAATATTTAAGTTATTTTCATTATAAGTTAAAATATTCTCGTAATAACTCAAAATGTAAATTTAATAAACGTCTTCGGTTAAAAATATTTTTATTTTAAAGCATCAAAACTACCTTTGACAACAAAACCGTCTGTTTAAGACGAAATACTTGCAATAAACATTGTTCATCGTTCATTATTTGAGCTATTTCGACTTTTGGTTATAATATTGGTGTAATAATATGTACAGCTAATTTAATGGACGTCTCTAGTTAGTAATATACTTTAAACATATTAAAAGTACTATAGACGTTATAATAGGCTGTTTTAAGCAAACTTGTGTGAAACCCTTTTTTTTCGTACACTATATGAATTATTTTGATATTGGAATTCATAATCATGTAATATATCAAACAGCTAATTAAATAAACCTTTTCATATAGAAATATTAGTTTTAAAGTATTAAAACTTCTTTTGATGTCAAAATCGGCGGTCTACGACGAAATACTTACAATAAACATTGTTTATCGTACATTATTTGAGTTATTTCGGTTTTTGTTCATAATATTCTTGTAATATTTCGTACAGCTAATTAAATAAAGCTCTTCGGTTAGGAATGATAGTTTTAAAGTATTAAAACTCCTTTTGTGTCAAAATCGGATGTTTAAGACGAAATACTTGCAATAAACATTGTTTATTTTACATTATTTGAGTTATTTCGACTTTTGATTTTAATAATCTTGTAATATTTTCTATAGCTAATGTTATAAACGTCTTAGGTTATTAATCTAACTTTAATTATATTATAAATAGTCTAGATATTATAATAGGCTTTTTAAAACAGAATAACTATAATAAACCCTTTTTTATCGTACGTTATTTGAATTACTTTGATTATTATCTTAGTATTCTTGTAATATATCATACGGCTAATTAAATAAAAATCTTCGGTTATGATATTAGTTTTGAAGTATTAAAACTGCTTTTGACGTTTAAATCGGCTGTTTAAGACAAAACACTTGCAATAAACATTGTTTATCGTACAGTATTAAAGTTATTTTAATTGTTGGTTAGAATATTCTTGTAATATTTCGTACAGCTAATTAAATAAAGATCTTGGGATAGGAATGTTAGTTTTAAAATATTAAAACTCCCTTTGACGTCAAAATCGGCTATTTAGACGAAACACTTGCAATAAACTTTGTTTATCATTCATTACTTAAGTTATTTCGATAGTTAGTTACAATATTCTTGTAATAACTCGTAAAGGTAATTTAATAAACGTCTTCAATTAATATAATTATTTTTAAAATATTTAAACACCTTTTAACGTCAAAATCGGCTGTTTAAGACGAAATACTTGCAATAAACATTGTTTATAGTACAGTATTTAAGTTATTTCGATATATGGTTATAATTTTATTGAAATATATCTTACAGCTAATTCAATAAAGCTCTTCGGTTAGAAATATTGGTTTTAAAGTAATAAAACTCCTTCTGACGTCAAAATCGGCTGTTTAAGACGAAACGCTTGCAATAAACATTGTTTATAGTACATTATTTGAGTTATTTTAATTTTTGGCTATAAATTGCTTTTAAAAAATCATACAATTAACTAAATAAACCTCAAATAAATATTTTAAAATGTTTATCGTTATTTATTTGAATTATTTCGATTATTAGTTAAATTGTTCTAGTAATAACTCGTAAGGGTAATTTAATAAAGTTTTTCGATTGAAAATATTTGTTTTAAAGTATTTAAACTAGTTTTGACGTCAAAATTGGCTGTTTAAGACGAAACACTTGCAATAAACATTGTTTACAGTTCATTATTTAAGTTATTTCAATTATTAGTAACAATATTCTTGTAATATTTTTATAGCTAATTTTATAAACGTCTTTGGTTAGTAATCTAACTTTAACAAATTAAAAGTACTATAGACATTATAATAGGCTGTTTTAAACAAAATACTTGTACTAAACCCCTTTTTCTAGTATACTAATAAATTATTTTGATTATTGGCATTAATAATCTTCTGAATATATCATACAGCTAATTAAAGAAACCTCATCGGTTAGGAATATTAGTTTTAAACTATTAAAACTTCTTTTGACGTCAAATCAGCTGTTTAAGACGAAATACTTGCCATAAACATTGTTTATCGTTCATTATTTGAGTTATTTTGATTATTAGATATAATTTGCTTGTAATATATCATACAGGTAATTAAATAAGCCTTTACGGTTTAGAATATTAGTTTTAAAGTATTCAAACTCCTTTTGAAGTCAAAATCAGCTGTTTAAGACGAATAACTTGCCATAAACATTGTTTATCGTTCATTATTTGAGTTATTTCAATTATTAGTTACAATATGCTAGTAATAAGTCGTAAAGGTAATTTAATAAACGTGTTGCAATGAAAATATTAGTTTTAAAGTTTTAAAAGTTCTTTGACGTCAAAATCGGCTGTTTCAGACGAAGTATTGAAACAAACATTGTTTATCGTAAACTATTTGAATTATTTTGATTATTGGTGTTAACATTCTCGTAATATTTCGTACAGCTAATTAAATAAAGCTCTTAGGTTTGGAATAATAGTTTTAAAGTATTAAAATTCCTTTTGATGTCAAAATCGGCTGTTTAAGACGAAATACCTGTAAAAAAAAATGTTTATTGAACATTATTTGAGTTATTTCGACTTTTGATTTTAATATTCCTGTAGTATTTTGTACAGCTAGATTAATAAACCTCTTAGGTTAGTAATCTAACTTCGAACATATTAAAAGTACTATAGACGTTATAGTAGACTGTTTTAAACAAAATAACTAAATCAAACCTTTTTTTATTGTACGTTTTTTGAACTACTTTGATTATTAATATTAATATTCTTGAAATATGTCATACAGCTAAATAAATAAACCTTTTCGGTAAGGAATATTAGTTTTAAAGTATTAAAACTTCTTTTGATGTCAAAATCGGCTGTTTAAGACGAAATACTTACAATAAACATTGTTTATCGTACATTATTTGAGTTAATTCGATTATTAGTTACAATATTCTTGTAATAATTCGTACAGCTAATTAAAAAAAGCTCTTCGGATAGGAATATTAGTTTTTAAATTATTAAAACTCCTTTTGACGTTAAAATTAGCTTTTTAAGACGAAATACTTGCAATAAGCATTGTTTATCATTTTATTTGAGTTATTTCGATTATTAGTTACAATATTCTTGTAATAATTCGTACAGCTAATTAAAAAAAGCTCTTCGGATAGGAATATTAGTTTTAAAGTATTAAAACTCCTTTTGACGTCAAAATCGGCTATTTAAGACGAAACACTTGCAATAAACATTGTTTATCGTTCATTACTTAAATTATTTCGATTGTTAGTTACAATATTCTTGTAATAACTCGTAAAGGTAATTTAATAAACGTCTTCAGTTAATAATATTATTTTCAAAATATTTAAACACCTTTTGACCTCAAAATCGGCTGTTTAAGACGAAATAATTGCAATAAACATTGTTTATCGTACAGTATTTAAGTTATTTCGATTATTGGTTATAACTTTATTGTAGTAAATCATAAAGCTAATTAAAAAAACCTCTTCGGTACCTCTTTATTTATCGTGCACTATTTGAATTACTTTGATTATTATAATAGTATTCTTGTAATATATCATACGGCTAATTAAATAAAAATCTTCGGTTATGATATTAGTTTTGAAGTATTAAAACTCTTTAACCGTTTAAATCAGCTGTTTAAGACGAAATACTTGCAATAAACATTGTTTATCGTTTAATATTTAAGTTATTCCGATTATTAGTTAAAATAATCATGTAATAACTCATAAAGGTAATTTAATGAACGTCTTCAGTTAAAAATATTTGTTTTAAAGCATCAAAACTTCCTTTGACGTCAAAACGGACTGTTTAAGACGAAATACTTACAAAAAACATTGTTTATCGTTCATTAATTGAGTATTTCGACTTTTGATTATAATATTGGTGTAATATCATGTGCAGCTATTTTAATAAACGTCTTTAGTTAGTAATCCATTTGTTAACATATTAAAAGTACTATAGACGTTAAAATAGGCTGTTTTAAACAAAATACTCGTATTAAAACCTTTTTTATCGTACACTATTTGAATTATTTTGAGTATTGGCATTAATATTCTTGTAATATGTCATACAGCTAATTAAATAAACCTCTTCGGATTGGAATATGAGTTTTAAAGTATTAAAACTCCTTTTGACGTCAAAATCGGCTGTTTGAAACAAAATACTTGCAGTAAACATTGTTTATCGTTCATTATTTGAGTTATTTTGATAATTAGTTACAATATTCTTGTAATAACTCGTTAAGGTAATTTGATTAACGTCTTCGGTAAGGAATATTAGTTTTAAAGTATTAAAACTTCTTTTGATGTCAAAATCGGCGGTTTAAGACGAAATATCTACAATAAACATTGTTTATCGTACATTATTTGAGTTATTTCGATTTTTGTTTATAATATTCTTGTTATATTTCCTACAGCTAAATAAATACAGCTCTTCGGTTAGGAATATTAGTTTTAAAGTATTAAAATTCCTTTTGACGTCAAAATCGACTGTTTGAGACAAATAAGTTGCAGTAAATATTTTTATCGTTCATTATTTGAGTTATTTAGATATTTAGTTACAATATTCTTATAATAACTCGTAAAGGTAATTTAGTAAACGTCTTCGGTAAGGAATATTAGTTTTAAAGTATTAAAACTCCTTTTGATGTCAAAATCGGCGGTTTAAGACGTAATACTTACAATAAACATTGTTTATCGTACATTATTTGAGTTATTTCGATTTTTGTTTATAATACTTTTGTTATATATCATACAGCTAATTTAATAAAGCTTTTAGGTTAGAAATATTAGTTTTAAACTATTAAAACTCCTTTTGAAGTTAAAATTAGCTTTTTAAGACGGAATACTTGCAATAAACATTGTTTATCAATCATTATTTAAGTTATTTCGATTATTAGTTACAATATTCTTGTAATAACTCGTACAGCTAATTAAAAAAGCTCTTCGAATAGGAATATTAGTTTTAAAGTATTAAAACTCCCTTTGACGTCAGAATCGGCTATTTAAGACGAAATACTTGCAAAAAATTATGTTTATCGTTCATTATTTGAGTTATTTACACGGTTAGTTACAATTTTTGTAATAACTCGTAAAGGTAATTTGATAAACGTCTTCAGTTAATAATAGTATTTTTAAAATATATAAACACCTTTTGATTATCAGTATTAATATTCTTGAAATATATTATACAGCTAAGTCAATAAGCTCATCGGTTAAAAATATTAATTTTAAGGTATTAAAACTCCATTTGACATCAAAATCGGCTGTTTAAGACGAAACACTTGCAATAAACATTGTTTATCGTAAAGTGTTTCAGTTATTCCATTTGTTGTTTTTAATATTTTTGTAATATTTTGTACAGCTAATTAAATAAACGTCTTCGGTAAGTAATCCAAATTTAAACATAATAAATGTACTATTGACGTTATAATAGGCTGTTTTAACAAAATACTTGTATTAAACCCTTTTTTCTTGTACAATATATAAATTATTTTGATAGTTTGCATTACTAATCATGTAATATATCATACAGCTAATTAAAAAAACCTCTTCAGATAGGAATATTGGTTTTAATGTATTAAAACTCCTTTTGACGTCAAAATCGGATGTTTGAGACGAAATACTTGAAGTAAACATTATTTTTTTTGTTTAACATTTGAGTTATTTCTATTTTTAGTGACAATATTCTTGTAATAGCTCGTAAATGTTATTTAATAAACGTCTTTGGTTATAAGTATTAGTTTTAAAGTTTTAAAACTCCTTTTGACGTCAAAATTGGCTGTTTAAGACGAAATACATGCAATAAACATTGTTTATCGTACAGTATTTAAGTAATTGCGATTGTTGGTTATAATATTCCTGTAATATTTCGTACAGCTAAATAAATAAAGCTCTTCGGTTAGGAATATTAGTTTTAAAGTATTAAAACTGATTTTGATGTCAAAATCGGCTGTTTAAGACGAAATACCTGTAATAAATATGTTTATTTAACATTATTTTAGTTATTTCGACTTTTATTATAATATTTTTGTAATATTTTGTATAGCTAATTAGATAAAGCTCTTCGGTTAGGATGTTAGTTTTAAAGTATTAAAACTCTATTTGACGTCAAAATCAGCTGTTTAATACGAAATACATGCAATAAACATGTTTATCGTACATTATTTAAATTATTTCGACTATTGGTTATAACGTTCTTGTAGTATTTTGTACAGCTAGATTAATAAACCTCTTAGGTTAGTAATCTAACTTCGAACATATTAAAAGTACTATAGACGTTATAGTAGACTGTTTTAAACAAAATAACTAAATCAAACCTTTTGTTATTGTACGTTATTTGAATTACTTTGATTATTAATATTAATATTCTTGAAATATGTCATACAGCTAATTAAATAAACCTTTTCGGTAAGGAATATTAGTTTTAAAGTATTAAAACTTCTTTCGATGTCAAAATCGGCTGTTTAAGACGAAATAATTACAATAAACATTGTTTTACGTACATTATTTGAGTTATTTCGATTTTTGTTTATAATATTCTCGTTATATATCATACAGCTAATTTAATAAAGCTCTTCGGTTAGGAATATTATTTTTTTTTAATTAATAAAACTCCTTTTGACGTTAAAATTAGCTTTTTAAGACGAAATACTTGCAATAAACATTGTTTATCATTCATTATTTGAGTTATATCGATTAGTAGTTACAATATTCTTGTAATAACTCGTACAGCTATTTAAAAAAAGCTCTATGGATAGGAATATTAGTTTTAAAGTATTAAAACTCCTTTTGACGTCAAAATCGGCTATTTAAGACGAAACACTTGCAAAAAACATTGTTTATCATTCATTATTTAAGTTATTTCGATGGTTAGTTACAACATTCTTGTAATAACTCGTAAAGGTAATTTAATAAACATCTTCAGTTAATAATATTATTTTCAAAATATTTAAACACCTTTTGACGTCAAAATCGGCTGTTTAAGACGAAATAATTGCAATAAACATTGTTTATCGTACAGTATTTAAGTTATTTCGATTGTTGGTTATAATTTTATTGTAGTAAATCATAAAGCTAATTAAAAAAACCTCTTCGGTACCTCTTTGTTTATCGTGCACTATTTGAATTACTTTGATTATTATAATAGTATTCTTGTAATATATCATACGGCTAATTAAATAAAAATCTTCGGTTATGATATTAGTTTTAAAGTATTAAAACTCCTTTTAACGTTTAAATCAGCTGTTTAAGACGAAATACTTGCAATAAACATTGTTTATCGTTTAATATTTAAGTTATTTCGATTATTAGTTAAAATAATCATGTAATAACTCATAAATGTAATTTAATAAACGTTTTCGGTTAAAAATATTTGTTTTAAAGCGTCAAAACTTCCTTTGACGTCAAAACGGACTGTTTAAGACGAAATACTTACGTAAAACATTGTTTATCGTTCATTAATTGAGTTTTACGACTTTTGATTATAATATTCGTGTAATATTATGTGCAGCTATTTTAATAAACGTCTTTAGTTAGTAATCCATTTTTAACATATTAAAAGTACTATAGACGTTAAAATAGGCTGTTTTAAACAAAATACTTGTATTAAAACCTTTTTTCTCGTACACTATTTGAATTATTTTGAGTATTGGCATTAATATTCCTGTAATATGTCATACAGCTAATTAAATAAACGTTTTCTGATAGGAATATGAGTTTTAAAGTATTAAGCTCCTTTAGACGTCAAAATCGGCTGTTTGAAACAAAATACTTGCAGTAAACATTGTTTATCGTTCATTATTTGAGTTATTTTGATAATTAGTTACAATATTCTTTTAATAACTTGTTAAGGTAATTTAATTAACGTCTTCGGTAAGCAATATTAATTTTAAAGTATTAAAACTCCTTTTGATGTCAAAATCGGCGGTTTAAGACAATATACTTACAAAAAACATTGTTTATCGTACATTATTTGAGTTATTTCGATTTTTGTTTATAATATTCTTGTTATATTTCCTACAGCTAAATAAATAAAGCTCTTCGGTTAGGAATATTAGTTTTAAAGTATTAAAACTCCTTATGACGTCAAAATCGACTGTTTGAGACAAATAAGTTGCAGTAAATATTGTTTATCGTTCGCTATTTGAGTTATTTCGACTTTTTGTTATAATACTCTTGTAATATTTCGTACAGCCAATTTAATAACGTCTTTGATTAGTAATATACTTTTAAGCATATTTAAAGGACTATAGACGTTATAATAGGCTGTTTTGAATAAAATACTTGTATGAAACCCTTTTTTATCGTTCAATATTTAAATTATTTTAATTATTTGTATCAATATTCTGTAATATATCATACAGCTAATTTAATAAAGCTTTAAGGTTAGGAATATTAGTTTTAAACTTATAAAACACTTCGGATTTTAGCATATAAGGATATTAGCTCTTCGGATAGCAACATAGTTTTAAAGTATTAAAACTCCCTTTGACGTCAAAATCGGCTATATAAGACGAAACACTCGCAATAAACATTGTTTATCGTTCATTACTTAAGTTATTTCGATGGTTAGTTACAATATTCTTGGAATAACTCGTAAAGGTAATTTAATAAACGTCTTCAGTTAATAATATTATTTTCAAATATTTAAACACCTTTTGACGTCAAAATCGGCTGTTTAAGACGAAATACTTGCAATAAACATTGTATATCGTACAGTATTTAAGTTATTTCGATTGTTGGTTATTATTTTATTATAGTAAATCATAAAGCTTATTAGAAAAACCTCTTCGGTACTTCTTTATTTATCGTGCACTATTTGAATTGTAATATTTTGTATAGCTAGTTTAATAAACGTCTTAGGTTAGTAATCTAACTATAAACATATTAAAAGTACTATAGACGTTATAATAGGCTTTTTTAAACAGAATAACTATATTAAACCCTTTTTTTTCGTACACTATTTAAATTACTTTCATTATTATAACAGTATTCTTATAATATATCAAACGGATAATTAAATAAACATCTTCGGTTAGGATATTAGTTTTAAAGTATTAAAACTCCTTTTGACATCAAAATCGGCTGTTTAAGACGAAATACTTGCATTAAACATTGTTTATCGTACATTATTTGATTAATTTCGACTTTTGGTTATAATATTGGAGTAATATTATGTGCAGCTATTTTATTTAACGTCTTTAGTTAGTAATTCAACTTTAAACAAAGTAAAATTACTAAAGACGTTATAATAAATTGTTTTCAACAAAATACTTGTATTAAACCCTTTTTTCTTATACAATATATGACCTTTTTTGATTATTGGAATTAATAATCATGTAATATATCATACAGCTAATTAAATAAACCTCTTCAGATAGAAATATTAGTTTTAAAGTATTAACGGCAAAATCCTTTTGACGGCAAAATCGGCTGTTTGAGACGAAATACTTTCAGTAAACATTGTTTATCGTTCATTATTTGAGTTACTTTTATATTAGTTACAATATTTTGTAATAACTCGTAAAGGTAATTTAATAAACGTCTTCGGTTAAAAATATTAGTTTTAAAGTTTTAA
Organism: Thalia democratica; assembly: GCF_965202585.1. Lineage (NCBI taxonomy): Eukaryota > Metazoa > Chordata > Thaliacea > Salpida > Salpidae > Thalia > Thalia democratica. The sequence continues at coordinate 12,326,677 of NC_139172.1, forward strand.
AACTCCTTTTGATGTCTAAATCGGCTGTTTAAGACCAAATACTTGCAATAAACATTGTTTATCGTACATTGTTTAAGTTGTTTTGACTTTTGGTTATAATATTCGTGTAATTTTTGTACAGCTGATTTAATAAACGTCTTTGGTTAGTAGTTTAACTTAAAACATATTAAAAGTACTATAGACGTTATAATAGGCTTTTTTAAACAGAATAACTATATTAAACCCTTTTAAACCGTTGTTATTTGGATTACTTTGATTATTATAGTAGTATTCTTGTTATATATCATACGGCTAATTAAATAAACATCTTCGGTTAGGATATTAGTTTTAAAATATTAAAACTTCTTTTGACGTTTAAATCGGCTGTTTAAGACGAAATACTTGCAATAAACATTGTTTATCGTTCAATATTTAAGTTATTTCGTTCCTATGAGGTCAGAACCGACTGTTTAAGACGAAATACTTGCAAAAAACGTTGTTAATCGTTTATTAATTGAGTTATTTCGACTTTTGATTATAATATTGGTGTAATATTATGTGCAGCTATTTTAATAAACGTCTTTAGTTAGTAATCCAAATTTAAACATATTAAAAGTACTAAGACATTAAATTTGGCTGTTTTAACAAAATACTTGTATTAAACCCTTTTTCCTCGTATACTATTTGAATTATTTTGAGTATAGGCATTAATATTCTTGTAATATGTCATACAGCTAATTAAATAAACCTCTTCGGATAGGAATATTAGTTTTAAAATATAAAAACTCCTTTTGACGTCAAAATCGGCTGTTTGAGACAAAATACTTGCAGTAAACATTGTTTATCATTCATTATTTGAGTTATTTCGATTATTAGTTTCAATATTCTTGTAATAACTCGTACAGCTAATTAAAAACAGCTCTTCAAATACGAATATTAGTTTTAAAGTATTAAGACTTCCTTTGACGTCAAAATCGGCTATTTAAACGAAACACTTGCAATAAACATTGTTTATCGTTAATTAAAAAAGTTATTTCAATGGTTAGTTACAATATTCTTGTAATAACTCGTAAAGGTAATTTGATAAACGTCTTCAGTTAATAATGTTATTTTCAAAATATTTAAACACCTTTTGACGTCAAAATCGGCTGTTTAAGACGAAATACTTGCTATAAACATTGTTTATCGTACAGTATTTAAGTTACTCGATTGTTGGTTATAATTTTATTGAATTATATCATACAGCTTATTAGAAAAACCTCTTCGGTTAGGAAAATTATTTTTCAAGTATTAAAAGTCCTTTTGACGTCAAAATCGGCTGTTTAAGACGAAATACTTACAATAAACATGGTTTATCGTTCTTTATTTGAGTTATTTTGATTATAGGTATTAATATTCTATAAATATATCATACAGCTAATTTAGTAAAGCTCATCGGTTAGAAACATTAGTTTTAAAGTATTAAAACTCCTTTTGACATCAAAATCGGCTGTTTAAGACGAAACACTTGCAATAAACATTGTTTATAGTACATTATTTGAGTTATTTTAATTTTTAGTTATAAAATGCTTGTAATATATCATATAATTAACTAAATAAACCTCTTTGGTTAGAAGTATTAGTTTTAAAGTATTAAAACACCTTTTGATTTTTATCGTTCATTATTTGAGTTAAATTAATTATTAGTTACAATATACTTGTCATGAATCGTAAAGGTAATTTTATAAACGTCTTCAGTTAAAAATATTGGTTTTAAAGTATTAAAACACCTTTTGACGTCAAAATCGGCTGTTTAAGACAAAATACTTGCAATAAACCTTGTTTATCGTACACTATTTGAGATATTTCGACTATTGGTTATAATATACTTAGAATATATTTTACATCTTTTTTAATTAACGTCTTTGGTTAGTAGTCTAATTTAAAATATATTAAAAGTACTATAGACGTTATAATAGGCTGTTTTAAACAAAATACTTGTATTAAACCCTTTTTTCTTGCACAATATATGAATAATTTTGACTATTGGCATTAATAATCATGTTATAATAATAAATTTCTTCGGATAGAAATATTAGTTTTAAAGTATAATTACTCCTTTTGACGTCAAAATCGGCTGTTTGAGACGAAATACTTGCAGTAAACATTGTTTATCGTTCATTATTTGAGTTATTTCGATCATTAAAAATTATATTCTTATAATAACTCTTAAAGGTAATTTAATAAACATCTTCGGTTAAAAACATTAATTTTAAAACTCCTTTTGACGTAAAAAATCGGCTATTTAAGACGAAACACTTGCAACAAACATTGTTTATCGTACAGTATTTAAGTTATTGCAATTGTTGGTTATAATATTCCTGTAATATTTTGTACAGCTAATGAAATAAAGTTCTTTAGTTAGAAATATTAGTTATAAATTATTAAAACTCCCTTTGACGTCAAAATCGGCTATTTAAGACAAAATACTTGTAATAAACATTGTTTATCGTACATTTTTTGAGTTATTTCGGCTTTAAGTAATAATATTCTTGTACAATTTTTTACAACTAATTTAATAAACGTCCCTAGATAGTAATCCAACTTTAAAAATATTAAAAGTACATACTATTTACGTTATAATAGGCTGTTTCGAACAAAATACTTGTAATAAACCCTTTTTTATCGCATATTATATGATTTATATTGATTATTGGCATTAATATTCTTGTAATTTATCATACATTTTATTAAATAAACCTCTTAGGTTAAAACATTAGTTTTAAAGTATTCAAATTCCTTTTGACTCCAAAATCGGCTGTTTAAAGACGAAACATTTGCAATAAAGATTGTTTATCGTACAGTATTTAAGTTATTTCAATTGTTGGTTATTATTTTATTGTAGTATATCATCCAGCTTATTAAATAAACCTCTTCGGTAAGGATTATTATTTTTTAAGTATTAAAACTCCTTTTGATGTCAAAATCGGCTGATTAAGACGAAATACTTGCAATAAATATTGTTTATCGTTCATTATTCGAGTTATTTTGATTATTGTTTTTAATATTTTTAAAATATATCATACAGTTAACTTAATTAACCTTTTTGGTTAGGAATATTAGTTTTAAAATATTAAAACTTTTTTTGCCGTCAAAATAGTCTCTTAAAGACGAAAAACTAGCAATAAACATTGTTTATAGTACATTATTTGAGTTAATTCAATTTTTGGTTATATAATGCTTGTAATATAACATACAATTAAACAAATGAAAATCTTCGGTTAGGAATATTAGTTTCAAAGTTTTAAAACATCTTTTGACGTCAAAATCGGCTTTTTGAGACGAAATACTTGCAATAAACATTGTTTATCGATATTTATTTGAGTTATTTCGATTATTAGTTAAAATATTATAGTAATAACTCGTAAGGAAAATTTAATAAAGGTCTTCGGTTAAAAATGTTAGTTTTACAGTATTAAAATTAGTTTTAGAATATTTAAATCAGTTTTAGAGTATTAAAACTCCTTTTTATGTCGAAATCGGCTGTTTAAGACGAAATACTAGAATAAACATTGTTTATCGTTCATTATTTGAATTATTTCGATTATTACTAACAATATTCTTTTAATAACTCGTAAAGGTAATTTTTTAAACGTCTTCGGTTAAAAATATTAGTTTTAAAGTATTAAAACACCTTTTGACGTTAAAATCGGCTGTTTAAGACGAAACACTTGCAATAAACATTGTTTATCGTACAGCATTAAAGTTATTTTAATTGTTGGTTAGAATATTCTTGTAATATTTCGTACAGCTAATTAAATAAAGATCTTGGAATAGGAATGTTAGTTTTAAAATATTAAAACTCCCTTTGACGTCAAAATCGGCTATTTAGACGAAACACTTGCAATAAACTTTGTTTATCGTTCATTACTTAAGTTATTTCGATGGTTAGTTACAATATTCTTGTAATAACTCGTAAAGGTAATTTAATAAACGTCTTCAATTAATATAATTATTTTTAAAATATTTAAACACCTTTTAACGTCAAAATCGGCTGTTTAAGACGAAATACTTGCAATAAACATTGTTTATAGTACAGTATTTAAGTTATTTCGATTTATGGTTATAATTTTATTGAAATATATCTTACAGCTAATTCAATAAAGCTCTTCGGTTAGAAATATTGGTTTTAAAGTAATAAAACTCCTTCTGACGTCAAAATCGGCTGTTTAAGACGAAACGCTTGCAATAAACATTGTTTATAGTACATTATTTGAGTTATTTTAATTTTTGGCTATAAATTGCTTGTAAAAAATCATACAATTAACTAAATAAACCTCTTAGGTTAGCAGTATAAGTTTGAAAGTCTTAAAACACCTTTTGACGTCAAAATCGGCTTTTTAAGACGAAATACTTGCAAAAAACATTGTTTATCGTTATTTATTTGAATTATTTCGATTATTAGTTAAATTGTTCTAGTAATAACTCGTAAGGGTAATTTAATAAAGTTTTTCGATTAAAAATATTTGTTTTAAAGTATTTAAACTAGTTTTGACGTCAAAATTGGCTGTTTAAGACTAAACACTTGCAATAAACATTGTTTACAGTTCATTATTTGAGTTATTTCAATTATTAGTAACAAAATTCTTGTAATATTTTTATAGCTAATTTTATAAACGTCTTTGGTTAGTAATCTAACTTTAAACAAATTAAAAGTACTATAGACATTATAATAGGCTGTTTTAAACAAAATACTTGTACTAAACCCTTTTTTCTAGTATACTAATAAATTATTTTGAATTCTGGCATTAATAATCTTCTGAATATATCATACAGCTAATTAAAGAAACCTCATCGGTTAGGAATATTAGTTTTAAACTATTAAAACTTCTTTTGACGTCAAATCAGCAGTTTAAGACGAAATACTTACAATAAACATTGTTTATCGTTCATTATTTGAGTTATTTTGATTATTAGATATAATTTGCTTGTAATATATCATACAGGTAATTAAATAAGCCTTTACGGTTAAGAATATTAGTTTTAAAGTATTCAAACTCCTTTTGAAGTCAAAATCAGCTGTTTAAGACGAATAACTTGCCATAAACATTGTTTATCGTTCATTATTTGAGTTATTTCAATTATTAGTTACAATATGCTAGTAATAATTCGTAAAGGTAATTTAATAAACGTGTTGCAATAAAAATATTAGTTATAAAGTTTTAAAAGTTCTTTGACGTCAAAATCGGCTGTTTCAGACGAAGTATTGAAACAAACATTGTTTATCATACAGTATTTAAGATATTGCGATTGTTGGTAATAATATTCCTGTAATATTTCGTACAGCTAATTAAATAAAGCTCTTAGGTTAGGAATATTAGTTTTAAAGTATTAAAATTCCTTTTGATGTCAAAATCGGCTGTTTAAGACGAAATACCTGTAAAAAAAAATGTTTATTGAACATTATTTGAGTTATTTCGACTTTTGATTATAATATTCCTGTAATATTTTGTATAGCTATTTTAATAAACGTCTTTAGTTAGTAATCAAACTTTAAACATATTAAAAGTACTATAGACGTTTTAATAGGCTGTTTTAAACAAAATACTTGTATTAAACCCTTTTTTCTCGTACACCATATGAATTAATTTCAGTATTGGCATTAATATTCTTGTAATATGTCATACAGCTAATTTAATAAACCTCTTCGGTTAGATGTATTAGTTTTAAAGTATTAAAACTTCTTTTGACGTCAAAATCGGCTGTTTAAGACGAAATATTTGCAATAAAAATTATTTATCGTTTATTATTTGAGTTATTTTGATTATTTGTTACAATATTTTTGTAATAACTCGTAAAGGTAATTTAATAAACGTCTTCGGATAAAAATATTAGTTTCAAAGTTTTAAAACTCCTTTTGACGACAAAATTGGGTAATTAAGACGAGACACTTGCAATAAACATTGTTTATCGTACAGTATTTAAGTAATATTGATTGTTGGTTATAATAATCTTGTAATATTTTCTAGAGCTAATTAGATAAAGCTCTTCGGTTAGGATGTTAGTTTTAAAGTATTAAAACTCTATTTGACGTCAAAATCAGCTGTTTAATACGAAATACATGCAATAAACATGTTTATCGTACATTATTTAAATTATTTCGACTATTGGTTATAACGTTCTTGTAGTATTTTGTACAGCTAGATTAATAAACCTCTTAGGTTAGTAATCTAACTTCGAACATATTAAAAGTACTATTGACGTTATAGTAGCTGTTTTAAACAAAATAACTAAATCAAACCTTTTGTTATTGTACGTTATTTGAATTACTTTGATTATTAATATTAATATTCTTGAAATATGTCATACAGCTAATTAAATAAACCTTTTCGGTAAGGAATATTAGTTTTAAAGTATTAAAACTTCTTTTGATGTCAAAATCGGCTGTTTAAGACGAAATACTTACAATAAACATTGTTTTACGTACATTATTTGAGTTATTTCGATTTTTGATTATAATATTCTCGTTATATATTATACAGCTAATTTAATAAAGCTCTTCGGTTAGGAATATTATTTTTTTTTAATTATTAAAACTCCTTTTGATGTTAAAATTAGCTTTTTAAGACGAAATACTTGCAATAAACATTGTTTATCATTCATTATTTGAGTTATATCGATTAGTAGTTACAATATTCTTGTAATAACTCGTACAGCTAATTAAAAAAAGCTCTATGGATAGGAATATTAGTTTTAAAGTATTAAAACTCCTTTTGACGTCAAAATCGGCTATTTAAGACGAAACACTTGCAAAAAACATTGTTTATCATTCATTATTTAAGTTATTTCGATGGTTAGTTACAATATTCTTGTAATAACTCGTAAAGGTAATTTAATAAACGTCTTCAGTTAATAATATTATTTTCAAATTATTTAAACACCTTTTGAGGTCAAAATCGGCTGTTTAAGACGAAATAATTGCAATAAACATTGTTTATCGTACAGTATTTAAGTTATTTCGATTGTTGGTTATAATTTTATTGTAGTAAATCATAAAGCTAATTAAAAAAACCTCTTCGGTACCTCTTTGTTTATCGTGCACTATTTGAATTACTTTGATTATTATAATAGTATTCTTGTAATATATCATACGGCTAATTAAATAAAAATCTTCGGTTATGATATTAGTTTTAAAGTATTGAAACTCCTTTTAACGTTTAAATCAGCTGTTTAAGACGAAATACTTGCAATAAACATTGTTTATCGTTTAATATTTAAGTTATTTCGAATATTAGTTAAAATAATCATGTAATAACTCATAAATGTAATTTAATAAACATTTTCGGTTAAAAATATTTGTTTTAAAGCATCAAAACTTCCTTTGACGTCAAAACGGACTGTTTAAGACGAAATACTTACAAAAAACATTGTTTATCGTTCATTAATTGAGTATTACGACTTTTGATTATAATATTGGTGTAATACTATGTGCAGCTATTTTAATAAACGTCTTTAGTTAGTAATCCATTTTTAACATATTAAAAGTACTATAGACGTTAAAATAGGCTGTTTTAAACAAAATACTTGTATTAAAACCTTTTTTCTCGTACACTATTTGAATTATTTTGAGTATTGGCATTAATATTTCTGTAATATGTCATACAGCTAATTAAACAAACCTCTTCTGATAGGAATATGAGTTTTAAAGTATTAAAACTCCTTTTGACGTCAAAATCGGCTGTTTGAAACAAAATACTTGCAGTAAACATTGTTTATCGTTCATTATTTGAGATATTTTGATAATTAGTTACAATATTCTTTTAATAACTTGTTAAGGTTATTTAAATAACGTCTTCGGTAAGGAATATAAGTTTTAAAGTATTAAAACTTCTTTTGATGTCAAAATCGGCGGTTTAAGACAAAATACTTACAAAAAACATTGGTTATCGTACATTATTTGAGTTATTTCGATTTTTGTTTATAATATTCTTGTTATATTTCCTACAGCTAAATAAATAAAGCTCTTCGGTTAGGAATATTAGTTTTAAAGTATTAAAACTCCTTTTGACGTCAAAATCGACTGTTTGAGACAAATAAGTTGCAGTAAATATTGTTTATCGTTCGTTATTTGAGTTATTTAGATAATTAGTTACAATATTCTTGTAATAACTCGTAAAGGTAATTTAGTAAACGTCTTCGGTAAGGAATATTAGTTTTAAAGTATTATAACTCCTTTTGATGTCAAAATCGGCGGTTTAAGACGTAATACTTACAATAAACATTGTTTATCGTACATTATTTGAGTTATTTCGATTTTTGTTTATAATACTCTTGTAATATATCATACAGCTAATTAAAAAAAGCTTTTAGGTAAGGAATATTAGTTTTATACTATTAAAACTCCTTTTGACGTCAAAATTAACTTTTTAAGACGGAATACTTGCAATAAACATTGTTTATCAATCATTATTTGAGTTATTTCGATTATTAGTTACAATATTCTTGTAATAACTCGTACAGCTAATTAAAAAAGCTCTTCGAATAGTAATATTAGTTTTAAAGTGTTAAAACTCCCTTTGACGTCCAAATCGGCTATTTAAGACGAAATAATTGCAAAAAACATTGTTTATTGTTCATTATTTGAGTAATTTACATGGTTAGTTACAATTTTTGTAATAACTCGTAAAGGTAATTTGATAAACGTCTTTAGTTAATAATATTATTTTAAAAATATACAAACACCTTTTGACGTCAAATTCGGCTGTTGAAGACGAAATACTTGCAATAAACATTGTTTATCGTACAGTATTTAAGTTATTTCGATTGATTGTTATTATTTTATTGTAGTATATCTTACAGCTTATTAAAAAAACCTCTTCGGTTTGAATTATTATTTTTAAAGTATTAAAACTCCTTTTGACGTCAATATCGGCTGTTTAAGAACGAAATACATGCAATAAACATTGTTTATCGTTCTTTATTTGAGATATTTTGATTATCAGTATTAATATTCTTGAAATATATTATAGAGCTAATTCAATAAAGCTCATCGGTTAGAAATATTAGTTTTAAAGTATTAAAACTCCTTTTGACATCAAAATCGGCTGTTTAAGACGAAACACTTCAAATAAACATTGTTTATCGTAAAGTGTTTAAGTTATTCCATTTGTTGTTTTTAATATTTTTGTAATATTTCGTACAGCTAATTAAATAAACGTCTTCAGTAAGTAATCCAAATTTAAACATAATAAATGTACTGTTGACGTTATAATAGGCTGTTTTAACAAAATACTTGAATTAAACCCTTTTTTCTTGTACAATATATAAATTATTTTGATTATTGGCATTACTAATCATGTAATATATCATACAGCTAATTAAAAAAACCTCTTCGGATAGGAATATTAGTTTTAATGTATTAAAACTCCTTTTGACGTCAAAATCGGATGTTTGAGACGAAATACTTGAAGTAAACATTGTTTTTCGTTTATTATTTGAGTTATTTCTATTTTTAGTTACAATATTCTTGTAATAATTCGTAAATGTTATTTAATTAACGTCTTTGGTTTGAAGTATTAGTTTTAAAGTTTTAAAACTCCTTTTGACGTCAAAATTGGCTGTTTAAGACGAAATACATGCATTAAACATTGTTTATCGTACAGTATTTAATTTATTGCGATTGTTGGTTATAATACTCCTGTAATATTTCGTACAGCTAATTAAATAAAGCTCTTCGGTTAGGAATATTAGTTTTAAAGTATTAAAACTCCTTTTGATGTCAAAATCGGCTGTTTAAGACGAAATACCTGTAATAAATATGTTTATTTAACATTATTTGAGTTATATCGACTTTTGATTATAATATTCTGGTAATATTTTGTATAGCTAATTTAATAAACGTCTTAGGTTAGTAATCTAATTTTAAACATATTAAAAGTACTATAGTTGTTATAATAGGCTTTTCTAAAACAGAATAACTATATTAAACCCTTTTTTATGGTACGTTATTTGAATTATTTTGATTATTATATTAGTGTTCTTGTAATATATCATACAGCTAACTAAATAAACATCTTCTGTAAGAATATTAGTTTTAAAGTATTAAAACTGCTTTTGACGTTTAAATCGGCTGTTTAAGACGAAATACTTGCAATAAACATTGTTTATCGTTCAATATTTAAGTTATTTCGATTATTAGTTAAATTATTCTTGTAATAACTCATAAATGTAATTTAATAAACGTCTTCGGTTAAAAATATTTGTTTTAAAGCATCAAAACTTCCTTTGATTTCAAAACCGACTGTTTAAGGCGAAATACTTGCAATAAACATTGTTTATCGTTTAATATTTGAGTCATTTCGACTTTTTTTATAATATCGGTGTTATATTATGTGCATCTACTTTAATAAACGTCTTTTGTTAGTAATCCAACTTTAAACATATTAAAAGTACTATAGACGTTCTAATAGGCTGTTTTAAACAAAATACTTGTATTAAACCCTTTTATATCGTACACTATATGAATTATTTTCAGTATTGGCATTAATATTCTTGTAATATGTCATACAGCTAATTTAATAAACCTCTTCGGTTAGATGTATTAGTTTTATAGTATTAAAACTCCTTTTGACGTCAAAATCGGCTGTTTAAGACGAAATACTTGCAATAAAAATTGTTTATCTTTTATTATTTGAGTTATTTCGATTATTTGTTACAATATTTTTGTAATAACTCGTAAAGGTAATTTAATAAACGTCTTCGGATAAAAATATTAGTTTCAAAGTTTTAAAACTCCTTTTGACGACAAAATTAGGTAATTAAGACGAGACACTTGCAATAAACATTGTTTATCGTACAGTATTTAAGTTATATTGATTGTTGGTTATAATAATCTTGTAATATTTTCTAAAGCTAATTAGATAAAGCTCTTCGGTTAGGATGTTAGTTTTAAAGTATTAAAACTCTATTTGACTTCAAAATCGGCTGTTTAAGACGAAATACATGCAATAAACATGTTTATCGTACATTATTTAAATTATTTCGACTATTGGTTATAATGTTCTTGTAGTATTTTGTACAGCTAGATTAATAATCCTCTTAGGTTAGTAATCTAACTTTGAACATATAAAAAGTACTATAGACGTTATAGTAAACTGTTTTAAACAAAATAACTATATCAAACCTTTTTTTATTGTACGTTATTTGAATTACTTTGATTATTAATATTAATATTTTGAAATATGTCATATTGCTAATTTAATAAACCTCTTCGTTAAGGAATATTAGTTTTAAAGTATTAAAACTTCTTTTGATGTCAAAATCGGCGGTTCACGACGAAATACTTACAATGAACATTGTTTATCGTACATTATTTGAGTTATTTTGATTTTTGTTTATAATATTCTTGTAATATTTCGTACAGCTAATTAAATAAAGCTCTTCGGTTAGGAATGATAGTTTTAAAGTATTAAAACTTCTTTTGTGTCAAAATCGAATGTTTAAGACGAAATACTTGCAATAAACATTGTTTATTGTATATTTTTTGAGTTATTTCGACTTTTGATTATAATAATCTTATAATGTTTTCTGTAGCTAATGTTATAAACGTCTTAGGTTAGTAATCTACCTTTAATTATATTATAAATATTCTAGATATTATAATAGGCTTTTTAAAACAGAATAACTATATTAAACCCTTTTTTATCGTACGTTATTTGAATTACTTTGATTATTATATTAGTAATCTTGTAATATATCATACGGCTAATTAAATAAACATCTTCGGTTAGGATATTAGTTTAAAAGTATTAAAACTCATTTTGACGTTTAAATCGGCTGTTTAAGACGAAAAACTTGCAATAAACATTTTTTATCGTTTAATATTTAAGTTATTTCGATATTTGTTTATAATATTCTTGTAATATTTCGTACAGCTAATTAAATAAAGCTCTTCGGTTAGATGTATTAGTTTTAAAGTATTAAAACTCCTTTTGACGTCAAAATCAGCTGTTTGAGACGAAATACTTGCAGTAAATATTGTTTATCGTTCATTATTTGAGTTATTTTGATTATTAATTACAATACTGTTGTAATAACTCGTAAAGGTAATTTAGTAAACGTCTTCGGTAAGGAATATTAGTTTTAAAGTATTAAAACTCCTTTTGATGTCAAAATCAACGGTTTAAGACGAAATACTTACAATAAACATTGTTTATCGTACATTATTTGAGTTATTTCGATTTTTGTTTATAATATTCTTGTTATATATCATACAGCTAATTTAATAAAGCTCTTCGGATAAGAATATTAATTTTAAACTATTAAAACTCTTTTTGACGTCAAAATTAGCTTTTTAAGACGAAATACTTGCATAAACATTGTTTATCATTTATTATTTGGGTTATTACGATTATTAGTTACAATAATCTTGTAAATACTCGTACAGCTAATTAAAAAAAGCTCTTCGGATAGCAACATAGTTTTAAAGTACTAAAACTCCCTTTGACGTCAAAATCGGCTATATAAGACGAAACACTCGCAATAAACATTGTTTATCGTTCATTACTTAAGTTATTTCGATGGTTAGTTACAATATTCTTGTAATAACTCGTAAAGGTAATTTAATAAACGTCTTCAGTTAATAATATTAGTTTCAAATATTTAAACACCTTTTGACGTCAAAATCGGCTGTTTAAGACGAAATACTTGCAATAAACATTGTATATCGTAAAGTATTTAAGTTATTTCGATTGTTGGTTATTATTTTATTATAGTAAATCATAAAGCTTATTAGAAAAACCTCTTCGGTACTTCTTTATTTATCGTGCACTATTTGAATTACTTTGATTATTATAATAGTATTCTTGTAATATATCATACGGCTAATTAAATAAAAATCTTCGGTTAGGATATTAGTTTTAAAGTATTAAAATTCCTTATGACGTTTAAATCAGCTGTTTAAGACGAAATACTTGCAATAAACATTGTTTATCGTTTAATATTTAAGTTAATTCGATTATTAGTTAAAATAATCTTGTAATAACTCATAAAGGTAATTTAATAAACGTCTTCGGTAAGGAATATTAGTTCTACAGTATCAAAACTTCTTTTGATGTCAAAATCGGCGGTTTAAGACGAAATACTTGCAAAAAACATTGTTTATCGTTCATTACTTGAGTATTATGTCTTTTGATTATAATATTAGTGTAATATTATGTGCAGCTATTTTAATAAACGTCTTTAGTTAGTAATCCAACTTTAAACATATTAAAAGTACTATAGACGTTGAAATAGGTTGTTTTAAACAAAATACTTGTATTAAACCCTTTTTTCTCGTACACTATTTGAATTATTTTGAGTATTGGCGTTAATATTATTGTAATATGTCATACAGCTACCTAGATAAACCTCTTCGGATAGAAATATTAGTTTTAAAGTATTAAAACTCCTTTTGATGTCAAAATCGGCTGTTTGAAACAAAACACTTGCAGTAAACATTGTTTATCGTTAATTATTTGAGTTATTTTGATAATTAGTTACAATATTCTTGTAATAACTTTTAAAGGTAATTTAATAAACGTCTTCGGTAAGGAATATTAGTTTTACAGTATTAAAACTTGTTTTGATGTTAAAATCGGCGGTTTTAGACGAAATACTTGCAATAAATATTGTTTATCGTACATTATTTGAGTCATTTCGATTTTTGTTTATAATATTCTTGTTATATTTCCTACAGTTAAATAAATAAAGCTCTTCGGTTAGGAATATTAGTTTTAAAGTATTAAAACTCCTTTCAACGTCAAAATCGGCTGTTTGAGACGAATTAGTTGCAGTAAATATTGTTTATCGTTCATTATTTTAGTTATTTAGATAATTAGTTACAATATTTTTATGATAACTCGTAAAGGTAATTTAGTAAACGTCTTCGGTAAGGAATATTAGTTTTAAAGTATTAAAACTCCTTTTGATGTCAAAATCGGTGGTTTAAGACGAAATACTTACAATAAACATTGTTTATCGTACATTATTTGAGTTATTTCGATTTTTGTTTATAATACTCTTGTAATATATCATACAGCTAATATAATTAAGCTCTTCGGTTAGGAAAATTAGTTTTAAAGTATTAAAACTCCTTTTGACGTCAAAATTAGCTTTTTAAGACGAAATACTTACAATAAACATTGTTTATCAATCATTATTTGAGTTATTTTGATTATTAGTTACAATATTCTTGTAATAACTTGTACAGCTAATTAAAAAAACTCTTCGGATAGGAATATTAGTTTTAAAGTATTAAAACTCCTTTTGACGTCAAAATCGGCTATTTAAGACAAAATACTTCCAAAAAACATTGTTTATCGTTCATTATTTGAGTTATTACGACGGTTAGTTATAATATTCTTGTAATAACTCGTAAAGGTAATTTGATAAACGTCTTCAGATAATAATATTATTTTTAAAATATATATACACCTTTTGACGTCAAAATCGGCTGTTAAAGACGAAATACTTGCAACAAACATTGTTTATCGTACAGTATTTAAGTTATTGCAATTGTTGGTTATAGTATTCCTGCAATTTTTCGTACAGCTATTTAAATTAAGCTCTTCTGCTAGGAATATTAGTTTTAAAGTATTAAAACTCCTTTTGGTGTCAAAATCGGCTTTTTAAGACGAAATACTTGCAATAAACATTGTTTATTGTACATTAGTTGAGTTTTTTCAACTTTTGATTATAATATTTTTGTAATATTTTGTATAGCTAGTTTAATAAACGTCTTAGGTTAGTAATCTAACTTTAAACATATTAAAAGTACTATAGACGTTATAATAAGTTTTTAAACAGAAAAACTATATTAAACCCTTTTTTTTCGTACACTATTTAAATTACTTTCATTATTATAACAATATTCTTGTAATATATCAAACGGATAATTAAATAAACATCTTCGGTTAGGATATTAGTTTTAAAGTATTAAAACTCCTTTTGACGTCAAAATCGGCTGTTTAAGACGAAATACTTGCAATAAACATTGTTTATCGTACATTATTTGATTTATTTCGATTTTTGGTTTTAATATTCTTGTCATATTTGGTACAGCTAATTTAAAAAACGTCTTTTGTTATTAATCTTACTTTAAACATATCAAAAGTACTATAAACGTTATAATAGGCTGTTTCACACAGAATACTTGTATTAAACCCTTTTATATCGTACACTATTTGAATTATTTTCATTATTGGTATTAATATTCTTGTAATATATCATACAGCTAATTAAAAAAAACTCTTCGGTTAGAAATACTAGTTTTTGAGTATTATGAATTCTTATAACGTTAAAATCGGCTGTTTAAGACGAAATATTTGCAATAAATATTGTCTATCGTACATTATTTAATTTATTTAAATTTTTGGCTACAATATTTTGTAATATTTCGTACAGCTAATTTAATAAACGTCTATATATTGTAAACTTACTTCAAACATATTAAAAGTACTGTTGACGTTATAATAGGCTGTTTTAAACAAAATACTTGTATTAATCCCTTTTTTATCGTACAATATTTGAATTATTTTAATTAATGGTATTTAAATA
Organism: Thalia democratica; assembly: GCF_965202585.1. NCBI lineage: Eukaryota > Metazoa > Chordata > Thaliacea > Salpida > Salpidae > Thalia > Thalia democratica. Next base: position 12,342,229 of record NC_139172.1, read on the forward strand.
CTTGTGATATATCATAAGGCAAATTAAATAAACCTCTTTGGTTAGGAATATAAGTTTTAAAGTATTAAAACTATATTTGACGTCAAAATCGGATTTTAAGACGAAATACTTGCAATAAACATTGTATATCGTACAATATTTGAGTTATTATGAATTTTGGTTATAACTTTCTTTAATATTTTTAAAGGTAATTTGATTAACGTCTTCGGTTAAAAATATTAGTTTTAAAGTATAAAAACTCCTTTTGACGTCAAAACAAATTGTTTAAGACAAAATACTTGCAATAAACATTGTTTATCATACATTATTTGAGTTATAACAATTTAAGTAAATATATTATTGTAATATTTCGTTAAGGTAATCTAAAAAAACTAATACGGTTAGGAATAGTAGTTTTAAAGTATTAAAACCCTTTTTTGACGTAAAAATCGGCTTTATGAGCGAAATACTTGCAATAAACATTGCTTATGGTACATTATATAAGTTATTATGATATTTGGTATTAGTACTTTTGTAATATTTCGTAATGGTAATTTAATAAACGTCTTTTTATGAAGATATTAGTTTTATAGTATTAAAACCCCTTTTGACGTCAAAATATGCTGTTTAAGACGAAATACTTGCGATAAACATTGTTTATCGCATATTATTTGAGTTACTTTTTTTTTTGGTTTTAATATTCTGGTTAAATTTTCGGTAAATATAGAAATTATTTTGTCTTCGGTCAAAAGTATTAATTTTAAATGTTAAAACTCATTTTCACGTCAAAAACGGCTGTTAATACGAAATACTTGCAATAAACATTGTTTATCGCACATGTTTTAAGTTATACCGATTTTTGGTTATAATATTCTTGTAATATCTCGTAAATCTAAATTAATAACGTCTTTATTATTAATCTACTTTTAAACATAGTAAAAGTACTATTGAGGTTATAATAGGCTGTTTTAAATAAAATACTTGTATAAGACCCTTTTTATCGTACAATATTTGAAATATTTGATTATTGGTATTAATATTATTGTAAAATATCATACAACTAATTTAATTAACGTCTTCCGTTAAAAATATTAGTTTGAAAAAATTAAAATTCTTTTTAACGTCAAAATCGGCTATTTAAGATAAAATACTTGAAATAAATTTTCTTTATCGTACATTATTTGAGTTATTTCAATTTTTCGTTATAATATTATTGTATTATTTCGTACAGTTAATTTAATAAACGTCTTCGATCAAAAATATTAGTTTAAAAGTATTAAAACTTCTTTTGCTTAAAAACGGCTGTTTAAGACAAAATACTTGCAAAAAACATTTTTTTTCGTAAATTATTTGATTTATTTCAATTTTTGTCAAAATATTCTTGTAATATTTAGTAGAGCTAGTTTAATAAACGTCTATTGTTAGTAATCTATTTTTAAACATATTAAAAGTACTATAGACGTTATAATAGGCTGTTTTAAACAAAATACTTGTATCAAACCCTTTTTAATAGTAATCTATTTGAATTATTTTGATTGTTGGTTCTTATATTCTTGTAATATATCATGCAGCTAATAAATTAAACGTCTTCGGTTAGGAATATTAGTTTTAAAGTATTTAAACTAGTTTTGACGTCTAATTCGGCTATTTAAGACGAAACACTTCTAATAGATATTGTCTATCGTACATTATATGATTTATTTCTACTTTTAGCTACAATATTCTTGTTATATTTCGTAGAGCTGATTTAATAAACGTCTTTTGTTAATAATATAACTTTAAACATAATAAAAGTACTATTTACGTTATAATAGGCTGTTTAAAACTAAATAGTTGTATTAAACCAATTTTTATCGTACACTATTTGAATTATTTTAATAATTGGTATAAATTTTCTTTGAATATATCATAGCAGCTAATAAAATAAACCTTTTCGGTTAGAAATATTATTTTTAAAGTATTAAAACTCCGTTTGACGTCAAAATGGGCTGTTTAAGACAAAATACTTGCAATAAACATTGTTTATCGTACATTATTTGAGTTAGTAAGGATTTTGGATATAACTGTCTTGCAATATATCTCACAGCTATTTAAATAAACCTCTTCGGTTAGAAACATTAGTTTTAAAGTATTAAAACTGTTTTTGACGACGAAATTGGCTATTAAAGACTAAATACTTACAATAACCATTGTTTATCGTACAATTTTTTAGTTAGTATGAATTTTGGTTGTAACTTTCTTGTAATATTTTTAAAGGTAATTAAAGAATCGTCTTCAGTTAAGAATATTAGTTTCAGAGTATAAAAACTCATTCGATGTAAAAATAAGTTGTTTAAGACGAAATACTTGCAATAAACATTGTTTATTGTAGATTATATGAGTTATTATAATATTTGGTATTAATATTATTGTAATATTTTGTAAAGGTATTCTTATAAACGTCTTAGTTTAAAAATATTAGTTTTTAAGTATTAAAACTCCTTCTGACGTCGAAATCGTTTGTTTAAGACGAAACACTTGCAATAAACATTGTTTATCTCATATTATTTGAGTTTTTTCGATTTTTGGTTATAATATTATGGTAAAATTTCGTACAGATAATTTAGTAACGTCTTTTATTACTAATCTAACTTTAAACATATCAAAAGTTCTATAAACGTTATAATACGCTGTTTAAAAAAAATTAATTGTATTTAAACCTTTTTTATTATATTTTATTTTAATTATTTTGAATATTGGTATTACTATTCTTGTAATAAATCATACAGCTAATTAAATTAACCTCTTCGGTTAGGAATATTATTTTTAAAGTATTAAAACTCTTTTTGACATCATAATCGGCTTTTAAGACGAAATACTTGTGATAAACAATATTTGTCGTACACTATTTGAATTATTATGATTTTTAGCAATATTATTATTAGAATATTTCGTAATGCTAGTTCAATAAACGTTTTTGGTTAGTAATCTACCTTTAAACATATTAATAGTTCAATAGACGTTATAATAGGCTGTTTTAAACAAAATACTTGTATTAAACCTTTTTTTATTGTACACTATTTGAATTAATTTTATTCTTGGTATTAATATTCTTGTAATATATCATACAGCAAATTTAACAAACCACTTCGGTTAGAAATAGTACTTCAAAAGTATTATAACTCTTCTGACGTCAGAGTCAACTGTATAAGACAAAGAACATGCAATAACCATTTTACGAACATTATTTCATTTATTTCGAATTTTATTTTCAACTTTCACGTAATATTTCGTCAGCTAATTTAATAAACGTCTTTTGTTAGTAATCTAAATTTAAACATATTAAAAGTACAATAGATGTTATAAAAGGGTGTTTTAAACAAAATACTTGAATTAAACCCTTTTTTATCGTACACTATTTAATTTATTTTGATTATTGGTGTTATGATTCTTGTAATATATCATACAGCTAATTAAATAAACCTCTTCGGTTAAAAATATTAGTTTCAAAGTATTAAAATTGTACTGACGTCAAAAAAGGCTGTTTAAGAGGAAATACTTGTAATAAACATTGATTATCGTATATTTTTTCATTTATTTCAATTTTTAGTTATAATATTCTAGTAATATTTCGTACACTGAATTTAAATAACGTCTATTTCTAGTAGTCTAACTTTAAACATATTAAATGTACTATATACTTTATAATATGCTGTTTAAAACAGAATATTTGTATTAAACTCTTTTATATCGTACACTATTTAAATTATTTTGATTATTGCTATTAATGTTCTTGTTATATATCATACAGCTAATTAGTTAAACCTTATCGATTAAGATATTAGTTTTAAAGTATGGAAATTCCTTTTAACGTTAAAATCGGCTATTTAATACAAAATACTTTAAATAAAGATTTTTTTACGTACATTATTTGATTTATTTCATTTTTTGCTTATATTATTATTGTAATATTTCGTACAGTTAATTTTATAAACGTTGTTTATCGTACAGCATTTAAGTTATGACAGTTTTTGGTTATAATATTATTGTAAAAATTCGTGTAGTTAATTTAGTAAACGTATTCGGTCTATAATATTAGTTCTAAATTATTAAAACTCCTTTTGACGTCAAAAAAGGCTGTTTAAGACGAAGATTTAAAATAAACATTGTTTATCGTTCAATATTTTAGTTATTTCGATTTAATAAAAGTCTTAGGTTAAAAGTAATAGTTTTAAAGTATTAAAACTCCTTTTGACGTCAAATCGGCTGTTTAAAACAGAATACTTTTATTAAATCCTTTTTTATCGTATATTATTTGAATTATTTTGTTTATTCCTATTAATAATCTTATAATATATCAAACAGCTGATTAAGAAAACTTTTGACTTCAAAATCAGCTGTTTAAGACGAAAAACTTGCAAAAACATTGTTTATCGTATATTATTTGAATTATTTCAATTTTTAGTTTTAATATTGTTGTATTATTTCGTTGAGCTAATTTATTAAACCTCTTTAGTTATTAATCTAACTTTAAACATATTAAATAGTATTATAGACGTTATAATAGACTGTTTTAAACGAAATACTTGTATTAAACCATTTTTTATCGTACAATATTTGAATTCATTTGATTATTAATATTAATATTCTTAAAATATATCAAACAGCTGATTAAGAAAACTCTTCGGTTAGAAATATAAATTTTGAGTAATTAGTTAAACCTTATCGGTTAAAATATTAGTTTTAAAGTATTGAAACTCCTTTAACGTTAAAATCGGCTATTTAATACAAAATACTTCAAATAAACATTGTTTATCGTACATTATTTGATTTATTTCATTTTTTGCTCATAATATTATTGTAATATTTCGTATAGTTAATTTAATAAACGTTGTTTATCGTACAGCATTTAGGTTATGACAGTTTTTGGTTTTAGTATTATTGTAAAAATTCGTGAAGTTAATTTAATAAACGTATTCGGTCTAAAATATTAGTTCTAAAGTATTAAAATTCCTTTTGACGACAAAAAAGGCTGTTTAAGACGACATAATTAAATTAAACATTGTTTATCGTTCAATATTTTAGTTATTTCTATTTTCGGTTATAATATAATTGCATTATTTCGTACAGCTAATTTTATAAAAGTCTTAGGTTAAAAGTATTAGTTTTAAAGTACTAATACTTCTTTTGTCGTCAAATCGGCTGTTTAAGACGAAATACTTTAAATAAATATGTTGATCATACATCATTTGAAATATTTTGATTTTTGTATATAATAGTCTTGTAATATTTCGTACAGGTATTTAAAAAAAAGTTTTTGGTTAGTAATCTAACTTTAAAGATATTAAAAGTACTGTTGACGTTACAATAGGCTTTTTGAAACAAAATACTTGTATTAAACCCTTTTTTATCGTACACTATTTGAATTATTTTGATTGTTGGTATTAATGTTTTTGTAATATATCATACAGCTAATTTAAAAATCCTCGTCCGTAAAAAATTTTAGTTTCAAAGTATTAAACCTCTTTGACGTCAAAAAAGGCTTTTAAGACGAAATACTTGCAATTCACTTAGTTTATTGCACATTTTTTTAGTTATTTCGATATTGGTTAAAATCTTCTGGTAAAATTTCGTACAGCTGACTAATTAAACGTCTTTTGTTAATAATCTAACTTTAAACATCATAAACGTTCTAAAGACGTTATAATACGCTGTTTTGAAAAATAAACTTGTATTAAACTTTTTTTTATCATAAATTATTTGAATCATTTTGAATATTGGTATTACTATTCTTGTAATATATCATACAGCTATTTAAATAAACCTATTCGGTTAAAAACATAAATTTAAAATATTAAAACTCATTTTTACGTCAAATTCAGTTTTTTAAGACGAAATACTTGCAATAAACATTGTTTATCGTATATTATTTAAGTTATTTCGATTTTCGGTTACAATATTTTTGTAATATTTCGTACAGCTATTTAAATAAACGTTTTTGGTTAGAAATATTAGTTTTAAAGTTTTAAAACTCTTTTTGACGTCAAAATCGGCTGTTTATACCGAAATACTTGTGATAAACATTATTTATCGTACAATTTTTGAAATATTATGATTTTTGTAACAATATCATTGTAATACTTTGTACAGTTAATTTATTAAACGTCTTCGGTCTTAAATATTATTTTGAAAGTATTAAAAGTCCTTTTGACGTCTAAAAAGGTTGTTAAAGACGAAATACTTGAAATAAACATTGTTGATCATACATTATTTGAAGTATTTCGATTTTTGTATATAATAGTCTTGTAATATTTCGTACATGTATTTGAAAAAAAAAACATTGTTTATCGAACATTATTTCATTTATTTTGAATTTTAGTTGAAACATTCTCGTAATATTTCGTCAGCTAATTTAATAAACGTTTTTTGTTAGTAATCTAAATATAAACATATTAAAAGTACAATAGATGTTATAATAGGGTGTTTTAAAAAAAATACTTGAATTAAACGCTTTTTTATCGTACACTATTTGAATTATTTTGATTATTGGTATTATGATTTTTGTAATATATCATACAGCTAATTAAATAAACCTCTTCGGTTAAAAATATTAGTTTCAAAGTATTAAAACTGTATTTGACGTCAAAAAAGGCTGTTTAAGACGAAATACTTAGAACAAACATTGTTTATTGTATATTTTTTCATTTATTTCAATTTTTAGTTATAATATTCTAGTAATATTTCGTACACTGAATTTAAATAACGTCTATTTCTAGTAGTCTAACTTTAAACATATTAATTGTACTATATACGTTATAATATGCTGTTTTAAACAGAATATTTGTATTAAACCCTTTTATATCGTAAACTATTTAAATTATTTTGATTATTGCTATTAATGTTCTTGTATTATATCATACAGCTAATTTGTTAAACCTTATCGGTTAAGATATTAGTTTTAAAGTATTGAAATTCCTTTTAACGTTAAAATCGGCTATTTAATACAAAATACTTTAAATAAACATTATTTATCGTACATTATTTGATTTATTTTATTTTTGCTTATAATATTATTGTAAATTTTCGTACAGTTAATTTAATAAACGTTGTTTATCGTACAGCATTTAAGTTATGAGAGTTTTTGGTTATAATATTATTGTAAAAATTCGTGTAGTTAATTTAGTAAACGTATTCGGTCTATAATATTAGTTCTAAAGTATTAAAACTCCTTTTGACGTCAAAAAAGGCTTTTTAAGACGAAATATTTAAAATAAACATTGTTTATCGTTCAATATTTTAGTTATTTCTATTTTCGGTTATAATTTAATTGTATTATTTCGTACAGCTAATTTAATAAAAGTCTTAGGTTAAAAGTAATAGTTTTAAAGTATTAAAACTCCTTTTGACGTCAAATCGACTGTTTAAGACGAAATACATTCGATAAAGCTTGTTTATCGTACATTATTTGATTTATTTCAATTTTTAATTATAATATTCTTGTAATAGTTCGTACAGCTATATTAATAAACGTCATATGTTAGTAATCTAAATTTAAACATATTAAAAGTACTATAGACGTTATAATAGGCTGTTTAAAACAGAATACTTTTATTAAATCCTTTTTTATCGTACATTATTTGAATTATTTTGTTTATTGCTCTTAATAATCTTATACTATATCATACAGCTTATTAAATAAACCTCTTCGGTTAGAAATATCAGTTTTATGTATTGAAACTGCTTTAGACGTCAAAATCGGCTGTTACAGACGAGACACTTGGAAAAAACATTCTTTATCGTACATTTTTTGACTTAGTATGAATTTTTGTTATAACATTCTTGTTATATTTCGGAAGGGTAATTTAATAAATGTCTTTGATTAAAAATTAGTTTTAAAATATTATAACTCCTTTTGACGTAAAAATCGACTGTTTAAGACGAAATACTTGTAATAAACATTATCTATTGTTCAATATTTTAATTAATATAGTTTTTTGTAATAAATTTATTGTAATATTTCGTAAAAGTATTTTAATAAACAATTTCGGTTAAAAATATTAGTTTTAGAGTTTTAAAACTCCATTTGACGCGAAATCGGCTGTTTTAGAGCGAAATACTAGCATTAAACATTATTTTTCGTAAATTGTTCGAGTTATTATATTTTTTGGTTAATATATTTTTGTAAAATTTCGTACAGCTAATTAAATAAACATCTTTTGTCTGTAATATACCTTTAAACATAGTAAAAGTTCTATAGACGTTATAATACGCTGTTTTAAACAAAATACTTGTATTAAACCCTTTTTTATCGTACAATTCTTAAACTATTATATTAATGGTATTAATATTCCTTTAATATATAAAACGGCTAATTAACAAAACCTTTTCTGAAAGAATTATTAGTTTAAAAGTATAAAAACTCCTTTTAACGTTAAAAACGGTTATTCAAGACGAAATACTTTCAATAAACGTTGTTTATCGTACATTATTTTAGTTATTATGATTAATATTTTTGTAATATTTCGTAAATATTATTTAATAAACGTCTTCGGTAAAAAATATTAGTTTTAAAGTATTAAAACTCCTTTCGATGATAAATTAGGCTATTTAAGATGGAATACTCACAATAAGCATTGTTTATCATACATTATTTGATTTATTTCGAATTTTGGTTATAATATTCTTGTAATAGTTTGTAAAAGTAATTTAATAAAAGTATCTGGATAAAAATATTAGTTTTAAAGTATTCAAAATCCTTTTAACATTAAAAACGGTTATTCAAAACGAAATAGTTGTATTAAACAATGTTTAACGAACAATATTAGAGTTTTTCAGATTTTTGGTAATTATATTATTGTAATATTTCGTAAAGGTAATTTGATAAACGTCTTTTATAAATAATCGAACTTTAAACATTCCAAAATTTTTATATACGTTGTAATACGCTGTTTTAAACAAAATAATTGTATTAAACCCTTTTTTATTGTACATTATTTAATTATTTTGAATATTGGTATTAATATTCTCTTAATAAATCATACAGCTAATTAACAAACTTCTTTGATAAGGAATATTAGTTTTAGAGTATTGAAACTCTTTTTGACGTCGAACTCAGCTGTTTAAGACGAAATACTTGGTATAAAGATTATTTTTAGTACACTTTTTGGAATATTATGATTTTTAGTAATTTTATTATTGTAATATTTCGTAAAGGTAATTTAATAAACGTTTTTGGTTAGTAATCTAACTTTAAACATATTAATAGTACCATAGACGTTATAATGGGTTCTTTTAAACAAAATACTTGTCTTCAACTTTTTTTCATCGAACAATATTTGAATTATTTTGATTATTGGTATTATTATTCTTCTAATATATCATACAGCTATTTAACCAAACCATTTCGGTTAGAAATAATAGCCTAAAAGTATTATAACTCTTTCGACGTCAAAGTAAACTGTATAAGACGAAATATTTGCAATAACCATTGTTTATCGTACATTATATTTGAGTTATTATGTTTTTTTGTAATATCATTTTTGTAATATTTCGTAAAAGTTATTCAATAAAAGTCTTCGGTTAAAAATATTAGTTTCAAAGCATTCAAACTTCTTGTGACGTCTAAAACGGCTGTTTAAGACAAAATACATACAACAAACACTTTTTATCGTGTATTATTTAAGTTATTTCGATTTTTTTAAATAATATTCATGTAATATTTCGTACAGGCTATTTAATAAACGTCTTTGGTTAGTAATCTACTTTTAAACTTATTGAAAGTACTATAGACGTTTTAATAGGGTGTTTTAACAAAATACTTGTATTAAACCCTTTTTTATCGTACACTTATTAAATTATTTTGATTTTTGGTATTAATATTCTTGTAATATTTCGTATAGCTAATTTAATAAAAGCCTTCGGTTTAAAATATTAGTTTTAAAGTATAAAAACTCTTTTTGACGTTAAATCGGCTGTTTAAGACTAAATATTTTAATAAAACATTATTTATTGTACATTATTTGAGTTATTATGAACTTTTGTAATAATATTATTGTAATATTTCGTAAAGGTATTTCAATAAACGTCTTCGGTTAAAAATATTACTTTTAAAGTATTAAAACTCCTTTTGACGTAAAAATCTGCTATTTAAGACGAAATACTTTTGTAATTTTTTTTATCGTTCACTATTTGAATTATTATTATCTTGGTAATAATATTATTGTAATATTTCGTAAATGTATTTTAAAGAACGTCTTCGGTTAAAAATATTAGTTTTAAAGTATTTAAGCTCTACTTGACGCCAAAATAGGTTGTTTAAGACAATATACTTGCAATAAACATTGTTTATCGTACATTTATTAAGTTATTTCGATTTTTTGTTATAATACTCTTGTAATATTTCGTACAGCCAATTTAATAACGTCTTTAATTAGTAATATACTTTTAAGCATATTTAAAGGACTATAGACATTATAATAGGCTGTTTTGAATAAAATACTTGTATGAAACCCTTTTTTATCGTTCAATATTTAAATTATTTTAATTATTTGTATCAATATTCTGTAATATATCATACAGCTTATTAAATAAATCTATTCGGTTAGGAATATTAGTTTTAAAATATTAAATCTTCTTTTGAAGTCGAAATCGGCTGTTTAAGACGGAATACTTGCAATAAACATTATATATCGTTCACTATTTGAATAAATATGATTTTTGGTAAAAATATTATTGTAGTATTTCGTTAAGGTAATTTAATAAATCTCTTAGGTTAAAAATATTAGTTTTAAAGTATTAAAACTCCTTTTGACTTCAAAATAGGTTTTTTAAAACGAAATTTTGCGAATACACATTATTTATCGTACATTATTTAATTTATTTCGATTTTTAGTTATAATATTCTTATAATATATCGTACAGCTAATTTAAAAAACTTCATCGATTACTTATCTAACTTTAAACATATTAAAAGTATTTTTGACGTTAATAAAGGCTTTTATAAAGAAAATACTTGAATTGAACTATTTTTTATCGTACACTATTTGAATTATTTTGATTATTGGTACTAACATTCTTGTAATAATTCATACAGCTCATTAAATGAACTTTATATATTTAAAGTATTAAAACTGCTTTTGACGTCAAAATTAGCCGTTAAAGACGAAATACATACAATAAACATTATTTATCGAACATTATTTAAGATAGTATGAATTTCGGTTATAACTTTCGTGTAATATTTTTAAAGGAATTAAAAAAAACATTTTAGGTTAAAAATATTAGTTTTAAAGTATTAAAACTTCTTTTGACGTCAAAATAGGTTGTTTAAGACGAAATACTTGCAATAAACATTATTTATCGTATATTTTTTAAGTTATTTCGGATTTTGGTTATAATATTCTTGTAATATTTCGTACAGCTAGTTTAATAAACGACTTTGGTTAGTAATCTACCTTTAAACATATATAAAGTACCAAAGACGTTATAATATGCTATTTTGAACAAAATACTTGTAGTAAAACCTTTTTTATTGTTCACAGTTTTAATTATTATAATTATTGGTATTAATAGTCTTGTAATATATCATACAGCTAATCAAATAAACCTCCTCGGTTAGAAATATTAGTTTTAAAGTATTAAAACTTCTTTTAACGTTAAAATTGGCTATTTAAGATGATATACTTGCAACAAACTTTGTTTATCGTACATTATAGCATTATTGTAATATTTCGTACAGCTATTTTAATATAAGTCTTTGGTTAAAAATATTAGTTTTAAAGTATTAAAACTCCCTTTGACGTCATATCGGCTGTTTGAGACGAAAAACTTGCAATAAACATTGTTTATCGTACATTATTTAAGTTACTTCTATTGTGGTTATAATATACTTGTAATATTTCGTATTGCTATTTTAATAAACGTTTTTAGTTAGTAATCTAACTTTGAACATATTCAAAGTAATATAGACGTTATGATAAGCTGTTTTAATAAAATACTCGTACTAAACCTTATTTATCGTACACTATTTGAAATATTTTGATTAATGGTATTAATATTCTTTAATATATCATACAGATAAATAAATAAACCTTTTCGGTTAGAAATATTAGTTTTAAAGTATAAAAACTCCTTTTAACGTTAAAATCGGCTATTTAAGACGAAATACTTGCAATATACATAGTTTCTCGTACATTATTTAGGTTATTTTATTTTTTGGTTATAATATTATTGAAATATTTCGTACAGTAAATTTAATAAACGTCTTCGGTCAAAAACATTAGTTTTGAAAGTATTAAAACTCCTTTTAATGTCAAAAAAGGCTGTTTAAGACAAAATACTTGGAATAAACATTGTTTATAGTACAGTATTTGAGATATTTAGATTTTTGGTAATAATATTATTCTAATATTTCGTAAAGGTAATTTAATGAACTTCTTCGGTTAAAATATTAGTTTTAAACTATTAAAACTCCTTTTGACGTCAAAATCATTTGTTTAAGACGAAATACTTGCATTAAACATTGTTAATCGCATATCGTTTGATTTATTTCAATTTTTAGTTATAATATTCTGGTAAAATTTCGTACAGCTAATCTAATAAACGTCTTATGTTAATAATTTAACTTTAAACATTTAAAATGTTCTATAGACGTAATAATACGCTGTTTAAATTAAAATACTTGTATTAAACCCTTTTTTATCGTTTATTGTTTGAATTTTTTTAATTATTAGTATTACTATTCTTGTAATATATTATACAGCTAATTAAATAAACCTCTTTTGTTAGAAATATTAGTTTTAAAGTATTTAAACTCCCTTTGAGGTCAAAATCTGCTGTTTAAGACGAAATACTTGCAATAATCATTGATTATCGTACATTATTTAAGCTACTTATATTTTGATTACAATATTCTTGTAATATTTCGTTTTGCTATTTTAATGAACGTTTTTAGTTAGTAATCTAACTTTTAACATATTTAAAGTAATGTAGACGTTATACTAGGCTGTTTTAAAAAAAATACTTGTATTAAACCTATTTTGTCGTACACTATTTAAAATATTTTCATTACTGTTATTAATATTCTTGTAATATATCATACAACTAATTAAATAAACCTTTTCGATAAGAAATATTAGTTTTTAAGTATTAAAACTCCTTTTATTGTAAAATCGGCTGTTTAGGACGAAATACTTGTAAAAAACATTATTTATCGATCACTATTTTAATTAATTTAATTTTTAGTAACAATATTATTGTAATGTTTCGTATAAGGTATTTCAATAAACGTTTTAGGTTAAAAATATTAGTTTTAAAGTATTAAAACTCCTTTTGACGCCAAAATTGACTGTTTAAGACGAAATACTTGCAATAAGCATTGTTTATCGTATTTGAGTTAATATGATTTTTGGTTAAAATATTATCGAAATATTTCGTTTAGCTAATTTAATATATGTCTTTTGTTAGTAATCTTACTTTAAACATGTTGAAAGTACTATTGACTTTATAATAGGCTGTTTTAAACAAAATAATTGTATTAAACCCTTTTTTATCGTATACTATTTAAATTAATTTCATTATTGTTAATAATATTCTCATAGTATATCGTACAGCTAATTAAATAAACCTCTTAGGTAAGAAATATTAATTTCAAACTATTAAAACTGCTATTGAGGTCAAAATCGGCTGTGTATGACGAAATACTTGTAATAAACATTTTTATCGTACATTATTTGAGTTAGTATCAATTTTGGTTATAACTGTCTCATATATTTTTAAACGTAATTAAAAAAACGTTTTCGGTTAAAAATATTAGTTTCAAAGTATAAAACTCCTTTTGACGTCAAAATAATATGTTTACTACGAAATACTAGCAATAAACATTGTTTATAGTACATTATTTGATTTATTTCGATTTTTGGTTATAATATTCTTATAATATTTTGTTCAGATAATTTAAAAAAATTATTGATTAGTTATCTAACTTTAAACATATTATAAATATTTTTGACGTTATTAAAGGCTGTTTTAAATAAAAAAACTTTGATAAAACATTATTTATCGTTCACTAATTAAAATATTTTGATTTTTGGTGATAATATTATTGTAATATCTCATAAAGGTGAATTGATAAACGTTTTCGGTTAAAAATATTAGTTTTAAAGTATTGAAGCTCCTTTATACGTCAAAATAGGTTGTTTAAGACAATATACGTGCAATAAACATTGTTTAAGGTACATTTATTAAGTTATTTCTATTTTTTGTTATAATATTGTTGTAATATTTCGCACAGCTAATTTAATGACAACATTAAATAGTAAAATACTTTAAAAAATATTAACAGTTCTATAGACGCTATAATAGGCTGTTTTAAATAAAATACTTGTATGTAACCCTTTTTTATCGTACAATATTTCAATTATTTTGATTATTGGTATAAATGTTCTTGTTATAAATCATACAGCTAAATAATTAAACTTCTTGGTTAGGAATTATAGTTTTAAAGTATTCAAACTCTTTTTGTCGTCAAAATCGGCTGTTGAAGACGAAATACTTGCAATCAAACATTATTTATTGTTCACTTTTAGAATTATTATGATTATGGTAGAAATATTATTGTAATGTTTCGTAAAGGTAATTTAATAAACGTCTTCGGTTAAAAGTATTAGTTTTAAAGTATTAAAACTTCTTTTGATGCAAAAAGGTTGTTTAAGACGAAATATTTCCAATAAACTTTGTTTATCGTACATTTTTTTAGTTATTTCGAGTTTAGGTTATAATAATTTTGTAATATACAGGTAATTAAATAAACCACTTCGGTTAGGAATTTTAGTTTTATAATATAATAATTCTTTTTGACGTCAAAATCGGCTTTTTAAGACGAAAAACTTTGATAAAACTTGTTTTTATCGTTAACTATTTGAATTGTTATGAGTTTTTGTATAAATATTATTGTAATATTTCGTAAAGGTCAATATATAAACGTGTCCGGTTAAAAATATTAGTTTTATAGTACTAAAACTCCATTTAATGTCAAAATAGGTTGTTTAACACAAAATATATGCAATAAACATTGTTTATCGTACATTTATTTAGTTATTTTGATTTTTGGTTATAATTATATTGTAATATTTCGTACAGCTAATTTAATAAACGTCTTTGTTAAGTATTCTACTTTTAAACATATTAAAAATACTATAGACGTTATAATAGGCTATTATAAATTAAATACTTGTATGAAACATTTTTTCATCGTACACTATTTGAATTACATATATTATACAGCTAATTAAATAAACCTATTCGGTTAGAAAAATTAGTTTTAAAGTATTAAAACACCTTTTGACGTCAAAGTCGGCTATTTAAGACGAAAAACTTGCAATAAAAATTGTTATTCGTAAATTATTCCAGTTATTTTAATTTTTAGTTATAATATTATTGAAATATTTCGTACAATTAATATAATAAACGTCTTCGGTCAGAAACATTAGTTTTAAAGTATTAAAACTCCTTTTGAAGTCAAAAAAGTCTGTTTAAGACAAAATACTTGGAATAAACATTGTTTATCCTAAATTACTTAAGTTGATTCGATTTTTCGTTATAATATTCTTGTAATACTCGTACAGCTATATTATAAACATCTTTTGTTAGTAATCTAACTTTAAACATATTGAAAGTACTATTGACTTTATAATAGGCTGTTTTAAACAGAATACTTGTATAAAACCCTTTTTTATCATACACTTTTTGAATTTTTTTGATTATTTGTATTAATATTCTCATAGTATATCATATAGCTAATTAAATAAACATCTTAGGTTACAAATATTAATTTTAAAGTATTAAAACTGCTTTTGACATCAAAATCGGCTGTGTAAGACGAAATACTTGCAATAAACATTGTTATCGTACATTATTTGAGTTAGTATGAAACTTTGTTATAAATTTCTTGTAATAATTTTAAACGTAATTGAAAAAACGGATTCGTTTAAAAATATTAGTTTCAAAGTATAAAAACTCCTTTTGACATTAAAATAGGTTGTTTAAGACGAAATACTTGCAATAAACATTGTTTATCGTACATTATTTAAGTTCTTTGTAAAAATATTCTTGTAATATTTTGTAAAGGTAATTTAAAAAACTAATACGGTTAGGAACTATAGTTATAAAATATTTAAATTTTTTTGACGTCTAAATCGGCTGTTTAAGACGAAATACTTGAAATGAACAATGTTTATCGTACATTATATGAGTTATTTTGATTTTTTGTTTTGATATTGTTGTAATATTACGTAAAAGTTTTTAATAAACGTCCTTGGTTAAAAATATCAGTTTTAAAGTACTAAAACTTTTTTTGACGTCAAAATCGTTTGTTTAAGACGAAATACTTGCAATAAACATTGATAATCGTTTATTATTCAATTTTTTTCGTTTTTTGGTTATAATATTTTTGTTATTACAGCTAATTTAATAAACATCTTTTGTTAGTAATCTATCTTTAAACATATTACAACTTCTATAGACGTTATAATAGGCTGTTTTAAACATAACAATTGTATGAAACACTTTTTTATTGTACTCTATTGGAATTTTTATGATCTTTAGTGTTAAAATTATTATAATATTTCGTAAAGATGAATGAAAAAACTTCTACGGTTAGGATTATTATTTTTAAAGTATTAAAATACCTTTTGATGTCAAAATCGGCTGTCTAAGACGAAAAAATTGTATTAAACAATATTTATCGTACAATAATTCAATTATTTTGAATATTGGTATTAATATTCTTGTAATATATCATACAGCTAATTAAAAAGACCTTTTTTGTTAGAAATATTAGTTTTAAAGTATTAAAACTCCTTTTGACGTCAAAATTGGCTGAATAAGACGAAATACTTGCATTAAACATTGTTTATCGTCAATTATTTTAATTAATATGGTTTTAGGTAATAATATTCTGGTAAAATTAAGTTCATTATTTGAGTTATTATAATTTTGTAATAATGTTATTGTAATATTTTGTAAAAGTTATTTAATTAACGTCTTAGGTTAAAAATATTAGTTTTAAAGTCTTAAAAGTCCGTTTGACGTCAAAATAGATTGTTTAAGACGAAATACCTGCAATTAACATTGTTTATCGTACCTTATTTGATTTATTTCGATTTATGGTTATAATATTCTTGTAATATTTCATACAGCTAATAAAATAAACGTCCTCGGTTAGTAATCTAATTTTGAATATATTAAGAGTACTTAGACGTTCTATTAGGGTGTTTTAATAAATTAATTATGTTAAACCCTTTTTTAATCGCACACTATTTGAATTAATTAGATTAATTGTATTAATATTTTCGTAATATATCATACAGCTAATTAAATAAACCTCTTCGGTTCGGAAATCAATTTTAAAGTACTATAACTCCTATTAACGTTAAAATGGGCTATTTAAGACGAAATCATTGCTATAAAAATTGTTGATCGTACATTATTTGATTTATTTCAATTTTTAGTTATAATATTTTTATAATATTTAGTACAGCTAATTTAATAAACGTCTTTGGTTAGTTATCTAATTTTAAACATATTCAAAGTTTTATAGACATTATATTAGGCTGTTTTAAACAAAATACTTGTATTATGCCTTTTTTATCATACACTAATGGAATTATTTTGTTCAAATGTATTAATATTCTTGTAATATAACACACTGCTAAATAAATTAACTTCTGCGCTTAAAAATAATAGTTTCAAAGTATTAAAACTCCTTTTGACGTTAAAATCGGCTGTTTAAGACGAAATACTTGCAATAAACATTGTTTAACGTTCATTATTAGATTTATTTCGATTTTTGGTTATAGTATTCTTGTAATTTTTCGTAAAGCGAATTTAATAAACATCTTTGGTTAGCATGTAAACTTTAAACATATTAAAAGTTCTATTGACGTTATAATGGGCTGGTTTAAACAAAATACTTGTATTTAAACCCTTTTAATCGTACATTAATTGAATTAATTTGATTATTGGTACTAATATTCTTGTAATATATCATGCAGCTAATTAAATAAAACTTTTCGGTTAGCTCTTCGGTTAGGAATATTAGTTTAAAAGTATTATAACGCCATTTGACGTCAAAATCGGCTGTTTAAGACGTAATACATGCAATAATCATTGTTTATCGTAAATGATTTGAGTTATTATGATTTTTGTAATAGTATTATTGTAATATTTCATACACCTAATTATAGAAACGTCGTCGGTTAGTAATCTAACTTTTAACATAATAAAAGTACTCTTGACGTTATAATAGGGTGTTTTAATGAAATACTTGTGTTAAACCCTGTTTTATTCGCACACTGTTTGAATTATTTTCATTAATGGTATTAACATTTTTGTAATATATTATACAACTAATTAAATAAATCTCTTCGGTTAAGGAAATTAGTTTTAAAGTATTAAAACTCTCTTTAACATTAAAATCGGCTATTTAAGACAGAATACTTGCAATAAACTTTGTGTATCGTACATTATTTGATTTTTTTTAAATTTTGGTTATAATATTATTGTAATTTTTCGTACAGTTAATTATATACACGTGTTGGTCAAAAATATTAGTTTTAAAGTATTAAAACTTCTATTGACAACATAACGGCTGCTTAAGACGAAATATTTTCAATAAACATTGTTCATCGTACATTAATTGAGTTATTTTGATTTTTGGTAATAATAGTAATGTAATATTTTGAAAAACTATTATAATAAATGGCTTCCGTTGAAAATATTGTTTTTAAATTATTAACCTCTTTTTGACGTCAAAATCGGCTGTTTAAAACGAAATACTTGTGATAAACATTATTTATTGTACGTTTTTTTAGTTATTACGATTTTCAGTTATAATTTTAATGTTATATTTCGTAAAGGTATTTTAAAAAACTTTTACGGTTAAAAATATTACTTTTAAAGTATTAAAACTCCTTTTGACGTCTAAATCAGCTGTTTAAGACGAAACACTTGCAATAAAGATTGTTAATTGTACATTATTTGATTTTTTTTGATTTTTGGTTATAATATACTTGTAATATTTCGTACAGCTTATTTAATAAACGTCTTTGGTTAGTAATCTAGTTTTTAAAATATTAAAAGTATTTCGACGTTATAAAAGGCTGTTTTAAATAAGATACTTGTATTAAACCCTTTTTTATCGTGAACTATTTTATTTATTTTGATTATTGGTATTAATAATCTTGTAATATATCATACAGCTAATTAATTAAACATTTTCGGATAGGAATATTAATTTACAGTATCAAAAATACTTTTGACGTCAAAATCGGCTGTTTAAGACGGAATACTTGCAAAAAACATCGTTTATCGTAAATTAATTGAGTTATTTAGATTTTTGGAAATAATAGTATTGTAATTATTTGTAAAACTATTTTAATAAACGTCTTCGGTAAAAAATGTTAGTTTTAAAGTATTAAAACTCCTTTTGACGTCAAAATCGGTTGTTTAGGACGAAATACTTGAGATAAACATCATTTATCGTACACTTTTTAAACTATTATGATTTTTGGTAATAATGTCATTGTAATATTTAGTATAGGTAATACAATAAACGTCGTCGGTAAGTAATCTAACTTCAAACATATTATTAGTACTATAGACGTTATAATAGGCTGTTTTAGACAAAATACTTGTATTAAACCCAGTTTATCGTACACTATTTGAATTAATATGATTATTGGTATTAATATTCTTGTAATAAATCATACAGCTAATTAAACAAACCTCTTCGGTTAAGAATAAAAGTTTTAAAGTATTATAACTCCTTTGACGTCAAAGTCAGTTGTATAAAACGAAATACTTGCAATAACCATTGTTTATTGTATATTATTTGAGTTCTTATGATTTATTGTAAACATGTTTTTGTAATACTTCAGAAAAGTTATTTAATAAAAGTCCTCGGTTAAAAATATTAGTTTTAAAGTATTACAACTCCTTTTGACGTCAAAATAGCTTGTAAAAGACGAAATACTTGCTATAAACATTGTTTATCGTACTATATTTAAGTTATTTCGATTTTTCGTTACAATATTTTTGTAATATTTCATACAGCTTATTTAATAAACGTCGTTGGTTAGTAATCTACCTTTAAACATATTAAAAGTACTATAGACGTTATAATAAGCTGTTTTAAACAAAATACTAGTGTTGAACCCTTCTTTATCGTACACTATTTGAACTTTTTTGATGATTTGTTTAAATATTCTTGTAATATATCATACAGCTAATAAAACAAACCTATTCGGTTAGAAATATTAATTTTAAAGTATTAAAACTCCTTTTGACGTCAAAGTTTGCTATTGAAGCCGAAATACTTTGATAAAACATTATTTATCGTGACTTATTTTAGTTATTATGATTTTTGGTAATAATTTATGATATTTCATAAAGGAAATTTAATAAATATCTTCGGTTAGAAATATTAGTTTTAAATTATTAAAACTCTTTTTGACTTCAAAATCGGCTGTTAAAGAGGAAATTTTTAGTATAGACATTGTTTATAGTACAATTTTTGAGTTATTTCGCTTTTTCGTTATATTAATTTTCCTAATAATTCATACATCTATTTTAATAACGTCTTTGGTTAGTAATCTACCTTTAAACATATTAAAAGTACTTTAGACGTTATAATAAGCTGTTTTAAACAAAATACTAGTATTGAACACTTCTTTTTCGTACACTATTTGAACTTTTTTGATGATTTGTATAAATATTCTTGTAATATATCATACAACTAATCAAATAAACCTATTTAGTTAGGAGTATATGTTTTAAAGTAGGGGTGGGCAACGTAAATAGTTGACGGGCCGGATCCAGAAAAATATAGTCCTTAGCGGGCCGGATCATTTTAAGTTAGTAATCTTTTGGATTTAGCTGGATCCTTTTTTAGATCCGGATCCCATTTTAAACATATTATCCGGATCCGGCTAAATACTAATTTTAGACAAAGATCTGGATCCGAATGGAAGCTAATTTCAAAAATATTTGGATCCGCTTAGATGCTTATTGATCGGGTATTTCAGAATTTTGAATCAATACATTAATTACCAAGGTTCTCATGTATGAAATTTTATGTTAAATTTAGTTAAGCATTCATTATTCTATATATATATATATATATATATTATAACTCTGGACCGAAATAATACTAGTTAGTCCTAAAAGAATTATAATTTGGTTACTAAAAGTTACTTGAGCCTAACATTTTAATTTATAACATAAAAAATAGCAAACTATTCGAAATTAAATAATTTTGGAAATCCTTATCTGGATTTTATAGTGATAATATTTTTTTTCAAAAATTAACAAACAATACAATATTAAACTACTGTTATTTAATTTAATTAAGCTAAAGAAGATTCATTACATTTTTTTTGCATGTATAAAAGAAACAAAACAAAAAGTAATTCTGATATAATAAACAGTTTTACCATAAAAAGCAAAACATATATATAAAAGATCTCGATGAAACACTTAAGGTTGATCATGTATTAGAGTTGTTTAAATCTAGTTGCATGATAGTTTTAAAAATCTGCAAGTGCACTGAAATACCAATTAGGTTTGAAGATAGCTTATCCTTGTTAATGTTTATGGTCGGAAATGTTTGTTTTTAAATGCATGAAGTATCGAACAACACAACAAGTTCCATGGTCATCTTTAGAAGTTGACAAACTTTGGCTCTATAAATAATACATAAAATCTATCTAAAAATCTTATAAAAGCAACAAAAATTATATGTTTGATTTCAAATTTTCTTATTAACTTGTTTAAAAAACAGTTAAGCCTAGATAACAAATTACTTTGGCTTGAAATTTTAACACTTTTACTTTCAAAATATCAAATAGTTATAACTAACTTACGAAATTTAACTAAATTCTGTACTTTAAAAATATTAATCAAACAGTGCACCTAAAATACTTTAATAAGACTACTAAAACAAAATAACGAAATATTGAAACAAAAATGAAATTAATATATATTTTTAGCATAACAACATTTAAGTTTAGTAGACTTTTAGATTAAGATCGATTTCACTAGTGAAAATATTACTAAACGAAAAACTAAAACATAAAACTGTCACATTATACTTTAAATGTTAAGTTTAAAGAATTTAGCAAAA
Source organism: Thalia democratica (assembly GCF_965202585.1). Classification (NCBI taxonomy): domain Eukaryota; kingdom Metazoa; phylum Chordata; class Thaliacea; order Salpida; family Salpidae; genus Thalia; species Thalia democratica. Next base: position 12,364,364 of record NC_139172.1, read on the forward strand.
ATAATTACACAAAAAAGAAATCAATGAGACATTTTTGGATCATAACAGTTTTTAACAAGTTGTTTGAAATCTGGAAGTTTATTTGAAGTAGATATTCTCAGTAATGACTGCAAATTTGTATCAGTAAGATTTGAACGCAGCTAACTTGTTTTTATATACAAGGTTAAGAATGTATGTTTGCAAAAATACGTAGACTCAAACTGAACAAATAACTTCATTGTAATCTTTTTTAAATTTACAAAGTTTTTCTTGTTAAGTAAGTCAAAAAATCTGTCAATTTTTCAGTTTTGAACTTTTCTTTTTGTGTACTGCCACATTGAAGTTCAACAGTTCTAACAATATTACTATGTACATTTTCGGTGTCAAACGTCGACGGTGATAAAATAATGTCGAATTCTTTACTTAATTGTTAAAAGTCTGCAAAACGACGACCAAACTTATTATAAAGTGAAACTATTGTCATCAATTGGTCATCACTAAACTTAACCATATAATTAATCAAAAAGTCCTTAATAAAAAACAATAGCAGAAAAAGTGCAAATGGTAGTCTAAAATTAAAACATTTGACAAAAATTTAAATTTGTTTGACTTAAAAAATTTGTTGATGTTTAAAAGGATATTTATTTTTAACTTTTTTAAACATTTAAAAAACAACTCAATACTTATTTGGAAAAGACAGCAATTTTTGACACGTCTATTTTTTATGAAAACATTGTGGTAGGTAAGATAATCAAAGTTAATTCAGCAAACAATTGCTTTTTGATAATTTAAGAAAGGATTACTTCAACTGACTTGAAACAGAACAAGATACTATAACAAAATAGTGTTTTATAACCACAAAGTAATAAGCCATTTTAACAAACGTTTTCAGGGTCAAAGTCTTACAGTTTTGTTTAATGAAATAGTTCAAAAAAGGTTTTGTACAAGTTTTGTAATAATTAAATTAGCTGGCCGGATTTTATATAAGTTTTGAAAATGCTTAGCGGGCCGGATCACCTACTTGCGGGCCGGATCAATGTTGCCTGCGGGCCGGATCCCATTAAAATTAAAAAAAGGTTTGAGGGCCGGTCATTTTCACTCTGCGGGCCGGATCCGGCCCGCGGGCCGTACGTTGCCCACCCCTATTTTAAAGTATCACAACTCCTTTTGACATCAAAATCGGCTATTGAAGACAAAATACTTTGATAAAACATTATTTATGGTTAACTTTTTCAAAATATTATGATTTTTGGTAATAATATTATTGTAATATTTCGTAAAGGTAATTTAATAAATAACTTCGGTTAGAAATATTATTTTTAAAGTATTAAAACTTTTTTTGACGTCAAAATAAGTTGTTTAAGACGAAATACTTGCAATAAACATTGTTTATCGTACATTTTTTGAGTTTTTCGATTTTTTGTTAAAATTTTCTCGTAATATTCATACACTTAATTTAATAACGTCTTTAATTAGTAATCTACCTTTAAACATATTAAAAGAATTATAGACATTATAATAGGCTGTTTTAAACAAAATACTTGTATCAAATTCTTTATTATCGTACACTATTTGAATTATTTTCATTATAGGTATTAATATTTTTGTAATATATAGTACAGCTAATTGAATAAATTACTTCGGTTGGGAATATCAGTTTTAAAGTATTAAAATTCAATTTGACGTCAAATTCGTCTGTTTAAGACGAAATACTTGTAATAAACATTATATATCGTTCACTATTTGAATAATTATGATTTTTTGTAAAAATATTATTGTAACATTACGTTAAGGTAATTTAATAAACGTCTCTGTTTAAAAATTAGTTTTAAAGTTATAAAAATCCTATTTACGTCAAAATAGGCTGTTTTAGACGAAATACTTACAATAAACATTGTTTATCGTATATTAATTTATTTATTTCGATATTTGGTTATAATATTCTTATAATATTTCGTACAGCTAGTTTAAAAACCGTCTTTGGTTATTCATCTAACTGTAAACGTATGCAAAGTACGATAGACGTTATTATAGGCTGTTTTAAATAAAATACTTGTATAAAACCCTTTATATCATACACTATTTGAATTATTTAATTTATTTGTATTAATATTCTTGAAATATAACACACTGCTAATTAAATTAACCCTTTGGTTATGAATATTAGTTTTAAAGTATTAAAACTCCTTTTAAAGTTAAAATCCGCTATTTAAGACAAAAAACTTGCAATTAACATTGTTTATCGTACATCTTTGATTTATTTTAATTTTTGGTTGCAATATTATTGTAATATTTCGTAAAAAAATTTAAATCAACGTCTTGTGTTAAAATTATAAGTTTTAAAGTATAAAACATCCATTTAACGTCAAAAAAGTCTGTTTAAGACGAAAAACTTACAATACACATTGTTTATCGTATAATAGTTGATTTTTTTTTCGATTTTTGGTTATAATAATATTATAAAATTTGTACAGCTAAGTTGAAAAACGTCTATGGTTAGATATCTAAATTTAAACATATTTAAAGTTTTATATACGTTATAATAGGCTGTTTCAAACTTGTGTTAAATCCTTTTATATCATACACTAATTGAATTATTTTGTTTAATTGTATTAATATTCTTGTAATATAACACACTTCTAATTGAATCAACCTCTCCGGTTAGAAACATTTGTTTTTAAGTATTAAAACTCCTTTTGACGTCAAAATCGGCTGTTTAAGACGGAATACTTGCAATAATCATCGTTAATCTAACATTATTTGAAGTATTTTAGATATTTTGCTATAATATTATTTTAATATTTCGTAAAGGTAATTCAATAAAGTTCTGCGCTTAAAATTATTAGTTTCAAAGTATTAAAACTCCTTTTGACGTCAAAATCGGCTTTTTAAGAAGAACTGTTGCAATAAACATTGTTTATCGTACATTATTTCATTTATTTTAATTTTTGGTTATAATATACTTGTAATATTTCCTACAGTTTATTGAACAAACGTCTTTGGTTAGTAATCTAGTTTTTAAAATATTAAAAATATTTCGACGTTATAAAAGGCTGTTTTAAATAAGATACTTGTATTAAACCCTTTTTTATCGTGAACTATTTTATTTATTTTGATTATTGGTATTAATAATCTTGTAATACATCAAACAGCTAATTAATTGAACATTTTTGGTTAGGAATATTAATTCATAGTATTAAAAATACTTTTGACGTCAAAATTGGCTGTTTAAGACGGAATACTTGCAATAAACATCGTTTATCGTACATTAATAGTGTTATTTAGATTTTTGGTATTAATAGTATTGTAATATTTTGTAAAACTATTTTAATAAACGTCTTCGGTATAAAATGTTAGTTTTAAAGTATTAAGTTTTAAAGTATTAAAATTCCTTTTGACGTCAAAATCGGTTGTTTAGGACGAAATACTTGAGATAAACATCATTTATCGTACACTATTTAAACTATTATGATTTTTAGTAATAATATCATTGCAATATTTCGTATAGGTAATACAACAAACGTCGTCGGTAAGTAATCTAACTTCAAACATATTAATAGTACTATAGACGTTATAATAGGCTGTTTTAGACAAAATACTTGTATTAAACCCAGTTTATCGTACACTATTTGAATTAATATGATAATTGGTATTAATATTCTTGTCAAAAATGATATATCTAATTAAACAAACCTCTTCGGTTAAGAATAATAGTTTTAAATATTATAACTCCTTTGACGTCAAAGTCAGTTGTATAAAACGAAATACTTGCAATAACCATTGTTTATTGTATATTATTTGAGTTCTTATGATTTATTGTAAAAATGTTTTTGTAATACTTCAAAAAAGTTATTTAATAAAAGTCCTCGGTTAAAAATATTAGTTTTAAAGTATTACAACTCCTTTTGACGTCAAAATAGCTTGTAAAAGACGAAATACTTGCTATAAACATTGTTTATCGTACCATATTTAAGTTATTTCGATTTTTCGTTACAATATTTTTGTAATATTTCATACAGCTAGTTTAATAAACGTCGTTGGTTAGTAATCTACCTTTAAACATATTAAAACTACTATAGACGTTATAATAAGCTGTTTTAAACAAAATACTAGTGTTGAACCCTTCTTTATCGTACACTATTTGAACTTTTTTGATGATTTGTTTAAATATTCTGTAATATATCATACAGCTCATAAAATAAACCTATTCGGTTAGAAATATTAGTTTAAAGTATTAAAACTCCTTCTGACGTCAAAGTTTGCTATTGAAGCCGAAATACTTTGATAAAACATTATTTATCGTGACTTATTTTAGTTATTATGATTTTAGGTAATAATTTTATTATGATATTTCATAAAGGTAATTTAATAAATATCTTAGGTTAGAAATATTAGTTTTAAATTATTAAAACTCTTTTTGACTTCAAAATCGGCTTTTAAAGAGAAAATTTTTAGTATAGACGTTGTTTATCGTACAATTTTTGAGTTATTTCGCTTTTTCTTTATAACAATTTTCGTAACAATTCATACATATAATTTAATAACGTCTTTGGTTAGTAATCTACCTTTAAACATATTAAAAGTACTATAGACGTTATAATAAGCTGTTTTAAACAAAATACTAGTATTGAACACTTCTTTTTCGTACACTATTTGAACTTTTTTGATGATTTGTATAAATATTCTTGTATTCCTATTATAACGTTTATAATACTTTTAATACGTGTAAAGGTAGATTACTAACCAAAGATGTTTATTTAATTATCTCTACGATTTATTATATAAATATTTTAACCAAAAACAATAATAACTTAAATATTGTACGATAAACAATATTTATTGCGAGTATTTTGTCCTAAACAACCGATTTTTACGTCAAAAGGAGTTTTGATACTTAAAAACTAATATTTTTAACCGAAAACGTTTATTAAAATACCTTTACGAAATCTCACAATAATAATATTACCAAAAATAATATTAATTAAATTATTAAACGATAAATGATGTTTATTACTAGTTTTTCGGATTAAACAGCCGATTTTAACATTAAAAGAAGTTTTAATACTTTAAAACTAATATTTCTAACCAAAAACGTTTATCAAAGTAGCTGTACGAAATATTACAAGAAAATTATAACCAAAAATCGAAATAACTCAGATAATATACTATAAACAATGTTTATTGCAGGTATTTTGTCTTAAACAAACTATATTGACGTCAAAAGGAGTTTTAATACTTTAAAACTAATATTTTTAACCGAATACGTTAATAAAAAATTTTTTCGAAATATTTCAGTAATATTAACACAAAAATCAATATTACTTAAATATCGAACGATAAACAATGTTTATGGCAAGGATTTCGTCTTTAACAGTTGATTTTGATGTCAAAAGTAGTTATAATACTTTAAAACTAACATTTCAAACCTAAGGCGTTTATTAAACTAACTGTACGAAATAATACAATAATATTATAACTACAAACTGGAAGAACTCTAATAATGTACGATAAACAATGTTTATTGCAAGTTTTTCGTCGTAAACAGCCGTTTTTAACTTTAAAAGAAGTTTTAATACTTTAAAACTTATATTTTTGACCGAAGACGTTTATTATATTAACTGTACGAAATAGTACAATAATATTATAACCAAAAATTGAAATAAATCAAATAATGTACGATAAATGTTTATTGCAAGTGTTTTGTCTTAAATAGCCGATTTTAACGTTGACAGGAGTTTTAATACTTTAAATCTAATATTTCTAATTGAAGAAGTTTATTTAATTAGCTGTACGATATATTCCAAGAATATTAATACCATTCATCAAAATAATATAAATAGTGTGCGATTTAAAAAGGGTTTAACACAAGTATTTTAATAAAACAGCCTATATAACGTCTAGAGTACTTTTTAAATGTTTAAAATTAAATTACTTATCATCGACGTTTATTAAATTAGCTGTACGAAATATTTCAAGAGTATTATAACCAAAATCAAAATAACTCGAATAATGTACGATAAACAGTGTTTTTTGCAAGTATTTCGTCTTAAACAGCTGTTTTTGACGTTAAAAGGAGTTTTAATAATTTAAAACTAATATTTCTTACAAAAAAGTTTTTCAATAGCTGTATGATATTTAACAAGAATATTAACACAAATAACCGAATTAATTCAAATAGTATATGATAAACAATGTTCTTACCAAATTTTTCGTTTTAAACAGCCATTTTTACGTCAAAAGGAGTTTTAATACTTTTAAACTAATATTTTTAACCGAAGACGTTTTTTAAATTACCTTAACGAAATATTACAATAATATTTTTACCAAAAATCATAATAATTCAAATAGTGAACAATAAATAATGTTTTATTGCAAAGATTTCGTCTTAAACAGCCGATTTTGACGTCAAAATGAGTATTACTACATTTAAATTAATTGTCCAAACAAATAGGTTTATATAATTACCTGTATGATATATTACAAGAATATTAATACCAATAATTAAAATAATTCAAATAGTGTACATTAAAGAAGTGTTTAATACAAGTATTTTGTTTAAAACAGCCTAATATAACGTCTATAGTACTTGTTAAAAGTTAGAATACTAACCAATGACATTTATTAAATTATCTTACAACAATGTTATAACTAAAAATCGAAATAAATCTATTAATATACGATAAACAATGTTTATTGCTAATATTTAGTCTTAAACAGCCGATGTTGACATCAAAAGGAGTTTTAATACCTTAAAACTGATATTCTTAACCGAAGATGTTATTGAAATTACTTTTACAAAATATTATAATAATATTTTTTAAAAAATCATAATAACTCAAATAATGTACGATAAACAGAATTTATTGCAAGTATTTCGTCTTAAACAACCTATTTTGACGCAAAAGGAGTTTTGATACTTTAAAACTAATATATTTAACCGAAGACGTTTGTTAAATTAACTTTAAAAAATATTACAACAATGTTATAACCAAAAATCATAATAACTCGAATAATATACTATAAACAATGTTTATTGCAAGTATTTCGTCTTAAAAAGCCGATTTTGACGTTAAAAGGAGTTTTAATACTTTATAACTATTATTTCTAACCGATGAGGTTTATTTAATTATCTGTATACTATATTACAAGAATATTAATACTAACAATTAAAATAATTCAAATAGTTTACGATAAAAAAGGTTTTAACACAAGTATTTCGTCTTAAACAACCTATTCTTACGCCTATAGTACTTCTAATATGTTTAAAGTTAGATTATTAACCAAAGACGTTTATTAAATCGGCTGTACAAAATATTACAATAATATTATAGCTAAAAATCGATATAAATAAAATAATGTGTGATAAACAATGTTATTGCGAGTATTTCGTATTTAACAGCCGACTTTGCAGCAAAAAGAGTTTCAATACTTTAAGAATTAATATTTTTAACCGAAGACGTTTATACAATTACCTTTACGAAATATTAGAAGAATATTATAACCAAAACTCATAATAATTCAAATATTGTACAATAAACAATGTTTATTGCAAGTATTTCGTATTTAACAGCCTATTTTGATATCAAAATGAGTATTAATACTTTATAACTAATATTTTTAACCGACGAAGTTTATTAAATAAGCTATACGAAATATTACAATAATATTGTTACCAAAAATCAAAATAACTCAAATAATGTACGATAAACAATGTTTATTACAAGTATTTCGTTTTAAACAGCTGATTTTGACGTAAAAAAGAGTTTTAATACTTCGAAACTAATGTTCCTAACCGAAGAGGTTTATCTGTATCATATATTACAAGAATTTTAATACCAATATTCAAAATAATTTAAATAGTGTACGATAAAAAGAATATCATACAAGTATTTTGTTTAAAAAAGCCTAGTGTAGCGTCTATAGTACTCATAATATGATTAAAATTAGATTACTAATCAAAGACGATTATTAAAATAGCTGTACAAAATATTACAATAACATTACAACCAAAAATCATAATAACTCAAATAGTGTACGATCAATAGTGTTTATTGCAAGTAATTCGTCTGAAAAAGCCGTTTTTGACGTCAAAAGGAGTATTAATACTTTAAAACTAATATTTTTAACCGAAGTCGTTTACTAAATTACCTTTACGAAATATTACATTAATAATGTTACCAAAAATAATAACAATTTAAATAGTGTACGATAAATAATGTTTATCACTAGTATTTCGTCTTAAATAGCCGATTTTGACGTCAAAAGGATTTTTAATACTTTTAAACTAATAATCCTAACCGTAGAAGTTTTTTATATTTACTTTACGAAATATTACAATTATATTAATACCATTAATCATAATAATTCAAATATTGTACGATAAATAGTGTTTATAAAAAGTATTTTATTTAAAATAGCCTGTTATAACGTCTATTGTATTTTAAATATGTTTAAAATTAGATTACTAAAAAAGACGTTTATTAAATTAGCTGTACGAAATATTACAAGAATATTATAACCAAAAATCAATATAAATCAAATAATGTACGATAAACAATGTTTATTGCAAGTATTTCTCCTTAAACAGCCGACTTTGCAGCAAAATGTGTTCCAATACTTTAAAACAAATATTTATAACCAAAGACTTTTATAAAATTACCTTTACGGAGTATTACAATAATATTTTTTTCAAAAATCATAGTCGATCAATTAATGTACGAATACAATGTTTATTGCAAGTATTTTGTCTTAACCAGCCGATTTTGATGTCAAAAGGAATTTTAATACTTTAAAACTAATATTCCTAACCAAAGAGGTTTATTGTATTAGCTTTATGATATGTTACATGAATATTAATACTATTAATCAAAATAATTCAAATGGTATACGATAAAAAGGGTTTAATACAAGTATTTTGTTTAAAACAGCCTAATATAACGTCTATAGTACTTGTTCAAAGTTAGAATACTAACCAATGACATTTATTAAACTAGCTGTACGAAATATTACAACTATGTTATAACTAAAAATCGAAATAAATCTATTAATATACAATAAACAATGTTTTTTGCTAATATTTAGTCTTAAACAGCCGATGTTGACATCAAAAGGAGTTTTCATACCTTAAAACTAATATTTTTAACCGAAGACGTATTTAAATTACTTTTAGAAAATATTAAAATAATATTTAAAAAAAAATCATAATAACTCAAATAATGTACGATAAACAATATTTATTGCAAGTATTTCGTCTTAAAGAACCTATTTTGACGCAAAATGAGTTTTGATACTTTAAAACTAATATATTTAACTGAAGACGTTTGTTAAATTGACTTTACAAAGTATTACATCAATGTTATAACCAAAAATCATAATAACTCGAATAATGTACGATAAACAATGTTTATTGCAAGTATTTCGTCTTAAAAAGCCGATTTTGACTATAAAAAGAGTTTTAATACTTTAAAAATAATATTTCTAACCGAAGACGTTTATCTAATTAGCTGTATGATACTTTATTAGAATATTAATACTAACAATTAAAATAATTCAAATAATTTACGATAAAAAACGTTTTAAGACAAGTATTTCGCCTTAAACAACCTATTATTACGCCTATAGTACTTCCAATATGTTTGAAGTTAGATTATTAACCAAAGACGTTTATTGAATCGGCTGTACAAAATATTACAATAATATTATAGCTAAAATTCGATAGAAATATAATAATGTACGATAAACAATGTTATTGCGAGTATTTCGTATTAAACAGCCGACTTTGCAGCAAAAAGAGTTTCAATAATTTAAAAATTAATATTTTTAACCGACGACGTTTATTAAATAAGCTATACGAAATATTACAATAATATTATTACCAAATCCGAAATAACTTAAATAATGTACGATAAACAATGTTTATTTCAAGTATTTCGTCTTAAACAGCTGATTTTGACGTCAAAAAGAGTTTTAATACTTTGAAACTAATATTCCTAACCGAAGAGGTTTATTTAATTATCTGTATAATATATTACAAGAATATTAATACCAATATTCAAAATAATATAAACAGTGTATGATAAAAAGAATATCATACAAGTATGTTGTTTAAAACAGCCTAGTGTAGCGTCTTTAGTACTCATAATATGTTTAAAGTTAGATTACTAACCAAAGACGTTTATTAAAATAGCTGTACAAAATATTACAATAACATTACAACCAAAAATCATAATAACTCAAATAGTGTACGATCAATAGTGTTTATTACAAGTAATTCGTCTTAAAAAGCCGTTTTTGACCTCAAAAGGAGTTTTAATACTTTAAAACTAATATTTTTAACCGAAGACGTTTACCAAATTACCTTTACGAAATATTACCATAATATTGTTACCAAAAATAATAATAATTAAAATAGTGTACGATAAATAGTGTTTATCACTAGTATTACTTCTTAAACAGCCAATTTTGACGTCAAAAGGATTTTTAATACTTTTAAACTAATATTCCTAACTGTAGAAGTTTTTTTCATTACCTTTACGAAATATTACAATAACACTAATACCATTAATCATAATAATTCAAATAGTGTACGATAAAGAGTGTTTAAAACAAGTATTTAATTTAAAATAGTCTGTTATAACGGGCTTTCATACAAGTATTTTGTTTAAAACAGCCTACTGTAGCGTCTATAGTGCTTTTAATACGTTTAAAGTTAGATTACTAACCAAACACTTTTATTAAAATAGCTGTACGAAATTTTACAATAACATTATTACCAAAAATTTTAATAACTCAAATAATGTATGATACAAAAGGTTTTAATACAATTATTTCGTGTTTAACAGCCGATTTTGATGTCAAAAGGAGTTTTAATACTTTAAAACTAATATTTTTAACCGAAGTCGTTTGTTTAATTACATTACGAAATATTACAAGAATATTGTAACCAATAAATGGGCTGTTTATAACGAAATACTTGCTACAATTATTGTTTATCGCATATAATTTGAGTTATTTAGTTTTTTGGTTTTAGTATTCTTAACAAAATACAAATACCCTTAAGTTTAGTTTAATTAAATCCGAAATTTGAAAAACAATTTTATATCATTTTAAACTATAATTACTAGCAAAACCAAGGTTATTTACTAAGGTTTCAGAAATAGCAGATCTTTTTGAAGCATTTATTACTATAATAGATTTAGTTTTCTTATTACACTTACTAAATTCATCGATATTTTTTGGAATATGTTCTTTTATTCTTTAGCCAAAGTGTCCTGAGGTCGTCCCGACATAAATAGTTTTACAGAAGCAGTTAAACTGGTGAATTACAATACTTTGTTTAAATTCTGCTATCGGATCTTTTCCTCCAGGTCTGAACATTGGTTTCGATATATAAATAACAATCGGCTTTGCAAATACAACAAAGTTGAGAAAGAAATTGTTAAAATTTTTATATACTTCTTTTTATTAAAGAAATTAATGAAGACATTTATAAATTAATCAAACCTGTTGGTTCCATTACTCCAAGATTGTATGGCTTACTAAAGATACAGAAGAAAGATTTTACTTTAAAACCAATTTTTTCCATGGTGAACTCTGCTCAACATCAGTTGGCTAAATTTCTTAATGACCAACTTTATCTGGTATTGAAACATTTCTCTTCTTTTATGTTAAAAGACTCTTTTTTTTTGCAGATCAAATAAAAAAGATTAATTCAAATAACACTTTTATGGCATCCTTTGATGTCAAAAGTATGTTCAAAATCTACCGCTAGATGAAGTATCGGATATTTGTGTTGACACTTTGTATAGACTTGAGACACCCAGTATAAGCAAAAACAATTTTCGTGAACTTTTAAAGTTATCCACTAGTGGTGTACAATTTACATTTAATTCACAAATGTATTCCCAACATGATGGTATAGCCATGTGCTTTGTCAAATATATTTATGGGCTTTATAGAAAGAAAGCTGATCTCTAAGTACAAAGTAACTTATTATAGATTTGCGACGATTGTTTTGTACTAGGAAAAAATGGTAAAGAGATAGATGAACTCTTTATTCTGTTGAACAAAACACATTCTTCAATAAAATTTACATCAGAAATGGAAAATAATGATGAATATGTTTTTCTTGACGTTTTAGTTAAACGACACAAGAACCAATTTTTGACATCTGTTTTTAAAAAGAAAACTTTCACTGGTAACTATTTAAACTTTCATACATTCTTCAGCATGAAGAGAAAAACAAATTTAATAAGAACGCTTTGCCATCGAGCAATTAAGATCTGTCCAAGAGAATTATTTGATGACGAAATAAAACAGATAAAATTGATATTAAATAAAAATAGTTATCCACAAGAACTTGTTAATCAAATTATAAATTTACATCTTAATAGTTTGAACAAAATAAAGCAAGCAGGGCCGGAGAAACGCTTAATTCCTTTAGTATTGCCTTATGTCAATAAGAACTCAGGAGTTTTAGAAAAAGAAATTTGTAAATTAGTAAGTAGGACATATCAATCGGCCAAGCCGATTGTTATTTTTATATCGAAACCAATGTTCATACCTAAAGGAAAACAACCGATAGCAGAATTTAAACAAAGTATGGTATTTTACCAGTTTAACTGCTTCTGTGAAGCTATTTATGTCGGGATGACCTCAGGACAATTTGGCAAAAGAATAAAAGAACATATTCCAAAAAGTATCGATGAATTTAGTATGAATAATAAAAAAAACTAAATCTTATAGAGTAATAAATGCTTTCAAAAGATCTGCTATTTCTGAAACCTTAGTAAATAACCTTGGTTTTGCTAGTAATTATAATTTAAAAAGATTTAAAATTGTTAGAAATTGTTTTTCACATTTGGATTTAATTAAACTTGAGACTATTTGTATTTTGTTAAGAAAACCTAAAGTTAGTATTCTTGTAATATTTCGTAAAGGTAATTTAATAAACGTCTTTGGTTAATTATCTATTAATAAATATATTAAAAGTACTATATACGTTATAATAGGCTGTTTTAAACAAATTACTTGTATTAAAACCTTTTTTATCGTACACTCTTTGAATTAATGTGATTATTGGTATTAATATTCTTTTAATATAACATACACCTAATTAAATAAACCTCTTCGGTTAGAAATTTTATTTTAAAGTATTGAAACTCCTTTTGACATCAAAATCGGCTGTTTACGACGAATTACTTGTTTAAACACTATTTATCGTACACTATTTAAATTATTATGATTTTTGGTAATAATATTATTGTAATATATCGTAAAGGTAATTTAATAAACGTCTTCGGTTAAAAAGATTAGTTTTAAAATATTAAAACTCATTTTGACGTCAAAATCGGCTGTTTAAGACGAAATACTTGCAAAAAACTTTGTCTATCGTACATTAGTTGAGTTATTTAGATTTTTGGTTATAATGTTCCTGTAATATTTCGTAGAGCTAATTTAATAAACGTCTTTGGTTAGTAGTACAACTTTAAACATATTAAAAGTACTATAGACGTTGTAATAGGCTGTTTAGAAAAAATACTTGTACTATACTTATTTTTATCGTAAACTATTTGAATTATTTTGATTATTGGTGTTAACATTCTCATAATATATCATACAGCTATTAAATAAACCTTTTAGGTTAGGATTATTAGTTTTAAAGTATTTTAACTCCTTTTTATGTCAAAATCGGCTGTTTAAGACAAAATATTTGCCATAAACATTGTTTATTGTACATTATTTGAGTTATTGCGATTTGTGGTATAATATTCTTGTAATATTTCGTATAGCTAATTTAATAAACGTCTTTGGTTTGTTATCAAAATTTTAACATATTAAAAGTACTATAAACGATAAATTAGGCTGTTTTAAAAAAAATACATGTATTAAACCCTTTTTTATCGTACATTATTTGAATTATTTTTATTAATGGTATTAATATTCTTGTAATATATCATACAGCTAATCAAATAAATTTCTTTGGTTAGGATTAGTAGTTTTAAAGTATTAAAACTCCCTTTGACGTAAAAATCGGCTGTTTAAGACGAAATATTTGTAATAAATATTGCTTATCGTAAATTCTTTAAATTATGTCGATTTTTGGTTATAATATTCTTGTAATATATTGTAAAGCTAATTTAATAAACGTCTTTGGTTAGTAATCTAACTTTAAACATTTTATAAGTACTATCGACGTTATAATAGGCTGTTTTAAAAAAAATACTTGTATTAAACCCTTTTTTATCGTATACTATTTAAATTATCATGATTATTGGTATTAATATTCTTGTAAAATATCATAAAGCCAAAAATATAAACCTTTTCGGTTATGAAAATTAGTTTTTGTGTATTAAAACTCCTTTTCACGTCAAAATCGGCTGTTTATGACGAAATACTTGAAATAAACATTGTTTATCGTAATTATTTGAGTTATATATACTTTTGTTAATAATATGATTGTAATGTTTCTTAAAAAGTTTAATAAATGTCTTCGTTTATAAATATTAATTTTAAAGTATTTAAACTTCTTTTGACGTCAAAATCAGTTGTTTAAAACGAAATACTTGCAATAAACATTGTTAATCGTACATTATTTAAGTTATTTAGATTTATGGTTATAATATTCTTGTGATATTTTGTAAAGCTAGTTTAATAAATATTTTTCTTTAGTAATATAGTTTTGAACATATTAAAAGTATTATAGACGTAATAATAGGCTGTTTTAATCATACAGCTAATTAAATACACTTCCTCGGTTAGGAATATTAGTTTTAAAGTATTAAACCACATTTCGACGTCGAAATCGGCTGAATAATAAAAATTACTTGCAATCAACATTGTTTATCGTACATTAGTTGAGTTATTTAAAGTTTTTAATAATAATATTCTTGTAATGTTTCGTACAGCTAATTTAATAAACTTATTTGTTTAGTTATAGAGCTTTAAACATATTAATCTAATTTTAAACACATTAAAAGTACTGTAGACGTTTTAATAGACTGTTTTAGACAAAATACTTGTATTAAACCCTTTTTTATCGTACACTAATTGAATTATTTTGATTGTTGGTACAAATATTCTTGTAATATATCATACAGCTATTCAAATTAACCTATTCGGTTATGAATATTAGTTTTGAAGTATTAAAACTCCTTTTGACTTCAAAAATTTCTGTTTAAGACGAATGACTAGCAATAAACATTGTTTATCATACATTGTTTGAGTTATTTCGATTTTTTGTTATAATATTCTTGTAATATTTCGTTAAGGCATTTAATAAACTATGGTTAGTATTCTTACTTTAAACATATTAAAAATACTGAAGACGTTTTAATAGGCTGTTTTAAACAAAATACCTGTATTAAAACCTTTTTTATCGTATACTATTTGAATTATTTTGATAATTTCGTTTTAATATTCTTGTATTATTTCGTAAAAGTAAATTAATAAACGTCTTAGGGTAGGAATATTAGTTTTAAAGTATTAAAACTCCTTTTGACGTCAAAATCGACTGTTTAAGACGAAATACTTGCAATAAACATTGTTTATCGTACATTATTTTAGTTATTTCGATTTTTTATAATAATATTATTGTAATATTTCGTACAGCTAATTTAATAAACTTCTTTGTTTAGTTATACAGCTTTAAACATATTAAAAGTACTTAAGATGTAATAATATGCTGTTTTAGACAAAATTTGAATTATTTTAATTATTGGTATAAAGATTATTGTAATGTATCATACAATGATAAATTTTTAAAATTTTATTACAATACAATGTTGCACTCGTTTAAAAAACGAGATCTTTAGTTGTTTAAAATCTGTAAAAATTTATGTGATAACAAGTAGGAAGACATTAGGCTAAACTTGAAATAAAAGAAAAAAAAAAAAAAAAGTATAACAAAAAACTGAGTAAAATCTTATTAAAACCTATAGTTTAAATTTACTAGCATATGATGATTTTTATGTTGTTAGGCTAAATTTAGGAAAATGCACTTTACTTTATAATTATACAATCTTAAAACTTAAACAAATAAATAAAAAATATACAATAAAAAATAATTACACTATTTAAATTATTTTAATTATTGATATTAATATTCTTTTAATATTTCATACAGCTAATTAAATAAACCTCTTCAGTTGAGAATATTAGTTTTAAAGTACTATAACTCCTTTTTTTATCAAAATCGGCTGTTTAAGACTAATTACTTGTAATAAACATCATAAGTAGACTTAAGTAGTTAAAACTTAAGTTTAAAGTATTAAAGTATTAAAACTCCTTTTGACGTCAAAATCGGCATTTTAAGACGAAATACTTCAATAACCATTGTTTATCGCACATTATTTAAGTTATTTTGATTTAAGGTTAAATTTTTTTTGTAATATTTCGTACAGCCAACTAAATAAACGACATTGGTTAGTGATCTAACTTTAAGCATATAAAAAGTAGTATAGACGTTATAATAGGCTATTTTGAACAAAATACTTGTATTAAAACCTTTTTTATTGTACACTCTTTGAATTATTGTGGATATTGGTATTAAAATTCTTGTAATATATCATACACCTAATTAAATAAATCTCATCGGTTAGGACTATTAGTTTTAAAGTATTAAAACTCCTTAGACGTTAAAATCGGCAGTTAAAAACGAAATACTTGCAATAAACATTGTTTATCATACATTATTTGAGGTATTTTGATTTTTGTTTATAATATTCTAGTAATAATCGTACACCTAATTTCATAAACGTCTTTGGTTATCAATCTACCTTTAAACATATTAAAAGTACTTTAGACGTTATAATAGGCAGTTTTAAACAAAATAGTTGTTTTAACATCTATATTACTTTTAATATGTTTAAAGTTAGATTACTAACCAAAGACGTTTAATAAATTATTTCTACGAAATATTACAAAAATAATAAAACCTAAAATTGAAATAAATCAATTAATGTACGATAATTAATGTTTACTGCAAGTATTTCGTCTTATACAGCCGATTTTGACGTCAAAAGGAGTTTTAATACTTTAAAACTTATATTTTTGACCGAAGACGTGTATTACATTAGCCTTACAAAATATAACAGTAATAATACAACCAAAAATTAAAATAAATCATATAATAAACGATAAACAATTTTTATTGCAAGTATTTCATCTTAAATAGCCGATTTTAACATTAAAATGAGTTTTATTGCTTTAAAACTAATATTTCTAACCGAAGAAGTTTATTTATTTAGATGTATAATATATTACAAGTATATTAATACCATTATCACAATTAATTCAAATAATGTGCGATTAAAAGTAGATTTAAGTTAATAATTTATTAAAACACCCTCTTATAACGTCTAAAGTACTTTTAATATGTTTAAAGTTAGATTATTAACCAAAAACGTTTATTAAATTTCCTGTACGAAATACTACAATAATATTATAACCGAAAGTCAAAATAATTTAAATATTGTACAATAAACAATTTTTATTGCAAGTTTTTTGTGCTAAACAGCCTTTTTTGACGCCAAAAGGAGTTTTAATACTTTAAAACTAATATTTCGGACCGAAGAAAAAATTAAATTAACTGTAAGAAATATTTCAATAATATTATAACCAAAAATTAAAATAACTTGAATATGGTACAATAAACAATGTTTATTGCAAGTATATCGTCCTGATCAACCTAAATTGATGTCAATCGAAGTGTTAATAATTTAAAACTCATATTTATAACCGTTGACGTTTTTTTAATTAGTTGTATGATATTTTACAGGAATATTAATACAATTCATGAAAATAATTCAAATAGTGTACGATAAAAAAGGCTTGATACAAGTTCTTTATTTATACAGCCTATTAAGCGTCTATATTACTTTGAATATGTTTATAGTTCAATTACTAACCAAAAACGTTCATAAAATAGGTGTAAGAAATATTACAATAATAATATAACTAAAAATCGAAATAAACCAAATAATGTACGATAAACAATGTTTATTCCAAGTATTTCGTTTTAAATAGCCTTTTTTGACGTCAAAAGAGTTTTAATAATATAAAACTAATATTTTTGACCGAAGACGTGTATTAAATTAACTGTACAAAATATAACAATAATATTTTTATTAAAAATCATAATAATTCAAATAGTAAACGATGTATAATGTTTATTACAAATGTTTCGTCTTAAACAGCCGATTTTGACGTAAAAAGAGTTTTAATACTTTAAAACTAATATTCCTAACCGAAGAGATTTACTGAATTAGCTGTATGATAAATTACAAGAATATTATTACCACTAATCAAAATAATTCAAATAGTGTACGATAAAAAAGGGTTTAATACAAGTATTCTGTCTAAAACAGCCTATTAGAACGTCTATAGTACTTTGAATATGTTAAAAGTTAGACTACTAAAAAAAGACGTTTATTAAATTAACTGTACGAAATATTACAAGAATATTATAACTAAAAGTCGAAATAAATCAAATATGTACGATAAACAATGTTTATTTTAAGTATTTCGTTTTAAACAGCCGTTTTAGACGTCAAAAAGAGTTTTAATACTTTAAAACCAATATTTTTGACCGAAGACGTGTATTAAATTAACTGTACGAAATATTACAATAATATTATAACCAAAAATTGAAATAAATCAAATAACGACGATAAACAATGTTTAATGCAAGTATTTTGTCTTAATTAGCCGATTTTAACATTATAATGAATTTTAATACTTCAAAACTGATATTTCTAACCGAAGAGTTTTCTTAATTAGCTGTTTGATATAGATCAAGAATATTAATATTAATAATCAAATGAATTCATTATTGTACGATCAAAAATAGTTTAATACAAGTATTTCGTTTAAAACAGTGTATTATAACGTCTATAATACTATAAATATGTTTAAAATTAGATAATTGCCCAAACAGGTTTAAGAAATTAGCTCTAAAAAAATAATACAACAATAATATAACTAAAAATCGAAATAATTCAAATAATGTACGATAAACGATGTTTACTGCAATTTTGCGTTTTAAACAGAAAATTTTGACGTCAAAAGGAGATTTAATACTTTAAAACTAATATTTAAAACCAAATAAGTTTATTAAATTACCTTTACAAAATACTACAATTTTATTATTACTAAAAATCATAATAATTTGAAGAATGCACGATAAAGAATGTTTATTGCAAGTATTTTGTCTTAAACAGCCGATTTTGACATTAAAGAGGTTTAAATACTTTAAAATTTAAAAACGTTTTAAAATTTTAAAACTAACATTTTTGACCAAAGACATGTATTAAAATAATTGTTTGAAATATTGCACTATTAGTATAACCGAAAATTAAAATTAAACAAATAATGTACGATTAACAATTTTTATTGCAAGTATTCCGTCTTAAACAGCGGATTTAAACGTCAAAACGATTATTACTACTTTAAAACAAATATTCCTAACCGAAGACGTTTATTAATAAACTTTTACAAAATATTACAATAATATAAGTACAAAAATCATAATAACTCAAATAATGAACGATAAACAATGTTTATTGCAAGTATTTTGTCTTACACAGTTGAATTTAACGTCAAAAGGAGTTTTAATATATTAAAAGTTAGTTGTATGATATAATACAAATATTTTAATACCATTAATCATAAAAATTCAACCGGTGTGCGATTGAAAAAAGGTTAATAACAAGTATTTTATCAAAACTAACTATTACAACGTCCCTTTAGGTCCTATCTTGGCTCATATTTTTGTTGGTTACCTAGAAAGTAAGTTATTTTTGAACTGTAAAAGTCCTCTCATGTATCTTCGATACGTGGGTGACACTTTTGTTATGTTTGAAAATAGACAAGAGAGCTCCAGTTTTCTTAATGATCTTAATAATCTTCACAAAAATCTTAGTTTTACAAAAGAAGAAGAACACAACAATTCGTTAAACTTTTTAGATGTTTGTGTCCAACGATCAGTTGAGGGGGAACTTTTAACTAAAATTCATTGTAAATTAAATTCAGAAACATTATATGTTCCGTGGGCATCTTTTGGTCCAGTCAAACAGAAGTTAGGAGTTCTAACGGGTATGGTGAAGCGTTTCACCAGACTTTGTTCTCCTTGCTTTCTTGAAGGCGAGTTGAAAACATTTCAAAACACTTTCCTTTCGCTTGGTTATCCAGGTAACTTAGTTTCGAAAGTTATAACAAGAGCTAGAAGTTCAACAGCTTTAAAAATGATTGGCCCTCAGAAGTGTCCAGTATACTTAAAACTTCCTTACCTTGGAAATATTTCTGAGAGGTTTTCTAAGAAAATTTCAGAGGAAATAAGCCAAGTTTTCAGCTCTGTTCATTTAAGAACAGTTTTGTATACTGATCGACCTCTAAATGGAATTTACAAAGATGTTTCTCCCACCCATAAAAAAAGTAACATCATCTATAAATTTAGTTGTCACTGTGGTAGTGACTACGTGGGAAAAACATCTCAAAGGTTCCATGTAAGAATCGATCAACATGTTCCGAAAGTCTTGAAAAAGTGGTTTGATGGCTGTTCTGAGAAACCAACTAAAAAATACTTCTCGGCGATTGGGCAACATTTGTTGGAAAATCCTGAGTGTGTTAAAAATTATAAAAAGGACAATTTTTCAGTCTTAGTGAGAGCGGAGAACTCTTTTCTATTGCATATTCTGGAAGCCTTATGTATTCAATCTTTAACGCCCAGTTTATGTAAGCAGAAAAAGTTCGTTTACCAAACTAGACTTTTTAAATCCTTATATTAGTAATTTTAAAGTAATTAGCTTCTTGTTTAACTTTATTTTTAACCTTAGTTTTAATATTTAAGATAACAAAAGATATATATAAGATTAGCTGTACGAAATATTACAAGAAAGTTATAACTTAAAATCGAAATAAATCAAATAATGTACGATAACCAATGTTTACTGCAAGTATTTCGTCTTAAACAGCCGATTTGACGTCAAAAGGAGTTTTATTACTTTAAAACTAATTTTTTTAACCGAAAAATTTTATTAAATTAGCTTTATGAAATATTACATTTATATTATAATCAATCATTAAAATTAATCATATAATGCATAATAAACAATGTTAATTGCAAGTATTTCGTCTTAAACAGCCTTTTTTGATGTCAAAAGGAGTATTAATACTTTAAAATTAATATTTTAGACCGAAGACATTTATTAAATTAACTGTACGAAATATTTAATGATTTTATTACAGAAAATCATAATAGTTCAAATAGTAGACGATAAATAATGTTTATCACAAGTATTTCGTTATAAACAGCGAAATTTGACGTCAAAAGGAGTTTTAATATTTTAAAACTAATGTTTTTAACCGAAGACGTTTATTATATTAACTGTACAAAAGATTTCAATAATGTGATAACTAAAAACTATAAAAACTGAAATAATGTACGAGTAACAATGTTTATTGCAAGATTTTCGTCTTAAACAAACAATTTTGACGTAAAAAGGAGTTTTAATACTTTAAAACTAGTATTTTTAACCGACGACTTTTATTAAATTACTATTACGAAATATTACACTAATAATAATACCAAAAATCATAATAACTCATATAATCTACGATAAACACTATTTATTGCGAGTATTTCGTCTAAAACAGACGATATTGACGTTAAAAAGAGTCTTAATACTTTAAAACTATAAATCTAACCGTATTAGTTTTTTATATACCTTTACAAAATATTACAATGAAATTTTTAAAGAAATCTTAATAACTCAAAAAATGTGCGATAAATAACGTTTATTGCAAGTATTTCGTCTTAAACAGCCTTATTTGACGTCAAAAGGAGTTTTATTACTTTTAAACTAATATTTTCAAACGAAGACATTTATTATATTACCTTTACGAAATATTACAAAAATAGTATAACTAAAAATCGTAAAAACTTTATAATGCACTATAAACAATGTTTATTGCAACTATATCGTCTAGAATAACCGTTTTTATTGTCAAAAGTAGTTTTAATACTTTAAAATTAATAGATCTTTTCGAAGAGGTTTCGTTAATTAGCTGTATGATATTTTACAAGAATATTAATACCAATAATCAAAATAACTTAAATAGTGCACGATAAAAAAGTGTCTAATACATTATTTTGCTTCAAACATCATAATATAACGTCTATAGAACTTTTAATATTTTCAAAGTTAGATTACTAACAAAAGACGTTTAATAAATTAGCAGTACGTAATATTACAAGAATATTAAAACCAAAAATCGAAATAACATAAATAATGTACGATAAACAATGTTTATTTTAAGTATTTCCTCTTAAACAACCTTTTTTGACGTTAAAAGTAGTATTTATACTTTAAAACTAATATTTTTGACGGAAGACGTTTATTTAATTAACTGTACAAAATATTAAAAAAATAAAATAACCAAAAATTAAAATATTTCAATTAATGTAAGATAAATAATGTTTATTGCCTGTATTTTTCTTTCAATAGTCGATTTTAACGTTAAAAGGAATTTTAATACTTTAAAACTAATATTCCTAACCGAAGAGGTTTATTTAATTAGCTGTGTGATTTATCACAAGAATCTTAATACAAATATTAAAATTAATTCAAATAGTTTACGATAAAATAGGATTTAATTCAAGTATTTTATTTAAAACTACATATTATAAAACTATTATAGTACTTTTAATATGTTTAGAATTAGATTACTAATAAAAGACGTTTATTAAACTAGCTGTACTAAATGTTAAAAAAATTTTATAACTAAAAATCGATATGAATCTAATATTGTACGATAAACAATGTTTGTTGCAAGTATTTCGTCTTAAACAGCATATTTTGACGTCAAAACGAGTTTTAATACGTTAAAACTATAAACCCTTACCGAAATAGTTTTTTTAAATTAACTGTACGATATATCACAACAATTTTAATAGCAAAAATCATAATAACTCATATAATGTACGATAAACAATTTTAATGTAACTATTTTGTATTAAACAACCTATTTTGTCGTCAAAAGGAGTTTTTCTACTCTCAAACTAATATTTTCAATCAAAACGTTTTTTTAATTACCTTTAAAAATATTACAAGAAAGTTATTATAAACATTCATGCTAACTCAAATATTGTACGAGAAACAATGTTTATTGCGAGTATTTTGTCTTAAACAGACGTATTTGATGTCAAAAGCAGCTTTAATACTTTGAAAATAATATTTCTACCCGAAGAGGTTTATTTAATTACCTGTATGATAAATTACAAAAATATTAATACCAATATTTAAAATAATTCAAATAGTGTACGATAAAAAAGGGTTTAGTACAAGTGTTTAGTTTTAAACCGCCTATTATAACGTCAATAGTATTTTTAATATGTTTAAAGTAAGATTATTAACAAAAAACGTTTATTAAATTAGCTCTCAGAAATTTTACAAGAATATTGTAGGTATAAATTGAAATATATCAATTAATGTACGATAAACATTACGTATTGCAAGTATTTCGTCTTAAAAAGCCGATTTTACGTAAAAAGGAGTTTTAATACTTTAAAACTAATATTTTTAATCGAAAACGTTTATTAAACTACATTACGAAATATTCCACAAATATTAATATCAAAAATCAAATTATTTAAAATAATGTACGATAAACAATGCTTATTGAAAGTATTTCGTCTTAAACAGCCGATTTTGACGTCAAAAAGATTCAATAATTATAAACTAATATGTTTAACTGAGACGTTTAATAAATTACCTTTAAGAAATAATGCAACATTGTTATAACGAAAAATAACAATAACTCAAATATTGTACGATAAACAATGTTTATTGCAATTATTTCGTCTTAAACAGAAGATTTTGACTACAAAAGGAGTTTTAATACTTTAAAACTAATATTTATAACCGGGAAGGTTAATCTAATTAGCTGTATGATATATTACAAGAATATCAATACCAATATTCAAAATAATTTAAATAATGTACGATAAAAAAGCGTTTAATACAAGTATTTTATTTAAAACAGCGTATTATAACATCTATAGTACTTTTAATACGTTTAAAATTAGATTACTAACAAAAGACTTTTTTTAAATTACTTGTACGATATATTACAAGAATATTAATACAAGTAAACTAAATAATTCAAATAGTGTATGATATAAATGGTTTTGTACAAGTATTTTGTTTAAAACAGCCTTTAATAACGTCTATAGTACTTTGAATACGTTTACAGTTAGATGAATTACCAAAGACGTTTTTTAAACAAGCTGAACGAAATATTATAAGAATATTATAACCAAATATCGAATTTAATCAATTAATATACGTTAAACAATGCTTATTGTAAGTATTTCGTCTTAAACACCCATTTTAGACGTGAATAGGATTTTTAAAACTTTAAAACTTATTTTTTAAACAGAAGACGTTTAGTAAATTACCTTAACGTAATGTTACAATAATATTTTTACAAAACTCATAATTATTCAAATAGTGAACAATATATAATGTTTATTAGAAGTATTTCGTCTTAAACAGCCAAATTTGACGTCAAATGGAGTTTTAATACTTTAAAACTGATATTCCAAACCGAAGTAATTTATTTAATTAGCTGTACTATATATTACAAAAATATTAATACCTATAATCAAAATAATTCAAATAGTGTCAATAATAAAGTATTTGATACATGTATTTTGTTTAAAACAGCCTATTATAATGTCTATAATTTTTTTAATATGTTTAAAAGTAGATTACTAATTAAAGACGTTATTAAATTAAGTGTATGAAATATTACAAGAATATTATAACCAAAAATCGAAAAAACTTAAAAAATGTACGATAAACAATGTTTATTGCATGTATTTCGTCTTAAACAACCTATTTTGACGTCAAAAGAAGTTTTAATACTTAAAAATAATATTTCTAACCGATGACCTTTATTAAATACCTTTACGAAATATTACAATAATATTATTAACAAAAATCATAATATTTTGAAAAAGTGAACGATAAATAATGTTTTATCAAAGATATCGTCTTCAATAACCGATTTTGATGTCAAAAGAAATTTTGATACTTTAAAACTAATACTCCTAACCGAATAGGTTTATTTAATTAGTTGTATGCTATATTACAAGAATATTTATACAAATCATCAAAAAAGTTCAAATAGTGTACGATAAAGAAGTGTTAAATACTAGTATTTTGTTTAAACAGCTTATTATAACGTATTAAGTACTTTTAGTATGTTTAAAGGTAGATTACTAACCAAAAACGTTTATTAAATTAGATGTATGAATTATTACGAAAATATTATAAGCAAAAATCGGAATAACTCAAAAATTGTACGATAGACAATGTCTATATTAAAAATTTCGTCTTAAACAGCCGATTTTGACGTCAAAAAGAGTTTGACTATTTTAAAACTAATATTTCTAATCGAAGACGTTTACTAAATTACCTTTATGATATATTATAATAAAATTATTACCAAAAATCATAAAAACTAAAATAAGTCACAATAAATAATGTTTTATCAAAGTATTTCGTCTTCAATAGCAAATTTTGACGTCAAAAGGAGTTTTAATACTTTAAAACTAATATTTCTAACTGAATAGGTTTATTTAATTAGCTGTATGATATATTACAAGAATATTTATACAAATCATCAAAAAAGTTCAAACAGTGTACGATATAGAAGGGTTCAATACTAGTATTTTGTTTAAAACAGCTTATTGTAACGTCTCTAGTACTTTTAATATGTTTAAAGGCAGATTACTAACCAACGAAGTTTATTAAATTAGCTGTATGAAGTATTACAAAAATATTGTAACCAAAAATCGAAATATCTTAAATATGGTACGATAAACAATGTTTTTAGCAAGTAGTTTGTCTTTTTCAAGCTATTTTGATGTCAAAAAGAGTTTTAATACTTTATAACTAATATTTTTAACCGAGGACTTTTATTAAATAGTTTTTATGAAGTATTACAAAAACTTTTTTACAATAAATCGTAATAACTCAATTAATATACAATAAACGATGGTTATTGCAAGTATTTCGTTTTATACGATTGACTTTGACGTCAAAGGAGTTATAATACTTTAAAACTATTATTCCTAACCGAAAAGTTTGTTTAATTAGCTGTATGATTTATTACAAGAATATTAATACCAATAATCATATTAATTCAAATAGTGTAGGATAAAACTGGGTTTAATACAAGTATTTTGTCTAAAACAGCCTATTATAATGTCTATAGTACTATTTATATGTTTGAAGTTAGATTACTAACCGACGACGTTTATTGAATTACCTTAACGAAATATTACAATGATTTAATTACTAAAAATCATAATAGTTTGAATAGTGTACGATAAAAGATGTTTATCACAACTATTTTGTCTTAAACAACCGATTTTGACGTCAAAAAGAGTTTTAATACTTTAAAACTAACATTTTTTACCGAAGACGCTTATTAAAATAGTTTTTTAAAATATTACAATACTATTATTACTTAAAATCAAAATAATTCAATTAATGTACGATGAACAATTTTTATTGCAAATATTTCGTCTTTAACAGCCGTTTTGACGTCAAAAGAAGTTTTAATACTTTAAAACTAATGTTTTTGACCAACACGTGTATTTAATTAACTGTACGAAATATTACAATAATATTATAACCTAAAATTAAAAAAAAAATCAAATAATTTACGATACACAATGTTTATTGCAAGTATTCTGTCTTAAATAGCTGATTTTAATGTTAAAGAAAGTTTTAATACTTTAAAACTAATTTCCCTAACCGAAGAGGTTTATTTAATTAGTTGTATAATATATTACAAGAATAATAATACCATTAATGAAAACAATTCGAAGAGTCTGCGAATAAAAAAGGGTTTGACACAAGTATTTTATTAAAACATCCTATTATAACCCAAAGAGTACTTTTAATATGTTTAAAGTTAGATTACTAACCATCGACGTTTATTAAATAAGCTCTATGAAATATTACAGTAATATTATTACAAAAATCATATTATTCAAATAAATAACGATAAACAATGTTTTTTGCATATATTACGTCTTAAACAGCTGATTTTGACGTCAATTGGAGTTATAGTACTTTTAAACTAATATTCCTAACCGAATAAGTTTATTTAATTAGCTTTATGATATATTACAAGAATATTATTACCAAAAATCAAATTAATTCAACTATTGTACGTTTACAAGCTTATCAAAGATGTTTATAAAATTAGCTTTACGAAATATTACAAGAATATTATAACCAAAAATCGAAATAAATCTAATAATAAACGATAAACAATGTTTATTGCAATTATTTCGTCTTAAACAGCCGATTTTAACGTCAAAAGGAGTTTTAATACTTTGAAACTAATATTTTTAAGCGCAGAAGTTGATTTATTTAGCAGTGTGTTATATTACAAGAATATTAATACAATTAAACAAAATAATTCCATTAGTGTATAATAAATAAGGCATAACATAAGTTTTTTGTTTAAAACAGCTTATTAAACGTCTATAAAACTTTGAATATGTTTAATATAAAATAAATAACCAAAGACGTTTTTTAAATTAGCTGTACAAAATATTATAAAAATATTATAACTAAAAATTGATATAAATCAAATATTGTACGATTAACATTTTTTTTGCAAGTATTTCGTCTTAACTAGCCCATTTTAACGTTAGTAGGAGTTATAATACTTAAAATTGATATCCTAACCGGAGAGGTTTATTTAATTAGCTGTATGATATATTACGAAAATATTAATACATTTAATCTAAATAATTTAAATAGAGTGCGATTAAAAAACGGTTTAACATAATTAATTTATTAAAACACCCTAATATAACGTCTAAAGTACTTTTAATATGTTTAAAATTAGATTACTAACCGAGGACGTTTATTTTATTAGCTGGATGAATATTACAAGAATATTATATCCAAAAATCGAAATAAATCAAATAAGGTACGATAAACAATGTTTATTGTAGGTATTTTGTCTTAGATAGCCGTTTCTAAAGTTAAAAGGAGTTTTAAAACTTAAAACTAATATTTTTAACGAAATTGTTTATTTAATTAGCTGTATGATATATTACAAGATTATTTCTACCATTAATCAAAATAATTCATATAGTGTGCGATTAAAAAATGGTTTAACATAAGTATTTTATATCAAAATACCCTATTATAACGTCTATTGTACTTTAATATGTTTAAAGTTAGATTACAAACCAAAGAGGTTAAATGAATAAGCTGACGATATATTACAAGAATATTATAATCAAAAATCAACATAACTCAAATAATATAATTCAAACAATCTTTATATAGCTGATTCTAACGTCAAACGGAGTTTTAACACTTTAAAACTAATAATTTAAACAGAAGACGTTTATTAAATAACTTTTACGAAATATTACAATAATATTATTACAAAAACCATAATATCTCAAATAAAGACCGATAAACAATGTTTATTGCAAGTACTTTATTTAAAAATGCTTTTTATAACGTCAAAAATACTTTTAATATGTTTAAAGTTAGATAACTAACCAAAGACGTTTTTTAAATTAGCTGTTAAAGATATTATAAGAATTTTATAACCAAAAATTGAAATAAATTAAATAATATACGATAAACAATGTTTATTGTAAGTATATTGTCTTAAATTGCCAATTTTGACATCAAAATCAGTTTTAATACCTTTAAACTAATTTTTTTAACCGAAGACGTTTATTAATTTACTTTTACGAAATATTTCAATTATATTTTTATTAAAAATCATACTAATTTAAATAGTAAACAATATATAATGTTAATTACAAGTATTTCATCGTAAACAGCCGATTTTGACGTCAAAAGGAGTTTTAATACTTTAAAACTAATATTCTTAACCGAAGACATTTATTTAAATAGCTGTATGATTACAAGAGTATTGATACAAATATTCAAAACAAAATTAAATAGTTTACGATATAAAACGATTTAATACAAGTATTTTATTAAGACAGCCTATTATAACGTCTATAGTACTTTTAATATGTTTAAAGGTAGTTTACAAATCAAAGACGTTATTAAATTAGCTGTACAAAATATAAAAAGGGTATTATAACCAAAATCGAAATAACTAAAAAAATGTACGATAAACAATGTTTATTGCAAATTTCTCGTCTTCAACATTCTATTTTGACGTCAAAAGGAGTTTTAATACTTCAAAACTAACATATTTAACCGAAGAGGTTTATTTAATTATCTGTTACGAAATATTACGATAATATTAAAACAAAAAATGAAATAACTCAAATAATTTGCGTTAAACAATATTTATTGTAAGTATTTTATCATAAATAGCCGATTTTAACCTTAAAAGAGTTTTAATACTTTAAGACTAATATTTCTCACTCAATAGCTCAAATACTTAAATTTAATTAGCTGTATGATATTATACAAGAACATTAATAATATTAATAAAAATAATTCAAATTGCGTACGATAAAAATGGGTTTAACAGAAGTATTTTTCTTAAGACAGCCTATTATAACGTCTATCGTACTATTAGTATGTTTAAAGTTAAATAATTTACCGAAGAAGTTTATTAAATCACCTTTACGTAATATTACAATGATATTATTACTAAAAATCATAATAATTTAAATAACGCACGATGACGAATGTGTATTGCAAGTAATTCATCTTAAACAGCCGATTTTGACGTCAAAAATGTTTTAATACTTTAAAATTTTTAAACTTTTTAACATTTTAAAACTAACATTTTTGACAAAAGACGTGTATTAAATTAATTGAACGAAATATTACATTATTATTATAACCAAAAATTGAAATTAATTAAATAATGTACGATTAACAATTTTTATTGCAAGTATTCCGTCTCAAACAGCGGATTTTAACGTCAAAACAATTTTTATTACTTTAAAACAAATATTCCTAACCGAAAAGGTTTATATTATTAAATGTTTTATAAATTACAAGAATATTTATAGCAATAATCAAAACAATTCAAATAGTGTACGATTAAAAAATGTTTAATACACGTATTTTGTTTAAAATAACTTATTATAACGTCTATGGTACTTTACATATGTTTAAAGTTAGATAACTAACCATAGACGTTTAAAAATTCATCTCTACGAAAAATTACAAGATTATTATAACCAAAAATCGAAATAACTTAAATAATGAACGATAAAGAATGTTTATTGCAGGTATTTCGTCATAAACACCCGTTTTTAACGTTAAAAGGAGTTTAATTATTTTAAAACTAATATTTTTGACCGAAGACGTATATTGAATTAACTTATTGAAATTTTACAATAATATTATAACCATAAATTGAAATAAGTCAAATAATGTACGATAAACATTATTTATTGTAAGTATTTCGTCTTGAATAGCCAATTTTAACGTTAAAAAGAGTTTTAGTACCTTAAAAATAATATTTCCAACCAAAGACGTTTATTAAATTAGATGTACAAACTATTACAAGAATATTGTAACCAAAAAACGATAAAACTCAAATAAAAAATGATAAACAATGTTTAATGCAGATATTTCGTCTTAAACAACCAATTTTGATGTCAAAAGGAGTTTTGATACTTTGAAACTAATATTCATAACCGAAGACGTTTATTAAATAAATTTTTCCGAAATATTAAAATAATTTTATAACAAAAATCACAATAACTCAAATAACCAACGATAAATAATAAATACTGCAAGTATTTTGTCTTAAATAGTTGATTTTAACGTCAAAAGGAGTTATATTACTTTAAAACTAATATTCCTAACCAAAGAGGTTTATTAAATTAGCTGTATAATATATTACAAAAAAAATAACACCAATAATCAAATCAATTCAAATAGTGTATGATAAATAAGGGTTTAATAAAAGTATTTTGTTTAAAACAGCCTATTCTAACGTCTATATTACTTTTAATATGTTTAAAGTTAGATTACTAACCAAAGACCTTTAATAAATTATTTCTACGAAATATTACAAAAATATTATAACCAAAAATTGAACTAAATCAAATAATGTACGATAAACAATGTTTAATGCAAGTATTTCTGTTAAACAGCCGATTTCGACGTCAAAAAGAGGTTAATATTTTAAAACTAATATTTTTAACGGAGCCGTTTATCAAATAATTTTCACGAAATATTACAATAAAATTATTTCAAAAAATCATAATAACTCAAATAATAAACAATAAACAATGTTTTATGCAAATATTTCGTCTTATACAGCCGATTTTAATGTTAAAAGGAGTTTAATACTTTAAAACCAATTTCCACGAAGAGGTTTATTTAATTAGTTGTCTAATATATTGCAAGAATATTAATACCATTAATGAAAATAATTCAAATAGTCTGCGAATAAAAAAGGGTTTGACACAAGTATTTTATTAAAACATCCTATTATAACCCAAAGAGTACTTTTAATATGTTCAAAGTTAGATTACTAACCAACGACGTTTATTAAATTAGCTCTATGAAATATTACAATAATATTA
Organism: Thalia democratica; assembly: GCF_965202585.1. Taxonomy (NCBI): domain Eukaryota; kingdom Metazoa; phylum Chordata; class Thaliacea; order Salpida; family Salpidae; genus Thalia; species Thalia democratica. Next base: position 12,395,922 of record NC_139172.1, read on the forward strand.
TTACAAAAATCATATTATTTAAATAATTAACGATAAACAATGTTTATTGCGAGTATTACATCTAAAACAGCCGATTTTGACGTCAAATTGAGTTATAATACTTTTAAACAAATATTCCTAACCGAATAGGTTTATTTAATTAGCTTTATGATATATTACAAAAATATTAATACCAAAAATCAAATTAATTCACTTATTGTACGATAAAAAAGGGTTGAAATACAAGTTTTTTGTTTAAACCAGCCTATTATAACGTCAATAGTTCTTTTAAAATGTTTAAAGTTTAAATGCAAACCAAAGATGTTTATTAAATTAGCTCTACGAAATATTACAAGAATATTATAACCAAAAATCGAAATATATCAAATAATGTACGATAAACAATGTTTATTGCAAGTATTTCGTCTTAAACAGCCGATTTAACCTCAAAAGGAGTTTTAATACTTTGAAACTAATATTTTTAAGCGCAGAAGTTGATTTAATTAGCAGTTATATATGTGTTATACTACAAGAATATTATTACAAAATAATTCCAATAGTGTATGATAAAAAGTATTTTGTTTAAAACAGCCTATTATAACGTTTATATACTTTGAATATGTTTAAAGTTAGATAACTAATCAAAGACGTTTTTTAAATTAGCTTTACGAAATATTATAAAAATATTATAACTAAAAATTTAAATAAATCAAATAATGTACGATTAACAATTTTTATTGCAAGTGTTTTGTCTTAAATAGCCCATTCAAACGTTAAAAGGAGATATAATACTTTAAAATAAGTTTTCCTAACCGAAGAGGTTTATTTAAGTAGATGTATGAAATATTAGAAAAATATTAATTTAATTTATCTAAATAATCAAAAAATGTGCGATTAAAAAAGGGTTTAACATAATTATTTTATTAAAACACCTTTATATAACGTCTAAAGTATTTTTAATACGTTTGAAATTAGATTACTAACCAAAGAGTTTTATTTTATTAGCTGTTTGAAATATTCCAAGAATGTTATAACCAAAAATTGAAATGAATTAAATTAGGTACGATTAACAATGTTTATTGCCGGTATTTCGTCTTGAACAATCTATTTCGACGTCAAACTTACTTTAAGACATTAAAACTAATATAATAACCTAAGACGTTAATCAAATAAGTTTTTCAAATTAGTACAATAATATTATTACAAAATCATAAAAACTCAATTAGTGTACGATAAACATTGTTTATTGTAAGTATATCGTTTAAACAGTTAATTTAAACGTCAAAAAAAGTTGTAATACTTTAAAACTAATTTTCCTAACCGAAGAGGTTTATTTAAATAGCTGTATGATATATTACAAGAATATTAATAATAACAATCAAATTGATTCCGAAAGTGTACGATAAAAAAGGGTCTATTACAAGTATTTTGTTTATAACAGCGTAATATAACTTCTGTAGTACTTTTAATATGTATAAAGTTAGATTACTAACCAAAGACGTTTAATTAATTAGCTCTACAGAAAAATAAAAGAATATTACAAACAAAAATGAAAATAAATCAAATAATTCACAATAAACAATGTTTATTTCTAGTATTTTGTTTAAAAAGTCGATTTTGACGTCAAAAGGAGTTTTAATACACTAAAGTAATATTTTTAACGGAAGCTGTTTATTAAATTACTTTTACGAAATATTACAATAAAACTATTACAAAAAATCATAATAACTTAAATAATGTACGACAAATAATGTTAATTGGAAGTATTTTGACTTAAACAAACTACTTTGGAGTCAAACGGACTTTTAATACTTTAATACTAATATTTTTAACAGAAGATGTTTTTTAAATAACTTTTACAAAATATTACAATAATAGTATTACAAAAATCATAATAACTCGAATATTAAACGATAAACAATGTTTATCGCAAATATTTCGTCTTAAACAGCCGATTTTGACGCAAATTAATTTTAAATAGTTTAAAACTAATATTTTTGACCGAAGAGGTTTTTCAATTAGTTGTATAATATATTACAAGAATATTAATACCATTATTGAAAATAATTCAAATAGTGTGCGATTAAAAAAGGGTTTAACACAAGTATTTTATTAAAATACCCTATTATAACGTCTAGAGTACTTTTAATATGTTTAAAGTTAGATTACTATCCAAAGACGTTTATTTAATTAGCTGTATGAAATATTACAAGAATATTATAACCAAAAATCGAAATAAATCAAATTTGGTACGATAAACAATTTTTATCGGAGGTATTTCGTCTTAAACAACCTAATTTGACGTCAAATGGACTTTTAATACTTTAAAACTAATATTTTTAACCGATGACATATATTAAAAAACTTTTACAAAGTATTACAATAATATTATTACAAAAATCATAATAACTCAAATAATGAACGATAAACAATGTTTATTTCAAGTATTTCGTCTTAAACAGCCTTTTTTGATGTCAAAAAGAGTATTAATACTTTAAAACTAATATTTTAGACCGAAAACATTTATTAAATTAACTTTACAAAATATTTAATGATATTATTACAGAAAATCATAATAATTCAAATAGTATACGATAAATAATGTTTATCACAAGTATTTCGTTATAAACAGCCGAATTTGACGTCAAAAGGAGTTTTAATATTTTAAAACTAATGTTTTTAACCGAAGACGTTTATTATATTAACTGTACGAAATATTTCAATAATTCTGATAACTAAAAATTAAAATATCTGAAATAATGTACGAATAACAATGTTTTTTACAATATTTTCGTCTTAAATAGCCGATTTGAGGTTAAAAGGAGTTTTAATACTTTAAAACTAATATTTCTAACCAAATAGGTTCTTTTAATTAGCTGTATAATATCTTACAAGAATAGTAATAACAATATTCAAAATAATTTAAATAATATACGATAAAAAAGGGCTTAATACAATTGATTTGTTAAAACAGCGTATTATAACGTCTATAGAACATTTTATATGTTTAAAGTTAGATTATTAACAAAAGACGTTTATTAAACTAGCTGTACGAAATTTTACAAGAATATTATTACCAAAAGTCGAAATAAATCAAATAATATGCGATAAACAATGTTTATTCCAAGTATTTTGTCTTAAACAGCCTTTTTTGACGTCAAAAGGAGTTTTTAAACTTTAAAACTGATATTCATAACCGAAGTAATTTATTTAATTAGCTGTACTATATATTACAAAAATATTAATACCTCTAATCAAAATAATCCAAATAGTGTACGATAATAAAGAATTTGATACAAGTATTTTGTTCAAAACAGCCTATTATAATGTCTATAATTCATTTAATATGTTTAAAGGTAGATTACTAATAAAAGACGTTATTAAATTAAGTGTATGAAATATTACAAGAATATTATAACCAAAAATCAAAAAAAAAAAAAAAGTACGATTAACAATGTTTATTGCAAGTATTTCGTCTTATACAACCTATTTTGACGTCAAAAGAAGTTTAAATACCTTAAAAATATTATTTATAACCGATGACCTTTATTAAATTACCTTTACGAAACATTACAATAAGATTATTAACAAAAATCATAATATTTTGAAAAAGTGAACGATAAATAATGTTTTATCAAAGTATTTTGTCTTCAATAGCCGATTTTGATGTCAAAAGGAGTTTTGATACTTTAAAACAAATACTGCTAACCGAATAGGTTTATTTGATTAGTTGTATGATATATTACAAGAATATTTATACAAATCATCAAAAAAGTTCAAATAGTGTACGATAAAGAAGTGTTCAATGCTAGTATTTTGTTTAAAACAGCTTATTATAACGTCTATAGTACTTTTAATTTGTTTAAAGGAAGATTACTAACCAAAGACGTTTATTAAATTAGATGTATGAATTATTACGAAACTATAAGCAAAAATAAAAATAACAAAAAATTATACGATAGACAATGTCTATACTAAAAATTTCGTCTTTATCAGCCAATTTTGACGTCATAAAGAGTTTTAATAATTTAAAACTAATATTTCTAACCGAAGACGTTTATTAAATTACCTTTATGAAATATTATAACAAAATTATTACCAAAAATCATAATAACTACAATAAGTCATGATAAATAATGTTTTATCAATGTTTTTCGTCTTCAATAGCAAATTTTGACGTCAAAAGGAGTTTTAATACTTTAAAACTAATATATCTACCCGATTAGGTTTATTTAATTAGCTGTATGATATATTACAAGAATATTTATACAAATCATCAAAAAAGTTCAAATAGTGTACGATAAAGAAGGGTAAAGAAGGGTAAAGAAGGGTACGATTAGTAACCAACGATGTTTATTAAATTAGCTGTATGAAATATTACAAAAATATTGTAACCAAAAATCGAAATAACTAATAAATAATCGATAAACAATGTTTATAGCACGTATTTCATCTTTTTCAAGCTATTTTGACGTCAAAAGGAGTTTTAATACTTTAAAACTAATATTTTTAACCGAGGAGTTTTATTTAATAACTTTTATGAAATATTACAAAAAAATTTTTAAAATAAATTGTAATAACTCAAATAATGTATAATAAACAATAGTTAAGGCAAGTATTTTGTTTTATACAATTGACTTTGACGTCAAAGGAGTTATAATATTTTAAAACTATCATTCCTAACCGAAGAGGTTTGTTTAATTAGCTGTATGTTTTATTACAAGAATATTAATACCAATAATCATATTAATTCAAATAGTGTACGATAAAACTGGGTTTAATACAAATATTTTGTCTAAAATAGCCTATTATAACGTCTATAGTACTATTTATATGTTCGAAGTTAGATTACTAACCGACGACGTTTATTGAATTACCTTAACGAAATATTACAATGACAATATTACTAAAAATCAAAATAGTTTAAATAATGTACTTTAAATGATGTTTATCACAAGTATTTCGTCTTAAACAACTGATTTTGACGTCAAAAGAAGTTTTAATACTTTAAAACTAACATTTTTTACCGAAGACGTTTATTAAAATAGTTTTACAAAATATTACAATACTATTATTACCAAAAATCTAAATAACTCAATTAATGTACGAAAACGATGTTTATTGCAAGTATTCCGTCTTAAACAGCCAATTTTGACGTCAAAAGTATGTTTAATACTGTAAATAATTATTCCTAACTGAAAATGTTTAATTTATTAGCTGTATGATATTTACAAGATTATTAATCCCAATAATCAAAATAAATCAAATAGTTTACGATAAAAAAGGTTTAAATACAAGTATCTTATTTAAAACAGCCTTTTATAACGTCGAATTACTTTTAATATTTTCAAAATTAGAATACTAACCAAAGACGTTTGTTCAATAAGCTGTACGAAATATTACAAGTATATTATAACCAAAAATCGAAATAAATCAAATAATGTACGATTAACAATCTTTATCACAAGTATTTCGTTTTAAACAGCCGCTTTTAACGTCAAAAAGAGGTTAATAATTTAAAAATAATACTTCAACGAAAGCCGTTTATTTAAATAGTTTTTCAAAATATTACAATACTTTTATTACCAAAAATCAAAACAACTCAATTAAAGTACGATGAACAATGTTTATTGCAAATATTTCGTCTTAAACAGCCGTTTTGACGTCAAAACGAGTTTTAATACTTTAAAACTAATATTTTTGACCAACGCGTGTATTTAATTAATTGTACGGAATATTACAATAATATTATAACCAAAAATTTCAAAAAAAGTCAAATAATGTACTATACACAATGTTTATTGCAAGTATTCTGTCTTAAATAGCCGATTTTAATGTTAAAGAGAGTTTTATTACTTTAAAACTAATTTTCCTACCCGAAGAGATTTATTTAATTAGTTGTATAATATATTATAAGAATTTTAATACCATTAATGAAAATAATTCAAATAGTGTGCGAATAAAAAAGGGTTTAACACAAGTATTTTATTAAAAAACCCTATTATAACGTCAAGAGTTTTTTTATTATGTTTAAAGTTAGATTACTAACCAACGACGTTTCTTTAATTAGCTGTATGAAATATTACAATAATATTATAAGAAAAATCATAATGACTTAAATAATTAACGATAAACAATGTTTATTGCAAGTATTACGTCTTAAACAGCCGATTTTGACGTCAAATAACGTTTTAAAACTTTTAAACTAATATTTCTAACCGAGGGTTTTCTTTAATTAGCTTTATGATATATTACAAGAATATTAATACCAATAATCAAATTAATTCAACTATTGTACGATAAAAAAGGGTTTAAATACAAGTATTTTGTTTAAACGAGCCTAAAATAACGTCAATAGTACTTTTAATATGTTTAAAGTTTACATGCTAACCAAAGATGTTTATTAAATTAGCTTTACGAAATATTACAAGAATATTATAACCAAAAATCGTAATAAATCTAATAATGAACGATATACAATGTTTATTGCAAGTATTTCGTCTTAAAAAATTGATTTTAACGTCAAAAGGAGTTTTAATACTTTAAAACTAATATTTTTGAGCGCAGAAGTTGATTTATTTAGCAGTGTGTTATATTACAAGAATATTAATACAATTAAACAAAATAATACCTATAGTGTATGATAAGAAAGCATAAAACAAGTATTTTTTTAAAAAAAGCTGATTATAACGTCTATAAAACTTCGATTATGTTTAAAATTAGATAACTAACCAAAGACGTTTTTTAATTAGCTGTACAAAATATTGTGAAAATATAATAACTAAAAATTGAAATAAATCAAATAATACACGATCAACAATTTTTATTGCAAATATTTCGTCTTAAATAGCCCATTTTAACGTTAAAAGGAGTTATAATACTTTAAAATTGATATCCTAACCGGAGAGGTTTATTAAATTAGCTGTATGATATATTACGAAAATATTAATACAATTAATCTAAATAATTCTTAAAGTGTGCGATTAAAAAAGGGTTTAACATAATTAATTTATTAATACACCCTAATATAACGTCTAAAGTACTTTTAATATGTTTAAAATTAGATTACTAACCGAGGACGTTTATTTTATTTGCTGCATGAAATATTACAAGAATATTATATCCAAAAATCGAAATAAATCAAATAAGGTACGATAAACAATGTTTATTGTAAGTATTTTGTCTTAGATAGCCGTTTCTAAAGTTAAAAGGAGTTTTAATACTTTAAAAGTAATATTTTTAACCGAAAAGTTTTATTTAATTAGCTGTATGATTTATTATAAGAATATTAATACCATTAATCAAAAAAACTAAATAGTGCTCGATAAAAAAGTGTCTAATACAAGTATTTTGCTTCAAACAGTGTAATATAACGTCTAAAGAACTTTTAATATGTTCAAAGTTAGATTACTAACAAAAGACGTTCAATAAATTAGCAGTACGAAATATTACAAGAATATTAAAACCAAAAATCGAAATAACATAAAAAATGTACGATAAACAATGTTTATTCCAAGTATTTCGTCCTAAACAGCATTTTTTGACGTCAAAAGGAGTATTTATATATTAAAACTAATATTTTCGTCCGAAGACGTTTATTTCATTAACTGTACGAAATATTTCAATAATATTATAACTAAAAATTAAAATAACTAAAAAAATGTAAGGTAAAGAATATTATAGCCAGTATTTTTCTTTCAATAGTCGATATTAACGTTAAAAGAAGTTTTAATACTTTAAAACTAATATTCCTAACCGAACAGGTTTATTTAATTAGCTGTATGATTTATTACATGAATCTCAATACCAATAATAAAATTAATTCAAATAGTGTACGATAAAATAGGGTTTGATACAAGTATTTTCTTTAAAACTGCATATTATAAAACTTTTATAGTACTTTTAATATGTTTAAAATTAAAATACTAACAAAAGACGTTTATTAAACTAGCTGTACGAAATGTTACAAAAATATTTTAACTAAAATCGATATAAATCTAATAATGTACGATAAACAATGTTTGTTGCAAGTAATTCGTCTTAAACAGCATATTTTGACGTCTAAAGGAGTTTTAATACATTAGAACTTTAAACCCTTACAGTATTAGTTTTTTAAATTAACTGTAAGATTTATTACAATAATATTAATGCCAAAAATCATAATAACTCATATAATATACGATAAACAATGTTTAATGCAACTATTTTGTTTTAAACAACCTATTGTGACGTCAAAAGGAGTTTTTCTACTCTGAAACTAATATTTTTAACCGAAACGTTTTTTTAATTACCTTTAAAAATATTACAAGAAAGTTATTACCAAAATTCATTCTTACTCAAATATTGTACGAGAAACAATGTTTATTGCGAGTATTTTGTCTTAAACAGCCGATTTTGACGTCAAAAGCAGCTTTAATACTTTGAAACTAATATTTCTAACCGAAGAGGTTTATTAAATTAACTGTATGATATATTACCAGAATATTAATACCAATATTTAAAATAATTCAAATAGTGTACGATAAAAAAGGGTACAAGTATTTAGTTTTAAACCGCCTATTATAAAGTCAATAGTATTTTTAATATGTTTAAAGTAAGATTATTAACAAAAACGTTTATTAAATTAGCTCTAAGAAATATTACCAGAATTTTTTAGCTAAAAATTGAAATATATCAAATAATGTACCATAAACAATGTTTATTGCAAGTTTTCCGTTTTAAACAGCCGATTTTGACATCAAAAGGATTTTTAAAACTTAAAAACTAATATTGCTTACCTAAGACGTTTATTTAATTAGCTGTTTGATATATTACAAGAATATTAATAGCTATATACAAAATAATTCAAAAAGTGTACGATAAAAAAGGGTTTAATACAAGTATTTTTTTTAAAACAGCCAATTATAACGTCTATAGAATTTTTAATACGTTTAAAGTTAGATTACTAACAAAAGACTTTATGAAATTAGCTGTACGAAATACTAAATAAACATTTTAACAAAAAATTGAAATAAATCGACTAATGTACGATAAACAATGTTTGTCGCAAGTATTTCGTCTTAAACAGCCGATTTTGATGTCAAAAAGTAATTTAATACTTTAAAACTAATATTTTTTACGAAAGACGTTCTTTTAATTAACTGTATGATATATTACAAGAATATTAATATTAATAATAAAAATAATTCAAAGAGTGTACGATAAAAAGGGTTTAATACAAGTATTTTGTTTAAAACTAACGATTTTGACGTCAAAAGGAGTTTTAATACTTTAAAACTAATACTTTTGACCGAAGCTGTTTATTTTTTATCTGTACGAAATATTTCAATAGTAATTGACTTAAAATTAAAATGACTAAAATAATGTAAGATAAACGATGTTATTAAACTGCCAGTCTTTTGTCTTCAATGGCCAATTTTAACGTTAAAAAGAGTTTTAATACTTTAAAACTAATATTTCTTTCTAAAAAGCTTTATTTAATCAGCTGTATTATAAACTACTAGAATTTATTCACCATTAATCAAAGTAATTTAAATAGTGTACGCTAAAAAATGGTTTAATACAAGTATTTTGTTTAAAACAGCCGATTATAACGTCTATAGTACTTTTTATAGGTTTAAAGTTAGATTACTAACCAAAGATGTTTATTAAATTAGCTTTACGAAATATTCCAAAATTATTAATACCAAAAATCAAATTAATTAAAGTAATGTACAATAAACAATGCTTATTGAAAGTATTTCGTTTTAAACAGCTGATTTTGACGTCAAAAAGAGTTTCAATACTTTTAAACTAATATATTTAACCGAAGACGTTTAATAAATTACTATTAAGAAATATTATAAGAATGTTATAACGAAAAATAACAATAACTCAAATATTGTACGATTAACAATGTTTATTGCAATTATTTCGTCTTAAACAGACGATTTTGACTTCAAAAGGAGTTTTAATACTTTAAAACTAATATTTATAACCGAAAAGTTTTATTTTATTAGCTGTATGATATATTACAAAAATATTAATACCAATATTCAAAATAATTTAAATAAGTCACGAAAAAAAAGCGTTTAATACAAGTATTTTGTTTAAAACAGCGTATTATAACATATTTAGTACTTTTAATATGTTTAAAATTAGATTACTAACAAAAGACGTTTTTTAAATTACCTGTACGATATATTACAAGAATATTATAACCGAAAATTGAAATAAATAAAATAATGTACAGTAAACAATGTTTTTTTGCAAGTATTTTGTCTTAAACAACTTATTTTAACGTCAAAAGGAATTTTAATACTTAAAAACTATTTTTTTTTACCGAAGACGTTTATTTAATTATCTTTACTAAATATTAAAATAATATTATTACTAAAAATTATAATAATCTAAATAGTGTACGATAAATAATGTTTAACAAAATTATTTCGTCTTAGACAGCCGATTTTGACGTCTCAAGGTGTTTTAATACTTTAAAATTGATATACCTAACCGTAGAAGTTTTTTCAGTTACCTTTACGTAATAATATTGTTAATACTAAAAATCATAAAAATTCCAATATTGTACAATTAAAAAGGGTTTAATACATGTATTTTTTTTTAAAAGGCCTATTATAACGTCTATAGAACTTTTAATTTGTTTAAAGTTAGATTACTATTGAAATACATTTATAATTATAGCTGTTATTACAATAATATTATAACCAAAAGTCGAAAAAAATCAATTAATGTACGATAAACAATGTTTATTGCAAGTAATTCGTCTTAAACAACCGATTTTAACCTCAAAAGGAGTTTTAATACTTTGAAACTAATAATTTTAAGCGCAGAACTTTATTAAATTACCTTTACGAAATATTATAATAATATTATAACAAAACATCTAAAATACCTCAAATAATGTACGATTAACGACGATTATTGCAAGTATTCCGTCTTTAACAGCCGATTTTGACGTCAAAAGGAGTTTTAATACTTAAAAGCTAATATTTCTAACCGGAGAGGTTGATTTAATTAGCTTTAAAACTATAAACCCTTACCGTATTAGTTTTTTAAATTAACTGTACGATATATCACAATAATATTAATAGCAAAAATCATAATAACTGATATAATGTACGATAAACAATGTTTAATGCAACTATTTTGTATTAAACAATCTATTTTTCTACTAAACAGCCGATTTTGATGTCAAAAGGAAATCTAATACTTTGAAACTAATATTTTTTTCGAAATACGTTTTTTAATTAACTGTTTGATATATTACAAGAATATTAACATCAATAATAAAAATAATTCAAATAGTGTACGATAAAAAGGGTTTAATACAAGTATTTTGTTTAAAACAAACGATTTTGACGTCAAAAAGAGATTTAATACTTTAAAACTAATATTTTTGACCAAAGCTGTTTATTTATATATTTTACGAAATATTTCAATAATAATTGACTTAAATTTTAAATAATTCAAATAATGTAAGATAAACGATGTTTACTGCCTGTCTTTTGTCTTCAATAGCCGGTTTCAACGTTAAAAAGAGTTTTAATACTTTAAAACTAATAATTCTTTCTAAAAAGCTTTATTTAATCAGATGTAAGATAAACTACTAGAATTTATTTACCATTATACAAAGTAATTTAAATAGTGTACGCTAAAAAAAGGGCTTAATACAAGTATTTTGTTTAAAACAGCCGATTATAACGTCTATAGTACATTTTATAAGTTTAAAGTTAGATTACTAACCAAAGTTATTTATTAAATTAGCTATACGAAATATACCAAAAAAATTAATACCAAAAATCAAATTAATTAAAATAATGTACGATAAACAATGCTTATTGAAAGTATTTCGTCTTAAACAGCCGATTTTTACGTCAAAAGGATTTTCAATACTTTAAATTAATATTTATATTCGGAAAGGTTTATCTAATTAGCTGTATGATATATTAGCAGAATATTAATACCAATATTCAAAATAATTTAAATAATTTAAGATAAAAAGCGTTTAATACAAGTATTTTATTTAAGTGAGCGTATTATAACATCTATAGTACTTTTAATATGTTTAAAATTAGATTACTAACCAAAGACGTTTTTTAAATTACCTGTACGATATATTACAAGAATATTATTACCGAAAATTGAAATAAATAAAAAAATGTAGAACAAACAATGTTTTTTGCAAGTATTTCGTCTTAAACAACTCATTATAACGTCAAAAGAAGTTTTAATACTTATAAATTAATTTTTTTAACTTAAGACGTTTATTAAATTATCTTTACAAAATATTAAAATAATATTATTACCAAAAATTATAATAATCTAAATAGGGTACGATAAATAATGTTTAACAAAATTATTTCGTCTTAGACAGCCGATTTTGACGTCTCAAGGTGTTTTAATACTTTAAAACTGATATTCCTAACCGTAGAAGTTTTTTCAGTTACCTATACGAAATAATATTGTTAATACTAAAAATCATAAAAATTTTAATAGTGTACAATAAAAAAGGGGTTTAATACAAGTATTTTGTTAAAAAAGGCCTATTATAACGTCTATAGAATTTTTTATATGTTTAAAGTAAGATTACTAACGAAATACATTTATTAATATAGCTGTTATTACAATAATATTATAACCAAAAATCGAAATAAATTAATTAATGTACGATAAACAATGTTTATTGCAAGTAATTCGTTTTAAACAGCCGTTTTTAACGTCAAAAGGAGTTTTAATACTTTGAAACTAATACTTTTAAGCGCAGAACGTTATTAAATTACCTTTACGAAATAATAAAATAAAATTATAAGAAAATATCTAAAATAACTCAAATAATGTGCGATTAACGATGATTATTGCAAGTATTCCGTCTTTAACAGCCGATTTTGACGTCAAAAGGAGTTTTAATACTTAAAAACTAATATTTTTAACCGAAAGGTTGATTTAATTAGCAGTGTGTTATATTACAAAAATATGAATATAATTAAACAAAATAATTCAAATAGTGTATGATTAAAAAGGGTTTAATACAAGTATTATAATTAAAACAGCTTATTATAACTTATAAAAAACTTTAAATATGTTTAAATTTAGATAACTAACCAAAGAAGTTTATCAACTTAGCTGTACAAATTTTTTAAGAGTATTATTACCAAATATCGAAGAAAATCAAATATTATACGATAAACAATGTTTGTTGTAAGTATTTCGTCTTCAACAGGCTTTTTTAACGTTAATAGGATATTTAATACTTAAAAACTTATAATTTTAACAGAAGACGTTTATTAACTAAGTTTTACGAAATATTACAATAATATTATAACCAAATATTAAAATTAATCAAAAAATGTACGATAAACAATGTTAATTGCAAGTTTTTTGTCTTAAATAGTCGATTTTAACGTTAAAAGGAGTTTTAATACTTTAAAAGTAATATTCATAACAAAAAAGGTTGATTTAATTAGCAGTGTGTTATATTACAAGAATATTAATACAAATAAACTACGTTTACAGTTAGATGAACAACCAAAGACGTTTTTTAAACTAGCTGTACGAAATATTATAAGAATATTATAACCAAATATGGTAATGTATCAATTAATATACGATAAACAATGTTTATTGTAAGTATTTTGTCTTAAACACCCTTTTTTGACGTGAATAGGATTTTTAAAACTTTAAAATTTATTTTTTAAAATGAAGACGTTTATTAAATTACCTTATTGTTACAATAATATTTTTACAAAAAATCATAATTATTCAAATAGTGAACGATATATAATGTTTACTACAAGTATTTCGTCTTAAACAGCCGAATTTGACGTCAAATGGAGTTTTAATACTTTAAAACTGATATTCCCAACCGAAGTAATTTATTTAATTAGCTCTACTATATATCACAAAAATATTAATACCTATAATCAAAATAATTCAAATAGTGTACGATAATAAAGAATTTGATACAAGTATTTTGTTTAAAACAGCCTATTATAAAGTCTATAATTTTTTTAATATGTTTAAAGGTAGATTATCAATTAAAGACGTTATTAAATTAAGTGTATGAAATATTACAAAAAATTATAACTAAAAGTCGAAATAAATCAAATATGTACGATAAACAATGTTTATTTTAAGTATTTCGTTTCAAACAGCCGTTTTTGACGTCAAAAAGAGTTTTAATACTTTAAAACCAATATTTTTGACCGAAGACGTGTATCAAATTAACTGTACGAAATATTACAATAATATTATAACCAAAAATTGAAATAAATCAAATAACGACGATAAACAATGTTTAATGCAAGTATTTTGTCTTAATTAGCCGATTTTAACATTATAATGAATTTTAATACTTCAAAACTGATATTTCTAACCGAAGAGTTTTCTTAATTAGCTGTTTGATATAGATCAAGAATATTAATATTAATAATCAAATGAATTCATTATTGTACGATCAAAAATAGTTTAATACAAGTATTTCGTTTAAAACAGTGTATTATAACGTCTATAATACTATAAATATGTTTAAAATTAGATAATTGCCCAAACAGGTTTAAGAAATTAGCTCTAAAAAAATAATACAACAATAATATAACTAAAAATCGAAATAATTCAAATAATGTACGATAAACGATGTTTACTGCAATTTTGCGTTTTAAACAGAAAATTTTGACGTCAAAAGGAGATTTAATACTTTAAAACTAATATTTAAAACCAAATAAGTTTATTAAATTACCTTTACAAAATACTACAATTTTATTATTACTAAAAATCATAATAATTTGAAGAATGCACGATAAAGAATGTTTATTGCAAGTATTTTGTCTTAAACAGCCGATTTTGACATTAAAGAGGTTTAAATACTTTAAAATTTAAAAACGTTTTAAAATTTTAAAACTAACATTTTTGACCAAAGACATGTATTAAAATAATTGTTTGAAATATTGCACTATTAGTATAACCGAAAATTAAAATTAAACAAATAATGTACGATTAACAATTTTTATTGCAAGTATTCCGTCTTAAACAGCGGATTTAAACGTCAAAACGATTATTACTACTTTAAAACAAATATTCCTAACCGAAGACGTTTATTAATAAACTTTTACAAAATATTAGAATAATATAAGTACAAAAATCATAATAACTCAAATAATGAACGATAAACAATGTTTATTGCAAGTATTTTGTCTTACACAGTTGAATTTAACGTCAAAAGGAGTTTTAATATATTAAAAGTTAGTTGTATGATATAATACAAATATTTTAATACCATTAATCATAAAAATTCAACCGGTGTGCGATTGAAAAAAGGTTAATAACAAGTATTTTATCAAAACTAACTATTACAACGTCCCTTTAGGTCCTATCTTGGCTCATATTTTTGTTGGTTACCTAGAAAGTAAGTTATTTTTGAACTGTAAAAGTCCTCTCATGTATCTTCGATACGTGGGTGACACTTTTGTTATGTTTGAAAATAGACAAGAGAGCTCCAGTTTTCTTAATGATCTTAATAATCTTCACAAAAATATTAGTTTTACAAAAGAAGTAGAACACAACAATTCGTTAAACTTTTTAGATGTTTGTGTCCAACGATCAGTTGAGGGGTTTTTAACTAAAATTCATCGTAAATTAAATTCAGAAACATTATATGTTCCGTGGGCATCTTTTGGTCCAGTCAAACAGAAGTTAGGAGTTCTAACGGGTATGGTGAAGCGTTTCACCAGACTTTGTTCTCCTTGCTTTCTTGAAGGCGAGTTGAAAACATTTCAAAACACTTTCCTTTCGCTTGGTTATCCAGGTAACTTAGTTTCGAAAGTTATAACAAGAGCTAGAAGTTCAACAGCTTTAAAAATGATTGGCCCTCAGAAGTGTCCAGTATACTTAAAACTTCCTTACCTTGGAAATATTTCTGAGAGGTTTTCTAAGAAAATTTCAGAGGAAATAAGCCAAGTCTTCAGCTCTGTTCATTTAAGAACAGTTTTGTATACTGATCGACCTCTAAATGGAATTTACAAAGATGTTTCTCCCACCAATCAAAAAAGTTACATCATCTATAAATTTAGTTGTCACTGTGGTAGTGACTACGTGGGAAAAACATCTCAAAGGTTCCATGTAAGAATTGATCAACATGTTCCGAAAGTCTTGAAAAAGTGGTTTGATGGCCGTTCTGAGAAACCAACTAAAAAATACTTCTCGGCGATTGGGCAACATTTGTTGGAAAATCCTGAGTGTGTTAAAAATTATAAAAAGGACAATTTTTCAGTCTTAGTGAGAGCGGAGAACTCTTTTCAATTGCATATTCTGGAAGCCTTATGTATTCAATCTTTAAGGCCCAGTTTATGTAAGCAGAAAAAGTTCGTTTACCAAACTAGACTTTTTAAATCCTTATATTAGTAATTTTAAAGTAATTAGTCTCTAATTAAACTTTATTTTTAAGCATAGTTTTAATTTAAAAATATTTATCGCTTCTTTATTTAGATTGTTTTAATTCTACCGAGTTTTATTAGTATACCAAATTTGTTTAGCATTAGAACTTATTTAATTTTAAACTTTTGATTATTACGTCATTTTATATCTTAAAATTTAAACTGCAGTATAATTTTATTTCAATTTGTATTCATTGCAATCCAGTAGGAAACAATTTCTGACGAGTCCTATTTGAAAGTACTTAAATAAATTTAAACAAAATGAAATGCACTATGTTATATATTTTTACATAAATATTTATACAAATCATCAAAAAAGTTCAAATAGTGTACGATAAAGAAGGGTTCAATACTAGTATTTTGTTTAAAACAGCTTATTGTAACGTCTATAGTACTTTTAATATGTTTAAAGGTAGATTACTAACCAACGACGTTTATTAAATTAGCTGTATGAAATATTAAAAAAATATTGTAACCAAAAATCGAAATAACTTGAATATAGTACGATAAACAATGTTTTTAGCAAGTATTTTGTCTTTTCCAGCTATATTGATGTCAAAAGGAGTTTTAATATTTTAAAACTAATATCTTTAACCGAAGAGTTTTATTAAATGATTTTTATGAAGTATTACAAAAACATTTTTACAATAAATCGTAATAACTCAAATAATGTACAATAAACAATGGTTATTGCAAGTATTTCGTTTTATACGATTGACTTTGACGTCAAAGGAGTTATAATACTTTAATACTATTATTCCTAACTAAAAGGTTTGTTTAATTAGCTGTGTGATTTATTACAAGAATATTAATACCAATAATCATATTAATTCAAATAGTGTACGATAAAACTGGGTTTAATAAAAGTATTTTGTCAAAAACAGCCTATTATAACGTCTATAGTACTATTTATATGTTTGAAGTTAGATTACTAACCGACGACGTATAGTGAATTACCTTAACGAAATTTTACAATGATATAAATACTAAAAATCATATTAGTTTAAATAGTATACGATAAATGATGTTTATCACAAGTATTTCGTCTTAAACAACCCATTTTGACGTCAAAAGGAGTTTTAATACTTTAAAACTAACATTTTATACGGAAGACGTTTATTAAAATAGTTTTACAAAATATTTACAATACTATTATTACCAAAAATCTAAATAACACTATTAATGTACGATAAACGATGTTTATTGCAAGTATTCCGTCTTAAACAGCCAATTTTGACGTCAAAAGTATGTTTAATACTGCAAATTAATATTTCTAACCGAAAATGTTTAATTAATTAGCTGTATTATATATTACAAGATTATTAATACCAATAATCAAAATAAATAAAATAGTTTACGATAAAAAAGGGTTTAATACAAATATCTTATTTAAAACAGCCTTTTAGAACATCGAAATACTTTTAATATTTATAAAACTAGATTACTAACCAAAGACGTTTGTTCAATTAGCTGTACGAAATATAACAAGTATATTATAACCGAAAATCGAAATAAATCAAATAATGTACTATTAACCATCTTTATTGCAAGTATTTAGTCTTAAACAGCTGATTTAGACGTCAAAAAGAAATTTATAACTTTAAAACTAATATTTTTAACCGTAAAAGTTTTTAAAAATACCTTTACGAAATATAACATTAAAATTATAACTAAAAATCGGAATAACTAAAAAATGTACGATAAATAATGTTTATCACAAGTATTTCGTTTTAAACAGCCGATTTTGACGTCAAAAGAGGTTAATAATTTAAAACTAATATTTTAAACGGAAGCCGTTTATTAAAATAGTTTTTTAAAATATTACAATACTATTATTACTAAAAATTAAAATAACTCAATTAATGTACGATGAACAATGTTTATTGCAAATATTTAGTCTTAAACAGCCGTTTTGACGTCGAAAGGAGTTTTAATACTTTAAAACTAATATTTTTGACCAACACGTGTATTTAATTAACTGTACGAAATATTACAATAATATATAACCAAAAATTAAAAAAAAATCAAATAATGTACGATACACAATGTTTATTGCAAGTATTCTGTCTTTAATAGCCAATTTTAATGTTAAAGAGAGTTTTAATACTTTAAAACTTATTTCCCTAACCGAAGAGGATTATTTAATTAGTTGTATAATAGAGCTATTAAACTAAATATTACAATAAAATTATTTCAAAAAATCAGAATAACTCAAATAATAAACAATAAACAATGTTTATTGCAAATATTTCGTCTTAAACAGCCGATTTTAATGTTAAAAGGAGTTTAATACTTTAAAACCAATTTCCCAAACCGAAGAGGTTTATATAATTAGTTGTATAATATATTACAAGAATATTAATACCATTTATGAAAATAGTTCGTATAGTTTGCGAATAAAAAACGTTTTGACACAAGTATTTTATTAAAACATCCTATTATAACCCAAAGAGTACTTTTAATATGTTTAAAGTTAGATTACTAACCAACGACGTTTATTAAATTAGCTCTATGAAATAATACAATAATATTATTACAAAAATCATATTATTCAAATAATTAACGATAAACAATGTTTATTGCCAGTATTACGTCTTAAACAGCCGATTTTGACGTCAAATGGAGTTATAGTACTTTTAAACAAATATTCCTAACCGAATAGGTTTATTTAATTAGCTTTTTGATATATTACAAGAATATTAATACCAAAAATCAATTTAATTCAACTATTGTACGATAAAAAAAGGGTTTAAATACAAGTATTTTGTTTAAACCAGCCTATTATAAGGTCTATAGTTCTTTTAAAATGTTTAAAGTTTAAATGCAAACCAAAGATGTTTAAATTAGCTCTACGAATATTACAAGAATGTTATAACTAAAAATCGAAATATATCAAATAATGTACGATAAACAATGTTTAATGCAAGTATTTCGTCTT
The DNA here is from genome assembly GCF_965202585.1 of Thalia democratica. NCBI lineage: Eukaryota > Metazoa > Chordata > Thaliacea > Salpida > Salpidae > Thalia > Thalia democratica. Next base: position 12,415,266 of record NC_139172.1, read on the forward strand.
AAAGAGCCGATTGTAACCTCAAAAGGAGTTTTTATACTTTAAAACTAATATTTTTAAGCGCAGAAGTTGATTTAATTAGCAGTGTGTTATATTACAAGAATATTATTACAAAATAATTCCAATAGTGTATGATAAAAAGAGTTTAACACAAGTATTTTGTTTAAAACGACCTATTATAACGTTTATAAAACTTTGAATATGTTTAAAGTTAGATAACTAACCAAAGACGTTTTTTAAATTAGCTTTACGAAATATTATAAAAATATTATAACTAAAAATTTAAATAAATGAAATAATGTACGATCAACAATTTTTATTGCAAGTATTTCGTCTTAAATAGCCTATTTAAACGTTAAAAGGAGTTATAATTTTTTAAAATTACTTTTCCTAACCGAAGAGGTTTATTTAATTAGCTGTATGATATATTACAAAAATATAAATAAAATTAATCTAAATAATCGAAAAGTGTGCGATTAAAAAGGGTTTAACATAATTATTTTATTAAAACACCCTAATAAAACGTCTAAAGTACTTTTAATACGTTTAAAATTAGATTACTAAGCAAAGACTTTTATTTTATTAGCTGTTTGAAATATTACAAGAATAATAAAACCAAAAATTAAAATAAATCAAATTAGGTACGAATAACAATGTTTATTGCAGGTATTTCGTCTTGAACAATCTATTTTGACGTCAAACGGACTTTTAAGACATTAAAACTAATATAATAACCTAAGACGTTAATCAAATAAGTTTTTCAAAATAGTACAATAATATTGTTACAAAATCATAATAACTCAATTAATGTTCGATAAACAATGTTTATTGCAAGTATATCGTTTAAACAGTTAATTTCAACGTCGAAAAAAGTTGTAATACTTTGAAACTAATATTCCTAACAGAAGAGGTTTTATTAATAAGCTGTATGATATATTACAAGAATATTAATAATAACAATCAAATTGATCCCGATAATGTACGATAAAAAAGGGTCTATTACAAGTATTTTGTTTATAACAGCCTAATATAACGTCTATAGTACTTTAAATATGTATAAAGTTAGATTACTAACCAAAGACGTTAATTTAATTAGCTCTACGAAATGATAAAAGAATATTGCAAACAAAAATAAAAATAAATCAAAAAATTTACAATAAACAATGTTTATTTCTAGTATTTTGTTTAAAAAGTTGATTTTGACGTCAAAAGGAGTTTTAATACTTTAAAGTAATATTTTTAACGGAAGCTGTTTATTAAATTAGTTTTACGAAATATTAAAATGAAATTATTACAAAAAATCATAATAACTTAAATAATGTACGACAAATAATGTTTATTCGAAGTATTTTGACTTAAACAAACTACTTTGAAGTCAAACGGACTTTTAATACTTTAATACTAATATTTTTATCTGAGAATGATTATTAAATAACCTTTACAAAATATTACAATAATAGTATTACAAAAGTCATAATAACTCAAATATTGAACGATAAACATTATTTATTGCAAATATTTCGTCTGAAACAGCCGATTTTGACGTCAAATAGAGTTAAAATACTTTAAAACTAATATTTTTGACCAAAGAGGTTTTTCAATTAGTTGTATAATATATTACATGAATATTAATACCGTTATTGAAAATAATTCAAATAGTTTGCGATTAAAAAAGGGTTTAACACAAGTATTTTATTAAAATACCCTATTATAACGTCTATATATTTATATATATACATATATATGTCTTATATATATGATAGATACTATATAGAAGATATATATAAGATAGATCTTATATATAGAAGATATATATTATTTATATATCTTCTATATATAACGTCTATATTATATATGCTTTTAATATGTTTAAAGTTAGATTACTATCCAAAGACGTTTATTTAATTAGCTGTACGAAATATTACAAGAATATTATAACCAAAAATCGAAATAAATCAAATTTAGTACGATAAACAATTTTTATTGAAGGTATTTCGTCTTAAACAACCTATTTTGACGTCAAAAAGAGTATTAATACTTTAAAATTAATATTTTAGACCGAAAACCTTTTTTTAAATTAACTTTTGAAAATATTTAATGATATTATTACAGAAAATCATAATAATTTAAATAGTATACGATAAAAAATGTTTAATACAAGTGTTTCGTTATAAACAGCCGAATTTGACGTCAAAAGGAGTTTTAATATTATAAAACTAATGTTTTTAACCGAAAACGTTTATTATATTAACTGTACGAAATATTTCAATAATTCTGATAACTAAAAATTAAAATATCTGAAAAAATGTACGAATAACAATGTTTTTTACAATATTTTCGTCTTAAATAGCCGATTTGAGGTTAAAAGGAGTTTTAATACTTTAAAACTAATGTTTCTAACCGAATAGGTTCAATTAATTAGCTGTATAATATCTTACAAGAATAGTAATAGCAATATTCAAAATAATTCAAATAATATACGATAAAACATTGTTTAATACAAGTGATTTGTTAAAACAGCGTATTATAACGTCTATAAACATTTTATATGTTTAAAGTTAGATTATTAACAAAAGACGTTTATTAAACTAGCTGTACGAAAATTTACCAGAATATTATTACCAAAAATCGAAATAAATCAAATAATATGCGATAAACAATGTTTATTCCAAGTATTTTGTTTAAAAAGCCTTTTTTGACGTCAAAAGGAGTTTTAAAACTTTAAAACTAATGTTTTTGACCGAAGACGTTTATTAAATTTACTGTACGAAATATTTCAATAATATCATAACCAAAAATAGAAATAAATCTTAAACGATGAACAATGTTTAATAAGGTACGATAAACAATGTTTATTGCAAGTATTTGGTCTTAAACAAACAATTTTGACGTCAAAAGGAGTTTTAATACTTTAAAACTAGTATTTTTAACCGAAGATTTTTATTAATTTACCTTTACGAAATATTACAATAATATTAATACCAAAAATCATAATAACTCATATAATCTACGATAAACACTATTATTGCGAGTATTTCGCCTTAAACAGACGATATTGACGTGAAAAAGAGTCTTAATACTTTAAAACTATAAATCTAACCGTATTAGTTTTTTATATTACCTTTACAAAATATTACAACGATATTTTTAAAGAAATCTTAATAACTCAAAAAATGTGCGATAAATAATGTTTATTGCAAGTATTTTGTCTTAAACAGCCTTATTTGTCGTCAAAAGGAGATTTAATACTTTTAAACTAATATTTTTAACCGAAATATTTATTAAATTACCTTTACGAAATATTACAAAAATAGTATAACTAAAAATCGTAAAAACTTTATAATGTACGATAAACAATGTTTATTGCAACTATCTCGTCTTGAATAACCGTTTTTAACGTCAAAAGGAGTTTTAATACTTTAAAATTAATAAATCTTTTTGAAGAGGTTTCGTTAATTAGCTGTATGATATATTATAAGAATATTAATACGATTAACCAAAATAACTTATATAGTGCGCGATGAAAAAGTGTCTAATACAAGTATTTTGCTTCAAACAGTGTAATATAAACTCTAAAGAACTTTAATATGTTCAAAGTTAGATTACTAACAAAAGACGTTTATTTAATTAGCTGTATGAAATATTACAAGAATATTATAACCAAAAATCGAAATAAATCAAATTTGGTACGATAAACAATTTTTATTGGAGGTATTTCGTCTTAATCGTTTTGACGTCAAAAGAAGTTTTAATACTTTTAAAATACCTTTACGAAATATAACATTAAAATTATAACTAAAAATCGTATCAACTAAAAAAATGTACGATATATAATGTTTATCACAAGTATTTCGTTTTAAACAGCCGATTTTGACGTCAAAAAGAGGTTAATAATTCAAAACTAATATTTTCAACGGAAGCCGTTTATTAAAATAGTTCTTCAAAATATTACAATATTATTATTACTAAAAATCAAATTAACTCAATTAATATACGATGAACAATGTTTATTGCAAATATTTCGTCTTAAACAGCTGTTTTGACGTCAAAAGGAGTTTTAATACTTTAAAACTAATATTTTTGACCAACACGTGTGTTTAATTAACTTTACGAAATATTACAATAATATTATAAGAAAAATTTTAAAAAAATCAAAGAATGTACGATACACAATGTTTATTGCAAGTATTCTGTCTTAAATAGCCGATTTTAATGTTAAAGAGAGTTTTAATACTTTAAAACTAATTTCCCTAACACTAGTGGTTTGTTTAATTAGTTGTATAATATATTACAAGAATGTTAATACCATTAATAAAAATAATTCAAATAGTCTGCGAATAAAAAAGGGTTTAACACATGTATGTTATTAAAACACCCTATTATAACGTCATGGTACTTTTAATATGTTTAAAGTTTACATGCTAACCAAAGATGTTTATTAAATTAGCTTTACGAAATATTACAAGAATATTATAACCAAAAATCGAAATAAATCTAATAATGAACGGTAAACAATGTTTATTGCAAGTATTTCGTCTTAAACAGTTGATTTTAACGTCAAAAGGAGTTTTAATACTTTGAAACCAATATCTTTAAGCGCAGAAGATGATTAATTTAGCAGTGTGTTATATTACAAGAATATTAATACAATTAAACAAAATAATTCCATTAGTGTATGATAAAAAAGGCATAACACAAGTATTTTGTTTAAGACAGCTTATTATAACGTCTATAAAACTTTGAATATGTTTAAAATTAGATAACTAACCAAAGACGTTTTTTAAATTAGCTGTACAAAATATTATAAAAAGATTATAACCAAAAATTTAAATAAATCAAATAATGTACGATCAACAATTTTGATTTCAAGTATTTCGTCTTAAATAGCCCATTTTAACGTTAGTAGGAGTTATAATACTTTAAATTGATATCCTAACCGGAGAGGTTTATTAAATTAGCTGTATGATATATTACGAAAATATTAATACGATTAATCTAAATAAATCAAATAGTCTGCGATTAAAAAAGGGTTTAACATAATTAATTAATTAAAACACTCTAAAATAACGTCTGAAGTATTTTTAATTGTTTAAAATTAGATTACTAACCGAGGACGTTTATTTTATTAGCTGGATGAAATATTACTAGAATATTATATCCAAAAATCGAAATAAATTAAATAAGGTACGAAAAACAATGTTTATTGTAGGTATTTTGTCTTAGATAGCCGTTTCTAAAGTTAAAAGGAGTTTTAATACTTTAAAACTAATATTTTTAACCGAAAAGGTTTATTTAATTAGCTGTATGATATATTACAAGAATATTTATATCATTAATCAAAATAATTCTTATAGTGTGCGATTAAAAAAGGGTTTAACATAAGTATTTTATTGAAACACCCTAAAATAACGTCTATTGTACTTAAATATGTCTAAAGTTAGATTACAAACCATGACGTTTATTTAATAAGCTGACGATATATTACAAGAATATTATAACCAAACATCAACATAACTCAAATAATATACGTTAAACAATGTTGAAATAGCCGATTCTAACGTCAAACGGAGTTTTAATACTTTAAAACTAATTATTTTAACAGAAGACGTTTATTAAAAAACTTTTACGAAATATTACAATAATATTATAACAAAAACCATAATAACTCAAATAAAGACCGATAAACAATGTTTATTGCAAGTATTTTATTTAAAAATGCTTTTTATAACGTCAAAAATACTTTTAATATGTTTAAAGTTAGATAACTAACTAAAGACGTTTTTTAAATTAGCTGTTAGAGATATTATAAGAATTTTATAACCAAAAATTGAAATAAATTAAATAATATACGATAAACAATGTTTATTGTAAGTATTTTGTCTTAAATTGCCAATTTTGACATCAAAAGCAGTTTTAATACCTTTGAACTAATTTTTTAACCGAAGACGTTTATTAATTTACTTTTTCGAAATATTACAATTATATTTTCATTAAAAATCATATTAATTTAAATAGTAATAAATATGAAATATTTATTACAAGTATCTCGTCTTAAACAGCCGATTTTGACGTCAATAGGAGTTTTAATACTTTAAAACTAATATTCCTAACCGAAGAGATTTATTAAATTAGCTGTATGATTACAAGAATATTAATACAAATATTTCAAACAAAATTAAATAGTTTACGCTTTAAAAAGGATTCAATACAAGTATTTTATTAAGACAGCCTATTATAAAGTCTATAGTACTTTTAATATGTTTAAAGGTAGATTACAAATCAAAGACGTTATTAAATTAGCTGTACAAAATATAAAAAGGGTATAATAACCAAAAATTGAAATAACTAAAAAAATGTACGATAAACAATGTTTATTGCCAATTTCTCGTCTTCAACATTCTTTTTTGACGTCAAAAGGAGTTTTAATACTTCAAAACTAATATTTTTAACCGAAGACGTTTATTAAATTAACTGTACGAAATATTACGATAATATTATAACAAAAAATTGAAATAACTCAAATAATTTGCGTTAAACAATGTTTATTGTAAGTATTTTATCATAAATAGCCGATTTTAACCTTAAAAGAGTTTTAATACTTTAAAACTAATATTTCTCACTCAATATGTTTATTTAATTAGCTGTATAATATATTACAAGAACATTAATAATATTAATCAAAATTATTCAAATTGCGTACGATAAAAAAGGGTTTATAACAAGTGTTTTTTTTTTAAACAGCCCATATAACGTCTATCGTACTATTAATATGTTTAAAGTTAGATAACTTACCGAAGACGTTTATTAAATTACCTTTACGTAATATTACAATGATATTATTACTATAAATCATAATTATTTAAATAACGCACGATAAAGAATGTGTATTGCAAGTTATTCATCTCAAACAGCCGATTTTGACGTCAAAAAGGTTTTAATACTTTTAAATTTTAAAACGTTTTAATATTTTAAAACCAATATTAGACGTGTATTAAATTAATTGTACAAAATATTACACTATTAGTATAACCAAAAATTGAAATTAATCAAATAATGTACGATTAACAATTTATATTGCAAGTATTCCGTCTTAAACAGCGGATTTTGACGTCAAAACAATTTTTACTATTTCAAAACAAATATTCCTAACCGAAAAGGTTTATATTATTAAATGTATGATAAATTACAAGAATATTTATAGCAATAATCAAAATAATTCAAATAGTGTACGATAAAAAAGGATTTAATACACGTATTTTGTTTAAAAAAACTTATTACAACGTCTATGGTACTTTACATTTGTTTAAAGTTAGATAACTAACCAAAGACGTTTAAAAATTCATCTTTACGAAAAATAACAAGATTATTATAACCAAAAATCGAAATAACTTAACTAATGAACGATAAAGAATGTTTATTGCAGGTATTTCGTCATAAACACCCGTTTTTAACGTTAAAAGGAGTTTAATTAATTTAAAACTAATATTTTTGACCGAAGACGTATATTGAATTAACTTTATGAAATTTTACAATAATACTGTAATTAAAATTGAAATAAGTCAAATAATGTACGATAAACAATATTTGTTGTAAATATTTCGTCTTAAATAGCCGATTTTTACATTAAAAAGAGTTTTAGTACCTTTAAACTAATATTTCTAACCAAAGACGTTTATTTAATTAGATGTACAAACTATTACAAGAATATTATAACCAAAAAACGAAAAAACTCAAATAAAAAACGATAAACAATGTTTAATGCAGATATTTCGTCTTAAACAACCAATTTTGATGTCAAAAGGATTTTTGATACTTTGAAACTAATATTCATAACCGAAGACGTTTTATAAATAATTTTTACGAAATATTAAAATAATTTTATTACAAAAATCACAATAACTCAAATAACCAACGGTAAATAATAAATACTGCAAGTATTTCGTCTTAAATAGTTGATTTTAACATCAAAAGGAATTATAGTACTTTAAAACTAATATTCTTAACCGAAGAGGTATATTAAATTAGCTGTATAATATATTACAAAAAAAATGATACCAATAATCAAATCAATTCAAATAGTGTATGTTAAAAAAGGGTTTAATAAAAGTATTTTGTTTAAAGCAGCCTATTCTAGGGTCTATATTACTTTTAATATGTTCAAAGTTAGATTACTAACCAGAGACGTTAAAAAAATTATTTCTACGAAATATTACAAAAATATTATAACTAGTGATGTACCGGACTCACTATCCGGGTCCGGGTCCGGCCGGATATTGCCATTTTTGTCTGATATCCGGATCCGGCCGGATTCTAATTTGAAAAAAAAGTCCGGATCCGGTTCCGGCCGGATTCTAATTTGAAAAAAAAGTCCGGGTCCGGTTCCGGCCGGAATCTAATTTGAAAAAAAAGTCCGGATCCGGGTCCGGCCGGATCCTAACAGAGATCCGGCCGGACCCGGATCTAGTTAGTAAAAAAGAGCATACTGAAAAGTATTTTTTCAAAAACAAACCCTGTGTAAACTAATAAGAGTCATTTTCGTCTGTTAAAATTAAACACCTACCGTGATTCGCTCATTTTGTACACCTGACTAATTTACATTTGTTTACATTTAAACTATGAAATAAACATTTCATGAAATGCAACTCTTTATTTATGTTGTAAAATTGAAAACTTTGGAATGAATACTTGCATTATTTATTGTTTTAAGTTGAGCTGAGAGAATATTTAGAGTTGTTACGGTTGAATGTACGAGCCAATGAGAGTCATATGACGAAATGTTTCAAACTAAATACTGATGCAACAAAACATCAGAACATGACAGGCAGTTTATATATAAGCAGTTAGTTAGTTTGGTGTGTAGCTTGAAGCAACAAAATATCTTGAACGTTTTTGTGAATGCTTATTGTAAGTAGTGTTTTGTTTTAAAAGTGAATATTTCAACAGGTGTTTAATTATTTAAATTTTTAAGCCAGGTTTAAAGTTTAAAAGTTTATTAAAAATCTTACTGTTTCTTGTTTACTAAAAGTTTTATTTAATTTTTAGTTTTTTTTTAAGTCTTTTGATATAGATCTAAATAACTTCCAGTTTTTAAAGTGTTACCAAAGTAATTAATAATTTTGTATATGCTAGTATTTCTTGTTATGCTTTATATAAAATATTCATCACTCAAAACTGTCGTGTCTGATTATAGAAAGTAGTCTCAGTCAGAATTTAGTATTTGTTAGATATTAATTAAATAAGGTAGGATTTAATTATGATGGGTAGTACTAACAAGTTAAGTGTACCACAATCAGTCCACAAATTTACTAACAAATTGTCAACCTTTGCTAGCTGTTCTACTGATTATTAGATTAAAGCAATTTTTTTCAGTTTTTAAAAACTTATTCTGAGTCAGGCTTGTTTATACTCACTTTAGCTAGATTTATTGACTTAAACAGTGGCAACCCTGCTAGTTTGAAAATTTTTGGGAATTTTAGAAAATCTTGGACTGCCTCAGGCTAGTTTAGTTTTTTATAAAAACTCAGGCTAGTTTTCTTTTAGATTTTGAATGAGTTTGAGCTGATCCAGTTTTCAATATATTGTAATTTCTAGTGTATTTTGTCAAGAACTTGATTTCAGATTTTTAATTGTAAATAACACCTAAATTTGTAAACCTTGTTTGTGGCTAGCTGTTCTACTTATTATTAGATTAAAGTTCTTTTTTTCAGTTTTTAAAAACTCATTCTAACTCAGGCTAGTTTATTCTAGTGATGTACGGGACTCACTATCCGGGTCCGGGTCCGGCCGGATATTGCCATTTTTGTCTGATATCCGGATCCGGCCGGATTCTAATTTAAAAAAAAAGTCCGGATCCGGTTCCGGCCGGACTCTAATTTGAAAAAAAAGTCCGGATCCGGTTCCGGCCGGATTCTAATTTGAAAAAAAAGTCCGGATCCGGTTCCGGCCGGATTCTAATTTGAAAAAAAAGTCCGGATCCGGGTCCGGTACATCACTAATTATAACCAAAAACTGAAATAAATCAAATAATGTACGATAAACATGGTTTAATGCAAGTATTTCGTCTTAATTAGCCGATTTTAACATTAGAATGAATTTTAATACTTTAAAACTGATATTTCTAACCGAAGAGGTTTCTTAATTAGCTGTTTGATATATTTCAAGAATAATAATACCAATAATCAAATGAATTCAAATATTGTACAATAAAAAATGGTTTAATACAAGTATTTCGTTTAAAACAGTCTATTATAACGTCTATAATACTATTAATATGTTTAAAGTTGGATTAATAACCAAAGAGGTTTAATATTTAGCTTAACGAAATAATACAACAATATTATAACTAAAAATCGAAATAATTCAAATAATGTACGATAAACAATGTTTTTGCAAGTTTTTCGTCTTGAACAGCCGATTTTAACGTCAAAAGGAGTTTTAATACTTTAAAACTAATATTTTTAACCAAAGACTTATATTAAAATAGCTGTACGAAATATTACAATAATGCTATAACAAAAAAAACAGCCGTTTTTATGCAAAGAAGTTTTAATACTTTAAAACTAATATTTTTGATCGAAGACATTTATTAAATTAACTGTACGAAATAATACAATAATATTATAACGAAAAATTGAAATAACTCAAATAATGTACGATAAACAAAGTTTGTTGCAAGTATTTCGTCTTAAACAGCCGATTTCTACGTCAAAGAGGTTTAAATACTGTAAAATTTTAAAACGTTTTAACATTTAAAACTAACATTTTTCACCAAAGACGTGAATTAAATTAATTGTACGAAATATTACACTATTAGTATAACCAAAAATTGAATTTAATCAAAAAAACTTTTACAAAATAATACAATAATATTATTACAAAAATCATAATAACTCAAATAATGAACGATAAACAATGTTTATTGCAAGTATTACGTCTTAAACAGTTGAATTTAACGTCAAAAGAAGTTTAAATACTTTAAAACTAATATTTTTGACCGATGAGGTTTTTGAATTAGTTGTATAATATATTACAAGAATATTAATACCATTATTGAAAATTATTCAAATAGTGTGCGATTAAAAAAGGGTTTAACACAAGTATTTTAATAAAACTAACTATTACAAGGTCCCAAAACCTTTTAATATGTTTAAAGTTAGATAACTAACCAAAGACGTTTAATTATTTTGGTGTATGAAATATATCAATAATATTATTACAAAAATCATATTAATTCAAATGACGAACGATAAACAGTGTTTATTGCAAGTATTTCGTCTTAAACAGTTGATTTTAACGTCAAATGGAGTTAAAATACTTTATAACTAATTTTCCTAACCGAAGAGGTTTATTAAATTAGCTGTATAATATATTACAAAAAAAGGAATATCAATAATCAAACCAATTCAAATAGTGTACGATAAAAAAGGGTTTAATAAAAGTATTTTGTTTAAACCAACCTATTATAACGTCAATAGTTCTTTTAAAATGTTTAAAATTTAAATGCAAACCAAAGATGTTTATTAAATTAGCTCTACGAAATATTACAAGAATATTATAACCAAAAATCGAAATATATCAAATAATGCACGATAAACTATGTTTATTGCAAGTATTTCGTCTTAAACAGCCAATTTTAACCTCAAAAGTAGTTTTAATACTTTGAAACTAATATTTTTAAGCGCAGAAGTTGATTTAATTAGCAGTGTGTTATATTACAAAATATTATTACAAAATAATTCCAATAGTGTTTGATAAAAAATATTTTGTTTAAAACAGCCTATTATAACGTTTATAAAACTTTGAATATGTTTAAAGTTAAATAACTAACCAAAGACGTTTTTTAAATTAGCTTTACGAAAAATTATTAAAATATTATTACTGAAAATTAAAATAAATCAAATAATGTACGATTAACATTTTTTATTGCAAGTGTTTCGTCTTAAATAGCCCATTTAAACGTTAAAAGGAATTATAATACTTTAAAATTAATTTTCCTAACCGAAGAGGTTTATTTAATTAGCTGTATGATATATTACAAAAATATTAATACAATTTATCTAAATAATCAGAAAGTGTGCGATTAAAAAAGGGTTTAACATAATTATTTCAAAAAAACACCCTAATATAACGTCTAAAGTACTTTTAATATGTTTGAAATTAGATTACTAACCAAAGACTTTTATTTTATTAGCTGTTTGAAATATTACAAGAATAATATAACAAAAAATTTAAATAAATCAAATTAGGTACGATTAACAATGTTTATTGCCGGTATTTCGTCTTGAACAATCTATTTTGACGTCAAATGGACTTTAAAGACATTAAAACTAATATAATAACCTAAACGTTAATCAAATAAGTTTTTCAAAATAGTACAATAATATTGTTACAAAATCATAATAACTCAATTAATGTACGATAAACTATGTTTATTGCAAGTATATCGTTTAAACAGTTAATTTCAACGTTATAAAAAAAGTTGTAATACTTTGAAACTAATATTCCTAACCGAAGAGGTTTATTTAATTAGCTGTATGATATATTACAAGAAAATTAATAATAACAATCAAATTGATTCCGATAGTGTACGATAAAAAAGGGTCCGTTACAAGTATTTTGTTTATAACAGCCTAATATAACGTCTATAGTACTTTTAATATGTGTAAAGTTAGATTACTAACCAAAGACGTTTAACTAATTAGCTCTGTGAAATAATTAAAGAATATTACAAACAAAATAAAAATAAATCAAAAAATTTACAATAAACAATGTTTATTTCTAGTATTTTGTTTAAAAAGTCGATTTTGATGTCAAAAGGAGTTTTAATACTTTAAAGTAATATTTTTAACGGAAGCTGTTTATCAAATTAGTTTTACGAAATATTACAATAATAGAAATCAAAAATCATAATAACTCGAATATTAAACGATAAACAATGTTTATCGCAAATATTTCGTCTTAAACAGCCGATTTTGACGTCAAAAATAGTTTAAATACTTTAAAACTAATATTTATGACCGAAAGGTTTTTTAATTAGCTGTATGATATATTACAAGTAAATTAATACCAATAATTAAATTAATACAAATAGAATACGATAACAAAGGGTTTAAAACAAGTATTTTGTTGAAAACAGCAAATTCTAACGTCTATAGAACTTTTAATAAGTTTAAAGTTAGACTACTAACAAAATATGTTTATTAAACTAGTTGTAAGAAATATTTAAAGAGTTTTACAATCAAAAATCGAAATAAATCAAATAATATACGATAAACAATGTTCATTGCAAGTAATTTGTCGTAAACAAATAATTTTTACGTCAAAGGAATTTTAATACCTTCAAACTAATATTTTTAACCAAAGACGTTTAATAAATTACCTTTACAAAATATTACCAGAATATTGTAGCCAAAAATCGAAATAACATCAATAATGTACGATAAACAATGTTTATTCTAAGTATTTCGTCTTAAACAGTCTTTTTTGACGTCAAAAGAAGTTTTTATACTTTGAAACTAATATTTTTGACCGAAGACGTTTAATTAATATACTGTACGAAAGTTTTAAATAATATTATAACAAAAAATTAAAACAACTCAAATTATTTAAGATAAACAATGTTTATTGCCAGTATTTTTTTTTTAATAGCCGATTTCAACTTTAAAAGGAGTTTTAATACTTTAAAACTAATATTCCTAACCGAAGAGGTTTAATTAATAAGCTGTATGATATATTACAAGAATCTTTATACCAATGATAAAATTGATTTAAATAGTGTACGATAAGATAGGGTTTAATACAAGTATTTTGTTTGAAACTGCATATTATAACGTCAATAATATTATTAATACGTTTAAAGTTAGATTACTAACAAAAGATGTTTATTAGATTAGCTGTACGAAATATTACAAGAAAGTTATAACTTAAAATCGAAAAAAATCAAATAATGTACGATAACCAATGTTTACTCCAAGTATTTCGTCATAAACAGCCGATTTGACGTCAAAAAGAGTTTTATTACTTTAAAATTTATTTTTTTAATCGAAAAATTTTATTAAATTAGCTTTACGAAATATTATATTTATATTATAATCTATAGTTGAAATAAATCAAAAAGTGTAAAATAAACAATGTTAATTGCAAGTATTTCGTTCTTAAACAGCCTTTTTTGATGTCATAAGGAGTATTAATACTTTAAAATTAAAATTTTAGACCGAAAACACATATTGGATTAACTTTACGAAATATTTAATGATAGTATAACAGAAAATCATAATAATTCAAATAGTATACGATAAATAACGTTTATCACAAGTATTTCGTTATAAACAGCCGAATTCGACGTCGAAAGGAGTTTTAATATTTTAAAACTAATGATTTTAACTGAAGACGTTTATTATATTAACTGTACGAAATATTTCAATAATATGATAACTAAAAATTAAAATAGCTGAAATAATGTACGAATAACAATGTTTATTGCAAGTTTTTCGTCTTAAATAGCCGACTTGAGGTTAAAAGGAGTTTTAATACTTTAAAACTAATATTTCTAACCGAATAGGTTCATTTAATTAGCTGTATAATATCTTACAAGAATAGTAATAACAATATTCAAAATAATTCAAATAATATACGATAAAAAAGAGTTAAATACAAGTGATATGTTAAAACAGCGTATTATAACGTCTATAGAACATTTTATATGTTTAAAGTTAGATTATTAACAAAAGACGTTCATTAAATTAGCTGTACGAAATTTTACCAGAATATTATTACCAAAAATCGAAATAAATCAAATAATATGCGATAAACAATGTTTATTCCAAGTATTTTGTTTAAAAAGCCTTTTTTGACGTCAAAAGGAGTTTTAAAACTTTAAAACTAATGTTTTTGACCGAAGACGTTTATTAAATTTACTGTAAGAAATATTTCAATAATATCATAACCAAAAATAGAAATAAATAATATAAGGTACGTTAAACAATGTTTATTGCAAGTATTTCGTCTTAAACAAACAATTTTGACGTAAAAAGGAGTTTTAATACTTTAAAACTGGTATTTTTAACCGACGACTTTTATTAAATTACCTTTACGAAATATTACAATAATAATAATACCAAAAATCATAATAACTCATATAATCTACGATAAACACTATTTATTGCAAGTATTTCGTCTTAAACAGACGATATTGACGTTAAAAAGAGTCTTAATACTTTAAAACTAAAAATCTAATCGTATTAGTTTTTTATATTACCTTTACAAAATATTACAATGATATTTTTAAAGAAATCTTAATAACTCAAAAAATGTGCGATAAATAATGTTTATTGCAAGTATTTCGTCTTAAACAGCCTTATTTGACGTATTTTTTTTAAAAAAGGCCTATTATAACGTTTATAAAAGTTTTAATATGTTTAAAGTTAGATTACTAACGAAATACATTTATTAATATAGCTGTTATTACAATAATATTATAACCAAAAATCGAAATAAATCAATTAATCTACGATAAACAATGTTTATTTCAAGCAATTCGTCTTAGACAACCGAATTTAACGTCAGAAGGAGTTTTAAAACTTTGTAACTAATAATTTTAAGCGCAGAACTTTATTAAATTACCTTTACGAAATATTAAAATAATATTATAACAAAATATCTTAAATACCTCAAATAATGTACGATTAACGACGATTATTGCAAGTATTCCGTCTCAAACAGCCGATTTTGACGTCAAATGGTGTTTTAATACTTTAAAACTAATATTCCCAACCGAAGTAATTTATTTAATTAGCTGTACTATATATTGCAAAAATATTAATACCTATAATCAAAATAATCCAATTAGTGTAAGATAATAAAGAATTTGATACAAATATTTAGTTTAAAACAGCCTATTATAATGTCTATAATTCATTTAATATGTTTAAAGGTAGATTACTAATTAAAGACGTTATTAAATTAAGTGTATGAAATATTACAAGAATATTATAACTAAAAGTCGAAAAACTTAAAAAATGTACGATAAACAATGTTTATTGCAAGTATTTCGTCTTAAACAACCTATTTTGACGTCAAAAGAAGTTTTAATACTTTAAAAATAATATTTCTAACCGATGACCTTTATTAAATTACCTTTACGAAATATTACAATAAGATTATTAACAAAAATCATAATATTTTGAAAAAATGAACGATAAATAATGTTTTATCAAAGTATTTCGTCTTCAATAGCCGATTTTGATGTCAAAAGGAGTTTTGATACTTAAAAACTAATACTCCTAACTGAATAGGTTTATTTGATTAGTTGTATGATATATTACAAGAATATTTATACAAATCATCAAAAAAGTTCAAATAGTGTACAATAAAGAATGTTCAATACTAGTATTTTGTTTAAAACAGCTTATTATAACGTCTATAGTACTGTTAATATGTTTAAAGGTAGATTACTAACCAACGACGTTTATTGAATTTGCTGTATGAAATATTACAAAAATATTGTAACTAAAAATCGAAGTAACTCAAATATGGTACGATAAACAATGTTTATAGCAAGTATTTCGTCTTTTTCAAGCTATTTTGACGTCAAAAGGAGTTTTAATATTTTAAAACTAATATTTTTAACCGAGGACTTTTATTTAATAAATTTTATGAAATATTACAAAAACATTTTTACAATAAATCGTAATAACTCAAATAAATGCACAATAAACAATGGTTATTGCAAGTATTTCGTTTTATACAATTGACTTTGACGTCAAAGGAGTTATAATATTTTAAAACTATTATTCCTAACCAAATAGGTTTATTCAATTAGCTGTATGATATATTAGAATAATATTAATACCAATAATCATATTAATTCAAATACAGTACGATAAAACTTGGTTTAATACAAGTATTTTGTCTAAAACAGCCTATTATAACGTCTATAGTACTATTTATATGTTTGAAGTTATATTACTAACCGCTGACGTTTATTGAATTACCTTAACGAAATATTACAATGATAATATTACTAAAAATCATGATAGTTTTTATAATGTACGTTAAATAATGTTTATCACAAGTATTTCGTCTTAAACAACTGATTTTGACGTCAAAATGATTTTCTATACTTTAAAACTAACATTTTTTAGTGAAGACATTTATTAAAATAATTTTACAAAATATTACAATACTATTATTACCAAAAATCTAAATAACTCAATTAATGTACGAAAACGATGTTTATTACAAATATTTTGTCTTAAACAGCCAATTTTGACGTCAAAAGTATGTTTAATACTGTAAATAATTATTCCTAACTGAAAATGTTTAATTAATGAGCTGTATGATGTATTACAAAATTATTAATCCCAATAATCAAAATAAATCAAATATTTTACGATAAAAAAGGGTTTAATACAAGTATCTTATTTAAAACAGCCTTTTTTAACGTCGAAATACTTTTAATATTATTAAAACAAGATTACTAACCAAAGACGTTTGTTCAATAAGCTGTACGAAATAATACAATTATATTATAACCAAAAATCGTATTAAATCAAATAATGTACGATTAACAATCTTTATTGCAAGTATTTAGTACTAAACAGCTGATTTAGATGTCAAAAGGAGTTTTAATACTTTAAAGCTAATATTTTTAACAGTAAAAGTTTTTTTAAATACCTTTACAAAATATAACATTAAAATTATAACTAAAAATCAGACTAACTAAAAAAACGTACGATAAATAATGTTCACAAGTATTTCGTTTTAAACAGCCGATTTTGACGTCAAAAAGAGGTTAATAACTTAAAAATAATATTTTAAACGGAAGCCAAAACTTAAAAACTAATATTGCTAACCGAAGACGTTTATTTAATTAGTTGTTTGATATATTACAAGAGTATTAATAGCAATATACATAATAATTCAAAAAGTGTACGATAAAAAAGGGTTTAATACAAGTATTTTGTTTAAAACAGCCAATTATAACGTCTATAGTGATTTTAATACATTTAAAGTTAGATTACTAACAAAAGACTTTATTAAATTAGCTGTACGAATTATTAAAAAAAACATTATAACGAAAATTGAAATAAATCAAATAATGTACGATAAACAATGTTTGTCGCAAGTATTTCGTCTTAAACAGCCGATTTTGATGTCAAAAAGAAATTTATTACTTTGAAACTAATATTTTTTACGAAAGACGTTTTTTTAATTAACTGTATGATATATTACAAGAATATTTATATCAATAATAAAAATAATTCAAATAGTGTACGATAAAAAGGGTTTAATACAAGTATTTTGTTTAAAACATACGATTTGACGTCAAAAGAGTTTTAATACTTTAAAACTAATATTTTTGACCGAAGCTGTTTATTTTTCATCTGTACGAATTATTACAATAAAAATTGACTTAAAATTAAAATGACTCAAATAATGTAAGATAAACGATGTTTACTGCCAGTCTTTTGTCTTCAATAGCCGATGTTAACGTTAAAAAGAGTTTTAAAACATTAAAACTAATAATTCTTTCCAAAAAGCTTTATTTAATCAGCTGTATTATAAACTACTAAAAGTTATTTACCATTAATCGATGTAATTTAAATATTGTACGCTAAAAAATGTTTTAATACAAGTATTTTATTTAAAACAGCCGATTATAACGTCTTAAGTACTTTTCATAGGTTTAATGTTAGATTACTAACCAAAGATGTTTATTAAATTAGCTTTACGAAATATTCCAAAAATATTCATACCAAAAATAAAATTAATTAAAATAATGTATGATAAACAATGCTTATTGAAAGTATTTCGTCCTAAACAGCCGATTTTGACGTCAAAAAGAGTTTCAACACTTTTAAACTAATATATTTAACTAAAGACGTTTAAAAAATTACCTTTAAGAAATATTGCAAGAATGTTATAACGAAAAATAACAATAACTCAAATATTGTACGATAAACAATGTTTATTGCAATTATTTTGTCTTAAAACAGACGATTTGACTTCAAAAGGAGTTTTAATACTTTAAAACTAATATTTATAACCGAAAAGGTTTATTTAATTAACTGTATGATATAACACAAGAAATAATACCAATATTCAAAATAGTTTAAATAATGCACGATAAAAAAACGTTTAATACAAGTATTTTGTTTAAAACAGCGTATTATAACATCTCTAGTACTTTTAATATGTTTAAAATTAGATTACTAACGAAAGACGTTTTTTAAATTACCTCTACGATATATTACAAGAATGTTATAACTGAAAATTAAAATAAAAAAAATAATGTACAAAAAACAATGTTTTTTGCAAGTATTTCGTCTTAAACAACTCATTTTGACGT
Source organism: Thalia democratica (assembly GCF_965202585.1). NCBI lineage: Eukaryota > Metazoa > Chordata > Thaliacea > Salpida > Salpidae > Thalia > Thalia democratica. Next base: position 12,434,611 of record NC_139172.1, read on the forward strand.
CAAAAGGAATTTTAATACTTAAAAACTATTTTTTTTAACTGAAGACGTTTATTTAATTATCTTTAGAAAATATTAAAATAATATTATTACCAAAAATCATAATAATCTAAATAGTGTACGATAAATAATGTTTAACAAAATTATTTCGTCTTAGACAGCCGATTTTGACGTCTCAAGGTGTTTTAATACTTTAAAACTGATATTCCTAACCGTAGAAGTTTTTTCAGTTACCTTTACGAAATAATATTGTTAATACTAAAAATCATAAAAATTTCAATAGTGTGCAATAAAAAAGGGTTTAATACAAGTATTTTTTTAAACAGGCCTATTATAACGTCTATAGAACTTTTAATATGTTTAAAGTTGATTACTAACGAAATACATTTATTAATATAGCTGTTATTACAATAATATTATAACCAAAAATCGAAAAAAATCAATTAGTGCACGGTAAACAATGTTTATTGCAAGTAATTCGTCTTAAACAATTGATTTACGTCAAAAGGAGTTTTAATACTTTGAAACTAATAATTTTAAGCGCAGAACCTTACTAAATTACCTTTACAAAGTATTAAAATAATATTATAACAAAATATCTAAAATACCTCAAATAATGTACGATTAACGACGATTATTGCAAGTATTCCGTCTTTAACAGCTGATTTTGACGTCAATGGAGTTTTAAAACTTAAAAACTAACATTTCTAACCGAAGAGGTTGATTTAATTAGCACTGTATTATATTACAAGAATATTAATATAGTTAAACAAAATAATTCAAATAGTGTATGATAAAAAAGGGTTTAATACAAGTATTTTGTTTAAAACAGCGTATTATAACATCTCTAGTACTTTTAATATGTTTAAAATTAGATTACTAACGAAAGACGTTTTTTAAATTACCTCTACGATATATTACAAGAATGTTATAACTGAAAATTAAAATAATAAAAATAATGTACAAAAAACAATGTTTTTTGCAAGTATTTCGTCTTAAACAACTCATTTTGACGTCAAAAGGAATTTTAATACTTAAAAACTATTTTTTTTAACTGAAGACGTTTATTTAATTATCTTTAGAAAATATTAAAATAATATTATTACCAAAAATCATAATAATCTAAATAGTGTACGATAAATAATGTTTAACAAAATTTAGTAAGCCGATTTTGACGTCTCAAGGTGTTTTAAAACTTTAAAACTGATATTCCTAACCGTAGAAGTTTTTTCAGTTACCTTTACGAAATAATATTGTTAATACTAAAAATCATAAAAATTTCAATAGTGTACAATAAAAAAGGGTTTAATACAAGTATTTTTTTAAACAGGCCTATTATAACGTCTATAAACTTTTTATATGTTTAAAGTTAGATTACTAACGAAATACATTTATTAATATAGCTGTTATTACGATAATATTATAACCAAAAATCGAAAAAAATCAATTAGTGCACGATAAACAATGTTTATTGCAAGTAATTCGTCTTAAACAACCGATTTACGTCAAAAGGAGTTTTAATACTTTGAAACTAATAATTTTAAGCGCAGAACCTTACTAAATTACCTTTACAAAATATTAAAATAATATTATAACAAAATATCTAAAATACCTCAAATAATGTACGATTAACGACGATTATTGCAAGTATTCCGTCTTTAACAGCTGATTTTGACGTCAATGGAGTTTTAAAACTTAAAAACTAACATTTCTAACCGAAGAGGTTGATTTAATTAGCACTGTGTTATATTACAAGAATATTAATATAGTTAAACAAAATAATTCAAATAGTGTAGGATAAAAAAGGGTTTAATACAAGTATTATGTTTAAAACAGCCTATTATAACGTATATAAAACTTTAAATATGTTTAAATTTAGATAACTAACCAAAGACGTTTTTTAAATTAGCTGTAGAAAATTTTATAAGATTATTATAACCAAAAATCGAAAAAAAATCAAATATTATACGATAAACAATGTTTATTATAAGTATTTTGTCTTATTCGGCCTTTTTTGACGTTAAATGGATATTTAATACTATAAAACTTTAAATTTTAACAGAAGACGTATATTAAATATTTTTTACGAAATATTACAATGATATTATAACCAAAAATTAAAATAAATCAAAAAATGTACGATAAACAATTTTAATTGCAAGTGTTTTGTCTTAAATAGCCGATTTTAACGTTTAAAGGAGTTTTAATATTTTAAAACTAATATTCATAACCGTAGAGGTTATTTTAATTAGCAGTGTCTTATATTACAAGTGTATTAATACATATAAACAAAATAATTCAAATATAGTATGATATAAAGGGTTTTATACAGGTACTTTGTTTAAAACAGCCTATAATAACGTCTATACAAATAGTGAACGATATATAATGTTTATTACAAGTATTTCGTCTTAAATAGCCGAATTTGACGTCAAATGGAGTTTTAATACTTTAAAACTGATATTCCCAACTAAAGTAATTTATTTAATTAACTGTACTATATATTACAAAAATATTAATACCTATAATCAAAATAATTGAAATAGTGTACGATAATAAAGAATTTGATACAAGTATTTTGTTTAAAAGAGCCTATTATAATGTCTATATTTCTTTTAATAAGTTTAAAGGTAGATTACTAATTAAAGACGTTATTAAATTAATTGTATGAAATATTACAAGAATATTATAATTAAAAATCGAATCAACTTAAAAATTGTACGATAAAGAATGTTTATTGCAATGTTTCGTCTTAAACAACCTATTTTGACGTAAAAAGAAGTTTTAATACTTTAAAAATAATATTTCTAACCGATGACTTGTATTAAATTACTTTTACGAAATATTACAATAATATTATTAACAAAAATCATAATATTTTGAAAAAGTGAACGATAAATAATGTTTTATCAAAGTATTTCGTCTTCAATAGCCGATTTTGATGTCAAAAGGAGTTTTGATACTTTAAAACTAATACTCCTAACCTAATAGGTTTATTTGATTAGTTGTATGATATATTACAAGAATATTTATACAAATCATCAAAAAAGTTCAAATAGTCTACGATAAAAGGTGTTCAATACTAGTATTTTGTTTAAAACAGCTTATTATAACTTCTATAGTACTTTTAATATGTTTCAATGTAGATAACTAACCAAAGACGTTTATTAAATTAGATGTATGAATTATTACGAAAATATTATAAGCAAAAATCGAAATAACTCAAAAAAAGTACGATAGCCAATGTCTATACTAAAAATTTCGTCTTAAACAGCCGATTTTGACGTCAAAAAGAGTTTTAATAATTTAAAACTAATATTTCTAACCGAAGACGTTTATTAAATTACCTTTATGAAATATTATAATAAAATTATTACCAAAAATCATAAAAACTAAAATAAGTCACGATAAATAACGTTTTATCAAAGTATTTCGTCTTCAATAGCAAATTTTTACGTCAAAAGGAGTATTAATACTTTAAAACCAATATTTCTACCCGAATAGGTATATATAATTAGCTGTATGATATATTACAAGAATATTTATACAAATCATCAAAAAAGTTCAAATAGTGTACGATAAAGAAGGGTTCAATACTAGTATTTTGTTTAAAACAGCTTATTATAACGTCTATAGTACTTTTAATATGTTTAAAGGTAGATTACTAACCGACGAAGTTTATTAAATTAGCTGTATGAAATATAACAAAAATATTGTAACCAAAAATCGAAATAATTTAAATATGGTACGATAAACAATGTTTATAGCAAGTATTTCGTCTTTTTCAAGCTATTTTGACGTCAAAAGGAGTTTTGATACTTTAAAACTAATATTTTTATCCGAGGACTTTTATTCAATAACTTTTATGAAGTATTACAAAAACATTTTTACAATAAATCGTAATAACTCAAATAATGTACAATAAACAATGGTTATTGCAAGTATTTCGTTTTAAACAATTGACTTTGACGTCAAAGGAGTTATAATACTTTAAAACTATTATTCCTAACCGAAGAGGTTTGTTTAATTAGCTGTATGATTTATTACAAGAATATTAATACCAATAATCATATTAATTCAAATAGTGTACGATAATCTTGGTTTAATACAAGTAATTTGTCTAAAACAGCCTATTATAACATCTATAGTACTATTAATATGTTTGAAGTTAGACTACTAACCGACGACGTTTATTGAATTACCTTAACGAAATATTACAATGGTAATATTACTAAAAATTAGAATAGTTTAAATAATGTACGTTAAATGATGTTTATCACAAGTATTTCGTCTTAAACAACTGATTTTGACGTCAAAAGGAGTTTTAATACTTTAAAACTAACATTTTTTAACGAAGACGTTTATTAAATTAGTTTTACAAAATATTACAATACTATTATTACTAAAAATCTAAATAACTCAATTAATGTACGATAAACGATGTTTATTGAAAGTATTCCGTCTTAAACAGCCAATTTTGACGTCAAAAGCATGTTTAATACTGTAAATTAATATTCCTAACTGAAAATGTTTAATTAATTAGCTGTATGATATATTACCAGATTATTAATCCAAAAAATCAAAATAAATCAATTAGTTTACGATAAATAAAGGTTTAATACAAGCATCTTATTTAAAACAGCCTTTTATAATACTTTTAATATTTATAAAACTAGTTTACTAACCACAGACGTTTGTTCAAAAAGCTGTACAAAATATTACAAGTATATTATAACCAAAAATCGAAATAAATCAAATAATGTACTATTAACCATCTTTATTGCAAGTATTTAGTCTTAAACAGCTGATTTAGACGTCGAAAGAAGTTTTAATACTTTAAAACTAAAATTTTTAACCGTAAAAGTTTTTTAAAATATCTATACGAAATATAACATTAGAATTATAACTAAAAATCGTATCAACTAAAAAAATGCACGATATATAATGTTAATCATAAGTATTTCGTTTTCAACAGCCGATTTTGACGTCAAAAAAAGGTTAATAATTTAAAACTAATTGTTTCAACGAAAGCCGTTTATTAAAATAGTTTTTCAAAATATTACAAAACTAGTATTACCAAAAACCAAAATAACTCTATTAATATACGATGAACAATGTTTATTGCAAATATTTCGTCTTAAACAGCTGTTTTGACGTCAAAAGGAGTTTTAATACTTTAAAACTAATATTTTTGACCAAAACGTGTATTTAATTAACTGTACGAATTATTACAATAATATTATAATCAAAAATTTCAAAAAAATTAAAGAATGTACGATACACAATGTTTATTGCAAGTATTCTGTCTTAAATACCCGATTTTAAAGTTTAAGAGAGTTTTAATACTTTAAAACTAATTTCCCTAACCGAAGAGGTTTATTTAATTAGTTGTATAATATATTACAAGAATGTTAGTACCATTATTGAAAATAATTCAAATAGTGTGCGAATAAAAAAGGTTTAACACAAGTATTTTATTAAAACACCCTATCATAACGTCAAGAGTACTTTTATTATGTTTAAAATTAGATTACTAACCAACGACGTTTCTTTAATTAGCTTATTGAAACATTATAATAATATTATTACAAAAACCATAATAACTCAAATAATTAACGATAAACAATGTTTATTGCAAGTATTACGTCTTAACAAGCCGATTTTGACGTCAAATGGCGTTATAATACTTTTAAACTAATATTTCTAACCGAGGGTTTTATTTAATTAGCTGTATGATATATTACAATAATATTAATACCAAAAATCAAATTAATTAAACTTTTGTATGATAAAAAAGGTTTAAATACAAGTATTTTGTTTAAAACAGCCAATTATAACGTCTATAGTATTTTTAATACGTTTAAAGTTAGATTACTAACAAAAGACTTTATTGAATTAGCCGACGAAATATTAAATAAACATTATAACGAAAAATTGAAATAAATTAAATAATGTACGATAAACAATGTTTGTCGCAAGTATTTTGTCTTAAACAGTTGATTTTAACGTCAAAAGGAGTTTTAATACTTTTAAACCAATATTTTTAAGCGCAGAAGTTGATTAATTTAGCAGTGTGTTATATTACAAAAATATTAATAGAATTAAAAAAAATAATTCCATTAGTGTATGATAAAAAAGGCATAACACAAGTATTTTGTTTAAAACAGCTTATTATAACGTCTATAAAACTTTGAATATGTTTTAAATTAGATAACCAACCAAAGACGTTTTTTAAATTAGCTGTAGAAAATATTATAACCAAAAATTGAAATAAATCAAATAATGTACGATCAACAATTGTTATTGCAAGTGTTTCGTCTTAAATAGCCCATTTTAACGTTAGTAGGAGTTATAATACTTTAAAATTGATTTCCTAACCGGATAGGTTTATTTAATTAGCTGTATGATATATTACGAAAATATTAATACAATTAGTCTAAATAAATCAAATAGTGTGCAATTTAAAAGGGTTTAACATAATTAATTAATTAAAACACCCTAATATATCTTCTAAAGTATTTTTAATTGTTTAAAATTAGATTACTAACCGAGGACGTTTATTTTATTAGCTGGATGAAATATTACTAGAATATTATATCCAAAAATCGAAATAAATTAAATAAGGTACGAAAAACAATGTTTATTGTAGGTATTTTGTCTTAGATAGCCGTTTCTAAAGTTAAAAGGAGTTTTAATACTTTAAAACTAATATTTTTAACCGAAAAGGTTTATTTAATTAGCTGTATGATATATTACTAGAATATTTATACCATTTATCAAAATAATTCATATAGTGTGCGATTAAAAAAGTGTTTAACATAAGTATTTTATTGAAACACCCTATTATAACGTCTATTGTACTTAAATATGTCTAAAGTTAGATTACAAACCAAAGACGTTTATTGAATAAGCTGACGATATATTATAAAAATACTATAACTAAACATCAACATAACTCAAGTAATATACGTTAAACAATGTTTAGATAGCCGATTCTAACGTCAAATGGAGTTTTAATACTTTAAAACTAATTATTTTAACAGAAGACGTTTACTAAATAACTTTTACGAAATATTACAATAATATTATTACATAAACCATAATAACTCAAATAAAGACCGATAAACAATGTTTATTGCAAGTATTTTATTTAAAAATGCTTTTTATAACGTCAAAAATACTTTAAATATTTTTAAAGTTAGATAACTAACAAAAGACATTTTTTGATTAGCTGTTAGAGATATTATAAGAATTTTATAACCAAAAATTGAATTAAATTAAATAATATACGATAAACAATGTTTATTGAAAGTATTTTGTCTTAAATTGCCAATTTTGACATCAAAAGCAGTTTTAACACCTTTGAACTAATTTTTTTAACCGAAGACGTTTATTAATTTACTTTTTCGAAATATTACAATTATTCTTTTATTAAAAATCATATTAATTTAAATAGTAAACAATATATAATGTTTATTACAAGTATCTCGTCTTAAACAGTTGATTATGACGTCAAAAAAAGTTTTAATACTTTAACACTAATATTCCTAAACGAAGAGATTTATTAAATTAGTTGTATGATTACAAGATTATTAATACAAATATTTAAAATAAAATTAAATAGTTTACGATAAAAAAGGATTTAATACAAGTATTTTATTAAGACAGCCTGTTATAACGTCTATAGTACTTTTAATATGTTTAAAGGTAGATTACAAATCAAAGACGTTATTAAATTAGCCTTACAAAATATAAAAGGGTATTATAACCAAAAATCGAAAAAACTAAAAAAATGTACGATAAACAATGTTTATTGCCAATTTCTTGTCTTCAACATTCTATTTTTCCGTCAAAAGGAGTTTTAATACTTCAAAACTAATATATTTAACCGAAGACGTTTATTAAATTAACTTTACGAAATATTACGATAATATTATAACAAAAAATTGAAATAACTCAAATAATTTGCGTTAAACAATGTTTATTGTAAGTATTTTACTATAAATAGCCGATTTTAATATTAAAAGAGTTTTAATACTTTAAGACTAATATTTATCACTCAATATGTTTATAAAATTAGCTGTATGATATATTACAAGAATATTAATAATATTAATCAAAATAATTCAAATTGCGTAAGATAAAAAAGGGTTTGTAACAAGTATTTTTTTAAGACAGCCCATATAACGTCTATCGTACTATTATAATATTTAAAGTTAGATAACTTACCGAAGCAATTACTAAATTACCTTTACGTAATATTACAATGATAATATTACTAAAAATCATAATAATTTGAATAACGCACGATAAAGAATGTGTATTGCAAGTAATTCATCTTAAACAGCCGATTTTGACGTCAAAAAGGTTTTAATACTTTAAAATTTTAAAACGTTTTAACATTTTTAAACTAATATTTTTGACCACAGACGTGTATTAAATTAATTTTACGAAATATTACATTATTAATATAACCAAAAATAAAAATTAATCAAATAATGTACGATTAACAATTTATATTGCAAGTATTCCGTCTCAAACAGCGGATTTTGACGTCAAAACGATTTTTACTACTTCAAAACAAATATTCCTAACCGAAAAGGTTTATATTATTAAATGTATGATAAATTACAAAATTATTTATAGCAATAATCAAAATAATTCAAATAGTGTACGATAAAAAAAGGTTTAATACACGTTTTTTTTTTAAATAACTTATTATAACGTCTATGGTACTTTACATATGTTTAAAGTTAGATAACTAACCAAAGACGTTTAAAAATTCATCTCTACGAAAAATTACAAGATTAATATAACCAAAAATCGAAATAACTTAAATAATATACGATAAAGAATTTTTATTGCAGGTATTTCGTCATAAACACCCGTTTTTAACGTTAAAAGGAGTTTAATTACTTTAAAACTAATATTTTTGACCGAAGACGTATAATGAAATAACTTTATGAAATTTTACAATAATATTATAACCATAAATCGAAATAAGTCAAATAATGTACGATAAGCAATATTTGTTGTAAGTATTTCGTCTTAAATAGCCGATCTTACATTAAAAAGAGTTTTGGTACCTTAAAACTAATGTTTCTAACCAAAGACGTTTATTAAATTAGATGTACAAACTATTACAAGAATATTTTAACCAAAAAACGATAAAACTTAAATAAAAAACGATAAACAATGTTTAATGCAGATATTTCGTCTTAAACAACCAATTTTGATGTCAAAAGGAGTTTTAATACTTTGAAACTAATATTCATAACCGAAGACTTTTATTAAAAAATTTTAACGAAATATTAAAATAATTTTATTCCAAAAATCACAATAACTCAAATAACCAACGATAAACAATAAATACTGCAAGTATTTCGTCTTAAATAGTTGATTTTAACGTCAAAAGGAGTTATAATACTTTAAAACTAATATTCCTAACCGAAGAGGTTTATTAAATTAGCTGCATAATATGTTACAAAAAAAGTGATAACAGTAATCAAATCAATTCAAATAGTGTATGATAAAAGTGTTTAATAAAAGTATTTTGTTAAAAACAGCCTATTCTAACGTCTATATTACTTTTAATATGTTTAAAGTTAGATTACTAACCAAAGACGTTTAATAAATTATTTCTACGAAACATTACAAAATATTATAACCAAAATTAAAATAAATCAAATAATGTACTTAATTAGCCGATTTTAACATTAGAATGAATTTTGATACTTTAAAACAGATATTTCTAACCGAAGAGGTTTCTTAATCAGCTTTTTGATATAATTCAAGAATATTAATACCAATAATCAAATGAATTCAAATATTGTACAATAAAAAATGGTTTAATACAAGTATTTTGTTGAAAACAGTCTATTATAACGTCTATAATACTATTTAATATGTTTAAAGTTAGATTAATAACCAAAGAGGTTTAATAAATTAGCTCTACGAAATAATACAACAATATTAAAACTAAAAATCGAAATAGTTTAAATAATGTACAATAAACGATGTTTTTGCAAATTTTTCGTCTTAAACTGCCGCTTTTGACGTTAAAAGAAGTTTTAATCTTTAAAATTAGTATTTTAAACCAAATAAGTTTATTAAATTACCTTTACAAAATACTACAATTATATTATTACTAAAAATCATAATAATTTAAAGAATGCACGATAAAGAATGTGTATTGCAAGTATTTCGTCTTAAACAGCCGATTTTGACGTCAAAGAAGTTATAACACTTGAAAACTAATATTTTTGATTAAAGAGGTTTTTTAATTAGTCGTATAATATATTACAAGAATATTAATACCATTATTGAAAATAATTCAAATAGTGTGCGATTAAAAAAGGGTTTAACACAAGTATTTTATTTAAATACCCTATTATAACGTCTAGAGTACTTTAAATATGTTTAAAGTTAGATTACTATCCAAAGACGTTTATTTAATTAGCTGTATGAAATATTTAGTTATAATATTTTTGTAACATTTAGTACAGCTAGTTTAATAAACGTCTTTTAATAGTAATCTAATTTTAAACAAATTAAAAGTACTATAAAAGTTTTATAATATGCATTTTAAAGAAAATACTTGTATCAAACCCTATTTTATCGTACACTATTTGAATTAATTTTATTATTGGTATTAAGATTCTCGTAATAAATCAAACTGCTAATTAAATAAACCTCTTCGGTTAGGAATATTAGTTTTAAAGTATTATAAATCCTTTTGACGTCAAAATCGACTATTGAAAGAAAAATACTGGCAATAAATATTGTTTATCTTACATTATTAGACTTATTTTAATTTTTTGTTAAAATATTATTGAAATATATCATACAGCTAATAAATTAAACCTCTTCGGTTAAGAATATTAGTTTTTAAGTATTAAAAATCCTTTTGACGTCAAAATCGGCTGTTTATGACGAAATACTTGTGATAAACATCATTTATCGTACACTATTTGAACTATTTAGTTTTTAGTAGTAATATCATTGTAATATTTCGTAAAGGTAATTCAATACGTCTTTTGTTAGTAATCTGATTTTAAACACATTAAAAGTACTGTAAACGTGTTATAATATGCAGTTTCAAACAAAATACTTGTGATAAATTTTTAAAATTTTAATACAATAGAATGTTTCACTCGTTTAAAAAAACGAGATCTTCAGTTGTTTAAAATCTGTAAAAATTTATGTGATAACAAGTAGGAAGACATTAGGCTAAACTTGAAATAAAAGAAGTTAAAAAGAAAAAATGTATAACAAAAACTGAGTAAAATCTAATTAAAACCTATAGTTTAAAGTTACTAGCGTATGATGATTTTATGTTGCTAGGCTAAATTTAGGAAAATGCACGTTACTTAATAATTATACAATCTTAAAACTTAATAAAAAAAAAAATTATACAATAAAATATAATTCTACTAACATTTAGTGGCCTTGTGAAATCTTTAGATAACTAACAAAGAAAAACATCTCTTTAACTAAACCTTTAAGTTAAGTTTACTCGTTTAAAAAAAAGTTTGGCTATTGTATTATGACGTAATTATATATTGGTTTAAATACTTGTACAAATTATAATAGATATTTTTTTATCAAAACGCTCTTAAGTTTTGAAATAAAGCTTCTTAAAGTGTATACAAGAGCATATTAACTCGTTCCTTTTATTTAAAGATGTTTCCCCGTCAACGTTCGCTATTTCCATTTTTTCATAGGAGCAGCTCCTGCAGATTCTCTGCGGTTTCCTTATGTGTCCGATGTGGTGTAAAGTTTCCCATTTGATGTTGTTTAAGTGTTGTTGCGTTTTAGCTTCCAAATATATTTGGATAGTTCGGTTCCGTTCTCCTTGTAAATTTTTGTATCTCTTATGTGGCTATACCACCTTTTCTTGAAAGTTCCTCCTGTGCTTCCTACGTATTGCTTTAATTCTTTTTTCGTCGTGACCGTAGCTTTATAGATAACATTCTTAGTTAGGCATTTGTTTTTTTGCGGGCATAAGTTTTTGTTTCTACAATTACATAGTGACTCTTCTTTGTTGGTATTTTCAGTTTTTTCTGCATTAATTAAAGTTTTTTTGTTGTGTCCTTGGATTAGCATTTTTATGTTACTCATGCAACTATACGCTAACTTACAGTTGCTTTTATGTATTAACTTGTTTAGACTGTTGTTCTGATTAAAATGCTTGTTGATTAATTCAAAAAACATTTTACTGATTCGCAAAATGGTGGGTTAAAATAAATTATTTTTCTTTTTCAGTTTGTTAAAATCATCCTTATAAGTCAGTTTTTGTTTTAAATTTGATTTGTCTAAAGCGTTTTGGTATGTGTATGCATTTTGATCAAAAATATTTTTGTTTTTAGATAATTTAATCAGTCTATTTTCTATCATTGCCGGTAAGTTCTTTTTAATAATTTTAGGATGGTTAGAGTTTCTATTAATGTATCTAATTTCTGTGTTTTCTTTTTTGTACGGTTTAAATAAGTTATTTGAAAGGTTTAATGTTATATCTAAAAAGTTGCATATAGTTGCACCGATGTCTATCGTTATTTTAAAACCAATATCTCTGAATATTTTTATTGTTTTTTTCTTTTTATTTTCTAAATCTTGGTTGTTTTTTGGTTGGATAATTGCAAGGCCGTCGTCTCTATACAAACCGATCTCTTTAATATCATAAAGAGATTCAAGCTTGCTCAATGCATATAGCGCGATTAAATCGCATAACTCGGCGCCGAAGAAGGAGCCCATGGGAACGTCGAATAGGTTGTTGTTATCTTTTTTGATCCAGGTTTTTTTGTTAAAAGTCAAAATTGTTTTGCAGGTGTGCTTAATTAATTTAATGTCCCTGTTTAAATTAATTAAGCACACAACTTTTTTTTTTTTTTTTAAACGAGTAAACTTAACTTAAAGGTTTAGTTAAAGAGATGTTTTTCTTTGTTAATTATCTAAAGATTTCACAAGGCCACTAAATGTTAGTAGAATTATATTTTATTGTATAATTTTTTTTTTATTAAGTTTTAAGATTGTATAATTATTAAGTAACGTGCATTTTCCAAAATTTAGCCTAGCAACATAAAATCATCATACGCTAGTAACTTTAAACTATAGGTTTTAATTAGATTTTACTCAGTTTTTTGTTATACATTTTTTCTTTTTAACTTCTTTTATTTCAAGTTTAGCCTAATGTCTTCCTACTTGTTATCACATAAATTTTTACAGATTTTAAACAACTGAAGATCTCGTTTTTTTAAACGAGTGAAACATTGTATTGTTTTAAAATTTTAAAAATTTATCATTGTATGAATTATTACAAGAATATTATAACCGAAAATCGAAATAAACAAATAAGGTACGATAAACAATTTTTATTGGAGGTAATTCGTCTTAAACAACCTTTTTTGACGTCAAATGGACTTTTAATACTTTAAAACTAATATTTTTAACCGAAAACATTAAATAATTTTTGCAAAGTATTACAATAATATTATCACAAAAATCATAATAACTCAAATAATGAACGATAAACAATGTTTATTGCAAGTATTTCGTCTTAAACAGTTGATTTTAACGTCAAAAGCAGTTATAATACTTTAAAGGTAAAATTATTAACCGAAGAGATTTTTTTAATTAACTGTATGATATATGACAAGTAAATTAATACCACTAATCAAATTAATACAAATAGAGAACGATAATAAAGTGTTTAAAACAAGTATTTTGTTGAAAACAGCCTATTATAACGTCTATAAAAGTTTAAATAAGTTTAAAGTTAGACTACTAACAAAATATGTTTATTAAACTAGTTGGAAGAAATATTACAAGAGTATTACAATCAAAAATCGAAATAAATCAAATAATACACGATAAACAATGTTTATTGCAAGTATTTTGTCCTAAACAAACAATTTTGACGTCAAAAGAGTTTTAATACTTTTAAACTAATATTTTTAACCAAAGACGTTTAATAAAATAGCTTTACGAAAAATTACTAGAATATTATAACCAAAAATCGAAATAACATAAATAATGTACGATAAACAACGTTTATTCCAAGTATTTCGTCTTAAACAGCCTTTTTTGTCGTCAAAAAAAGTTTTTATACTTTAAAACTAATATTTTTGACTGAAAACGTTTATTGAATAAACTGTACGAAATATTTATATAATATTATAAACAAAAATTAAAATAACTTAAATAATCTAAGATAAACAATGTTTATTGCCAGTATTTTTTTTTCAACGTTAAAAGGAGTTTTAATACTTTAAAACTAATATTCCTAACCGAAGAGGTTCATTTAATTAGCTGTATGATATATTACAAGAATCTTAATACCAATAATAAAATTAATTCAAATATTGTACGATAAAATAGGATTTAATACAAGTATTTTGTTTGAAACTGCATATTATAACACGTTTACAGTAGTTTTAATGTGTTTAAAATTAGATTACTAACAAAAGACGTATTGAATTACCTTTACGAAATATTACAATGACATTACTACTAAAAACTAAATAGTTCAAATAGTATACGATAAATGATGTTTATCACAAGTATTTCGTCTTAAACAGCCGATTTTGACGTAAAAAGGATTTTAAATACCTAAAAACTAATATTCCTAACCGAAGAGATTTATTTAATTAGCTGTATGATATATTACAAGAATCTTAATACCAATAATAAAATTAATTCAAATATTGTACGATAAAATAGGGTTTAATACAAGTATTTTGTTTGAAACTGCATATTATAACACGTTTACAGTACTTTTAATGTGTTTAAAATTAGATTACTAACAAAAGACGTATTGAATTACCTTTACGAAATATTACAATGATATTACTACTAAAAACTGTATAGTTCAAATAGTGTACGATAAATGATGTTAATCACAAGTATTTCGTCTTAAACAGCCGATTTTGACGTCAAAAGGATTTTTAATACCTAAAAACTAATATTTCTAACCGAAGAGGTTCATTTAATTAGCTGTATGATATATTACAAGAATCTTAATACCAATAATAAAATTAATTCAAATATTGTACGATAAAATCGGGTTTAATACAAGTATTTTGTTTGAAACTGCATATTATAACACGTTTACAGTACTTTTAATGTGTTTAAAATTAGATTACTAACAAAAGACGTATTGTATTACCTTTACGAAATATTACAATGATATTACTACTAAAAACTAAATAGTTCAAATAGTGTACGATAAATGATGTTTATCACAAGTATTTCGTCTTAAACAGCCGATTTTGACGTCAAAAGGATTTTTAATACTTAAAAACTAATATTCCTAACCGAAGAGGTTTATTTAATTAGCTGTGTGATACATTACAAGAATCTTAATACCAATAATAAAATTAATTCAAATATTGTACGATAAAATATGATGTATTACAAGAATTTTAGAACCAATAATCAAAATAACTCAAATAGTGTAGGATAAAAAAGGGTTTAATACAAGTATTCTGTTTAAAACAGCCAATTATAACGTCTATAGTATTATTAATACGTTTAAAGTTAAATTACTAACAAAAGATGTTTATTAGATTAGTTGTACGAAATATTACAAGAAAGTTATAACTTAAAATCGAAATAATCAAATAATGTACGATAACCAATGTTTACTGCAAGTATTTCATCTTAAACAGCCGATTTGACGTCAAAAGGAGTTTTATTAGTTTAAAACTTATTTTTTTTAACCGAAAAATTTAATAAATTAGCTTTACGAAATACTACATTTATATTATAATCTATAATTGAAATAAATCTTATAGTGTATAATAAACAATGTTAATTCTTAAACAGTCTTTTTTGATGTCATAAGGAGTATTAATACTTTAAAATTAGTATTTTAGACCGAAAACATTTATTAAATAAACTTTACAAAATATTTAATGATATTATTACAATAAATCATAATAATTCAAATAGTATACGATAAATAATGTTTATCACAAGTATTTCGTAATAAACATCCGAATTTGACGTCAAAAGTAGTTTTAATATTTTAAAACTAATGATTTTAACCGAAGACGTTTATTATATTAATTGTACGAAATATTTTAATAACTAAAAATTAAAATATCTGAAATAATGTACGAATGTTTATTGCAAGATTTTCGTCTTAAATAGCCGATTTGAGGTTAAAAGGAGTTTTAATACTTTAAAACTAATATTTCTAACCGATCAGGTTCATTTAATTACCTATATTATATCTTACAAGAATAGTAATAACAATATTCAAAATAATTCAAATAATATACGATAAAAAAGCGTTTAATACAAGTGATTTATTAAAACAGCGTATTATAACGTCTATAGAACATCTTTATGTTTAAAGTTAGATTATTAACAAAAGACGTTTATTAAATTAGCTGTACGAAATTTTACCAGAATATTATTACCAAAAATCGAAATAAATCAAAAAATATGCGATAAACAATGTTTATTCCAAGTATTTTGTCTTAAACAGCCTTTTTTGACGTCAAAAGAATTTTAAACTTTAAAACTAATGTTTTTGACTGAAGACGTGTATTAAATTTACTGTACGAAATAATTCAATAATATCATAACCGAAAATAGAAATAAATTATATAAGGTACGATAAACAATGTTTATTGAAAGTATTTCGTCTTAAACAAACAATTTTGACGTCAAAAGGAGTTTTTATACTTTGAAACAAGTATTTTTAACCGAAGACTTTTATTAAATTACCTTTACGAAATATTACAATAATACTAATACCAAAAATCATAATAACTCATACAATCTACGATAAACACTATTTATTGCGAGTATTTCGTCTTCAACAGACGATGTTGACGTTAAAAAGAGTCTTAATACTTTAAAACTATAAATCTAACAGTATTAGTTTTTTATATTACCTTTACAAAATATTACAATGATATTTTTAAAGAAATCTTAATAACTCAAAAAATGTGCGATAAATAATGTTTATTGCAAGTACTTCGTCTTAAACAGCCTAATTTGACGTCAAAAGGAATTTTAATACTTTTAAACTAATATTTTTAACCGAAGACATTTATTAAGTTACCTTTACGAAATATTACAAAAATAGTATAACTAAAAATCGTAAAAACTTTATAATGTACGATAAACAATGTTTATTGCAACTATCTCGTCTTAAATAACCGTTTTTAACGTCAAAAGGAGTTTTAATACTTTAAAATTAATAAATCTTTTCGAAGAGGTTTCGTTAATTAGCTGTATGATATATTATAAGAATATTAATACCAATAATCAAAATAACTTAAATAGTGCACGATAAAAAACTGTCTAATTCAAGTATTTTGCTTCAAACAGCGTAATAAAACGTTTATAGAACTTTTAAAATGTTCAAAGTTAGATTACTAACAAAATACGTTTAATAAATTAGCAGTACGAAATATTACAAGAATATTATAACTAAAAATCGAAATAACATAAATAATGTACGATACTCAATGTTTATTTCAAGTATTTCGTCTTAAACAGCCTTTTTTGACGTCAAAAGGAGTATTTATATATTAAAACTAATATTTTTGACCGAAAACGTTTATTTAATTAACTGTAGGAAATATTTCAATAATATTATAACAAAAAATTAAAAACACTCAAATAATGTAAGATAAACAATATTTATTGCCAGTATTTTTTTTTCAATAGTCGATTTTGACGTCAAAAGGATTTATAATACTTTAAAACTAATATTCCTAACCGAAGAGGTTTATTTAATTAGCAGTTTGATTTATTATGAAAATCTTTTACCAATAATAAAATTAATTCAAATAGTGTACGATAAAATAGGGTTTGATACAAGTATTTTCTTTAAAACTGCATATTTAAAACTTTTATAGTACTTTTAATATGTTTAAAATTAGATTACTATTAAAAGACGTTTATTAAACTAGCTGTACTAAATGTTACAAAAATATTATAACTAAAAATCGGTATAAATCAAATAATCTACGATAAACAATGTTTGTTGCAAGTATTTCGTCTTAAACAGCATATTTTGACCTCGAAAGAAGTTTTAATACTTTAGAACTGTAAACCCTTACCGTATTAGTTTTTTAAATTAACTGCACGATATATTACAATAAAATTATTACCAAAAATCATAATAACTCATATAATGTACGATAAACAATGTTTAATGCAACTATTTTGTTTTAAACAACCTATTTTGACCTCAAAAGGAGTTTTTCTAATCTGAAACTAATATTTTTAACCGAAACGTTTTTTTAATTACCTTTAAAAATATTACAAGAAAGTTATTACCAAATTCGAGCTTACGATATATTACGATAGCTAGCAATATTGTACGAGAAACAATGTTTATTGCGAGTATTTCGTCTTAAACAGACGATTTTGACGTCAAAGGCAGCTTTAATACTTTGAAACTAATAATCCTAACCGAAGAGGTTTATTTAATTAACCGTAATATATATTACAAGAATATTATTACCAATATTTAAAATAATTTAAATAGTGTACGATTAAAAAGGGTTTAGTACAAGTATTTAGTTTTAAACCGCCTATTATAACGTCAATAATATTTTTAATATGTTTAAAGTAAGATTACTAACAAAAAACGTTTATTAAATTAGCTCTAAGAAATATTACAAGAATATTGTTGCTAAAAATTGAAATATATCAATTAACGTACGATAAAAATTACCTATTGCAAGTGTTTCGTCTTAAACAGCCGATTTTACGTAAAAAGGAGTTTTAATACCTGAAAACTGATATTTTTAATCTAAGACGTTTATTAAATTACATTACGAAATATTACAATAATATTATTACCAAAAATATAAATATCTCAACTAATGTACCATAAACAATGTTTATTGAAAGTTTTCCGTTTTAAACAGCCGATTTTGACGTCAAAAGGATTTTTAATACTTAAAAACTAATATTGCTAACCGAAGACGTTTATTTAGCTGTTTGATATTTAACAAGAATATTAATAGCAATATACAAAAAAAATCAAAAAGTGTACGATAAAAAAGGGTTTAATACAAGTATTTTGTTTAAAACAGCCAGTTATAACGTCTATAGTAGTTTTAATACGTTTAAAGTTAGGATACTAACAAAAACTTTATTAAATTAGCTGTACGAAATATTAAATAAACATTATAACAAAAAATTGAAATAAATCAAATAATGTACGATAAACAATGTTTGTCGCAAGTATTTCGTCTTAAACAGCCGATTTTGATGTCAAAAAGAAATTTAAAACTATGAAACTAATATTTTTTACGAAAGACGTTTTTTTAATTAATTGTATGATATATTACAAGAATATTAATATCAATAATAAAAATATTTCAAATAGTGTACAATAAAAAGGGTTTAATACAAGTATTTTGTTGAAAACAAATTATTTTGACGTCAAAAGGAGTTTCATACTTTAAAATTAATTATTTTGACCGAAGCTGTTTATTTATTATCTGTACGGAATATTTCAATAATAATTGACTTAAAATTGAAAAAACTCAAATAATGTAAGATAAACGATGTTTACTGCCAGTCTTTTGTCTTAAATAGCCGATTTTAACGTTAAAAAGAGTTTTAATACTTTAAAACTAATAAGTCTTACCAAAAAGCTTTATTTAATCAGCTGTATGATAAACTATTAGAATTTATTTACCATTAATCAAAGTAATTTAAATAGTGTACGCTAAAAAGGGTTTAATACAAGTATTTTGTTTAAAACAGCCGATTATAACGTCTATAGTACTTTTTATAGGTTTAAAGTTAAATTACTAACCAAAAATGTTTATTAATTTAGCTGTACGAAATATTCTATAAACATTAATACCAAAAATGAAATTAATTTAAATAATGTATGATAAATAATGCTTATTGAAAGTATGTCATCTTAAACAGCCGATTTTGACATCATAAAGAGTTTCAATACTTTTAAACTAATATATTTAACTGAAGACGTTTAATAAATTATCTTTAAGAAATATTGCAAGATTGTTATAACGAAAAATAACAATAACTCAAATAATGTACGATAAACAATGTTTATTGCAATTATTTCGTCTTAAACATGCGATTTTGACTTCAATAGGACTTTTAATACTTTAAAACTAATATTTATAACCGAAAAGGTTTATTTAATTAGCTGTATGATATATTACAAGAATATTAATAACAATAATCAAAATAATTTAACTAATGTACGATAAAGAAGCGTTTAATACAAGTATTTTGATTAAAACAGCGTATTATAACATCTATAGTACTTTTAATATGTTTCAAATTAGATCACTAACAAAAGACGTTTTTTAAATTACCTGTACGATATATTACAAGAATATTATAACCGAAAAATGAAATGAATAAAATAATGTACAATAAACAATGTTTTTTCGAAGTATTTCGTCTTAAACAACTCATTTTGACGTTAAAAGTAATTTTAATACTTAAAAACTATTTTTTTTAACCGAAGCGTTTATTAAATTATCTTTACGAAATATTAAAATAATATTATTACCAAAAATCATAATAATCTAAATAGTGCACGATAAATAATGTTTAACAAAATTATTTCGTCTTAGACAGCCGATTTTGACGTCTCAAGGTGTTTTAATACTTTAAAACTGATATTCTTAACCGTAGAAGTTTTTTCAGTTACCTTTACGAAATAATAATGTTAATACTAAATATCATAAAAATTCCAATAGTGTACAATAAAAAAGGGTTTAATACAAGTATTTTTTTAAAAAAGGCCTATTATAACGTCTATAGAACTTTTAATATGTTTAAAGTTAGATTAGAAACGAAATACACTTATTAATATAGCTGTTATTACAATGATATTATAACCAAAAATCGAAATAAATCAATTAATGTACGATAAACAATGTTTATTGCAAGTAATTCTTCTTAAAAACCCGATTTTAACGTCAAAAGGAGTTTTAATACTTTGAAACTAATAATTTTAAGCGCAGAACTTTATTGAATTACCTTTAAAAAATATTAAAATAATATTATAGCAAAATATCTAAAATACCTCATATAATGTACGATTAACGATGATTATTGCAAGTATTCCGTCTTAAACAGCCGATTTTGACGTCAAGAGGAGTTTTAATACTTAAAAATAAATATTTCTAACCGGAGAGGTTGATTTAATTAGAAGTGTGTTATATTACAAGAATATTAATACAATTAAACAAAATAATTCAATTAGTATATGATAAAAAAGGATTTAACACAAGTTTAAAACAGCCTACTTTAACGTATATAAAACTTTAAATATGTTTAAATTTAGATAACTAACCATAGAGGTTTTTTAACTTAGCTGTACAAATTTTATAATAATATTGTAACCAAAAATCGAAAAAAATCGAATATTATACGATAAACAATGTTTATTGTAAGTTTTTCGTCTTAAACAGCTTTTTTTGACGTTAAATGGATATTTTATACTTTAAAACTTATAATTATAACAGAAGACGTTGATTAAATATTTTTTACGAAATATTACAATAATATTATAACCAAAAATTAAAATAAATCAAAGATGTACGATAAACAATGTTAATTGCAAGTGTTTTGTCTTAAATAGCGGATTTTAAAGTTAAAAGGAGTTTTAATACTTTAAAACTAATATTCATAACCGAAGGGTTAATTTAATTAGTAGTGTGTTATATTTCAAGAATATTAATACAAATAAACTAAATAATTCAAATAGTGTATGATATAAAGGGTTTTATACAAGTATTTTGTTTAAAACAGCTTAAATTACGTCTATAGTACTTTGAATACGTTTACAGTTAGATGAATAACCAAAAACATTTTTTAAACTAGCTGTACGAAATATTATAAGAATATTATAACCAAATATCGAAATAAATCAATTAATATACGATAAACAATGTTTATTGTAAGTATTTCGTCTAAAACAGCCTTTTTTGACGTAAATAGGATTTTTAAAACTTTAAAACTAATTTTTAAACAGAAACCTTTTTTTAAATTACCTTAAGGTAATGTTACAATAATATTTTTACAAAAAATCATAATTATTCAAATAGTGAACGATATATAATGTTTATTACAAGTATTTCGTCTTAAACAGCCGAATTTGACGTCAAATGGAGTTTTAATACTTTAAAACTGATATTCCAAACCGAAGTAATTTATTCAATTAGCTGTACTATATATTACAAAAATATTAATACCTATAATGAAAATAATTCAAACTGTGTACGATAATAAAGAATTTGATACAAGTATTTTGTTTAAAACAGCTTATTATAACGTCTATAGTACTTTTAATATGTTTAAAGGTAGATTACTAACCAAAAACGTTATTAAATTAGATGTATAAATTATTACGAAAATATTATAAGCAAAAAGCGAAATAACTCAAAAATTGTACGATAAACAATGTCTATACTAAAAATTTCCTCTTAAACAGCCGATTTTGAAGTCAAAAAGAGTTTTAATACTTTAAAACTAATATTTCTAACCGAAGATGTTTATTAAATTACCTTTATGAAATATCATAATAAAATTATTACCAAAAATCATAATAACTAAAATAAGTCACGATAAATAATGTTTTATCAAAGTATTCGTCTTCAATAGCAAAATTTGACGTCAAAAGGAGTTTTAATACTTTAAAACTAATATTTCTAACCGAATAGGTTTATTTTATGAGCTGTATGATATATTACAGAATATTTAAACAAATCGTCAAAAAAGTTCAAATAGTGTACGATAAAGAAGGGTTCAACACTAGTATTTTGTTTAAAACAGCTTATTATAACGTCTATAGTACTTTTAATATGTTTAAAGGTAGATTATTAACCAACGACGTATAATAAATTAGCTGTATGAAATATTACAAAAATATTGTAACGAAAAATCGAAATAACTTAAATATGGTACGATAAAAAATGTTTATAGCAAGTTTTTCGTCTTTTACAAGCTATTTTGACGTCAAAAGGAGTTTTATTACTTTAAAACAAATATTTTTAACCGAGGACTTTTATTAAATAACTTTTATGAAGTATTACAAAAACATTTTTACAATAAATCATAAGAACTCAAATAATATACAATAAACAATGGTTATTGCAAGTATTTCGTTTTATACAATTGACTCTGACGTCAAAGGAGTTATAATACTCTAAAACTATTATTCCTAACCGAAGAGGTTTGTTTAATTAGCTGTATGATTTATTACGAGAATATTAATACCAATAATCATATTAACTCAAATAGTGTACGATAAACTGGGTTTAATACAAGTATTTTGTCTAAAACAGCCTATTTTAACGTCTATAGTACTATTTTTATGTTTGAAGTTAGATTACTTACCGACGACGTTTATTGTATTACCTATACGAAATATTACAATGATATTATTACTAAAAATCATAATAGTCTAAATAGTGTACGATAAATGATGTTTATCTAAAGTATTTCGTCCTAAACAACCGATTTTGACGTCAAAAGGAGTTTTATACTTTATAACTTAATACTTTAAAACTAACATTTTATACCGAAGACGTTTATCAAAATAGTTTTACAAAATATTACAATACTATTATTACCAAAATTCTAAATAACTCAATTAATGTACGATAAACGATGTTATAGCAAGTATTTCGTCTTAAACAGCCAATTTTGACGTCAAAAGTATTTTTAATACTGTAAATTAATATTCCAAACCGAAAATGTTTAATTAATTAGCTGTATGATATATTACAAGATTATTAATACCAATAATCAAAATAAATAAAATAGTTTACGATAAAAAAGGGTTTAATACAAGTATCTTATTTAAAACAGCCTTTTATAACGTCGAAATACTTTTAATATTTTAAAAACTAGATTACTAACCAAAGACGTTTGTTCAATAAGCTGTACAAAATATTACAAGTATATTAAAACCAAAAATCGAAATAAATCAAATAATGTACGATTAACAATCTTTATTGCAAGTGTTTTGTCAGACAGCTGATTAAGACGTCAAAAGGAGTTTTAATACTTTAAAAATTATATTTTTAACCTAAAAATTTTTTTAAATACCTTTACGAAATATAACATTAAAATTATAACTAAAAATCGTAATAACTAAAAAAATGTAGGATAAATAATGTTTATCACAAGTATTTCGTTTTAAACAGCCGATTTTGACGTCAAAAAGAGGCTAATAATTTACAACTTATATTTTCAACGGAAGCCGTTTATTAAAATAGTTTTTCAAAATATTACATTACTATTATTAATAAAAATCAAAATAACTCAATTAATGTACGATGAACAATGTTTATTGCAAATATTTCGTCTTAAACAGCCGTTTTGACGTCAAAAGAAGTTTTAAAGTTTAAAACTAATATTTTTGACCAACACGTGTATTTAATTAACTGTACGAAATATTACAATAATATTATATCAAAAAATTTAAAAAAAAATTAAATAATGTACGATACACAATGTTTAATGCAAGTATTCTGTCTTAAATAGCCTATTTTAATGTTAAAGAGAGTTTTAATACTTTAAAACTAATTTCCCTAACCGAAGAGGTTTATTTAATTAGTTGTATAATATATCACAAAAATGTTAATACCATTAATGAAAATGATTTAAATAGTGTGCGAATAAAAAAGGGTTTAACACAAGTATTTCATTAAAACACCCTATTATAACGTCAAGAGTACTTTTATTATGTTTAAAATTAGATTACTAACCGACGACGTTTCTTTAGTTAGCTGTATGAAATATTACAATAATAATATTAGAAAATACATAATAACTCAAATCATTTACGATAAACAATGATTATTGCAAGTATTACGTCTTAAACAGCCGATTTTGACGTCAAATGGCGTTATAATACTTTTAAACTAATATTTCTAACCGAAGAATTTTATTTAAATAGCTGCATGATATATTACAAGAATATTAGTACCAATAATCAAATTAATTTAACTATTGTACGATTAAAAGGGTTTAAATACAAGTATTTTGTTTAAACCAGCCCATTTTAACGTAAACAGAACTTTTAATATGTTTAAAGTTTACATGCTAACCAAAGATGTTTATTAAATTAGCTTTACGAAAAATTACAAGAATATTATAACCAAAAATCGAAATAAATCTAATAATGAACATTAAACAATGTTTATTGCAAGTATTTCGTCTTAAACAGCCGATTTTAACGTCAAAAGGAGTTTTAATACTTTGAAACTAATGTTTTTAAGCTCAGAAGTTGATTTATTTAGCAGTGTGTTATATTACAAGAATATTAATACATTTAAACAAAATAATTCCAATAGTGTATGATAAAAAAGGCATAATACAAGTATTTTGTTTAAAACAGCCTATTATAACGTCTATAAAACTTTGAATATGTTTAAAATTAGATAACTAACCAAAGACTATTTTTTAATCAGCTGTACAAAATATAATAAAAATATTTTAACTAAAAATTGAAATAAATCAAATAATGTACGATCAACAAATTTTTATTGCAAATATTTCGTCTTAAATAGCCCATTTTAACGTCAAAAGTTGTTTAAATACTTAAAAACTAATATTTTTAACCGAAGAGGTTTATTTAATTAGCTGTATGATATATTACGAAAATTTTAATACAATTAATCTAAATAATTCAAATAGTGTGCCATTAAAAAAGCGTTTAACAAAATTAATTTATTAAAACACCCTAATAGAAAGTATAAAGTACTTTTAATATGTTTAAAATTAGATTACTAACCGAAGACGTTTATCTTATTAGCTGGATGAAATATTACAAGAATATTATAAATAAAAATCGAAATAAATCAAATAAGGTACGATAAACAAAGTTTATTGTAGGTATTTTGTCTTAAACAACCTATTTCGACGTCAAACGGACTTTTAAGACTTTGAAACTAATATTTTTAACATAAGACGTTAATTAAATAACTTTTACAAAATATTAAAATAAAATTATTACAAAATCATAATAACTCAAATAATGAACTTAATTATACCAGAATATTATTACCTAAAATCATATTAATTAAAATAATTGACGATAAACAATGTTTAATACAAGTATTTCGTCTTAAACAGCCGATTTTGACGTCAAAATGAGTTTCAATACTTTTAAACTAATATATTCAACTGAAGACGTTTATTTAATTACCTTTAAGAAATATTACGAGAATCTTATAACCAAAAATCACAAAAACTCAAATAATGTACGATAAACAATGTTTATTGCAAGTATTTCGTCTTATTCAGCCAATTTTGACGTCAAAACGAGTTTTAATACTTTAAAACTAATATTTCTAACTGAAAAGGTCTTTTTAATTAGCTGTATGATATATTACAAGAATATTAATACCAATATTAAAAATAATTGAAATAATGTACGATAAAGAAGGGTTTGATACAAGAATTTTGTTTAAAAAAGCGTATTATAATGTCTATAAAATTTTAATAGTATATAACTATATAACTATAGTATAACTATAATTCCTAACCGTATTAGTTTTTTATATTAACTTTACAAAATATTACAAGAATACTTTTACAAAAAATCATAATAACTCAAATAATGTACGATAAACAATGTTTATTGCAAGTATTTCGTCTTAAACAACCTATTTTAACGTCAAAAGGAGTTTTTATACTTTGAAACTAATATTTTTAAACGAAACCGTTTTTACAATTACGTTTAAAATTATTACGAGAAATTTATAACCAAGATTCATACTAACTCAAATAATGTACGATAACAATGTTTATTGCAAGTATTTCGTCTTACACAGCCGATTTTGACGTCAAAAGCAGTTTTAATACTTTAAAATTAATATTTATAACCTAAGAGGTTTATTTAATTAGCTATATGATATACTATGAGAATATTAATACACATAATGAAAATAATTCAAATAGTTTACGATAAAAAAGGGTTTAATAGAATTATTTTGTTTAAAAAGCCTATTATAAAGTCAATAGTACTTTCAATATGTTTAAAGTAAGACTACTAACAAAAGACGTGTATTAAAAAAGCTGAACAAAATATTATGATAATATTTTAACGAAAAATCATAATAACTCAAATAATGTACGATAAACACTGCTTATTGCAAGTATTTCGTCTTAAACAGCCGATTTTGACGTCAAACGGAGTTTAAATACTTTAAAACTAATATTTTTAACAAAAACATTTATTAAAATACCTTTACGAAACATTACAATAATGTTGTTACTAAAAATTATATTAATTAAAATAGTGATCGATAAATAATGTTTATTGGAAGTATTTCGAACAGCCAATTTTGACGTCAAAAGTAGTTTTAATACTTTAAACTAATATTCCTAACCGAATAGGTTTATTAAATAATTTTTACAACGTTTATTATTAAACGTTTATTTTATTAGCTGTATAATATATTAGAACAATATTAATACGAATAATCAATAATAATTCAAATAGTGTACGATAAAAAGGTTTAATATGAGTATTTTATTAAAACAGCCTATTATAACGTATATATTACTTTGAATATGTGTAAAGTTAGATTACTAACTATAAACGTTTATTAAAAAATCAATGCGAAATTTAACAAGAACATTATTACCAAAATAGAAGTAACTTAAATAATGTAAAATAAACAGGGTTTATTCCTAGTATTTCGATTATTACTAATATTATAAACTTATTATTTTTGACCGAAGACGTTTGTTAAATTAGCTGTACAAAATATTACTAGAATATTATAACTAAAAATCGGAATAAATCAAATAATGTACGATAACTAATGTTTACTGCAAGTATTTTGTCTTAAACAGCCGATATGACGTCATAAGGAGTATGAATATTTTAAAATTATTATTTTAGACCATAGACGTTAATTAAATTAACTGTACGAAATATTCAATTATATTATAACAGAAATCATAATAATTCAAATAGTGTACGATAAATACTGTTTATCACAAGTATTTCGTTACAAACAGCCGATTTTGACGTCAAAAGGAGTATTAGTATTTTAAAACTAATATTTTTAACCGAATAGGTTTAATTAATTAGCTGTATAATATATTACAAGAATAGTAATACCAATATTCAAAATAATTGAAATAATATACGATAATAAAGGGTTTAATACAAGTTTTTTGTTTAAAACAGCGTATTATAACGTTTTTAGAACATTTTATATGTTTAAAGTTAGATTGTTAACAAAAGACGTTTATTTAACTAGCTGTACGAAATTTTACCAGAATATTATAACCAAAAATCGAAATAAATCAAATAATGTACGATAACCAATGTTTATTGCAAGTATTTCGTCTTAAACAGCCGATTTCGACGTGAAAAGGAGTTTTAATACTTTGAAACTAATGTTTTTGACCGAAGTGGTTTATTTAATAACTGTACGATATATTGCAAAAATTTTAAAACCAATAATCAAAAAAATTCAAAAAGTGTACGATAAAAAAGGGTTTTATACAAGTATTCTGTTTAAAACAGCCTAACATTATGATATAGTACTTTTAATATGTTTAAAGTTAGATTACTAACAAAAGATGTTTATAATATAGCTGTACGAAATATTACAAGAATATTATAACAAAAAATCGAATCAACTTAAGTAATGTAGGATAAACAATGTTTATTCCAAGTATTTTGTCTTAAACAGCCTTTTTTGATGTCAAAAGGAGTTTTAATACTTTAAAACTAATGTTTCTGACCGAAGACGTTTATTATATTAATTGTACGAAATATTTTAATAATATTATAACTAAAAATTAAAATAACTAAAATAATTTACGAATAACAATGTTTATTGCAAGTTTTTCGTCTTAAATAGCCGATTTTGACGTCAAAAGGTGTTTTAGTACTTTAAAACTAATTTTTCTAACCGAATAGGTTTATTTAATTAGCTGTATAATATATGTAATTCAAACAGTGTACGATGAAAAAGGGTTTCATACAAGTATTTTATTTATAATAGCCTATTATAACGTCTATAGTATTTTTGATATTTAAAAGTAGAATACTAATGAAAGACGTTATCAAATTAGTTGTACGAAATATTACAATATAATTATAACCAAAAATCGAAATAACTAAATAAATGTACGATAAACAATGTTTATTGCATGTATTTTGTCTTAAACAACCTATTTTGACATCAAATGGAGTCTTAGTAGTATAAAACT
Source organism: Thalia democratica (assembly GCF_965202585.1). Lineage (NCBI taxonomy): Eukaryota > Metazoa > Chordata > Thaliacea > Salpida > Salpidae > Thalia > Thalia democratica. The sequence goes on from NC_139172.1 coordinate 12,463,816, forward strand.
AATATTTTTAACCGGACACGTTTATATATTGACCTTTACGAAATATTACAATAATATTTATACAAAAAATCATAATAATTCAAATAGTTAACGATAGAAATATGTTTTATCAAAGTATTTCGTCTTAAAAAGCCGATTTTGACGTCAAAGAGAATTATTATACTTTAAAACTAATATTTCTTACCGAATAGGTTTATTTAATTAGTTGTATAATATATTACAAGAATATTTTAACCAATTATCAAAATAATTCAAACAGTGTACGATAAAAAAGGATTTAATACAAGTATTTTGTATAAAACACCCTATTATAACGGCTATAGTATTTTAAATATGTTTAAAAGTAGATTACTTAACAAAGACGTTTATTAAATTAGCTGTACGAAATATTACTAAAATATTATGACCAAAAATCGAAATCACTCATAAAATGTACGATAATCACAGTTTATTGCAAGTATTATGTCTCAAACAACCTATTTTGAAGTCAAAAGAAGTTTTTATACTTTGAAACGAATATTTTTAACCGAAGATGTTATCTTTATTAAACTATCTTTATTATTATACAATATATCATACATATCTTAATATTATTACAAAAAATCATAATAATTCGAAAAGTGAACAATAAATAATGTTTTATTAAAGTATTTCGTTTTAAAAAGCCGATTTTGACGTCAAAAGAAATTTTAATACTTTAAAACTAAAATTCCTAACCGAAGTGGTTTATTTAATTACCTGTATGATATATTACAAAAATATTATAACCAAAATTCGAAATAACTTAAAAAATGTACGATAAACAAAGTTTATTGGAAATATTTCGTCTTAAACAACCTTTTTTGCATCAAAAGAAGTTTTAATACTTTAAAACTAATATTTTTAACCGAAGACGTTTAATAAATTACCTTTACGAAATATTACAATAGTATTATTACCATGATCATAGTAATTCTAAAAGTGAACAATAAATAATGTTTGATTGCAAGTATTTCGTCTTCAACAGCCGATTTGACGTCAAAAAGAGTTTGAATACTTTAAAACTAATATTCCTAACCAAGAAGTTTAATTATTTAGCTGTATGATATATAACAAGAACATTTATACCAATAATCAAAATAATTTAAATATTTTGCGATAAAAAAGGGCTACATACAAGTATTTTATTTAAAACAACCTATTATAGCGTCTATAGAACTGTTAATATTTTTAAAAGTATTTTACTATTCAAAGTTGTCATTAAATTAGCTGTACGAAATATTACAAGAATGGTATAACAAAAAATCGAAATAACTTAATAAATGTACCTTAAACAATGTTTATTGCACGTATATTGTCTTAAACAACCTATTTTGACGTAAAAAGGAGCTTCAATACTTTAAAAGTAAATTTTTAACCGAAAACGTTTATCAATTTACTTTTACGAAATATTACAATAATATTATCACCAAAAATCAAAATATTTCATATAGTAATCGATAAATAATGTTTTATCAAAGTTTTTTGTTTAAAACAGCCTTTAATAACGTCAAAAATACTTATAATATGTTTAAAGTTCGATAACTAATCAAGGATTTTTTTAAATTAGCTGTACGAAATATTATAAGAATATCATTACCAAAAATCGAAATAAATCAAATAATGTACTATAAACAATGTTTATTGCTAGTATTTCGTATTAAACAACCTATTTTGACGTCAAAAGGAGTTTTATACTTTGAAACTAATATTTTTAACCGAAAATGTTTTTTAAATTACGTTTAAAAATATATGAGACAGTTATAACCAAAATTGATACTAACTCAAATTATGTACGGTAACAATGTTTATTACAATTATTTCGTCATACACAGCCGATTTTGACGTCAATAGCAGTTTTAATGCTATAAAATTAATATTTCTTACCTAAGAGGTTTATTTAATTAGCTGTATGATATACTATGAGAATATTAATAACAATAATGAAATTAATTTAAATAGTATACGATAAAAAAGGGTTTAATACAATTATTTTGTTTAAAACAGCCTATTATAAAGTCAATAATACTTTCAATATGTTTAAAGTTGTAGTCCTAAAGGGCCTGTGGTAGGAACTACTTTTATTTTGGGGAAGTCCCCTTTTTTGTGCTAAACACTTAGTGCGTTTAGCTTTTAAGGTTTTTACTGAATTTACCTTACTCATTAGGTTTAACTTAGTAATTAATAAGTATGTAATAAACTTTATATATATAATTTCTTTAATGAAGTGAGTTTATTGAAAACGAGATGTTAATGTGAAAATTAGGAAGTAGAAATAATAAAGCAGCCAAATTATCAGTAGAATAAAACTGCGAATTAAAACACAACAAGTAAACACCAAATTCTACAAACTAAAATGTCTTAATAATGTTCTTAAAGTGTCTTAATGACACAATCTTAAGCACTAAATAGGTCTTACTAAAAATACTACTAATAATACAGAGTCTTAATATATGTCGTGCTTCATGCACAACGATGGCTAAACTAAGCACAATATAATACAATCATGCAAATAAACATCAAGATCTTATAAAATAATAAAACAGTTCTTATAATCACTTAATGTGCATCTCGCACGGTCTTATGGCCTAACTGAGCACATTACAATACAGTTATACAAATAAAGATAAAGTTCTTATAAAATGACAATCATAACAAAGTTCTTAAATTCAATCAGTGTCTTAAGTTCTTAAAATTAGTGTGCTTTTTGCACGATCTTATTGCTAACTGAGCCAAAAACAAAAATAACGAACAACATATCGAACTGCGCGTAGTGCGCAAATTAGGGCCTAATGAGCATTATAACGAACATTTTTAAAGTGTTATAGTGTAATTTGATTTAAAATCGTCTAACGCCCAAAAGCGGTCATTTAAAATACAACAAAATGCATATTTTGTTACAAAGTAAGATTACGAACAAAAGACGTATATTAAATTAGCTGAACGAAATATTACGATATATTTTAACCAAAAATCATAATAACTCAAATAATGTACGATAAACAATGCTTATTGCAAGTATTTCGTCTTAAACAGTCAATTTTGGCGTTGTAACGAACCAATAATTACATTTTATGTTTCGTTTTATTTCAGAAGAGTTAAAGTTAAAGAATTTCAATGTTTTCAGTGACGTCACAACTAGTATTGAGAATAGAAAATGAGAAAAAGAAGCGTGAAGTAAATTTGAGAGAAAGAGTTTAAAACTTAGCTTGCAGACGCGAGTCGGCGGATTAGTGACGGGAGAGACGCGAGTCGGCGTATTACTACCGGGGGAGAGAACGCACAAAACTACGTGTTGACGATAGGATTGTGAATCGTATGATGAACAATCGAGAATGGTTTTATTGATAGAATGTGGATAGAATACTTGATCGTCCAGTCTACTTTCTGTACATTTCAACAAAATGTTTAGTACTTAGTATATGTGCCTACTGGGCTTTTATCAGAAGTCATTGGTTTTAATTTCTTTTCTTTCACTTATTTCACGATGTGTTTATTAATGTTGTATATAAAATCACGTGCACTAATAACTAGTTTTTATATTATTATTTTCATGGTAAGTACTAATATATCAAATTAAGCCTGCGTTCCATCTGAACGTCTGTAATACTTTAAATAACCGTTTCTTGTTATCTTATTTAAGAGCAGCTAAACCAACCTAACAACATCGTAATTGATGACGGTTACAGCGTCAAAAGGAGTTTTAATACTTTAAAACTAATATTTTTAACCGAAAACGTTTATTGAAATACCTTTACGAAACATTACAATAATATTGTTACAAAAAATTTTATTAATAAAAATAGTGATCGATAAATAACGTTTATTACAAGTATTTCGTCCTAAACAGCCGATTTTAGAATAAAAGGAGTTTTAATACTTAAAAACTAATATTTTTATCGAATAGGTTTATTTAATTAGTTGTATGATATATTACAAGAATATTAATACCAGTAATGAAAATATTTTAAATAGTGTACGATAAAAAAGGTTTAATTCAAGTATTTTTTTTAAAACAGCCTAGTATAACGTCTATATTACTTTAAATATCTTTAAAGTTAGATTACTAACTAAAAACGTTCATTAAAATAGCAATACGAAATATTACAAGAAAATTATAATCAAAATAGAAGTAATTTAAATAATGTACGATAAACAATGTTTATTGCAAGTATTTCGTCTTAAACAGCCGATTTTGACCTCAAAAGGAGTTTTAATACTTTAAAACTAATATTTGTAACAAAATAGGTTTATTTAATTAGCTGTATAATATCTTACAAGAATAGTAATACCAATAATTGAAAAAATTTAAACAATATACGATAAAAAAGGGTTTAATAAAAGTATTTTGTTTTAAACAGCGTATTATTACGTCTATAGAACATTTTAAATGTTTAAAGTTAAATTATTAACAAAAGACGTTTATTAAATTAGCTGTACGAAATTTTACCAGAATATTATTACTAAAATTGAAATAAATCAAACAACATGCAATAAACAACGTTTATTGCAAGTATTTCGTCTTAAACAAATGATTTTGACGTCAATAGGAGTTTTAATAGTTTAAAACTAATATTTTTAACCGAAGAAGTTTATTAATTTACCTTTACGAAATATTAGAATAATATTATTACCAAAAATCTAAATATCTCAAATACTGTACTATAAACAATGTTTATTGCAAGTATTTCGTCTTAAACAGCCTTTTTTGACATCAAAAGGAGTTTTAATACTTTCAAAACTAATGTTTTTGACCGAAGACGTTTATTAAATTTACTGTACGAAATATTTCAATAATATTATAACCAAAAATTAAAATAACCTAAATATTGTACGACAAACTATGTTTATTGCAAGTATTTCGTCTTAAATAGCCGATTTTAACGTTAAAAGGCGTTTTTATACTTTAAAACTAATATTTCTAACTGAAGAGGTTTATTTATTAATCTGTGCGATATATTACAAGAATATTAATACCGTTAATGAAAATATTTCAAATAGTGTACGATAAATAAGGTTTAATACGAGTATTTTAATAAAACAGCCTATTATAACGTCTATTTTACTTTGAATATTTCAAGTTAGATTACTGACTAAAAACGCTTATTATAATAGCAATACGAAATATTACGAAAATTCTATAACCAAAATAGAAGTAACTTAAATAATGTACGATAAACAATGTTTATTGCAAGTTTTTCGTCTTAAACAGCCGATATGACGTCAAAAGGAGTTTTAATACTTTAAAACTAATATTTTTAACCAAAGACTTATATTAAAATAGCTGTACGAAATATTACAATAATGCTATAACAAAATATTTAAATAACTCAAATAATGTACGATAAACAAAGTTTGTTGCAAGTATATCATCTTAAATAGCCAATTTTAATGTTAAAAGAAGTTTTAATACTTAAAAACTAATATTTCTAACCGAGGAGGTTTATTTGATTAGCTGTATGATATATTACAAGACTATTAATACCAATAATTAAAATAATTCGAACTGTGAACGATAAAAAAGGGTTTACTACAAGTATTTTGTTTAAAATAGCCTATTATAACGTCTTTGGTACTTTATATATGTTTAAAGGTAGATTACTAACCAAAGACGTTTATTAAACTAGCTGTACGAAATATTACAAGAATATTATAACCAAAATCCGAAATAACTCAAAAAATGTACTATAAACTATGTTTATTGCACGTATATTGTCTTAAGCAATATGATTTGACGTCAAAAGGAGTTTTAATACTTTAAAACTAATATTTTTAACCGAAAACTATTATTAATTACTTCTAGGAAATATTATAAAAATATTATTAACAAAAATCATGATAATTCAAATAGTGAATAATGTTTTATCAAAGTATTTCGTATTAGTTAGCCGATTTCGACGTTAAAAGGAGTTTTAATACTTTAAAACTAATATTCTTAACCAAATAGGTTTATTTAATTAGCTGTATAATATATTACAAGAATATTACAACCAAAAATCGAAATAACTCAAAAAATGTACGATAAACAATGTTTATTGCAAGTATTTCGTCTTAAACAAACTATTTTGACGTCAAAAGGAGTTTTTATACTTTGAAACTAATATTTTTAACCTAAAATGTTTTTTTTAATTCCTTTAAAAATATAACAAGAAAGTTATAACCGAAATTCATACTAACTTAAATAATGTACGATAAATAATGTTTATTGCAAGTTTTTCGTCTTAAATAGCCGACTTGAGGTTTAAAGGAGTTTTAATACTTTAAAACTAATATTTCTAACCGAATAGGTTCATTTAATTAGCTGTATAATATCTCACAAGAATAGTAATAACAATATTCAAATTAATTCAAATAATATACGATAAAAAAGGGTTAAATACAAATCTTTAACAGCCGATTTTGACGTCAAAAGCAGTTTTAATACTTTAAATATAATATTCCTAACCGAAGAAAATCATTTAATGAGCTGTATGAATTGTTACAAGAATGTTAATACCAATAATCAAAATAATTCAAATAGTGTACGATAAAAAAGGGTTCAAAACAAGTGTTTTCTTTAAAACAGCCTTTAATAACGTCAAAAATACTTTTAATATGTTTAAAGTTAGATAATTAACCAAGGACGTTTTTAAATTAGCCGTACAAAATATTATAAGAATATTATAAATAAAAATTGATATAATTCAAACAGTATACAATAAACAATGTTTATTTGAAGTATTTCGTCTTAAACAACCTATTTTGACGTCATAAGGAGTTTTAATACTTTAAAACTAATATTTTTAACCGAAGATGTTTATTAAAATACCTTTACGAAATATTAAACTAAAATTTTTACCAAAAATCATATTTATTTAAATATTGAACGATATATAATGTTTATCACAAGTATATCGTCTTAAACAGCCAATTTTGACGAGAAAAGAGATTTAATATTTTAAAACTAATATTCGTTACCGAATAGTTTTATTTAATTAGCTGTATGATATATTACAAGAATAATAAAACAAATAATAAAAAATAATTTAAATAGTGTATGATAAAAAAGGGTTTAATACAAGTATTTTGATTAAAACACCCTATTATAACGTCTATAGTATTTTTTATACGTTTAAAAGTAGATTACTAACCAAATACGTTTATTAAGTTAGCTGTACGAAATATTACAAAAATATTATGACCAAAAATCGAAATCACTCATAAAATTTACGATAAAAATGTTTATTGCAAGTATTATGTCTAAAACAACCTATTTTGACGTAAAAAGAAGTTTTTATACCTGATACTAATAATTTTAACCGAAGACGTGTATTAAATAAGATGTACGAAATATTACAAGAATATAATAACAAAAAATCGAAATAACCTAATAAATGTACTATAAACTATGTTTATTGCACGTATATTGTCTTAAACAACCTATTTTGACGTAAAAAGGAGCTTCAATACTTTAAAGCTAATATTTTCAACCGAAAACGTTTATTAATTTACCTTTACGAAATATTACAATAATATTATCACCAAAAATCATAATATTTCAAATAGTGAACGATAAATAATGTTTTATCAAAGTATTTTGTTTAAAACAGCCTTTAATAACGTCAAAAATACTTATAATATGTTTAAAGTTAGATAACTAATCGATGACGTTATTTAAATTAGCTGTACGATATATTATAAGAATATTATAACTAATTATCGAAATAAATTTAATAATGTACGATAAATAATGTGTATTGCAAGTATTTCGTTTGAAACAACCTATTTTGAAGTCAAAAGGAGTTTTAATACTTTAAAACTAACATTTTTAACCGAAGACGTTTATTAAATTACCTTAACGAAATAGTACAATAATATTTTTATTAAAAATCATATTTATTCAAGTAGTTAACGATATATAATGTTTATTGCAAGTATTTCGTCTTAAACAGCCGATTTCGACTTCAAAAGAAGATTTAATATTTTAAAACTAATATTCCCAACCGAATAGATTTATTTAATAAGCTGTATGATATATTACAGAATATTAATACAAATAATCAAAATAATTTAAATATTGAACGATAAAAAAAGGCTTCATACAAGTATTTTATTCAAAACAGCCTATTATAACGTCTATAGTCCTTTTAATATGCTTAAAAGTATATTAATAATTAAAGATGTTATTATATTGGCTGAACGAAATATTACAAGAGTATTATAACAAAAAATCGAAATAACTTAATAAATGTACGAAAAACTATGTTTATTGCAAGTATATTGTCTTAAACAACCTATTTTTGCGTCAAAAAGAGCTTAAATACTTTAAAACTAATATTTTTAACCGAAGACATTTTTTAATTTACATTTACGAAATATTACAATAATATTATTACTAAGATCATAATAATTCAAATAGTGAACGATAAAAAAAGTTTTATCAAAGTATTTCGTCTTAAATAGCAGATTTTTACGTCAAAAGAAGTTTTAATACTTTAAAAATAATATATTTAACCGAAGACGTTTAATAAAATACCTTTACGAAATATTACAATAATATTATTACAAAAATTCATAATAACTCAAATAATTTACAAAAAATAATGTTTTATTAAAACATTTCGTCTTAAACAGCCGATTTGACGTCAAAAAGAGTTTTTATACTTTAAAACTAATATTTTTAACCGAAGGCTTTTATTAATTTAGCTATACGAAATATTACAAGAATATTAATACCAATAATCAAAATAATTTAATTAGTGTACGATAAAAATGGGTTTAATACGAGTATTTTGTTTAAAACACCCTATTATAACGTCTATAGTACTTTCAATAAGTTTGAAAGTAAATTACTAACCAAAGACGTTTATTAAATAGGCTGTACGAAATGTTACATGAATATTATGAAAAAAAATCGAAATAACTTAAATAATACACGATAAAAAATGTTTATTGTAAGTATTTTGTGTTAAACATCCGTTTTTGACGTCACAAGAAGTTTGAATGCTTTGAAACTAATATGTTTAACCGAAGACTTTTATTAAATAACTTTTACGAAATATTACAAAAATATTATTACAAAAAAACATAATAACTCAAATAATGTACGATAAACTATGGTTATTGCAAACATTTCGTCTTATCAGTTGACTTTGACGTCGAAAGAGTTATAATACTTTTAAGCTATTATTTCTAACCGAAGTGGTTTGGTTAATTAGCTGTATGATATATTAGAAGAATAGTAATACCAATTTAACCAATTAGGTTATTTTATTGGTTTTTATGTTTTATGTCTTAACTACGTGGTCTCCAGTAACTTACTAACTGCTATACTTACGAGAAGTAAATAATATACTAACAGTATAAGTTACAAAACTATTTCCTAAGTTATGAATAAAACACACTTTGAATAAATGCAGTTTACTTTATTTTCAATAATAATTCTTAGTTCTGAAGAAAGAGACTATTAAATCACGACACAAATAAAATCTATAAAAAGTATCAACAATCGTAAAGTTACATAAATACTAACATCAACTCCGCTATGTAGACGTTTTCTTGATTCTCAATAATTGAAGTAAAACGTTACTTGATCGTACCGCGTAATAACTTTGCAACTAACTTTAACGCGTATTTGAAAGACAAAACGCCGATATATACGCGTCGGAATGAAATTAACTCCCTTTAGTTGTTTTGGGAATTGGTATAATTGTTTTGAGAAAGCATATCATTAATATTATTGTTACAGAAAATTCCGTATTTATTCACACGCTTTAAAATAAAAAAATTAAATGTTAATATCATTACACTATTTCGTTTTTATCTTTTAAATTAGTGTTTAAAGCCTAATTTTAAATAATCTAAATCCTTAAAATCCTACTTAACTTTAAACATTTTTATCGATATTAAAAGTTTGGGTTAAAAAATGTAAGAAAAAGAAACTATTACTTATTATCTTAAAAACTACATAATTTACAAAAACTAAGATAAAACACCACATAAGGACAAAGTAAAAATGATAGTCATTTAGTTGGCTTCTTTTCCTCGGGGTTCTTGGGCTTGTTGTCCTCGGGCTTTTTCTATTCCGGCATTCCTCTTCCGGTTTTTTCTTCAACGGTGGTTTTTTTAGCAGGAACGAACTGTTTTAATTCGCTTGTTCTTCTCTAAACTTCAAATTCAAAAATTCATCGAAGTCACTTGTTGACATAGAAAAAATTCATCTTTTCATTGTCCATCAATGTAGTATTCATTTCAAAAATACGCGGTTCAAAAAAAAAAGTTGAGATATTCTTTCAAGAAAGTTTAGTAAAAACTACTATGTTATTATGCCACAAGACAATAACGAAACTGTCAGTATTTACGTTTAAACCTATTATTTTATACAAAACAAAACATTTTAAGCATTTAAAGGTGCATTAAATAGAAAATTAATATTTTAAAACACATGAAACATTTTAATTTTGTTTTTAACTTAGAAAAACATATGTTCTTAATATTTAACTCGCAAACTTTAATAAACAAAACAGAAAACATTTTCTTTAAAGTATTTTACAAAACAATAAGTACTATTTTCATGCACAAACTTTTATAGGATTCAAGTATAAAGTATTTCTTTATAAAGTGACACAAAACTTATGCATTGTAGAAGTTTATAAAGAGTAAAATTTAGCGAGTGCTTTTTTTCGATCGTTAACAGTCAAAACTAAATGGGAGTTGAAAGTACTTTTAAATTCAAAATTTATAGGAAAAGTTTATCACGAGTTGAATTTTAAAGCTTTAAACTTGAACTTGATTATTTTACGAGCAAAAAGTCTGGTAATTTAATTTTGTTTTAAAGTTAGAGAAAAACGTAGTTACTAAAATTTTAATGCAAAAAATAGGCATATGAAACTTTTCTATTTTATAATTGCTATTTGATAGTTTTTAATTAATAGTTCAATTGCTAAACTGTAATTTATAATATAATAAACTTCATAACACATCATTAAAAGTAAAAAAGCAATAAACTTTACAATTCAGAAATTGTATCAGAAAAGAATACAAAATAAATACACTTAATAGTTTCTTTCATTTTAACTTCTTAAAAAAATTACCTGAGTTTAAAAAATATTAAAATAGATGTTCATGTTAATAAAAAATTACAATTTTTTACCTTTATTAAAATCCGTTTCGTTAGTTTTGTGAAAATACTTATATTTTATCTTCAAAAGGCTTTATGATAAATGTTAAAAGTTTTAGACCTGCTATTAGTAATTCTGACTCTTTTTTATTCTGTGTTATAATTTCTTTTTTGTCAAAGGAATTAAGTACTGCCAAATTGTTTTTCTCTTTAGCTAATATGTTGCTTGATACGCTAGTTTGTGATTTTGTTTTTGAAGAATTGTAATAGCCTGAGTCTTGTTTATAACTTTTAAGCTGCACTGTTGGCACTTGATATTTTGGCTTGCTATCATACTTTTTATTGTAACTGATATTTTTCTGCTGTTGTTTCTGATGTTTTTCTTTGATAAGTTTACCTTGTTTTGCTTTAAAAGCAAAAGCTTGCTTATAAGCTCTACTAGCTTTTATTTTCTGCTGTTGGAGGTTACGAGAATGATGGTTTGCGTTAAATATATTTTGTTGAAGTTTTTGATTGTAGTTTGAATTTTTATCTACAGCATACTTAGACCCTTGAACTGTTTTACCATTAGGACCTGTCACGTTTGCGGCTTCTGACATGTTATATTTACCTACAACAATATCAAACTGGACTTTTTCCCCTTGTGCAAGAGACCTTAAGAATTTGTTAGGGTCGTTTTTGACGATAGCTGTATAATGAACAAAAATATCGCTGTTCCGATCATCACGTTGAATAAAACCGTAACCTTTGCGAATATTAAACCATACTACTTGACCAGTTACTCTAATTGCTTTAGTGTTTTTGGTTACCTGAGCTTTTTCTTTGAATATTTGAAACTCTTTGGTTGTATTAGATTTTTTTGTTGGTAAGTGTTGATGACATGACAAACACTGTGCTATGTTAACATTGTTACTACTATTCCTACTGTATGATTTTCTTAGTTTAAAACTATCTCTATCTTGGTTATGTTGACGATAATTGTAAGTATGATTAATACCATTATCTCTTAAATGAAAATTTTGTTGATTATTAGCACGAACTCGCTTATGGTAATTTATTTTAGACCTATGCTGACTTTGCTCATACTGCTGTAGTCTATTGTAATTAACTTGCTTAGGTATTAATGCGTTTTCTTTATAAGCATTCCATATGGCTTGTCCTTTTCTTTTAAAAAGTTCTAAGCTTTCATCAAAATGTTCCCTAATCTTATCTTTGATCGAAAAGGGCATTAAGTATGCAAGAAAAAAATTAATTCTGTCCTGTTCTCGACATTTGGCCCAACTTACGGCTGTAGCAAATATTTTATTAAAGTTTGTACACTCATTCCAAATTGGAATTTTATCTAAAATTTCAGCTAACTGATTGTCCCTATTAATAAAAAAGTTTCTTAAAGAACTGTAATTTCTTTCACCTCGTTCTGTCATTTTATAATAGTCTGACAACTCTTCTCTCGGCCAAAACCCATTTAAAAATTTATACTTTTCTGTGTTACTAGAAATATTTTCATTTAACATTTCCTCCTCGAAAAAACTAATAATATCACGAGGGTTTCTTACAAAGTCTAACCTTTTAAACTTTTTACTTAGTCTTTGCGCCTTAAATGTGTCGCTAAAAATGTTTAAATTATTTTGATTACTTTTTTCGTAATCATCGTAAAAAGGTTCGCGTTTTTCTAGCATCGCACGTTCGTAATGTGGTGATCTAGACTGCTTTAATCTATTATTTAACTTTTTTATTTGCATTTGCAAAACTCTTAACTCTTCTTCATTTGTTAGCTGCTTAACTTCGCTTGATTTTCTAAATTATTGTTGAATGCTGTTTGACGGATAAAATTCAGCATTATCATTCATCATCTCTGCTTGATGAGAATTATTAAGATTGATATCGTCATTGTTGTTTGTGTGCATTTATTCTGTTGACTGCTTAAAGATTTGTAACCAGAAGATTCAAGGTTCTTAAAAGACACTGCGTGGTCTCCACTTTAACCAATTGAATTATTTTATTGGTTTTTATGTTTTATGTCTTAACTACGTGGTCTCCAGTAACTTACTAACTGCTATACTTACGAGAAGTAAATAATATACTAACAGTATAAGTTACAAAACTATTTCCTAAGTTATGAATAAAACACACTTTGAATAAATGCAATTTACTTTATTTTCAATAATAATTCTTAGTTCTGAAGAAAGAAACTATTAAATCACGACACAAATAAAATCTATAAAAAGTATCAACAATCGTAAAGTTACATAAATACTAACATCAACTCCGCTATGTAGACGTTTTCTTGATTCTCAATAATTGAAGTAAAACGTTACTTGATCGTACCGCGTAATAACTTTGCAACTAACTTTAACGCGTATTTGAAAGACAAAACGCCGATATATACGCGTCGGAATGAAATTAACTCCCTTTAGTTGTTTTGGGAATTGGTATAATTGTTTTGAGAAAGCATATCATTAATATTATTGTTACAGAAAATTCCGTATTTATTCACACGCTTTAAAATAAAAAAATTAAATGTTAATATCATTACACCAATAAACAAAATAATTTAAATAGTGTTCGATGAAAAAAAGTTTAAGACAAGTATTTTGTTTGAAAGAACCCATTATAACGTCTATGGTACTATTAATATGTTTATAGTTAGATTACTAATAAAAACGTTTATTAAATTACCTTTACGAAATATTACAATAATAAAATTACTAAAAATCAAAATATTTCAAATAGTGTACGAAAAATAATCTTTATACCAAGTATTTCGTCTTAAACAGCCGAGTTCGACGTTAAAAAGAATTTAAATACTCTAAAACTAATATTCCTAACCAAAGAGGTTTAGTAATTAGCTGTATGATTTATTACGAGAATAGTAATACCAATATTCAAAATAATTAAAATAATGTACAATAAAAAAAAGTTTAATACAATTATTTTGTTTAAAACAGCGTATTATAACGTCTATAAAACTTTTGGAATGTTTAAAGTTCGATTATTTATAAAAGACGTTTATCAAATTACCTTTACGAAATATTACAATAATATAATTACCAAAAATCTAAAAAACTCAAATAATTTTCGTTAAACAATGTTTATTACAATTATTTTGTTTGAATAACCGTTTTTAACGTTAAAAGGATTTTGAATACTTTAAAACTAATAATTTTATCCAGAGACGTTTATTAAATTACTTTTACAAACTATTACAAGAATATTATAACCAAAATTCGAAATAAATCAAATAATGTATGATAAACAATGCTTATTGCGAGTATTCCGTCTTAAATAGCCTAATTTATTATCGAAAGGAGTTTTAATACTTTAAAACTAATATTTTTAACCGAAGACGTTTATTAAATAACATTTATGAAATATTACAAAAATATTAATCATAATAACTAAAATAATGTACGGTAAACAACAATTATTGAAAGTATTTCGTCTTGAATAACCGTTATTAACGTTAAAAGGAGTTTTTATACTTTTAAACTAATAATTCTTTCCGAAGAGGTTTGTTAATTAGCCGTTTGATATATTACAGGAATATTAATACCATTAATTAAAATAATTCAAATATTGTACGATAAAAAAGGGTCTAACACAATTATTTTGTTTAAAACAGCGCATTATAACGTCTATAGAACTTTTAATATGTTTAAAGGTATATTACTGACAAAAGTTGTTTATTTAATTAGCTGTACGAAATATTACAAAAATATATTAACCAAAAATTATAACAACTCAAAAAATGTACGAAAAATAATGTTTTATGCTAGTATTTCGCTCTAAAACAGCCGATTTTGCGTCAAATGGAGTTTTAAAACTTTGAAACTAATATTTTCAACCTAAATTGTTTATTAAAATACCTTTACGAAATATTACAATAAAATTATTACAAAAAATTATAATAATTAAAATAGTGAACGATAAATAATGTTTATTACAAGTATTTCGTCTTAAACACTCAATTTTTACGTCAAAAGGAGTTTTAATATTTCAAAACTAATTTTTAATCCAAGACATTTATCAAATTACCTTTACGAAATATAACAAGAATTTTATGACCAAAATTCATACTAAGTCAAAAAATGTACGATAAAAAATGTTTTTTCCAAGTGTCTTCGACTGTAACAGCCGATTTTGACGTCCAAAGCAGTTTCAATATATAAAACTGATATTTCTAACCGAAGAGGTTTATTTAATTACCTGTACGATATATTATAAGATTATTAATAGGAATAAACAAAATAATTCAAATAATATACGATAAAAAAGGATTTAATAAAAGTATTCTGTTTTAAACAGCCGATTTGACGTCAAAAGGAGTTTTAATACTTTAAAACTATTACTTTTAACCTAAGACTTTTATTAAATCGAAATAACTAAAATATTGAACGATAAACAATGTTTATTTTAAATCTTCGTCTTAAACAGCCTTTTTTGACGTCAAAAGGAGTTTTAATACTTTAGAACTAATATTATAGAACGAATACGTTTACTAAATTAACTACACGAATTTTTACAATAATATTATAACCAAAAACTGTCATAACTTAAATGCTGTACGATAAACAACATTTATTAAATTAACTGTACGAAGTTTTACAATAATATTATAAGCAAAAATAAAATAAATCAAATAATGTACGATAAACAATGTTTATTTAAAGTATTTTGTATTAAATAGCCGATTTTAACGTTAAAAGGAGTTTCAATACTTTAAAACTAATATCTTAACCGATAAGATTTAACAAATTAGCTGTACGATATAATACAAGAACATTAATAGCAATAATCAAAATAATTTAAATAGTGTATGATATAAAAAGGTTTAATACTAATATTCTGTTTAAAACAGCATATTATAACGTATATAGTACATTTAATATGTTTAAAGTTAGACTACTAGAAATAGACTTTATTTAAATTCAATGTACGAAATATTACTAGAATATTATAACTAAAAATTGAAATAAATGAAAAAATATACAATACACAATGTTTATTCCAAGTATTTCGTCTTAAACAGCCTTATTTGACGTCAAATACAGTTTTAATACTTTGAAACTAATATTTTTAACCGAAGAGGTTTATTTAATCAGCTGTATGATATATTACATGAATCATAATACCAATAATCAAAATAATTTAAATAGTGTACGATAAAAAAGGGTTTAATTCAAGTATTTTGTTTAAAACACCCTATTATAACATCTATTGTACTTTTAATATGTTTATATTTAGATTACTAACAAAAGACGTTTATTAAATTAGCTGACGAAATATTACGAGAATGTTGATACTAAAATTCGAAATAAATGAAATAATGTTCGATAAATGGTTATTGCATGTATTTTGTCTTATACAGTTGACTTTGATGTCGGAAGAGTTATAATACTTTTGAAGTACTATTCCTAACCGAAGTGGTTTGTTAAATTTGCTGTATGATATATTACAAGAATATTAGTACCAAGAATCAAATTATTTCAATTAGTGTACAATAAAAAGGGGTTTAATACAAGTATTTTGTTTAAAACAGCCTATTATAACGTCTATTGAACTATTTATATGTTTAAAGTTAGATTACTAACCAAAAAAGTTTTATAAACTAGCATTACGAAATATTCCAATAATAATATTACTAAAAATCATAATAATTCAAATAGTGTACGATAAATATTGTTTATCACAAGTATTTCGTCTTAAAAGCCGATTTCGACGTCAAAAAGAGATTCAATATTTTAAAAATAATATTTCTAACCGAAGAGGTTAATTTAATTAGCTGTATGATTTATTACAAGAATATTAATACCAATATTCAAAATAATTAAAATAAAATATAAAAAAAAAGGTTTCAATACAATTAATTTATTTTAAACAGCGTATTATAACGTTTATAGAACTTTTGACATGTTTAAAGTTAGATTAGTAATAAAAGACGTTTATTAAATTGTCTGTACGAAATTTTACTATAATATTATAACCAAACATCGAAAAAACTCAAATAATATGAGATAAACAATGTTTATTGCAAGTGTTTCGTCTTAAAAACGATTTCGACGTCAAAAGGAGTTTTAATACTTTAAAACTAATATTTTTAAACGAAGACGTTTATAAAAATACCTTTACAAAATATTACAATAATATTAATACCAAATATCATAATAACTCATAAAATGTACAATAAACAATGTTTATTGCAAGTATTTCGTCTTAAACAACTTATTTTTACATCGAAAGAGTTTTTATACTCTAAAACTAATATTCTTAACCGAAAACGACTTTTTAATTACCTTAAAAAATATTACAAGAAAGTTACAACCAAAATTCATACTAACTAAAAAATTGTACGATAAACAATGGTTATTGTAAGTATTTAGTCTTAAATAGCAAATTTCGTCGTCAAAAGCAGTTTTAATACTTTAAAACTAATGTTCCTAACCGAAGAGGTTTATTTAAATAGCTGTGAGATATATTGCAAGACAGTTATATCCAAAATCCTTACTAACTCAATTAATGTACGATAAACAATGTTCATTGCAAGTATTTCATCTTAAACAGCCCATTTTGACGTCAAACGGAGTTTTAATACTTTAAAAATAATATTTCTAACCGAAAAGGTTTATTTTATTAGCTGCATGATATATTACAAGAAAATTAATACCAATAATTAAAATAATTCAAATAGTGTACGATAAAAATTGGTTTAATACAACTATTTGGTTTTAAACAGCCTACTATAACGTAAATAGTATTTTTATTATGGTTAAAGTTAGATTATTAACAAAAGACGTTTATTAAATCAGCTCTACGAAATATAACAATAATATTGTAGCTAAAAGTAGAAATAAATCATATTATGTACGATAGACAATATCTATTAGAAGTGTTTCGTCTTAAATAGCCGAATCAGACGTCAAAAGGATTTTTAATACTTAAAAACTAATATTCCTAACCGAAGACGTTTAATTTATTAGCTGTATGAAATATTACTAGAATATAAGAACCAACAATCAAAATAATTCAAATAGTGTACGATTAAAAAGGGTTTGATACAAGTATTTTGTTTAAAACAGCCTATTATAACGTCTATAGTACTTTTAATAAGTTTAAAGTTAGATTACTAACAAAAGACGTTTATTAAACTAGCTCTACTAAATATTACAAGAATATTGTGACAAATATAGAAATAAATCAAATAATTTACGATAAAAAATGTTTTTTGCAAGTATTTTGTCTTAAACAGCCGTTTTTATGCAAATGAAGTTTTAATACTTTAAAACTAATATTTTTGATCGAAGACATTTATTAAGTTAACTGTACGAAATAATACAATAATATTATAACGAAAAATTAAAATAACTCAAATAATGTACGATAAAGAAAGTTTATTGCAAGTATTTTATCTTAAATAGCCGATTTTGACGTTAAAGAGAATTTAAATACTTTCAAACTAATATTTTTAACCGAAGACGTTAATTAAATTACCTTAACGAAATATTACAATAAAATTATTACCAAAAGTCATAATAGTTCTAATAGTGAACGATAAATAATGTTTTACTGCAAGTATTTCGTCTTAAATAGGCGATTTTGACGTCAAAAGGAATTATAATACTTTTAAACTACTATTTCAACCAAAGAACTTTGTTTAATTCGCTGTATAATATATAACACGACTACTAACACCAATATCTAAAAAATAATTCAAATAGTGTACGCTATATAAGGGTTTAATACATGTATTTTGTTTATAACAGCCTATTATAATGTCTATAGTACATTAATATGTTTAAAGAAAGATAACTAACAAAAGACGTTTATTAAATTAGCTGTACGAAATATACAAGTATATAATAACAAAAAATCGAAATAAATCAAATAATGTACGATAAACAATGTTTGTTGCAAGAGAGTTTAAAAGATATAAAAGAGTTTAATACAAATATTCTGTTTTAAACAGCATATTATAAAGTATATAGTACATTTAAAATGTTTAAAGTTAGACTACTAGAAATAGACGTTATTTAAATTCAGTGTACGAAATATTACTAGAATATTATAACTAAAAATTGATATAAATGAAAAAATATACGATAATCAATGTTTATTACAAGTATTTCCTCTTAAACAGCCGATTTTAACGTCATAAGAATTCATAATACTCAAAAACTAGTATTTCTAACCGAAGAAGTTTATTTAATTAGCTTTATGATATATTACAAGAATATTAATACCAATAATCAAAATAATTCAAATAGTGTACGATAAAAAAGGGTTTTACAAGTATTCTGTGTAAAACAGCCTAATATAACGTTTATAGTACTTTTGATATGTTTAAAGTAAGATTAATAACAAAAGACGTCTTTTAAATTAGCTGTACCAAATATGACAGGAATATTAGAACTAAAAATCGAAATAAATCAAATAATGTACGATAAACAATGTTTATTGCAAGTATTTCGTCTTAAACAGCCGATTTTGACGTCAAAAGGAGTTTTAATACTTTTTAATTAATATTTTTAACCACTACGTCTATGAAATTACCTATACGAAATATTACAAAAATATTATAATCAAAAATTGAAAACATTTTAATTTACAATAAACAATGTTTATTGCAACTATTTCGTTCTGAATAACCGTCTTAACGATAAAAGGAGTTTTAATACTATAAAACTAATATTTCTAAACGAAGACGTTTATAAAATTACTTTAACGAAATACTACTAGAATATTATAACCAAAAATTGAAATAATTCAAATAATGTACGATAAACATTGTTTATTAAGAGTGTTCCGTCTTAAAAAGCTTATTTTGACATCGAAAGGTGTTTTAATATTTAAAAACTAATTATTCTTACCGAAAATGTTTATTTAATTAGCTGTATAATATATTACAAGAATATTATTATTAATATTCAAAATAATTCAAATAATGTACAATAAAAAAGGGTTTAATACAATTATGTTGTTTAAAACAGCGTATTTTAAGGTCTATAGAACTTTTGATATGTTAAAAATTAGATTATTAATAAAAGACGTTTTTTAAATTAGATGTACGAAATTTTGCCAGAATATTATGATCAAAAATCGAAATAACTTAAATAAAATGCCATAAACTATGTTTATCGCAAGTATTTCGTCTTAAACAGCAAATTTTGACGTCAAAAGGAGTTTTATAACTATAAAACTAATTTTTTTAAACGAGACGTATATTAAATTACCTTTACGAAATATTAGAATGATATTAATACAAAATATCATAATAATTCATATATAGTACGATAAACAATGTTTATTGCAAGTATTTCGGCTTTAACAGCCGATTTTTACGTCAAAAGGAGTTTTAATTACTTTAAAACTAATCTTTTAGACCAATGACGTTTATCAAATTAACAGTACGAAATATTAAAATAATATTATAAAAAAAATTTAATCTAACTCAAATAATGTACAATAAACAATGTTTATTGCAAGTATTTTGTCTGTAAAGCCGTTTTTAACGTTAAAAAAAGTTTTAATACTTTAAAACTAATGTTTTTGACCGAAGACGTTTATCAAATTAACTGTAAGAAATATAACGAAGATATTAAAACCAAAAATTAAACGAAATCAAATAATGTACTATAAATGTTTATTGCAAGTATTTTGTTTTAAATAGTTAATTAAAACGTTAAAAGGAGTTTTAATACTTTATAACTAATATTTCTAACTGAAGGGGTTTATTTATTTTGCTGTATGGTATATTACAAGAATATTAAAACCATTAATCAAAATAGTTCAAATAGAGTGCGATTAAAAAAGGATTAAACACAAGTATTTTATTAAAACAGCCTATTATTAAGTCTAGAGTACTTTTAATATGTTTAATGTTAGATTACTAATCAACGACGTTTGATAAATTAGCTGTACGATATATTACAAGAGTATTATAAAAAAAAATCAAAATAAATAAAATAATGTAAGTAAAACAATGTTTATTGCAAGTATTTCGTCTTTAATAGCCGATTTTGATGTCAAAAGGAGTTTTAATACTTTAAAACTAATATTTTAAGCCAAGACGTTTATTAAAATGCTTTTACGAAATATTACAATAAAATTATTACCAAAAATCTAAATAACTCAAATAATGTACGATAAACGATGTTTATTGCAAGTATTTCGTCATATACAGCCGATTTTGATGTCAAAAAGATTTTTAATACTTTAAAACTTATATTCCTTACCCAAGAGATTATTTAATTAGCTGTGTGATATATTACAAGAATTTTAATACCAATAATCAAATTAATTTGATCAGTGTACGATAAAGAAGGGTTAAATACAAATATTTTGTTTAAAACAGCCTATTATAACGTCTATAACAATTTTAATATGTTTAAAGTGAGATTACTAAAGAAAAATATTTATTATATTACCTCTACAAAATATTACATGAATATTATAACCAAAAATCGAAAAAAATCAAATAATGTACGATTAACAATTTTTATTGCAAGTATTTCGTCTTCAACAGCCAATTTTGACGTCAAAAGGAGTTTTATTAAAACTAATATTTGAAGCGAAGACTTTTATTAAAATACTTTTACGAATTAAAACATTAATGCTATAACTAATAATATAAATAACTCAAATAATGTACGATAAACGATGTTTATTGCAAGTATTCCGTCTTATACAGCCGATTTTGACGTCAAAAAGATTTTTAATATTTTAAAACGCATATTCCTAACCAAAGAGGTTTATTTAATTAGCTGTATGATATATTACAAGAATACTAATACCATTAATCAAAATAATTCAAACAGTGTACAATAAAAAAGGGTTTAATACAAGTTTTTTGTTTAAAATAGCCTATTACAACGTCTATAGTACTTTTAATATGTTTAAAATTAGTATACTGACAAAAGACGTTTATTAAATTAGCTGTACGAAATTTTACAAAAATATTATTACCAACAATCAAAATAAATCAAATAATGTACGATAAACAATGTTTATTGCAATTATTTTGACTTAAACTGCTGATTTAGACGTCAAAAGGAGTTTTTATACTTTGAAACAAATATTTCTAACTGAATAGGTTTATTGAATTAGCTGTAAGATATTTTACAAGTTTATTAATACTAATATTCAAAATAATTCACATAATGTACGATAAAAAAGGGTTTAATACTAGTATTTCGTTGATAACAGCGTATTATAACGTCTATAGAACTTTTAATATGTTTAAATTTAGATTACTAACAAAAGATGTTTATTAAATTAGCTGTACGAAATATTACAAGAATATAAAAACCAAAAATTAAAAAATATAAAATAATATTAGATAAACAATATTTATTGCAAGTATTTCGTCTTAAACAAACGATTTTGACTTCAAAAGGAGTTTTAATACTTTTAAACTAATATTTTTAATCGACGACGACTATTAAATTACCCTTACGAAATATTACAATAATATTGATACCAAAAATCATATTAATTCATAGAATGTACGATAAACAATGTTTATGGCAAATATTTCGTCTTAAACAGCCGATTTTCACGTCAAAAGGAGTTTTAATACTTTAAAAATATAATTTTAAGCCGTAACATTTTTTAATTAATTTTACTAAATTTTACAATAATATTTTTTTTTAAATCATAATAACTTTAATATTGTACGATAAACAATGTTTATTGCAAGTATTTTGTCTTAAACAACCTATTTTGACGTCAAAATGAGTTTTAATACTTTGAAATTTACATTTTTTACTGAAAACGTTTATTGAATTACCTTTACCAAATACTACAATAGCATTATTACCAAAAATCATATTAATTCAAATTGTGAACGATAAATAATGTTTATTTCAAGTAATTCGTTTTAAACAGCAGATTTTGACGTCAACGGAGTTTTAGTACTTCAAAACTAATTTTCCTAACCGTAGTGATTTATTTAGTTAGCTGTATGATATATTACAAGAATATTAATACCAATAATCAAAATAATTCAAATAGTGTACGATTAAAAAGAGTTTAATAGAAGTATTTTGTTCAAAACAGCCTATTATAACGTATATAATACTTTTAATATGTGTAAAGGTAGATTACTAACCAAAGATGTTTATTAAATTAGCTCTACGAAATATTACATAAATATTTTAACCAAAAACAATAATAACTTAAATAATGTACGATAAACAATATTTATTGCGAGTATTTTGTCCTAAACAACCGATTTATACGTCAAAAGGAGTTTTAATACTTTAAAATTAATATTTTTAAATTAATTTAATTGATATAATTTAAAATATAAATTTTGTTATTTGTATACATATAGGTATGAACAATTAGTGTTGCTTAAAACTTGAAACCGTGAAAATCTTGAAATTTGACAATTTATGTTTAAAAAATCGTGAAAAAGCTTGATATTGAGAATTTTTTGAAAGAACCTAGAATTTAAACATTTTATACATGTAAAGTAGTGAATTTTCGATTTGACACATAAATATACAATATAAATGACTTTTTTTAAACATACCTAAAGCAGTTAGACAGTATCTTTTCAATATTGCTATGTTATTTAAGACAAATTTTTTACCTTTAATTTAATTATATACTAAAAATATAAGCAAAAAGTAGACTATCAAAAACTTTTTATCGGTGTATTGCACCTTTGCTTTTAAAGTGTCTTTGCCTATTGTTGTGCTTTGCATTTAACAAAACCTAGAAACACTTCTAAAATGTAAAAGTTAATAAAAACTCTTGTTATAAAAATTCTCAGATGAACAATATTTGTTGTATCAGTGCTCTCATCTTAACAGAATGATTAAAGTCTTAATTTGATTTATGCGGCTTTATAATCTACAGACATTTCCTAAACACGACTTCTTGTAGTCATCAACTTCTTGTTGTAAATCTTTAAAATCGTTTTAAATTCTAAAGGGTAATTTTTTTTTAGTAATTAATTTTGCTACTTGATAACTTGCCTTAACAATTTTTTTTGATCAGTCTGTAGTTACTGAAAATAATCATGTGCTTTGTTTAAACTGACTTAAGCGGTTTGTTCTTTTTTTATCCCAAAACTTCTAACTAACGTTTTTTAATTCTTATAGCTTGTCTTGTATTTCACATTTACTCTTTTTAAATGCATTATTTTTTTTGCCGATAAAGAATTGCTATTATGCTCAATAAAAAATATTTTTTTATATTCATTAATGACTTAATCAGTTTTTATTATTTTGTCAAAACTTTTAAGAAGCTTAATTGTTTATTGAAGCTGACTTATAATGATTATTACGTTATATTTTAACTTACTGTTAATAAACTTCTTTATTTCTTTATTGTCAGAACTTTATTGTAAACAGAGTTGCCAAACGCTAGTTCAAAAGTTTGAAAAAATCAGACTAGGTAAAATCTCTTTAAGTTTTCTGAAAACTTAAGTGTGTGTTTAACTTTTATTTCTAGCACTTTGGACAAATCATTAAAATCTCAGTATATACTCTGAAACTAATATTCTTAACCGAAGTCGATTTTTTAATTAACTTTCAAAAATATTACAAGAAAGTTACAACCAAAATTCATACTTACTAAAAAATTGTACGATAAACAATGGTTATTGTAAGTATTTAGTCTTAAATAGCCAATTTCGTCGTCAAAAGCAGTTTTAATACTTTAAAACTAATGTTCCTAACCGAAGAGGTTTATTTAAATATCTGTGAGATATATTGCAAAACAGTTATATCCAAAATCCTTACTAACTCAAATAATGTACTATAAACAATGTTTATTGCAAGTATTTCGTCTTAAACAGCCCATTTTGACGTCAAACGGAGTTTTAATACTTTAAAAATAATATTTCTAACCGAAAAGGTTTATTTTATTAGCTGCATGATATATTACAAGAAAATTAATAAAAATAATTAAAATAGTTCAAATAGTGTACGATAAAAATTGGTTTAATACAACTATTTGGTTTTAAACAGCCTATTATAACGTAAATAGTATTTTTATTATGTTTAAAGTTAGATTATTAACAAAAGACGTTTATTAAATCAGCTCAACGAAATATAACAAGAATATTGTAGCTAAAAGTAGAAATAAATCATATAATGTACGATAGACAATATCTATTAAAAATGTTTCATCTTAAATAGCCAAATCAGACGTCAAAAGGATTTTTAATACTTAAAAACTAATATTCCTAACCGAAGACGTTTAATTTATTAGCTGTATGAAATATTACTAGAATATAAGAACCAACAATCAAAATAATTCAAATAGTGTACGATTAAAAAGGGTTTGATACAAGTATTTTGTTTAAAACAGCCTATTATAACGTCTATAGTACTTTTAATATGTTTAAAGTTAGATTACTAACAAAAGACGTTTATTAAACTAGCTCTACTAAATATTACAAGAATATTGTGACAAATATTGAAATAAATCAAATAATTTACGATAAAAAATGTTTTTTGCAAGTATTTCGTCTTAAACAGCCGTTTTTATGCAAAAGAAGTTTTAATACTTTAAAACTAATATTTTTGATCGAAGACATTTATTAAATTAACTGTACGAAATAATACAATAATATTATAACGAAAAATTGAAATAACTCAAATAATGTACGATAAAGAAAGTTTATTGCAAGTATTTTATCTTAAATAGCCGATTTTGACGTTAAAAAAAATTTTTAAACTTTCAAACTAATATTTTTAACCGAAGACGTTAATTAAATTACCTTAACGAAATATTACAATAAAATTATTACCAAAAGTCATAATAATTCTAATAGTGAACGATAAATAATGTTTACTGCAAGTATTTCGTCTTAAATAGGCGATTTTGACGTCAAAAGGAATTATAATACTTTTAAACTACTATTTCTAACCAAAGAGTTTTGTTTAATTCGTTGATAATATATAACACGACTATTAACACCAATAATTAAAAAAATAATTCAAATAGTTTACGCTATAAAAGGGTTTAATACATGTATTTTGTTTATAACAGCCTATTATAATGTCTATAGTACATTAATATGTTTAAAGAAAGATAACTAACAAAAGACGTTTATTAAATTAGCTGTACGAAATATACAAGTATATAATAACAAAAAATCGAAATAAATCAAATATTGTTCAATATACAATGTTTATTGCAAGTATTTCGTCTTAAACAATTGATTTTGACGTTAAAAAGAGTTTTAATACTTTAAATATCATATTCCTAAACGTAGAAGTTTATTTAATTAGCTTTATGATATATTACAAGAATATTTATACCAATAAACAAAAAAATACAAATAGTGTACGATAAAAAAGGGATTGACAAATATTTTGTTTAAAACAGACTTTAATAACGTCAATAATAACTTAAATATGTTTAAAGTTAGATAACTAACCAAGGACGTTT
This sequence comes from Thalia democratica, assembly GCF_965202585.1. Taxonomy (NCBI): domain Eukaryota; kingdom Metazoa; phylum Chordata; class Thaliacea; order Salpida; family Salpidae; genus Thalia; species Thalia democratica. The sequence goes on from NC_139172.1 coordinate 12,490,334, forward strand.
TTTTAATTAGCTGTACGAAATAATATAAGAATATTATAACCAAAAATCGAAATAAATCAAATAATATACGATAAACAATGTTTATTGCAAGTATTTCGTCTTAAACAACCGATTTTGACGTCAAAAGGAGTTTAAGAACTTTGAAACTAATATTTTTAATCGATACGTTTATTAAATTACCTTTACAAAATAGTACAATAAAATTTTTAACAAATATTATATAAATTCAAACAGTAAACGAATTATAATGTCAATTGCAAGTGAATTGTTTTAAACAGCCGATTTTGACGTCAAAAGGAGTTTTTATACTTTAAAACTAATATTTTTAACCGAAGACGTTTTTTTAATTACCTTTAAAAATATAACAAGAAAGTTATAACCAAAATTCATACTAACTCAAATAATGTACAATATACAATGTTTATTGCAAGGATTTCGTCTTAAAGAGCCGATTTTGACGTCAAAAGCAGTTTTAATACTTTAAAACTAATATTCCTAACCAAAGAGGTTTATTTAATTAGCTTTATGATAAATCACAAGTATTTAAATACCATTAATTAAAATAATTCAAATATTGTACGATAAAAAAGGGTTTAATACAAGTATTTTGTTTAAAAGAGCCTATTATAACGTCAACAGTACTTTTAATATGTTTGAAGTTAGTTTACAATATATAGACGTTTATTAAATTAGCTGTACGAAATATTACAAAAATATTGTAGCCAAAAATTTAAATAAATCAAATAATGTACGATAAACAATATTTATTGCAAATATTTCGTCTTTAACAGCCGATTTTAACGTCATAAGAATTCATTATACTCAAAAACTAGTATTTCTAACCGAAGAAGTTTATTTAATTAGCTGTATGATATTTTACAAGAATATTAATACCAATAATCAAAATAATTCAAATAGTGTACGATAAAAAAGGGTTTAAAACAAGTATTCTGTGTAAAACAGCCTAATATAACGTTTATAGTACTTTTGATATGTTTAAAGTAAGACTAATAACGAAAGACGTCTTTTAAATTAGCTGTACCAAATATGACAAGAATATTAGAACTAAAAATCGGAATAAATCAAATAATGTACGATAAACAATGTTTATTGCAAGTATTTCGTCGTAAACAGCCGATTTCGACGTCAAAAGGAGTTTTAATACTTTTAAACTAATATTTTTAACCACTACGTCTATGAAATTACCTATACGAAATACTACAAAAATATCATAACCAAAAATTGAAAACATTTATAATGTACAATAAACAATGTTTATTGCAACTATTTCGTTCTGAATAACCGTTTTAACGATAAAAGGAGTTTTAATACTTTAAAACTAATATTTTTAAACGAAGACGTTTATAAAATTACTTTAACGAAATACTACTAGAATATTATATCCAAAAATCGAAATAATTCAAATAATGTACGATAAACATTGTTTATTAAGAGTGTTCCGTCTTAAAAAGCCTATTTTGACATTGAAAGGTGTTTTAATATTTAAAAACTAATTATTCTTACCGAAAATGTTTATTTAATTAGCTGTATAATATATTACAAGAATATTAATATGAATATTCAATATAATTCAAATAATGTACAATACAAAAGGGTTTAATACAATTATGTTGTTTAAAACAGCGTATTTTAAGGTCTATAGAACTTTTGATATGTTAAAAATTAGATTATTAATAAAAGACGTTTTATAAATTAGATGTACGAAATTTTGCCAGAATATTATAAATAATAATCGAAATAACTTAAATAAAATGCCATAAACTATGTTTATCGCAAGTATTTCGTCTTAAACAGCAAATTTTGACGTCAAAAGGAGTTTTATAACTATAAAACTAATTTTTATAAACAAGACGTATATTAAATTACCTTTACGAAATATTAGAATGATATTGATACAAAATATCATAATAATTCATATAATGTACGATAAACAATGTTTATTGCAAGTATTTCGGCTTTAACAGCCGATTTTTACTTCAAAAGGAGTTTTAATTACTTTAAAACTAATCTTTTAGACCAATGACGTTTATCAAATTAACAGTACAAAATATTAAAATAATATTATAAAAAAAATTTAATCTAACTCAAATAATGTACAATAAACAATGTTTATTGCAAGTATTTTGTCTGTAAAGCCGTTTTTAACGTTAAAATAAGTTTTAATACTTAAAAACTAATGTTTTTGACCGAAGACGTTTATCAAATTAACTGTAAGAAATATAACGAAGATATTATAACCAAAAATTAAACGAAATCAAATAATGTACTATAAATGTTTATTGCAAGTACTTTGTTTTAAATAGTTAATTAAAACGTTAAAAGGAGTTTTAATACTTTATAACTAATATTTCTAACTGAAGGGGTTTATTTATTTTGCTGTATGATATATTACAAGAATATTAAAACCATTAATCAAAATAGTTTAAATAGAGTGCGATTAAAAAAGGATTAAACACAAGTATTTTATTAAAACAGCCTATTATTAAGTCTAGAGTACTTTTAATATGTTTAATGTTAGATTACTAACCAACAACGTTTGATAAATTAGCTGTACGATTTATTATAAGAGTATTATAAAAAAAAATCAAAATAAATGAAATAATGTAAGTAAAACAATGTTTATTGCAAGTATTTCGTCTTTAATAGCCGATTTTGATGTCAAAAGGAGTTTTAATACTTTAAAACTAATATTTTAAGCCAAGACGTTTATTAAAATGCTTTTACGAAATATTACAATAAAATTATTACCAAAAATCTAAATAACTCAAATAATGTACGATAAACGATGTTTATTGCAAGTTTTCCGTCATATACAGCCGATTTTGACGTCAAAAAGATTTTTAATACTTTAAAACTTATATTCCTTACCCAAGAGATTATTTAATTAGCTGTGTGATATATTACAAGAATTTTAATACCAATAATCAAATTAATTTGATCAGTGTACGATAAAGAAGGGTTTAATACAAATATTTTGTTTAAAACAGGCTATTATAACGTCTATAACACTTTTAATATGTTTAAAGTGAGATTACTAAAGAAAAATGTTTATTATATTACCTCTACAAAATATTACATGAATATTATAACCAAAAATCGAAAAAAATCAAATAATGTACGATTAACAATGTTTATTGCAAGTATTTCGTCTTCAACAGCCAATTTTGACGTCAAAAGGAGTTTTATTAAAACTAATATTTGAAGCGAAGACTTTTATTAAAATACTTTTACGAATTAAAACAATAATGCTATAACTAATAATCTAAATAACTCAAATAATGTACGATAAACGATGTTTATTGTAAGTATTCCGTCTTATACAGCCGATTTTGACGTCAAAAAGATTTTTAATATTTTAAAACGCATATTCCTAACCAAAGAGGTTTATTTAATTAGCTGTATGATATATTACAAGAATACTAATACCATTAATCAAAGTAATTCAAACAGTGTACAATAAAAAAGGGATTAATACAAGTTTTTTGTTTAAAATAGCCTATTACAACGTCTATAGTACTTTTAATATGTTTAAAATTAGTATACTGACAAAAGACGTTTATTAAATTAGCTGTACGAAATTTTACAAAAATGTTATTACCAAAAATCAAAATAAATCAAATAATGTACGATAAACAATGTTTATTGCAATTATTTTGTCTTAAACTGCTGATTTAGACGTCAAAAGGAGTTTTTATACTTTGAAACAAATATTTCTAACTGAATAGGTTTATTAAATTAGCTGTACGAAATATTACAAGAATATAAAAACCAAAAATTAAAAAATATAAAATAATATTAGATAAACAATATTTATTGCAAGTATTTCGTCTTAAACAAACGATTTTGACTTCAAAAGGAGTTTTAATACTTTTAAACTAATATTTTTAATCGACGACGACTATTAAATTACCCTTACGAAATATTACAATAATATTGATACCAAAAATCATATTAATTCATAGAATGTACGATAAACAATGTTTATGGCAAATATTTCGTCTTAAACAGCCGATTTTCAAGTCAAAAGGAGTTTTAATACTTTAAAAATATAATTTTAAGCCGTAACATTTTTTAATTAATTTTACGAAATTTTACAATAATATTTTTTTTTTAATCATAATAACTTTAATATTGTACGATAAACAATGTTTATTGCAAGTATTTTGTCTTAAACAACCTATTTTGACGTCAAAATGAGTTTTAATACTTTGAAATTTACATTTTTTACTGAAAACGTTTATTGAATTACCTTTACCAAATACTACAATAGCATTATTACCAAAAATCATATTAATTCAAATTGTGAACGATAAATAATGTTTATTTCAAGTAATTCGTTTTAAACAGCAGATTTTGACGTCAAAGGAGTTTTAGTACTTCAAAACTAATTTTCCTAACCGTAGTGATTTATTTAGTTAGCTGTATGATATATTACAAGAATATTAATACCAATAATCAAAATAATTCAAATAGTGTACGATTAAAAAGGGTTTAATAGAAGTATTTTGTACAAAACAGCCTATTATAACGTATATAATACTTTTAATATGTGTAAAGGTAGATTACTAACCAAAGATGTTTATTAAATTAGCTCTACGAAATATTACATAAATATTTTAACCAAAAACAATAATAACTTAAATAATGTACGATAAACAATATTTATTGCGAGTATTTTGTCCTAAACAACCGATTTATACGTCAAAAGGAGTTTTAATACTTTAAAATTAATATTTTTAAATTAATTTAATTGATATAATTTAAAATATAAATTTTGTTATTTGTATACATATAGGTATGAACAATTAGTGTTGCTTAAAACTTGAAACCGTGAAAATCTTGAAATTTGACAATTTATGTTTAAAAAATCGTGAAAAAGCTTGATATTGAGAATTTTTTGAAAGAACCTAGAATTTAAACATTTTATACATGTAAAGTAGTGAATTTTCGATTTGACACATGAATATACCATATAAATGACTTTTTTTAATCATACCTAAAGCAGTTAGACAGTATCTTTTCAACATTGCTATATTATTTAAGACAAATTTTTTACCTTTAATTTAATTATATACTAAAAATATAAGCAAAAAGTAGACCTCAAAAACTTTTTATCGGTGTATTGCACCTTTGCTTTTAAAGTGTCTTTGCCTATTGTTGTGCTTTGCATTTAACAAAAGCTAGAAACACTTCTAAAATGTAAAAGTTAATAAAAACTCTTGTTATAAAAATTCTCAGATGAACAATATTTGTTGTATCGGTGCTCTCATCTTAACAGAATGATTAAAGTCTTAAATTGATTTATGCGGCTTTATAATCTACAGACATTTCCTAAACACGACTTCTTGTAGTCATCAACTTCTTGTTGTAAATCTTTAAAATCGTTTTAAATTCTAAAGGGTAATTTTTTTTAGTAATTAATTTTGCTACTTGATAACTTGCCTTAACAATTTTTTTTGATCAGTCTGTAGTTACTGAAAATAATCATGTGCTTTGTTTAAACTGACTTAAGCGGTTTGTTCTTTTTTTATCCCAAAACTTCTAACTAACGTTTTTTAATTCTTATAGCTTGTCTTGTATTTCACATTTACTCTTTTTAAATGCATTATTTTTTTGCCGATAAAGAATTGCTATTATGCTCATAAAAAATATTTTTTTATATTCATTAATGACTTAATCAGTTTTTATTATTTTGTCAAAAATGTTTAAGAAGCTTAATTGTTTATTGAAGCTGACTTATAATGATTATTACGTTATATTTTAACTTACTGTTAATAAACTTCTTTATTTCTTTATTGTCAGAACTTTATTGTAAACAGAGTTGCCAAACGCTAGTTCAAAAGTTTGAAAAAATCAGACTAGGTAAAATCTCTTTAAGTTTTCTGAAAACTTAAGTGTGTGTTTAACTTTTATTTCTAGCACTTTGGACAAATCATTAAAATCTCAGAATATTTTTTATGACTGTAGTGTAGTTTTAAAATTGAACTTTTTCTTCTTTTATTTTCAATTATTGTGTACTTTTTTTAAATGGTAATATTTTAGTTAGGTGTTTAAGCTTGTTAACAGCAAGTTAATAGCTTTTTTGTCACTAATAAACTTAGATTGGTTTGATATATCTAAAACCTTTTTTGCTTTTAAAGTGGCAGCCATGCAAATGACTAATTAGTTAATGTATTTTATTAAAGTATTTGAGCATAAGTTATGTTACAGAAATTGTTTAAGCTTTTTTACAATACAAATAGGTATAATTTTAATATAGTTAACTGATTGAAAAATGTTTTAAAAAATAAACACTTTTTAGGTTGCAAAAACTATTTTTAGTATTAATATTTTTTTAAATATAAAAAAGTGTTTCATAGTATAATAAATGTAAAAAGGTGACGCAAAAATGTTTTTCAAGCTCGCATTTTATAGAGAGTTAGGTTGTAAGTAAAAAAAAATATTAAATTTAGCTTATTAAGTGTTTAATATAGTACATAATTTATTATAAGTTAGTATATTAGTCAATGTAAATTTTAGTCCAATAAAAATTTATAATTTAAATTTAAACTGTGTGTAACTAAAGTCATTTAAACTAATAAAGTGAGTAAAAGTTAATAGTTCTCTAGTGTGACAAAAACTTAAACCAAAATATTTTTTATTTGTCACTAAAACTAAAACTGCGGCCCGATAAGATTTTACAAACTTCAAATTTGGCCCGCGAGCACCAACTGCCTGCCTACCCCTGCTTTAGACGTTATAAAAGATTGTTTTAGATAAAATACTTGTATTAAACACTTTTTTATCGTACACTATTTAAATTATTTTGATTATTTGTATTAATACTTTGTAATATTCATACAGCTAATTAAATAAACCTCTTCGGTTAGAAATACTAGTTTTAAAGTAATAAATCTCCAGTTAACGTCAAAATCGGCTGTTTAAGACGAAATACTTGCAATAAACATTATTTATCGTACATTGTTTGAGTTTTTTCGATTTTCGGTCATAATATTCCTGTAATATTTCGTACAGCTAATTTGATAAACGTCTTTAGTTAGTAATTTAAATTTAAATTTATTAAAAGTACTATAGAGGTTATAATAGGCTGTTTTAAGCAAAATACTTGTATTAAACACTTTTTTATCGTACATTATTTGAATTATTTTGATTATTGGTATTCATATTCTTGTAATATATCATACAGCTAATTAAATAAACCTCTTCGGTTAGGATTAATAGTTTTAAAGTAATAAAACTCCCTATGACGTCAAAATTGGCTGTTAAAGACGAAACACTTGTAATAAATATTGTTTATCGTACATGATTTGAGTTATTTAGATTTTTGGTTATAATATTCTGGTAATATATTGTACAGCTAATTTATTAAACGTCCTTGTTTAGTAATCGAATTTTAAACATATTAAATGTACTAACGACGGTATAATAGGCTGTTTTAAACAAAATACTTGTATTAAATCCTTTTTTATCGTAAACTGTTTGAATTATTTTGATTATTGGATTAATATTCTTGTAATATATCATACAGCTAATTGAATAAATCTTTTCGATTAGGAAAATTAATTTTAAAGTATTAAAACTCCTTTTGACGTCAAAATCGGCTGTTTAAGACAAAATACTTGCAATAAACATTGTTTATCGTACATTATTTGAAATATTATGATTTTGGGTAATAATATTATTGTAACATTTCTTAAAGGTAATTTAATAAACGTCTTCGGTTAAAATATGGATTTTAAATTATTAAAACTCCTTTTGACGTCAAAATTAGCTGTTTAAGACGAAATACTTGCAATAAACATTGTTTATCGTACATTATTTGATTTATTTCGATTTTTGGCTGTAATATTTTTGTAAAATTTCGTACAGCTAATTTAGTAAACGTCTTCGGTTAAAAATATTAGTTTTAAAGTATTACAACTCCTTTTGATTTTATAATAGGCTGTTTTAAACAAAATACTAGTATTAAACCCTTTTTTATCGTACACTATTTGAGTTATTTTGATTACTGGTATTAATATTCTTGTAATATATCATACAGCTAATTAATTAAACCTCTTCGGTTAGGAATATTAGTTTTAAAGTATTAAAACTCCTTTTGACGTCAAATAAGGCTGTTTAAGACAAAATACTTGCAATAAACATTGTTTATCGTACATTATTTGTGTTATTTCGATTTTTTATTTTAATATTCTTGTAATATGTAGTATTTCGTAAAGGTAATTTAATAAACGTCTTCGGTTAAAAATATTAGTTTTGAACTCTGAGTTTTTGTTTTACTGTGTTTCTTTTTTCGTCTGCTTTGTTTGATGAAAATTAAATTCAAATAAATAAACAAACTTATTTTATTAGATTGTACTTATACAACTAACGTTTTAAAAGTATTAAAGTAGTTTAAAGTCAATTTAGTTCTAGAATATTTGAACACTTTGTAAAAAACTAAAATTTCGAAATAATTTCCTAAACATGATTATTTACCTAAAACTTAGTTATAAAAGGCCGTTTCATAGCAATTCAGAAGCAACTGCTACGCTCTTTTTAGTTTTTTTATATAAGAAACAAAAGTAAAACAATGATTTTAAAAAAAGTTGAAACAATATTAAAAAAAATTATATATATAACAACCAACTTTGCTTAATTTGGTTTATTATCTCTACAAGTTTATGCACGCATAAAATTTATTGTTTATACAAAATTAACAAGATACTTTATATAAATAAAGCTTTGTTAAGTTGCAATATTATTTTCAAAAAATATTGCACGCACTATGTATGTGCTTTATAAAACAATTAATATTTCAATACATTTTTCTTTTTTTTATTAAAAATCTGCAAAATAATTACTATTTTCTTTATTCAACAATAAAAGTTTGGTAAACTTGTTTTATTTAAACTATCTATTACTAAACGTATAATTATAACGATGCAAGCATTAGTTAAAGTCATAATGAATGTAATGAAATCGTTCGTAATAACATTAATGTACTAATCAGGCACACATTATATAAGAAAACCAAGTTTAAAAATATTTTTTTTTATAACTCTTCAGTTATTTCAAGTTTTGAATTGATTGTCAACTCTGAAGTTATTTTTTAGACATTTAGTAATAAAAACAATTATAAATCTTAAATCTGCAATTTTAAACATGTGAAATAAGTTAAATGTTTTTTATCATGTTTTTATTTTCTTAAATAAAAAGACAACTTTAAATAATAAAAAACTATTTATTTTATCTTATTTTGAAATTCTGACAATAGGAATATTTTAACTAATATAAGGATGACTTTTCAAAAGTTTGAAGTGAATAGTTTAAAAAACACAAGGGATTATTTTACATGAAATTAAAATTTTTGTATTTTTAGTTTGTGCCTTCCATAAGGAACCTATTATACTCTAAGGTTTTGACCTTTATATCTAAGGTGTCTTAACACTCCTCCTTATATACCTTTAAATAAATAAATAAATAACATTTTCATTTCCTCATATTCTAATGGCATGAGATTTCTTTTCTACTCAAAAAATTCATTAATATATCTTTAATACAATGCAAGACAAGTTTATCCTTATGTGAGCAAAGGTCAAATTAAAAAAAGTTGAAAAAACATAAAAAATCTTTATTTAATATTTTTCTTATGTTTTATACATTTTTGTTCAAAAGAAGAAATAAATTACAGCAACAAATGCATAATTTCGTAAAATTCTATAGAAACAAATTTTAATATAGACACCATGCCATTTCTTAATTGTAAACAAATGCTAATTATAAATTGAATTTGCTAAGTAGGATAGAATAAAGATGTTAAGTATCAAATAAGTCACATATAAATAAAAATTAAATCTACTTTTCAATAAAATTAGTTAAATTTTCTACAAGTATTATAATTTTATATAAATTTAAATCCTTTTTTTTCAATATACGTATAGTTTTATCTTTTGTTTTCAGGTTTATAAATACAAAGTAAGGATTAAATACAGAATAGACGTAGTAAGGGAACATATGTCGGCGTTTAGGGGCATCGAGAGACACACGGGCCGAAGGTTTTGTGTGTCTCTCGGGCTTTGTTTTACGATTCAGTGGTGAAAATTGTAAAACATTAATAGTGTAAAAACAAAAAAAAATAATTAAACTCATTTTGTGTTAATCTAAAATATACTTTTGTTAATTTTGTGTTTAATTATTAGATTAGTTTTTGTATTTAATTGTTTAGTTAAATCTAGTACCGCTATGATCAAGTTTTTTCGTGACAAAAATTGATGAATCAAATTAGAAAGTTAAATGCAAGTTATTTATTATTAAAAAAAGGTCTGTAGTTTAAACTTAAAAAGTTATTATATTTTAACTAAGTTAGATAAATGTTAGAGTTTCATTTCTTTGAAATAGTTGCATTCTCACGTTTATATATTGAGAAATACAATTATTTTTTTATTTAAAACAGTTCTTGTACAAGTTTAATTAAACTTTGGTTAAACAAAATTTAATTATATCTAATTATTTTTTTTATTTAGTTTTAGTCAATTACATTTTTCATAAAAATAATAATTTTTGTTTGTCAGACGATAAAGTTTTGATATAGTAAAAATGTCAAAGGTAGTTGAAATGTCATTAGTAGTCACAGTTTTCTTTTTTTGCTTTAAAAAGCTTGTCTTCGTCTCTGACAACACCTTTAAAAAGTTTAGTTCTAAATAAAATAAAAAATTTAGTGCTAACATACTTGGGTGCGTACTGCGTACCTCTCAAAGTGCGTACCTTACCGATGTCTTTACTTTTTAAAAAGCAGATTGAACAAATTTGGATCTGGTAGTAAATATATATTAAATATCAATAAAAAAAAAAAAGAAAAAGTTCCTTCAAATATTGTTGAATATCGTGTGCCCCGATTCGTGATAACTGCAAATTTTTTAACTTGTTATATCTCAAAAGTTAATTGATTTTTTTCTTATATAAAATGCATGTCATACTCATAAGCTTTGAAATAAGGGCCAATTTTAATTAAAATAAATCTCCCTATGCCTGCAGCATAAACTAGTGAAGTATCATAAACTTTGAAATAGACAAAGTTATAATGAGATTAATTGTACCAGTTAAATAGAGCTTATTAATAACAAACTAGAAAAAGTAGTTTAAAACTAATAAGTTTCTCTGAAAAGTTAAAATTTTGTTGAACAACTGCTGCCACCTAAAGCCACAACAACAGTTTTTTCGGTTTTACACACGAATAGGGGCACATGCTTTTCAAAATTATTTGCAGGAACTTTTTACTATTATTTATGATATTCAATATGTATTTACTAACAGGTCCAAATTTCTGTGATTTCAAAAAGTAAAGACGTCATATGGTAAGAACTTTGAGAGGTACGCACCCGCGTAAGGTACGCACTATTTAAAAAAAAGAATTTAACTATCTATAATTGGTTTGAGATACTTTTTAAAAACTAAATATTTAAATACAATTCACAGGTGTTCTCAGAGACGAAGACAAGCTCTTTAAAGCAAAATTAGAAAACTGTAACTACTAGTGACATTTTTACTATATCAAAACTTTATCATCAAATAAATGAAAATTTTAATTTTTATGAAACATGTATTTGACTAAAACCAAATAAATTATAAAATAAAAATTATAAGTTTAAATTAGTGTAAAATAAAAAATTAACTTTATTTATCAGTAGATAAAAATACAACTATTCAAACAAATGAAATATTATATAATAATTTTTCAAGTTTAAACTACAGAAAATTTTTAAAATAAATAACTAAACAACTTGAATTTAATTTTCAAATTTTATTCATTAAATTTTGTCACAAAAAACCTTAACTAACGCGGTACAAGATTTAACTAAACAATTATAATAAAACAACTAATCTAATATATAAACACAAGTTTATTCTACATAATTATTTTTTAACTTACACAAAATGAGTTTAATTATTGTTCTTTGTTTTTTTTTACACAGTTAAGGTTTTATAATTATAAACACTGATTCGTAAAACAAGTGAAATTAAACAAAATATATAGAACAAATTTATTAGAATTATTTTGTTAGGTTTAACATATTTTTTAAACCAGTAAAGAATAAGCTTAAACATAATTAACTGTACATCTGTATCAAGACTTCAGTCGGGGTACACATACTTAACTGTAATCAAACAATGTATACACCTATTTGGGCACGATTGTTTTTTAACTCTTTTTTGATTTCAATGTTGATAGAAAAGTTTTGGTATACATTTTGTTTTTAATTTACTAAGTAAATATTCTATTCAGAATTTTTGTTTTACTTAGTTTAATTTTTGTTTGTGTTATCCGTTGAAGATAAAAAAAAATTATTTTATTAGATCGTAATAGGTTGTATAAGCATGTTGTGTACGACTCAATAACCAAAAGGTTTAATCTTTCACCAGGTATTTAGACCAAGGTTTTTGAGCGTTTTATATCGTTAGGTAAACAATATTATAAAGTTTAAGCTTCAGTCGAATTTCTAAGCTAAATAAAAACTAACAAACAATCTTAAATATAAATCTTTGTTTATTTCAAAAAGAACTATTATTTGTATTAAAAACTTAGCCTCAAAAGTACTCTAAACTTAACCTTTTCATATTTAAAAACAGCTTCTACCTATGACTCATACTTGTTTTGGAAACTAAAAATTATCTTTTAAGCATAACTACTACATTGTATGACTGACTTGACTTTAGTATAACATAAGCTTGCATCGTTATAGTTATGCGTGCAACAATTTATAGTTTAAAAAAACTATTTTAACAAATTTTTATTGTTGAATAAACAAAAAATAACATATTGTGGAGATACTTTAAAAAAAACAAAGATCTATTTAATGTTTTATTGTTTTATCAAGAAAATACATAGTATGTGCAATAGTTTTTTAATTTAATAAAATAATTTAACGAAATTTTGGTTTAATTAAACAAGAAATTTCACACGTGCATAAAGTTTTAGAAATAATAAAACAAATTAATCTAATTTTATTGTTATATTATCAAAAAATAGCAATCTCTGTTGTGTTTTTTTTTTAAATACACGTTTTTAATATTGTTTACATCAATATTTTACTTTTGTTTCTTACAAAAAAAAACTAAAAAGAGCGTAGCAGTCGCCTCTTAATTGCCATGAAACGGCTTTTTATAGCTAAGCTTTAGGTAAATAGTCATATTTAAGGAATTAGTTTCAAAATTTCCAGATTTAGCTTTTGACAAATGTACAAATATTTTAGAAATAATTTGATTTGAAACTATTTTAATACTTTTACAATCTTAATTGTAAAAAAAAATCTAATTTTTTTTTATTTAATTTTCAGCAAAAAAAGCAGATGAAAAAAGAAAGAAAGTTAAACAAAAACAACAAAAACTCTGAGTTGTATCTTTACTGCAAAAATGTAGTAAATTTATAATATTTAATTAGTTTTGAAAATTTATTAAAGTTGTTTTTATTTTTTTTTTTTTTAAATATCTGTAGTTTAAAATCAAAAAGTTGTTTAAACTTAGTTAGTTTTAACTTAAAAAGTTTGATAAATTTTTGAGTCTCATTTCTTTTAAATAGTTGCATTCTTATGTTTATCTACTGATAACAATAATTAATTTTCTATTTATAACAGTTCTAGTACAAGTTTGATTAAACTTTGGTTTAACTAAATATATTACTAAACTTTTTTTTTTTAATTTTAGTTGGTCGTAGTCAAATACATGTTTCATAAAAATTAAAATTTTCCTTTATTTGACGATAAAGTTTTGATATAGTAAAAATGTCAAACGTAGTTAAAATGTCACTAGTATTTACAGTTTTCTATCTTTGCTTTAAAGGTTTGTCTTCGCCCCTGATAACACCTGTAAATTGTTTTTAAATGTTTAGTTTTTAAAAAGTATTTCAAACCAATTATAAATAGTAATTTTTTTTCAAATAGTGCGTACCTTACGCGGCCGCGTACCTCTCAAAGTTCTTACCTTACGACGTCTTTACTTTTTGAAATCACAGAAATTTGGACCTGTTAGTAAATACATATTCAATATCAAAAAAAATCGTAAAAAGTTCCTACAAATAATGTTAAAAGCATGTGCCCCAATTCGTGTGTAAAACCTTTTTTCTCTATATACTATAACTATAACTATAACTATAACTATAACTACTTATAGTAAATACTTGTAGATTTCAAATAAAGTTTGATGAATCAAAATAAATTTTTAGACTCTTACACTGTTAAAAATATTTGGTTATGGTCGCTTTTAGGGGCGCATATTCTACTTATTTAATTCATCTTTTTTAGGGGTACTTTTTGACATAATATTCAAATTTTTATATTAGCAGGGCTACGCCTGTTTATTTACATTTATTATCAAAGTTGCTACAGTACTAAAATACATATACTTTGGGAACAGGTCAAAATTACATTACAACTAAATTGCACGAGATGACAAAGTTTCACAATAAAAATTTTTCACCAAGGGTCAACTACTTATGCTAACAGACAAAATTGCACGAGGGGACTAATTTACACAAGAACAAATTTGCACGAAAGGACAAAATTTCACAAAGACAATTTTGCACAAAGGGTCAGTTTTGCACGAAGACAAATTTGCATAAAGGGTCAATTTGCACGGAGATACTTTTGCACTTAGACAAATTTGCACGAGGGGATAAAATTTCACTGGGACAATTTTACACCAAAAGTCAATTTTGCACGAGAGTTAAAAAAACAAAAAAAAAAACTAATATATAACTTAATTAAAATCAAAAAATTGTTACTGACGAGGGTAAGGGTTAGAGGTAACAGTGATAGTAAAAATAAAGAATAGTTCATAAATATTATTAAGAAAAACAAGTAAAAGAATAAATGAAAATTGATTAACTAAAAAGAAAAAAAGGTACCAACCGAGGGTAATAGTAAAGAAAAGTTATAAAAAAAGTTGATAAGAAAAATATAAAATAAGTTACCGATCGAGGGTAAGAACTAGGGGGTTGAATAAAAACAATTACACAAAGGAATAGTCGTTAATAATAAGTTTTTTTTTATTAAAGCTGTAAAGTTTTTTTTTAAACGTATTGTCCTGGACAAGACGTAAAAAGGTATCCGTGGTGTGTGACAAGAAAACCGAAAGGTTTTTTCGTAAATAAGGTTCTAGGACAAAATAATTTGAGCGTATTTTTTATTGTTTAATAAACTATATATTATAAAGTTAACAGTGTCATTAAATTCAAAATTTAATTAATAGAAACTTTTTCAACCTATATAGAATTTACTAAATCGTTTGGATATACATTATAACAATATTTTGAACAGTTCTTTGTAGTATTCTAAATGTAAGCAGTTATAACTATATTATGTTGGTTTTTTTTGTAACTTACGTAGCTAGGATAATTTAAACAAAAGTAAATTTCAAAAAGTAAACCTTTAAAGTTGAAAAGCAGAACCTAGCTAATTAAACAGTTATGTCATGTAACAAACAGCAAAAGTATGTTATACCGATTAAGAGTTTTGAACTTAATTTTAATTTAAATGCTTAAATTAAGTTTTAATGTTGATTTTTGTTTGTCGTTAATAAGACGTTAAACTATGATGTATGACAAATTAATAGAATATTTTATGAAAATTTGAGTAACAAATATTTTGACTTACTTTGTTTTTTTGTTTTTTAATATTCGTCATACAATGAACACTATTTTTTGCTATCTTGATAGAAACGAATGTTCTTTTTTTTTCGTACTTTATAAAAAGATAAAAACGATTTTAAAGTGTTTTACTTGCATCATGTTAAATAACTTAAACTAAAGAATGTTAACTTTTAAGATATAAGCTAATACGAATAGGTTTATTTAATTGTTTTATAAGACAGTTAAGTTTACAATTATGATGATATTTGTAATTGTACTTATCTTAATTTCTTCCATATTTTTATTATCGTATTTAAATTTTATTATTTTGATTTGTTAACAATGTTTACTTTATATTATATTTTAAAAAAGTTTACAGTTTTTAGAAACAAATATTTTAAGATTATCAACGATTATAAAAGTACATTGTTAAATAAAGGTAACGTTTTAGCAAATATATTAAAGATATTTTTAAACTATTAAATAAACTCTTTACTAGACTATAAAAAATTATTAAACTTTCAATTGTTCCAATGAGCAAGCATCTTTTTTTTAAGAATACAAAAGTTAAAATAAAGGTACTGTGTTAGATATAAACTAAAACAAACAATTGATTCTTTAATATTTTACTAAAAGTGTTAGAAATAAAATTTTATCATTTAAACTAAATACTTCTATTTATTTAAGTAATTGTTTTTTTTAATTGACTTTTTTTTTAATTTTACTATCACTGTTACCCCTAATGCTTACTTTCGGTCGAAAATTATCTTTTTTTTTTCTCTCATTGATTATAACAATTTTTTTTTTATAATTTATTTTTACTTCAACCGATAACCCTTAACCTCAGTCGGTAGCTTATTTTCTTATTTATTAATTATTTCTTATTAGTTTACTTGTTTTTTTTGATAAAAATACTTGTATATTATTTTTCTTTTAATTTTACTATAACTGTTACCTTTAACTCTTACCCTCGCTCATTTACATTTTTTTGTTTAGTTAGTTATTTATTTATTATTTTGTTTTTATTTATAGCATTATTCTGTTTTTTTTTTACTGTCGAGCAAAATTACCCCTTTGTGCAAAAATGACTTCTTGAAATTTTGTCCTTTCGTTCAAATTTGTCTTCGTGAAATTTAGTCCCCTCGTGCAATTTTGTCTGTCAGCAAAAGTATTTTCGTTTAAAATAGACCCTTGGTGAAAAATTTTTATTGTGAAATTTCGTCATCTCGTGCAATTTTGTCATAATGCAATTTTGACCTGTTCCCAAAGTAAATGTATTTTAGTACTGTAGCAACTTTGATAATAAATGTAAATATTAGCAGGGCGTAGCCCCGCTTATATAAAAATTTGAATATAATGTCAAAAAGTTCCTCTAAAAAAGATGAGTTTAATAAATAGAATATGTGCCCTTAAAAGTCTAAAAATTATAAAAAATGTTAAAAGAATATTTAAGGATTTAGCTTACAATAAACTTTATTAAAATTTTTGCAGGTGTATTTTTAGCAAAAATGATATCTAATTTTTTCAAACCTGGAGGTGTTAAAAACTTTGAAGAAAAAAAAGAAAGTGCATCTAAAAAAGAGAATAAACCATGGGTTGAAAAATAGTATGTTTAACAAACTTTTTCAGGTTTTAAAAATCAAAAAAGTTTGAATAATTTCTGGTACAAATAAATAATTAAGTAAAGAATGTTGTCAAACTTAATTTTCAAAGTTTTTACAAGCTTACAAAAAGTTATATGCTTCATTTTTATTTGTTTTCAGTTAAAAATTTTATTTTAGGACTTTTAAATTAGTATTACAAAATTTTTAATTTTTTAATTTAAATTTTTAATTTGCAGTATTTAGAAAATTCTGTCGAAACATAATTAAAAAAAAATAAAAATAAAAAGTTAATAACAAAAAAAAAAAAAACAGTTGTTTTTTGTTTATTTTTTATATAAGATTTTATTTTTTATTTTTTTTTTAAATTCCTTCAGACAGAATTTTCTAAATACTGCAAGGAACATTTCCTAAAAGTTTGAGGTAGTTATATCAGAAAACGTAAGAGAAGATCGATTTTTAGTAAAATAGTATATTTTGCTGTTTTAGTTTGAGCATCCTATAAGGAACCTATTGTTGGCTCCGACTTTGACCGGCTATATCTCAAAAAATATTTTGAATTTTTTAAATCTGTAAAAAGCATCTTGTAGCTTAGTAAAAACTATATAAAATCAGATCAAAAACCAAAAAAGGGGTGTTTACCCCCCTATGCCCTTAATTTTATTACAAAAATGGACATAAAACTTTCTTAAAATTCAGAAATTCAGAAAACCTGAAAGAAATTTACAAAAAACCTTTGTCAACCCAGAAAGTAGTAAAATATAACCTTTTTTTTTAAATTAAGCACTAAAATTAAATGATATAAAATTAGTTTTTTTCAAAGCTACAATAGTTACAAAAACTATTATAGTAAAAGCTATTTGTTGGAAATGATTAGTTTTAAGATAAAAAAACATTATTGATAGAAAGGTTGTATTATTTTGTCTAAATTTATTAGAAGTATTTTAGTTATTATTTATTAATTGTTTTATGTTAGCTTGTAGTAAAATCCATTTCCTTTATAAATAATCCATGTCCAAATGACTTTTTGTTGAATCATTAAAAATAATTAGGTATGCTTTATTGAAGTTCTTAAACATTGTTGGTGTAATGTAATATAAGTACAGTTCAATTGTTTGTTTTATTTGTAATTGTTACTACACTTTTGTTTATATTATAATTACTGAGATATATTGATATTTTTTTGAAAAGTAGTTCTAGTAACAGTTATTATAGTAGTTGTTATTTCTTCCTGCAAACTGTACTAGTTGGATAGAAATGTCAAAAATTTGGTGTTGTTATTTTAGAATTGTTTAAGTATTTGAATAAATGATAAGTGTAGGGTGGTTTTTTAAAATTGAACATTTTTTTAAAGTGTATCTTTGATTTTTGTAAAGTCTATTTTAAATTATAATTTTTTTTATTGTAAGAATGCTTATATCTATACAATTTAATTGGTGTAGTTTGAAAAAAAAATTAACTCTTTAATTATTTTAGAATTTGTTTTTCATTATTGTTTGTACTTTTGGTGTCAACCTTTTTCAAAGTTTTAAATTTATAAATCAATAACTTAAAAACTATTAATTTTCCTTCCTTGTATGATTTTCAATTTTATAATTTTCAGTTTTTAAATCAAAGCATGAAATGCAATTTTGAGTTTTATATTTAAAATATGTACTGTAAAGTATTGATTTTTAACTTTTTGTTCTAAATTTTTTTAGATTGCTTTCAACCAGACAATAGTCAGAGTTCCCACTTCCCTAAATTTTTACAAATTTCTGATTTCAAATTAGAAAAAGTTCTTTTTTTTTGGAAAATTGTTAAGATATTACTATTTTTGCTTAATGATTGAAAATTTTGTTATTGTGTATCAAAATTTTTTTTGTATAATAGAATTTTTATATATTATAGAGTAATATCATTAAAAAAAGTAGAGTTTAAAAACTAAAAAATTAATTTAATTAGTTATTGTTAGGGGAATGGGTTTAAATTGCGCCAAGACAAAATTGCACAAGTGTACAAAATTGCACAACAATACTTTTGCACAAAGACTAGTTTGCACGCAGGCACAAAATTGCACAAGGGGACAAAATTTCACAAAGACTAAATTGCACGGAAGCTCAATTTTGCACAAGTTACAATTTTGCACGGAAGGCTAATTTTGCACAACAGACAGTTTTGCACGGAGGGTCAATTTTGCACAATAAGTACTAACTTAAAATAGCTCAATAAAAAATATATTAAAACTTTTATATATTATAAAAATAATAAAACAAGCATGTATTAGTGTAATTAATTTTAATTTATTTAAGTTTATATTAATTTTATTTAATTTTTTTGATTTATTTAGCTTTTTTTTAATTGAAACTAAATTATTGTGTTTAAAAACTAATATAGTTTTAAAAATTTTTTTATAAAAATAACACTAGAATTTTATTTTAATAAAAATATTCCTTATAAAGAATAAACATGTATTGATGTAACTTAAATTAAATTAAAGTTATACTAAACTTTAATATGAAATAAAACAAGATTAAAAATAAAAATAAATAAACAATATTTACATGGGTAGGTGTTAAAATTGCACGAGCGTACAAAATTGCACAAGCGTACAAAATTGCACAAGGGGACAAAATTGCACAAAAGTACTTTTGCACAAAAAAAAACAAGCATGCAAAACAGTGAGACAATTAAATAAATTTAGAAAGGAGAAAATTCGTTTGATGAAATTTTTATTGTGCATTGTAGAGAAAGTTCTGTTATGGCTGTGTACTTCCACAAAAAACTGTTTTTTTGTTATATATAATAGTATTAAACACAATTTATATATCATTATTTCCATTTGTCTAAACTTTATCTTAGTTGCATTGCTATTTGCACGCGTTTTACTCTAATTATTTTTAAGTTTCTCCTGCTCTGTTTTTTCTCTTTATCCAACCCAGACTTACGCAAAAGCACTGTCAGAAGCAATTTTCTTCTTACTGTTTTAGAAGAAAAATGAGATACAAGCTTTTGACTAAAATAAAACACACATAATAATACAACAGTTAGTGCTACAATTAGTTAATTTCTATTTTAACAAAAAAAAATTATTAGTATAAACAAAACTCTTTTTGGTAATTATTTTATAATAAAGGTTAGAATATAATTTTATTATATAGTTTTTATTTTTATTTATATAAACTTTTTTGGATTGATTTTTGTTTGTTATTTAATTTGTTCATTGTGACATTTTTAATTATCATTATTTCTTTTAAGTTTATTTAATTATTTATTTCATTTATTTTGATTATTTTTATTAATATTATAAACTTTTGTTTTGGAATTTTTAAACATATTTATTATTTAATTTATGAATTTTTATAAATCTTTTTGATTTTTTGATATTTAAAAAATTTATTTATTATTAAGTTATTTGATTTTTGAAATTCTGACTTTTTTTATTATTTATTTTATTCTGTTTAACATTTAATTTTTATTTTTTACTTGAAAATATTTTTTTTAACTTAAAAAGATTATATATATTATTTTCTTTTTAGTTAATTTTTTATTATTAGTTGATTTGTTATTTTTTACGTAATATTTATTTAATTTTTATTTTTAATTGATTTTTTATTTTCTATTTTCTTTTTAGTTAAAGTTTTTTTTTTATTAGTTGATTTGTTATTTTTTACTTAACATTTATTTATTTTTATATTTTTAATTAATTTTTTATTTTTTATTTAAAATTTTTTACTTATTATTATTATTTTTTATTTTTTTATTATTTAGTTAATAAATTTTCTAATTCAGATTTTTATTTTTTGAAATGCTGTATAGTTTTTTTCGTATTATCTATTATTTACTTATTAAATTTTTTAATTCTGATTTTTTTAAAATATTATATAAATTCTTTTGTGTAAAAGAGTTTTCTCGTGCAAAATTGTCTACGTGCAAATTTGACCCGTCTCTGGGTAGGAAACAAAACCCGTGCTAAATTGTCACTCGTGCAAAAATGACTTTAGTCTGCAGATTGTATTTAATTTATTATTAGTCCTAATTAGGCAAAACCAGTCTCAGTCTACCAAGGGCTTGTGGTCTGATGATCGAATTGTTATGATCAACTCTTTTGTTAATACAAAAGTATTGTGTTATAAAACAAAATACACTGTACTAGATGCTTTTGAAAACATGTTTATTAGTGTAGTTTGTCGTTTGGGTTAAGCAGACATTTCTTTAAGCAGAATCAAAAGTTTTTAAAATATAGTTGTAGCTTTCCAGATTTGTTACCAGTAGCTAGCTGTGTTTCTGCTGAATGCAGATGTCTTACTAAAATGACAGACTTTGTGTAAATATTATCAAAAATATTTGTAGCTTCTAAACATTGTCTATTTGTACAAACATCCATTAGCTCAACCTAATCTAAAGTAATTCTTCTTAGCTTTATTTAATGGTCATACAATTTAATAAAAAATTAATTGCACAAGTAAATAAAATATGATCAATTTTAAAACAAATTTTATTTATTTAAAATTAGTACTTAGTTATATGTACTATGTAAATTTAAAGCAGGGTTTTTTAAACTGAGCCAAATGACCCCTTTGGCTGTAACAGAAATTTAGGGGGCCATTATCAGTAGAGGGACCACAGGGGGCCACAAGACCATAATTTCGAAATCACACTAGGTATTCTGGAGTTAATGATGAAGAGCAATAAAAAGGTTTAAGGCGATTTGAATGGTAGTTTAAGAAATCTTTATGGAGCATTTTTAATTTTTTTAAGGGGACTTTTTGAAAAAAAATTTGGAACACCCTGTTATAAAGGTACAGCAGGGTTGCCAAAAAACCTGGAATTTAACAATTTAGGCTAAAAAACCTGGAATTTGAGAAATTCTGAAAAAAAATTATGAATTTTAGACAATTTTTACATTAGTAGAATATTTTGATTTGCAACAAAAGATTTATCATGTAGTAAAATTTTTTGTTATCATCAAACATTTGTATTATTAAAAAACACATTTAAAGTACCTTTACAGTATCTTTTTAATGTTTTTGTACTATTTAACATAGTTGTTTACATTAAACTTAACTTGAAACTAAAAAAAGACCTAAAAATGTGTACTTTTAAAAACCTGGCGGAAACTTTTAGAACCTGGAGAAAATTTTCAAAAACATTTGGCAACCCTAGTACGACGACATATAAGATAAATAAGATTTTTTTTTGCTTACATGTAAATATACATACATAAATAAATACTTTTATATAAATACGTAAATTACACACTGAAGACTTCTAAAATATTTTCAACAAATTTGTTTTTATTGTAAACGATTTTATTTTTTTATATTTGATTATTTGATTTTGCTTTAAAAGCTTTATGTAAACTTTAGTAGCTTTTAACATGATTATAAACACCAACATTTCCTTGGTATGTACAGTTTGTAGTTTAAGCACTTTTGCGCTGTGTTTACCTCTAGTTGCCAGGTTACTGTAGTTTAAATAAATCAAAATACACTTTTTTTTATTTTAAGATTAATATCCACTGATAATGGTCAAAAAACCATTTACTTCAAAAACCTGGAAGCAATTCTACAAAACCTTGAAGAAATTTTGAAAACCTTGAGAAAATTTTCCAAAACAGTCACCTTGACATGAAAGCTGTAATTATTAAACTCTATTCTACTAAAGTAATTTTAGTAACTCTAATGATAAAAGTACAGTAATATAAATAGTTGTGGTTAAAATTAAGTTGAAGAGTATTATTAACAGTATCTTACAATAGTATACTTTAGGATAACTCAGGATAATCAAAATTTTTTTTCTAAACTTGAGGTCAGTTGAGTGTTTTTAAAACTCCGGGTAGTTTTAAGATTTCTAAAAACCTCTTGCCAATTATAGTATTCCCAAGAACATTTCATGAAATTTCAAGTGCATGTGTCTAGAATTGATAGAGGAAATAGATTTCAAAATTCCAAGTAAATAATCTATAAAATTTTTAAATTTAGTATGATTGTATCAGATTTTCTTTTACAAAACTAGTTATATCTCAAAATTGTCGGATAACACCTATGGCCTTAAATTTTGAACCTACTCTAAGTGAAATAAGAATATAAGGATAATAAATATTCAAGACTTAAGAAACATATTAGTACAGATTAATATCAAAGTTTCTTAAAAAAATGATAATAAAACAATTTAACTTTTAAAGAACATATTAATTTACCAACAAAAAAAAGTAAAAATGACCTATACATGTCTTAGTAGTTACTCTATCCATAATAAATTTACATATCAATACACCTAATAATCTAATAGATCTAATTCTATTTAATAATTTAAGATAATAATTTAATACATGCAAACTAATCTATTTATTTTTAGTCGTCCCAGAAAAGTAGATGATGTTTCTCATCAAGATGAAGTTGTATCTGTATTAAAAAAGTCTCTACAGGATGACAATGTTAGTTATGTTGACTGGTTGAAAAATAAATACATATAGTTTTAATTACAGTAGCTTGATAGATAAGGTAAATACTTGAGTTACACACCCATATAAGTACACATTAAGATTTTAAACTGAGTAAATTTAAAAAAAATCTTAAACATTATCTTAATATTCTAAATGCAAACATAACACAAATTTATTTTAGAAAAATCATGAATTTTTAGATTGTATATATCTAAAAATAAGAATATAATGCACAGTGGGCTGGTAAATTTGAATTTAAGTTTTTTGGTGACTACTAAATTACGTTATGAGTTATGCATTGTTGAACAGAACTAGTTTTCTTTGTTTTTTGTATCAAGTGCTTTAGAAGTTATGTAAGTTTAGGTGTGACCAATGTTGTTAGTTTTCTGTTCAAAAATTACTCAAATAGCTCTTAATTTTATGTTAAAATTAAAGCTTACATCAACCTATCAAAGAAACCTAAAAATACTTAAGAATGTGTTTTCTTTTTACCTTTTTTTCTGATATGTTACTTTTTGGTTTGGACTATGCCAAAAGTTATTTGAAAACAAAAATAAATGCTTTTTTAAATGTTTTTATTTAAAGTCATAATTATTGAAAATATGGGGTGTTTTTAGGGTGGACCAATGGTTTTGAGTAGGAGTCAAAAACATACAAAACACTTTTGCACAAAGGGTCATTTTCGCACCAAGAGTCACTTTTGCACAAATAAATTTTTGCACAAAGAGTCACTTTTGCACGGGTAAAAACTTTAAAAAATTTCCTAATTTATAAGATATTTCACTTTTTACTTTTTTTTCACCTATCATTAATTCTATAATAAGATTTAGAATAAGATCTGGCAGGATCCTAATTTTGAAATAAGATTCGGACTTAAAGATGTGGTAGCTATTCTAATTATACTCAATTATTTGTCAAAAGTGAAATGAAATGTAAAAATGTTTAAAAATATTGAAATTGATATGAATTGCACGTAAAAAATATAAGGTTATTAAAAAGTAAGCAGTTTAAAGTTTAAAATAAATTTAAGTTGATATGATTTCAAAATTGATGTAAGTTGGTATGATGCTAACTTTCCATTTGGGGCTACTTGTGTTTAACTTTAATTATTCTTTATCGATTAGCATTGGTTCTAAATTATAAAGCTCATTCAAACACACTTCAAGAAATTTCAAGTTATTCTCAATGTTTTAGTTTTAACACAGTATTTATTTATGCAAGTTATAAAAAATGGCGCTAAAAACAGCAACTCTTCGCAACATTTGCCCTGACGTCATTCTTATGTAGGAGGTGCTCTGGCCTACAGAGCAGGTATACTTGTTATGACACTTGAGTCTAGTATTTATTAATAACAATATGCAAACACTTTTTTAGTAATAGGGCTGGTATTATTTTTACTTTGTGTTTTTCAAAAACAGTTATATTGAGGCCAACGGGTCTGAATTGCACTAAGATAAAATTGCACGAGGGGACTAAATTACACAAGAACAAGATTGCACGAGGGCACAAAATTGCACAAAGGAACAAAATTGCACAAGGGAACAAAATTGCACAAAGACGATTTTTCACCAAGGGTCAATTTTGAACAATTTACATTTTTGCACGGGAGTAAAAAAATACAGAAAAAAAAAAGTTACTGACCGAGGGTAAGGGTTAGGGGTAACAGTGATAGTAAAAATATAAAAATAACGAATAAAAATTATAATTAAAAAAAAAAAGTTGATAAAAAAAAGCTATGGACCGAGGGTTAGGGTAACAGTGATAGACAGGGTTGCCACAAGGTCAGGAAAAGTCAGGAAAAAATTGGGATTTTTGAAAAAAAAGTCATGAAATTTGATGAAATTTAAAAAAAAGTCAGATTTTGTCAGTTTAAATCTATAAAATTCCTTATATTCCAACGCCTTCAAATGGTAAAAAAATTAATTAAAATTTCTTTAAAGTCAGACTAAAATTGCGAAATTTTCCTATAAATTTACAATATTATATAATACCAATGCCTTCATCTGGTTTAAATTAATAGAATATCCTTTATAAAACTGCAAAAGTTTTCTATTTACATATTGAACAACAACCCTACTTGAATAAACAGTTTTTGTAAGCTTTTTAGTATTGATGATCTGTAGCAAGTAAACTTCCATAGTGAAACTGTGATATATGCACAAAAGTTTATCTAGCATAATTTTAGAATCAAAGTGTTTTTTGTTTAAGTAAATAATTGAGCTAGCAAACTTGGTGGTAAAAATAAATGAGTGCAAAAAGGAAAGAAATGAAGTCCACAAATTGTGACTAGATAAAAGATTCTCTTCAACAAGTGTAGGCGCAGCAGTGGAGAACGATTTAAATAAAATTAGGCAAATGGTTTTAACTGCCTAGTAAATAAAGTGTGATGCAGACCAGATGAACGAAACCATATCTTCAATAGATGAAGAGGTTGAAGTGCTAAGAAAGAAATGGAGAAAAAAAAAATAGTACATGTATTAAAAAAAAGTGTTTGATTAAGTTCTTTATTCTTTTAAGGCTTTAATTATAAAAGTTCGTTATTGTTTTAAAGTTTTAATTGTTATTAATTGAAGATTTTAAATATAAAAGTTCCTTATATGTCGTTTCGTTTATTTAGATACATTTATGTTAGAAAATACTAAAAAATTGTGTCTTTTTTCATACAATCTTTGTTTATAAGGTAATAATACAAGTATTTTGCTGATAGAGCTTTTTATTTCAAATACATCAATCATACACAGATGGTTTAAATATGTAATGGCAGTTTGATGATTGAGTTCAGCAAAAAAACTGTTGTCTTAACCTGTATTATAGTTAGGTTAAAAGCTTTATATAGTTTTAAGTGTTAGATTATGTATTTTAGAATAAGTTTAAATTAAGAGTTTGCTTTAGAAAAGTCAGGAAAACTTTAGTAAAAAATCAGAATAGTCAGGAAATTTTTCTCAGCATGATCTGTGGCAACCCTGTACAACTAACTTATTCTAAAAAGCATTTAATATTCTCATTTATTTTTGCAAAACTGTGTTTTTGAAAATTAGATCAAATAAAGCTTCCTAAAAAATTAAAAATGTTTTAAATAAGTTTCCTTTACTTTTAATCAGCCAATTTTAATAATGATTTTTATTATAAGTGATTGAGTACTCAAATACTTTAATTATTTAAAACAGCTTCAAAATTTGTTGTTTTATGGTCCACCTGGTACTGGTAAAACTTCAACTATATTGGCGTTAGCGCATCAACTTTATGGCTCTGAAATGTTTAAAGGTTAGAATAGTATGCGTACTTTTGTACATTACATTGTTAAAAATATTATTAATTATCCATTCCAAAAGTCTAAGATTAATAATACTGTGACTGTTGAGGTAATAAATAGATCATAAATTAACTTTTTTATTAATGAAGAACAAGATTTAAACAAAAAATTAATGTTTTAAAATTATTTACAAAAAATTAAAATAAGTTAAAGTATGTTTCCGTGTTTTAGTCGTGAACTTTTACAAAAATTGTAAAACTTTTTGGATAAATACGAATGTTCAATTATCTTAGATAGAGTTCTTGAACTGAATGCTTCTGATGAAAGGGGTATAAATGTTGTTAGGGAAAAGGTGAAAAAGTTTTCCCAGCTTACTGTTAATAATAGAGGAACAGAGTGAGTTTTTATTTTTCATTTTATAATTTGTTTAGACATTTTTAATAGATGATAGAAGTTACCTTTAATGTAAAGTTTTATCTCATTTAACATAACTAGTTATTAAGCTAATAGAAAATAAAGCTACTAAGTTTTTCTATAATTTCAGCATAATAGAATATCATCACTTTTAA
Organism: Thalia democratica; assembly: GCF_965202585.1. Taxonomy (NCBI): domain Eukaryota; kingdom Metazoa; phylum Chordata; class Thaliacea; order Salpida; family Salpidae; genus Thalia; species Thalia democratica. Next base: position 12,517,809 of record NC_139172.1, read on the forward strand.
TATAATAGTTTAGTATATAAGTGAAGTAAATGAAATTTATATTATGCAAACTTAATTTTTATAACTAAAAAGAATAAATATTTATGTGTTTTTAATATAATTTAGAAATGTTGATAAAAAGAAGCTGTGGTGTATAAGTCGAACCCAAAAAAAAAAAAAACTATAAGTGTTCCTGGTTTTTTACATCACTCAGTTAAAGTTGAGCCGTTAAGACATTTTTACATTTTTGATTTATTTAAAGTGAAGTATAGTTAAGCTGATTGATTTTTGGTGTACAGAGAAGTACATATTATAATTATAAATATTATTATGACGTATTGAATCGCTTAAAATGGAGGATGCTTACTTCTTCGTGTATAGTTTCGTTCATGAAATATAAATAATAGTAATGTCTTCAACGTTCAAGACTTTCGCTCTATGGTGAGGAATTTTTACCTGCGTAGCGTTGACGTGGTTGCTAATTTATATGCTCTTCGAAGAAAAATAAAATAGTTCAAGACAATATCACGTAAATTTAAAAATAATATTGCACTAAATAAAGATTGGTCATAAAATGAGGAGCGATATTGTCCTAATTAATCTCTTCCTTCGACTGCTTTTTGTATATTTTTTTGTTTTTAAAAAGTATTTGTTGATCTTACATTGTTTTATGTAGTTTAATCGAAACTAGTTTTAGGTACAAAAGTCGAAATAAAACTCAGAGTTCCTAGATTATTGTTTTCTCTATGGAAATACAAAGTTTTTTATGAGCCGTCTAAAAGGTTTTTCAACTAAATATAATGAATTTATCAACATTTTGATGAATTAAGTTAAAAGGTAAATTTTAGAGTTCAATACAGTAACCTCTCGCATCTTTATGCACTCGTGACGTTACGCACTCTCGTTTAGTTACGCATTTTAGAGTTCTAAAAAATTCAAAAAGTAAAAATTTTATTTTTTATTATAATTGCACAAATTAGGTTTATTGTATATTTTTTATTTAAAACATGTTTTTTAATGCTAACTCACCTCTCTATATCTTTAGACTTAGTAAACTTATGTTCCTTGACTAATTGATAAACATTTAGTTATACTTCAGTATATCAGAAATTTTGTTAACAATAAGAGATTAAATTAGAAAAAAAGTTGAAATAACATAAATAATTTTTATTAAAAATTTTTAATATATTTTATATATTTTTGTTCAAAAAAAGAAATCTATTACAGAGCACCAAAAGCATATTTTTGTAAAAGGCTATAGAAACAAATTTAAATATAGACAACACACCGTTTTTTAAATGTAAACAAGTGCTTAATTACAAATTGAATTTTCTAAATAGAATAGAATATGAATGTAAAGTATCAAGTATGTCACATATAAATAAAGATAAAGATAAGATCTGCTTATTGTTAAAATAAGTAAAATTTTTCTACAAGTATTATTATTTACATATTATTTACATATATTATTTTATATAAATTGAATATTTTTTTGATATTTGTATAGTTTTATCTTTTGTTTTCATATTTATAGATAAAGTAAACAATTGTTAAAAATTATAAAGTCCCCAGTCTGCTTTTAACTAAAAGCAATATCAAAAAACAGCCATTATACTAAGTATATTTGAAACTTTCGTATCTTTACGATCTCTTAAATCTTTACGCACTTTTTCTGTGGACACAATGTGCGTAAATAAGCAAGAGGTTACTGTAATATTATTATTTTTATTATTATCATCACTAAGATTACATTTAACACGCACCTTAAACACGATATTTTTAATTAAACAGTTACCATGTAACGGGAAGTTTAGTTTATACGACTTACGACAATTACAATTTTTACTTACATTGTTCTTGGGTTTTGAAGCCAGGCTTAATTACTTTATTGTTATTAATATTATCGATATTGATAATATTATGGTTACCACAGTAATTATTATTATGATAGTTACTATTATTGGTTATGTTATTATTATTATTATTGTTGTTGTTGTTGTTTTGTTTTTATTGTTATTGTTATTATTATTACTGTTATTTTTATTATTATTATTATTATTATTATTATTATTATTATTATTATCATTGTTACTATTATCATTGTTACTATTATCATTGTTACTATTATCATTGTTACTATTATCATTGTTACTATTATCATTGTTACTATTATCATTGTTACTATTATCATTGTTATTATTATTATTATCATTGTTACTATTATCATTGTTACTATTATTATTATCATTGTTACTATTATTATTATTATCATTGTTACTATTATCATTGTTACTATTATTATTATTATCATTGTTACTATTATCATTGTTACTATTATTATTATTATTATTATTATCATTGTTACTATTATCATTGTTACTATTGTTATTATTATCATTGTTCCTATTATTATTATTATCATTGTTATTATTATCATTGTTACTATTATTATTATTATCATTGTTACTATTATTATTATTATCATTGTTACTATTACTTTTACAATTATTTTTACTCTTATTAATATTGTTATTACTACTATTATTGTTATTACTATAATTATTATAGTTATTATCGTTAATAATATCATTATTATTGTTATTATTGATATTATTGCTTATTTTTACATATGTTAAGTCACATTTAAAACCACTTTTTTAATACATTTTTATACGGTACTTTTTTTCGTTAAATATTTCTGCACTGAATGACCATGAGCTCAAGCGTTTCTGAGTCATTGGGATAGCTTTTTTATATGTGGGGGTGGTCGGAATTTAAGTTAATAAAATTAATTAAACAATTTGGTTTTCGGTAAGGGCGAAATGTACCATCAGATAGGTTTAAGGTGACATCTAAAAAATCTGTCAATTGATTACCCAGTTCTAACGGAATTTTGAAACCTATATCTGACATTACCTTGAACACTTGTTTCCTTTTTCTGTCGTATACGACAGGTTTTGCTAGATCTATGCAGGGTTGCCACTCGGTCAGGAAAAGTCAGGAAATCAGGAAAAGTCAGGAAAAATTTAAAAAATTGAGAAAAGTCAGGAAAAGTCAGGAAAAAATGGGGGGTTTTGAAAAAATGTCAGGAAAAGTCAGGAAATTTGATAAGATTTAAAAAAAAGTCAAATTTTGTCAGTTTAAATTTAAATTGTTTTCCAAAGCCTTCAAATGGTAAAAATTAACTAAAAGTCCTTTAAAATCAGAAAAAATTCCAAAATTTTCTTAGAAATTTACAAAAATATTTAATTTTATTTCCAATGCCTTAACCTGGTATAAATTAGTAAAATATCCTTTATAAGACTGCAAAAATTTTCTATTAACATATTGAACAAGCACCCTACTTGAACAACCAGATTTTGTAAGCTTTTTAGTATTGATGATCTGTAGCAAGGACACTTCCATAGTGAAACTGTGATATATACACAAAAGTTTATCTAGCATAATTTTAGAATCAAAGTGTTTTTTGTTTAAATAATTGAGTTCTTTATAACTAAGCAGTTAGTTTAGTATTTTATGTAACAAGTTAATGTGTATACTTTACCTCTTTACAATTTTTTAAAAGTTGTCAAAATTCATAAATTAAGTTATAAGAGAGGTATATGCCAAGATAAAGTTTACTTATTGTTTGTATTTTTTGTAGAGTAACTTAAGTTTTTAAAGTAAATAGAAGTATATTTATTTGTTACAAATTTTATACTAAATGATAAAAGGAAATATTTTATACAACAAATATAAAGTATACTTATTTATGTCTTTTTTTTTACAGTCACTTAAGTATATTCTTTTTTAAATGATTTTTAATTTAAGGATTTTATATTAAATAGTTTGGGTAGTGTTTTATTAAACTAATAAAACAATTTATATATGTAAAACTGATTTAGAAAAGTCAGGAAAATTTTGGTAAAATGTCAGGAAAAAGTCAGGAAAAGTCAGGAAATTTTTCTCAGCTTGATCAGTGGCAACCATGTCTATGACACCTAACCCATCGTCTCTATATAAACCATAGTTACTGAAAACATTTCCCAGTTTACTGAATATATATAATCGGACAAGGTCGCAAATCTCTGTACCATGGAAACTTTCCATAAGTACATCGAAAAAAGTGTCGTTATTTTACTTTATATAAACATTGTTGTCTCAAAAAAGTAAGGAATCGCAAGCATGTAAAATAATTTCTTTATCCGAATCGGCGAATTTTGAATACATAGAAGCTTAGTTTAAGAAGTTTAAAAAGTGTTCCTGAGTGATAGAAGGATAGAATTTAACTATATCAAAACTGACAAAATGCTTATTGCCCTTATCATCCAATGACGAAAACCATTTTATTGTTATTACTATTTTTATTGTTATTACTATAATTATTATCGTTAATAATATCATTATTGTTGTTTATTTTTATATATGTTAGGTCATATTTAAAACCACTTTTCTTTAATACATTTTTATTTAGGAACTTTTATTTTGTTGAATATTTCTGCACTTGATGACAATGAGCTTAAGCATTTCTCAGTCATTATTGGGATAGCTTTTTTATATGTCGGGGGTGGTCGAAATTAAGTATACCACCCTCCATCAAGTATAGTATTTAAATAATTAATGTTTTTTGTTTTACTTTTTATTTACAATAGATTACATATTACTTTTTTAAATTAAAGCGCTTTACTACTTTTTCCAAACATAAGGAATAAACTTTCTAATTTTGTAGTATAAATTATCTAGCTAGTCCTAATGTTCATATATATTGTGACGAAATTATTAGATACATTTATTTTCTATGATTAGTAACCAGTAAATATTTAGAATTAGTACTTCCATCAAATTTATGCAAGTAGTTTATATTATGATTTGTTATCTTATTTCGTATTTTTACTTTAATTTATTTAATTTGGATTTAATAATTTCAAATATTATATAGTTTTATAACAGTCAGATTTAACATTAAGTATGTTATCTATTATTAACCTATAAAAATATATAGCAATTCTTTTTATTTCAATGGACTTCAACTTTAAGACATTAATGGACATGTATATCTACTTTAGCTTCTATTCTTTCCTTACAGTATTTATATTTTTACAAAGCTCAGTTAAAGTGTGTTGACTCGTTTAACACACAGAAACATATGTCATTGTAATAAAAGAAGGATATTGTATAATTTCTTATTATTATATATTCCAATGAACTTGTTTCACTAGGATCTTTTGTTAACAAACGATTAAATTTATATTTAGAATAGTTAAAACTAGTATATGAATTTATGACAAAGATAGTTAGAATAACTTATTTCAAAATTGATTTGTTATAAATTAAAGTATTCTCTATGTATAAAATTGTGATGATGATGAATGAGTTATTTTTTTATTGCAACTGGTATTGCAAAAGAATGATGTTTTAAAAAATAGCTGAAAAAGCTGTTATAAGTAGTGATGTACCGGACCCACAATTTCGGGTCCGGCCGGACCCGGATCCGGACTTTTTTTTCAAATCAGAATCCGGCCGGAACCGGATCCGGACTTTTTTTTCAAATTAGAATCCGGCCGGAACCGGATCCGGACTTTTTTTTCAAACTAGAATCCGGCCGGAACCGGATACGGACTTTTTTTTCAAATTAGAATCCGGCCGGATCCGGATATTAGACAAAAATAGCAATATCCGGCCGGACCTGGATAGTGAGTCCAGTACATCACTAGTATAAACTAGGCTGAGTCAGAATGAGGTTTTTAAAAACTCAAAAAAAGAACTTTAATCTAATAATAAGTAGAACAGCTAGCCACAAACAAGGTTTACAAATTTAGTTGTTACTTACAATTAAAAATCTGAAATCAATTTCTTGAACAAAATACACTAGAAAATTACAAAATATTGAAAACTGAATCAGCTCAAACTCATTCAAAATCTAAAAGAAAACTAGCCTGAGTTTTTATAAAAAACTAAACTAGCTTGAGGCAGTCCAAGATTTTCTAAAATTCCCAAAAATTTTCAAACTAGCAGGGTTGCCACTGTTTAAGTCAATAAAACTAGCCAAAGTGAGTATAAACAAGCTTGAGTCAGAATGAGGTTTTTAAAAACTGAAAAAAATACTTTGATCTAATAATCAGTAGAACAGCTAGCAAAGGTTGACAATTTGGTAGTAAAGTTGTGGACTGATTGTGGTACACTTAACTTATTAGTACTACCCATCATAATTAAATCCTACCTTATTTAATTAATATCTAACAAATACTAAACTCTAACTAGATTACTTTCTATAATCAGACACGACAGTTTTGAGTGATGAATCTTTTATATAAAACACAACAAGAAATACTAGCATATACAAAATTATTAATTACTTTGGTAACACTTTAAAGCACTCGAAGCTACTTAAATCTATATCAAATGACTTAAAACAATAATCTAAAAATTAAATAAAACTTTTAGCAAACAAGAAACTGTAAAGTTTTTCATAAACTATCAAAATATAAACCTGGCTTAAATATTTAAACAATTAAACACCAGTTGAAATATTCACTTTTAAAACAAAACACTACTTACAATAAGCATTCACAAAAAAGTTCAAGATATTTTGTTGATTCAAGCTGCACACTAAACTAACTAATTGCTTACATATAAACTGCCTGTCATGTTCTGATGTTTTGTTGCATCAGTAACTAGTTTGAAACATTTCGTCATATGATTCTTATTGGCTCGTACATTCAACCGTATTAATTCTAAATATTCTCTGAGCTCAACTTTAAACAATAAATATTGCAAGTATTCATTCCGAAGTTTTCAATTTTACAACATATGTAAAAAGTTGCATTTCTGAAATGTTTATTTCATAGTTTAAATGTAAACAAATGTAAATTAGTCACGTGTACAAAATGAGCCAATTACGGTAGGTGTTTAATTTTAACTGACGAAAATGACTCTTATTAATTTACACAGGGTTTGTTTTTGAAAAAATACTTTTCAGTATGTTCTTTTTTACTAACTAGATCCGGGTCCGGCCGGATCTCTGTTAGGATCCGGCCGGACCCGGACTTTTTTTTCAAATTAGAATCCGGCCGGACCCAGATCCGGACTTTTTTTTCAAATTAGATTCCGGCCGGAACCGGATTCGGACTTTTTTTCAAACTAGAATCCGGCCGGATCCGGATATCAAACAAAAATGGCAATATCCGGCCGGACCCGGATAGTGGGTCCGGTACATCACTAATCTTAACCAATGAAATTCAAGTTGTCGAAATTAAACTACCCTAAAAACTGAATCTAAAAAATGCATGAAGCAAAGAAAACAATTAAAAAAAAAAATTCGGTAAAATTATGATTAACTGTTTTATATTATATTACAAATAAATTTAAACAGAGGGAAAAAATGTCCACCTTTCAAACTTGTTATACTTGATGAAGCAGATTCAATGACTAAATCATCCCAAGAAGCCCTAAGAAGAACAATGGAAACGAGCACAAAAACGACAAGATTCTGCTTGATCTGCAATTACGTAAGCAGGTTTTGTTATGTTTATGCATTTGAAAAATTTACTCTTATTTATTTTTTCTTCAACAAAAAATTTAATAATTTATCAAAGAATTATCGCACCAATCACATCGAGATGCTCGCAGTTTAGGTTTAAACCTCTTTCTACTGAGAATCAAAAGAAAAGACTACTATTTGTGTGCCAAGAAGAAAATGTCAAGATATCTGATGAGGTTTCTGAACTAAAGTTCAAAGATTAAATAATATTTTAAACATATGTTCTTACTGAGACTTGAAGTTTTATTTTGTTATTTAAAGTTAAATGAAAGTTGTACGGTAAAACACATTTATATTAATAGTAATTTGAATAAAAGTTTATTACTTTTTAATCGATTAATTAAACCATAAATTTGTTTTATGAAAAGTAAAATTTTATGGTGATATGTTATTTTTAACTTAAGAAATTAAAATGGGTTGAAGGTAGTCTTCCTCTTTTGATTTATAGACCGGATATGATTGAATTTTAGATAAACAAAAATAAAAAATGGTTAGAACCATCAAAAAAATCAGTCTCAGTCTTATACAAACAATTTGAAGAGATCTTTCGTTTAATAAAAAACAACTATATATTTTAAAGTAAAAGTATATAATTTAGTATTTTAGTAAAATGGTAATTTTTAGTTTTAATTTAAATTATACTAAATATATTTAATTTACGGTATTTAATTTTCTCTAGTTGCTAGTATGTTTTTTGTTTTCTACAGAGTTGAAAATGTTTCTTTTTTAATAAACAAAAGATCTCTTCAAAGTGTTTGTATAAGACTGAGACTGATTTTTTTGATGGTTCTAACCATTTTTTATTTTTGTTTTAAACTTAAGTTATATATTTATTTCTTATTCAATGAATGACAATCTCAATGAACTGTAGTGCTCCAAATTATAAAGATAAGAAACAATAGTTACTTATTTGATAAGATTTCAACTAATATTTCTCATTCTTTCTACTGTGAAAACAAAGTAGAAAAAAATAAAAAAAAACAAAGATTTATATTAAAACAATACATAAGTTTTATGTTTTCCTACAAAAGTGTAAAATGAGTTTTAAAATAACTAATTTCTACACAAATACTTAATTTGAATATGTTTTTTTTTTGCTGCCAAAAAATGTGAACAGCTCAACAGATCCTGCAAAGATTATAAGTTGCATTAAAATTAAGATAAATTCTAAAACTTTTGTAAAACATAATTAGTTTTAATCTTCAACTATCTAGACAAGGGATAGGCAAACTGCACCCCGCAAACTGCATGAAGGGTAATATGCACCCCGCGAGCATGTACATTTTAGAAATTACATTAGGTATAGAATTATTAATATGGAAAGAAAAGAAAAGGTCTCAGGTACAATTTACGGGATATATCAAGTTTACACTGGAAAACCTAGTTTACACTGGTTTCCCAAACTCATTTACTAAATCTTTCCCTTTTCAGAAATTAAAAAAAATCGCCCCCATGATTTTATAAAGTAATTTTTCTCTTTAGTACGCACTTTTTAGCCAAAAAAATTATGATCAAAATGTAATTTAGTCTCGAACTTCTTATGCACGCGCTTTTGGGTTGTGTACAAAGTAATTTAAAGGGCTTGAGAAAATAATTTAAAGTTATTTTCTCATCAGCCCAGTAAAGTGTATTAAAATACTTAAGTATTTAAAAACCTTGTGTAATCTGTAATCAAATCTGTTTAAATATAAATTGTTTTGAAACTAATTTACTTCAAAAATCGTTGAAAATCGCTCTCCTTTCGCCCCCTTACTAGTTATCGCACACCGATTTACTAAAATCGCTCCCAGGGGGGTGATATCGCCCACTTTGGGAAACCCTGGTCTAGAATGTTCTTTACTTATACTAGAATTTTTTAATGAAATTATTTTAAACCTTCCATTTATTTCAAGGTTTTGAAATTAAGAGTACAAAAAAGGTCACATGTATAATAAACTAGAGATTAAAGAAAAAGTAATCTTGTAATTGAAACCACAACTGCGGGCCGCGAAGATTTTTAGTTTCGAAACTTAGACCGCAACAACTAAATGTCTGCCGACCGCTGGTTTAAATATATATATTTATAATTATTTTTCTGAAGTAAATTATACTGAAACAGTAGAACTCTAAACTGAATTTCAAAAACAACAATCCTAACTATATTATAAATTTACTTTAGGTTTAAATCGGTATAAATTAGAAACATAAAAATATTATGAAAAAAATATTATAAATATGTTTGCATACAATTCAATGTGTATAAAATTTATAAAAAAACATAATTGAATACAAACAACTAGAACAAATACTTTTTGTTTTGCTCAACAGTGTTTTATATCAGTATATATAGCTGAAATTAAACTATTAGATAATATATTTAAAAAATTAAGGAAACATATAAAACAACATATAATGTATCAGCACTACAAAGCTAAATAAATTAAAACATTATAAATTGAACGGTTATAATTAATAAAATAGGATGTAAAAATAATCAACGCAAGTTTAAAAAAGATAGTAAATTAATTGGTCGATGGCCCGAATTTTTCTTATTTATTAAGCTCGGGTTTACAGCAGATTTAAATTACTTCTAAAGTTTAAAATGAAAATGACTTTTTATACTATTCGAATAGGGAACGGGTCAAAGTTGCACTAGGTTACTAAATTGCACAAAATTGCACGAGGAAACAAAATTGCACAAAGACAGTTTTGCACCAATGGTCAATTTTGCACAAAAGAAAAACAGAAAAAAAGCTAAAATATAAATAAAAAAGAAAAATAAAAAAAGTTACTGACCAGGGTAAGGTTGGGAGTAACAGTGACAAAAAAAAAGTATAATAAAAAAAAAACTAAAAAAAAAAAAACTTAGCGACCGAGGGTAAGGGTTAGGATAGTGAAAATTAAATAAAAATATTCAATGCGTGAAATTTTTTGCTCGTGCAATTTTATCCCCTCATGCAAAAGTGTCTTCGTGCAAAAGTATCTTTGTGCAATTTTGTACGCTCGGGCAAATTTGACAGCTACCCACTTTAATAATATCCATGCAACCCGTGGTGGATGTTGGGTTTACATCTCTAGGTAATAAAGGATATGATTTAAACATAGAGCTTAAAACTGGTCCTGTTTCTTCTTGATTAACCTATTATTTGTTTGCTAGACTATCTTGTATTAAAATGGTTCATTTTGTAAGCATTATAGTATAGCCTTCCTTATTGTTATAACTTATAAGTTATTGATGGTGTTTATTTGAATAAAATATAAATACATATAGTTTAATAAACCTAAAATTTTTATTTATAAGCATGTTAAAAAGTATAAAAATATTTTTAAAACAAGTTAATTTATATATTATAGCGTTAAGTATCAGTTAAGTCTAGAAATTGTCCACATTTTAAAAAATCCGTTAATTATTTAAAACTGTAAATGATTAAAAGTTAAAAAATATAATTAAAAAAAAAAACAAGTGGTAACCCTGATTTGTGTTATATTGCTTATATATATTATTGAAAGTATTTTTAAATGTTTTGCGTTTACTAACTACCTCAAAATTTCGATAAGTAATAGCATAAACAATTGAAAAATTTTAGGCATTAGAAAGTTTGATTATTTGTTCAGAAGGTGACTTACGTAAATCCATGACTTTTTTGCAAACAGCTAACAGTTTAAAAGGGGAAGTGGAAATTACTAGGGATGATGTACTAGAAGTTACAGGAGTGAGTTATCTTAATTTGTTATATGTTTCAGTTTCGTAAACCACAACTATTTATATGTAGTCTAAAGATTTGATTTTAGTCCTTAAATTGTTGTTGTAGTCGTTAATTGTTCTAAATAACCCTAAAAGTATAAAATATGTAGATAGATGACTGTCTGTCTAACAGAACAGTGAAACATATGTATCAGTAAAACTTAGTGTTATAGTGTTAAAGTGATTCAATATAATTATATGTTTGATAACTAATGGGAAGATTCAATGGGGCATAAATTTGTGAATTAGTTGGTCTATATATCTTAGACATATTAAAGAAAGAAGAATATTTTTGGTAACTTTGACACATACCGTGACGATAGTTGGCAGTTGTAGATATTCTTCCGGGACCAAGTATGGAAAGGAAAGTTTATAATAAAAATAGTATTAGTTTGTAATAGACTTCCTAAATGTAACTTAGATCCACAAAACGAAAGCTACAAACCGTACAGAAAACTAAATACGGTTTATGTGAACAGCTAGTCAAACCATCCACAGCATGTGTTAAAACATATCCAGGTCGCAGTGAACAACCTCCGAAATATTTTTAGCAATCAAAGTATATATATATAAGGAAACAACCCAACACTACCAGAAAGCTATTAGCGCAAATGGGTACGATAACGAGTTACCTATAGCCAAAAACACAAGAAAAGAAGAAACATCTCAAGGCTCCATTTTGCAAAAGCGTAGCAACGCGTGGTGGTAAATGCTTCCCAGAGGTTGTAGATGAAAAAATTACTTAAAACTAACCATCCATATAGTAAAGTTTTCAACAGGAAAACTCTAAAAGTGTCCTATTTCTGTATGCCAAATATGAGACAATTAATAATGGCACACAATCATAAAAAAATAGACATGCAAGAGAAAAATAAGCAAATGTGTGACTGCCAAAAACAAGAACTTCCGGTCCATGGCAAATGTCTAACAAAAAATTTGGTTTATAAGGCGACTGTGAAGTCAAAAAATGACACCAAGTCTTATATTAGCTCCACAGGACTAGCATTCTAAGATTTGTAAGAAATTTAAAAGGCGCTAAAGAGCAGTTAAGATTTCTGTAAAAAAATATTTTTAATCAAAAACATAGTAATCTAAGTTTAAAACTGAAAGAAGCTGATTGTGGAAAGCCAAGTCTTTTCAATAAACTGGATCCGGATCCGACCAAATCTCAGCTAGGATCCGGAAGGATATGGATCCGGATTTTTTTTAAGCTAGGATCCAGCCGCATCTGGATTCAAGTAAAAAAATAGCCAGATCTGGTCGGATCCGAATCTTTAATCTGGTAGGTCACTAGTAATTATTTAGGTCACTAATAGTCTCAAGCTAAAATTTAATATATTAATTTAATATAAACTAGATAGTACTTATTTAACTTAGTCTATAGAATTTATAATATGTAACTTGATATATAATCTTAATAAAGACTAGAAAGTAAATATTTAGTTTACTTTTAGTGTACTTAACATATATCGTACTATTAAAGTTTTTATAAAATAAGTTATTAATAATGCAAAATTTACTTCTTTACGTTCTACCGATAATACTAAAAATAGCCAATCAGCACTCAAAATATATTTTACGACTTATCAAATGAATTGATACAAAAGAACACTCACACGTGTGCAAGTCAGAGCTTGACGGTTTGCTCGCAACGCGCTTTTCACTAGTGATCTACCGGATCCTAAATGTTTTAAGCTTTATGTTGTGTAAATAGAGAACAAACTTAGAAAAAATTAATCATTAAAATACCACTTGATAATACTAAAAACGAAGATATTAAGTTGATAGAGCATACATGTAAAACAATTCTAACTTATGATTTTAGAATCTGGGTAAAAAAAGATAGTAACAGCCAATTAAATGTACCTCTGGGTTTATTCTTAGGCGCGGAACTTTGCGCTGTATGTCTTTTGCAAACTCAGGTACTTATTTAGCTACAAAGATATCGGACTTTATAGGGATGACGGTCTCGCAATAATAAGCAGAAAAGTAGCCAAGAGCTAGAAAGACTAAAAAAGAACACAATAAAAACTTTAAATGAACTCGGTTAAAACTGACGATTGATATAGGCGCGACTAAATGTAGTTTCCTATATTTATCCCTAGATACTACTAACAAAACATTCAAACCATACCAATAAGGAAACTCCTACATTAATAATATTATCAATTTTTCAAACCATCCGTCCATTATCAAAAATAACCCCCCAAAAATGATCGAAAAACGACTCAACAGACTATCAAAAACCAAGAAACTTTCAAATAATCTACTAAATGACTTCTTTTCGGTACTAACTATAAATAAAAATTGGCGACAGAAATTCATTTTGCGATTTATTTTTTGTTAACTTAAAATCTTTTTCGATCTACGCTTGTCAAAATTTCATGAAGATAACTAAAAATATTTGTGTAAAACAGTAAACTTAATAAAATTACTAAGATTATGCGTCATAATAAGTAAGTAAAATTATATGTACAATGCAATGCTATAATAAAGTAGTTTTAAAACTATTAATGAAAAACTTTAAAACACGAGACTAAATTAACAGATACTAAACAAATTTTAAAGTTAAGACAATTTTTTTAAAAATCTATTTTAATTTTACCTTGATACCAGCTTTAAAAAGGTTTTATACAGCATAAAAAAAAAACTTATTTAACAAATTTAAAGTATAAAGGTAAAGTACTAGTTTATTAAGTACTAGTACTGAATTTCTGTTTCTAATTTTTGTCTTCAGAGAATCAATAACCAGATACCAAAATAAATTAACTAACTCTAATTTCAAACACAAACTTTAAAACTCGAATAACCAAAGTAATCAAAACAAAAAGAAACCAACACGAACAAGAAAAAAACTATCTACTTAAACCCACCCTACTGCCAGTCAGTAAAAACCATTAAAGGTAAAGCTTTTCTGCAACTAATGTATAAAAATTTTAAAGAAGATCACAAGTTAAACAAAATAATAAATAGAAATAATTGTAAATGCAATGATTCATGAGCAATACTAAAACATTCATCCAAAAGCATGATCGGAAATACTTGACAAAAAAAGATAATGAATACGAAACACTTTGCAACTGTCTAAAAAAAATTAATTCTTCCCCCCAATAAGAAATGCTTAGTTGAAAATGTCATATATTAAGCAACAACGTGATCAGAATTCGAAACAAAAATATTTGAGCTCAACGAAATTTTGACTTTCAAAAAAGATGGTACAACCGTACAGTGATCAGAAAGCATGTACCTCGGTCCTTCATGGTGAGAACATATTTGTTATTCTCTGAAGTCATGTCCATTGGACCAACTGTATCAATTCGGACAAACTGAAAGCGTTCTGTCCGCTGAAAAAAAAAGGCATGTTCGCGGCGGCTTCGGAGCCTTTTTTTGTTCCAAAATTGTCCCATTTTTTTCAATTAAGACTTTCTTGGCCAATTTCTTTCTTGTCGTCATCTACTGATTCGTATTGCAACTTCTCTTCAGCCTTTGACTCATACCGTCTGAGATACATTGATAATACTTGCAATGGGCGACTGAGTGCATCTGCAACATAATTTTCTAAAACTGGAATATAAATGATTTCCGAGTCATATTCTTTTATTCTTTGCATATACCTTAGCTCTGAGGGAAGTTTGTCTTTTAAATCATTTTTAACAGCGTTTACCAACGCTAAAGAATCTGACCTAACAATTAATTTTCTTCCCAATATTCTAGCATGAAAGTGTTTCATACTTAGTGAAAGGGCTCGCAGTTCTTTGTAGAATACTGAACGCACTCTACTAAGTGTTGGCAGGAATTTTAGAAAAATACAAGATGAACCCTTTTTTTTTTCTGTTCAAAGACAGCTCCGACGTGGGTGTCGGAAGCGTCAGAAGACAGTTTAAGGGTTTTGCCGTGATCTTCATACTCTAAAGTTGCTGCCTCCGCCAGTGAACTTTTTTTCTTACAAAAGGCTGCACATGTGTTTCGTTTAGTTGTAGTATTGTCCTGTTTGTTTTTATTGGGCCCCCTGAAATTTCGTTTAAGGGTGCCGTTATTTCTGCCATTTTCGGTACGAATTTATGATAATAATTGATGAGTCCAAGGAATCTCTTTAAATCTTTCCGTGTAATCGGCATGGGTTATCCTCTAATAGCTTGTACTTTCCGTACGTCTATTCCATTGACATGTCCCAAGAACTCTAATTGTGATTTAGCTAAGGTAGATTTAGTCGTTTTTTGAAACAGCCCGTTACGATATTATACCTTTAACATGCATAAGGTGGGTTTCTTCTGTTTTTGGATGTATAAGGATGTCATCTAAGTACACGTATGTAATTTTTTTACATTCCCTCGATAGACTTTCCATCATACTTTGAAAGCGCATAGTGGCATTTTTCAGCCCAAACTGGCAACATGATGGGATAAAAACTCCACTATGAGTTATCACTGCTGCATACTTTCTGGACTTAATTGCTATAGGAAAACTAAAATAAGCTTCTCGTAAATCTATATTAGCAAAGAAGCAAGTTTCTTCTAGTGTTATAGCAGATAATTCATCAATTTTTGGTAGTGTGTAGCATAAAGGTCTAGTGAAGGAATTCAGCCTGGTATGATCCACGCAAACTCGTAAAGAGCCATCTTTTTTCTTCACACGTGTTATGGGGAAGCAGATGTGTCCCCACAGGGTTGCCACTTTACCTGGAAACCTGGAATTTGACAATTTAGGCAAAAAATCTGGAATTTTAACAATTTTAACATGTTCAGTAGTAAAATTTCAACTTGACTCAAAAAAATATATCATACAGATAAATTTTTTTTGTTCTCATCAAATTTTTTTATATTAAAAAACACATCTAAAGTAGCTTTACAGTATCTTTTCAATGTTTTTATATTATTTAACAGAGTTTCTTACTTTAAAAATAACTTTAAACTAAACATAGATACAAAAATGTTTACTTGTAAAAACCTGGAAGAATTTTGGAAAAGCTTGAAATTTTTTTGAAAAAACGAGTTGCAACCCTGGTCCCCACCGCTTCGCTCTACCACCCCCCTCTGACTGAGATCGTTGAAGTGACTGTCTATTTTATCCCTTTGTCCCTAACATCTCCTAGGTTTGATAAATTTTGCTTCATAATTTTCTACCACAATTTCTAAACTGTGATTGTGTTTAAGGCTCTACATTTTCTTCTAATGAAGAATATTTGTTGGTGACTGCAACTTTCTTAACTGAAGCTACCATTTTAGCTGCTAATTTATTTGGGAAAAACAGTTTGGCTGCTTGGCCAGATTTAATTTCAATGTGCTATAGCTGGTGATATTGATAGCTGATGTTTCATAAGTATATCTAACCCAATGATGCAATGGTTTCCTGGCTCGTGCATTACCCAGAAATTCACAGTGGGCTGAAAACGGGGATCAAGCGGCCATTGACATAAAACTGTCATAAAAAGCACTATAATACAATTTAAAGTTACAAGTGTAATTTTTTTACAATAACATGCAAAAAGACATAAAGCTAAATTTGAATTGATCATTCTCGTTATCATTAAGTCGAGAACTTTTATTGTTATCTATAAAGTAAAAAGTACACGATATTTTATTTTTGTAAACAAAGCTACTGATGAACTATTTTCCTTTCGAAAATTAGTAAAACAGTTAGATCACTAAAATCGAAATGTATTACATAATGATACTAGAGGAGACGCGTTCCGCACAAAGATTATAAATCCGAACAAGGAAGAATATCTATAATAATAATAATATCTAGAGAAAGATTTAGCAGCCACATATTCAAAATATCTAGTGAAAAAAGCATATTCAAAACATATTTCTTCGACATCTCCCATGTGTTTAAGAGAATTTACTTACCCACCCTACAAAAAACCTAACATTAGGAACCTTATATATTCACAACTAATCCAACCGCCCAAGTTCTGTAAAAAAGCAAATAGTCCCATAATCAACAACCGCCTTTGTAATTTATCCACCAAAAATATTTTTAACGTTGCTAAACAACCTTACAATGAAATGGCTTCCAACCACTCAATGAGTTAAAATGAATCACACAACCCAGTAAGAAAAAGTCCAGAAGAAGAACACCATATTCTTCCGCCCCATACTGTAACTCAGTCAAAACCAAAGTTGAAAAAAAAAATTCTCTATTTCCTAAAAAAATAAATTTCAAAAGGCTCTAAGTCACGTAAGGTATTTAAATAAAAAAACTGTCAAGATCACCTCTAGGTGTTTAACTAACTGAAAAGAATCATCCAAGAGCACAATGAAAAAGTGCTAAAAAAACTTTTCTCGATCTCTTTAATCTGCAATTGCAGAAATGCCACCTAATGCTCATTTAACGGTCAATGCTTCCAAAAGGTATATACAAAACCACAATCTCACATCATAACACATCTAAAAAGTGCTTAGGCTCCACTGGTGTATCTTTAAAGACGAGATACAACTAACACAAGTTCAGCTTCAAGTCGAGCAAATCAACCAAGATATCATTTTCGGCATGTATAAAGAGAAACAGTCTAGACTGCAGTTAGGCCTCATGGACCATCATGTATAAAACATCATGCAACCCCATGTAAAACCAAATGCGTGTAAAATATGTAATTTGGAAAAAATGGCCATTGCAGAATTCAACAGGGAAAATTCATTAAATCTAAAATTAGAGCCATTCCAAATCGCCCTATTTTTAAAATTATTTTTATTGTAATATATATGGTATTTGTGTTGTTTTTTTATGTGTTTTTAACTTTTGTATTAGTTTGATTTTGTTGTAAATGCTTAGTTGAGTTTATCCTAATACTTAAAAATACTTCTTAATATTTATAATTACTACTTATTATATATTTATATATCTATTTATAGAAGATAATGTGATTACTTAAACTAATAACTTTCTACGGAGTAAATTAGTGAATAATAGTTGCTCGTTTAGTTAGATTGAATTTTTGTACCGAATATTTGTAATGTACAATATTCAATTCTTACGTTATATTGTTTTTTGGTTTTTTGTATAACTTTTGCAGCTCTGTTTATCAAAGTGCTTTTTATTTAAAATTGAACCAGCTGAAGATTAAAGACAGTATTTTTTGTGTTTATGAAACGTATGTTCTGGAATTTTAAAGTTGCATTTTACGGCTCGTGGCTTTCATTTTGTAGATCTAAAGTTACATCTAGGAAATCTGTTTCTAACAGATTGGCTTCAATTGTAACATCAAAGCCAATGTTTTTAAAAACTTTTCTTAGTTTTTTAACATTTCTCTCCATATCTGGTCCCGGTAGAATGTCCACCACTGCTAAACCATCGTCACGGTGTAATGCATTGGTAATGCATCCCTGATGTTGAGTTATGAATATCAGGGTGAAGCTGTGCAGCCAATCATAATCAGCACATTGCTAATTGGCAAATCACTTATTACTATGCATAAAACTGATTTTGCTGATGCAATAAAAAGAAAAAAACACATTTTTAATAACTGGCTTGCAGTCACTTTCTGTGTTGTCGGGTCACAGTTTTATATTTGGATTTGAGTGTTGGTATCAGTCCACTTACAGCTTATTTGGATTTGTTACTTGTTTGGACACAAATCCTATATTTGAATTTGAGTGTTGGAATCAGTCCACCTACAGCTTATATGATATTGCACTTGTTACTTGTTTGGACACATTGCTAATTGGCAAATCACTTATCACTATGCATAAAACTGATTTTGCTGATGCAATAAAAAGAAAAAAACACATTTTTAATAACTGGCTTGCAGTCACTTTCTGTGTTGTCGGGTCACAGTTTTATATTTGGGTTTGTGTGTTAGTACCAGTCCACTTACAGCTTGTTTGATTGGAATTTGTTACTTGTTTGGACACTAACTCTATATTTGATTTTGAACAGTTGAATTTCAACTCAGCAGTTAGCTACCAGTTCAATATAAAAAAAAAATTTTAAATGTCTATATGTACAATTTTATTAGGGGCTTATACTATTAAATTGCTAGGTTTTTATATTTTACTTATTTGCTAGTTTATACAATCTTGTTAAAACTGATACTTACTTATACTCTTTTTTTTTAATTGACCAATTTGCCAATTTTTTAGGTTTGTATTTGTTTATTGAATTTAAAGCTTAATCAATTCTTTATCTTGCATTGAATCTATTTATTAAATTAAATTATCTTAGTCTCAATTTTACCTAACATGGACCCTAACTATAAACCCTTTATAGTCTAGATATAGCAAAGCTACCAAATAGAAAACCATCCCCACGATTTAGCACGGCCACTAATGTGTCCACCACCCCGGGGCATTCCCCCCGTAAGTTACAACGGTATATGCAAAAGTTACCATCACTAAAGATCTTTTCCTTCTTCAATATTTCTAAGATATATAAATCAACCAGTTCGCAAATTTCTGTGCCATCAAAGCTGTTCTTGTTATGCTTTTTCGACCATGGTTCACCTTCGTGGAACAGTACTGATTTGCAGCAATGTCTGACCAACTTTTTTTCATTTTCCGTGATTTCAGTTAGGCCTGCAGCAAAATTAAAGGAGTTTTCAAAAGTTATTGCTGAGATGGGAACGGGTCAAAATTGTACGAAGACAAAATTACACGAAGATACTTTTGCACGACGGGACAAATTTGTTCGGAGGGTCATTTTTGCACGCGAGTAAAAAAAGTGTATATATATTTAAAAAAACAGAAAAGAAACTATAAGATAAATTATTTGAAAAACAAAAAACAAAGAAACCTATCGACCGAGGGTAAGGTTTAGGGGAAACAGTGATAGTAAAAAGTATAATTTAGAAAGTTTTAGAGGGAAAGTTAAAATAAGGTTCAAAAAAATATTTGGTTTAGTTTTATGACGTAATTATCTTGCTGTTTAAAATGATGTGCAAATTAGAAATAATTTGTATTTTGCTATAAATTTAGGAAATGTTTGCTTAAGTGTTTTATTTAATAAGATTAATGTAATTTAAAACTTATAATTTGGGATTGTATTTTATAGAATACTAAAATACGATCCCAAACATAAGGTTTTAATTACATTAATCTTCTAAAATAAAACACTTTAGCAAACATTTTCTAAATTTATAGATAAATACAAGCTATTTATATTTTGCACATCAATTTAAACAGCAAGATAATTACGTTATAAAACTAAATTAAAACAAATTTTTTAGCACTCTTAAGTAAAACTAAAGCAATTGCAAGTTTATTATTATACTTTAATTTTTTTACAACTAACTTCAACGTTTAGTTTATTTATTGTTATTTTTTTTTTATCTATAGTGTTTATGAAATTAGTGAAAAATAAAAAAAGATAATTTCAAATTGTAGTTGATTTTTTATTTTCAAATACAAGTTAATTTTTTTTTTATATAATTATATTTACTTTATTTTTTTATTTATTTTTTATACCTTCCATTTACTAGTTTAGATTTTTTCCCATATTATTTGTAACAACTGATGATCTCTTATGCAATAGTAAAAGAGTGAAACATTGTTATGTTGATAATAAACTGTAACATAAAACAATAGTTATATTAATAATTTTAGGTGATAAATCATGAAGCAATAAAATCCTTGATCGAATGTTGTTATTCAAATAACTATGACAAAATAAAAGAAAATGTTACTGAAATTATTCGATCTGGACATGCTGTCTCACAAGTAGTGTTACAACTACATGAATTTATATTGTCAATGAAACTTTCTGATGATCAAAAGTCTGAGATCATGGAAGCGATTGCTGTACGTTTTTGTTTAAATAACATTAAAACCACAAAAGTATTTATAAATTTCAGAAATTTAAAACTTCAGTTAATTTGAATATAAAATTTTAAGTTTTATACAAAGTTAGATACTAAGTTTAGATATTATACAGTTAGATATACAAATACTTTAAATACTTTCAAGTCACAGAAACACTGAAAAATAGCTATACTTAAAGCCTTTTTTGTTACACAATAACGTTTTCACTAAAGCTTATTCAAGTGTATATGGCCAGTACAACTTATCTTAGCCTTTAAGGTACTTTTATCTTACTAGTTTTGTTGTTAGCAATTGTTTCATTTTTATAATTAGTTCATTAGTATAATACATATAAAAAAAAATATAAATTTATTAATGATCGTAAAACTGCAACTTGTATTAATAAATCAAATCAATGAATTAGTGTAAAAGTAAAAAAAATATTAAAATGTTTTGCTGCAAAACTAAAATTTATTAGGGTAGTTAAATAACATATTATTTAATATAAGAATTTTAAAGATTGATTTTTAGGCTTGGATAAAACTTTCTGAGAGCTAATTTATTAATTATAGAGTATACTTATGAAATTTTCTTTAAATACTTAAGTCATAAAGATACACATGTAAAGCTTGATAGTTGTCAGTTTGAGGTTTAGATTCAAATAAAGTATGTGTTATAAGTAGTGATTTACCAGAAACTAATCATTCGGCCGGATTCTAATTTCAAAATATGACCGATCAGGATTTTATCAGCTGGAAAATAAAGACTTTTTTTTTATTTTAAAATATGTTTATATATTAAATTAATATTAACACCTCATCTATAACAAAAACTGCGTATAAACACTAGTTAACCATTATGTATTATAAATTCACAGTATCACATACTTTTACAAATAGTATTTAATGTTTTTTGTAAAAGTTTATAAACAGTGAAATCGAAATGTATTATTAAAATGATATATATCAATCGGGTAGAGGTCTAAATTGTACGAGCGTACAAAATTGGACGAAAGCACAAAATTGCACGGATCCAAATTTGCACGAGGGGATAAAATTGCACGAAGATACTTTTGCACGGATTAATTTTCTTTTAATACTTTTATTAGTTTTATTATCATTGTGCTGAAATCGCTAATTGTCCCTGCTTTGTAATAATAGTAAATAAGTTTACAAATTAAGTAGTTGTAACACTGTGAAGTTTAAATTTGTTAAAGCACTATGACGTTTGGTTAACAACCAATTTTTGATACAAAATACTATTCTTGTTGTAGCAACGGCCATTTACTGGCGAACTCTGATAAATGACACAATACTTTCTATCACTTTGAATTGAATTGAATCTTTTAGTGATATTCAGTTAAGCGTTTGAACTTTTGTAAATTTGTTGCTTTAAAAGAAAGTGCCAAATTATAGATTAAACTTTTTTGCTTAACAAAGAAAGTACCAAATTATTAAATTATTCTTTAGCTTTATTAACTTTTTGTACAATTTCACTTGATTTAATACGTATTTTTCAATAACATTTGTTATTGAATATTGTTTATAAACTTTGCTGTGTTACTTATAACCAGTTGTTTGTAATATAAGTTATTATTTAAGTGGTTACTATACTAATAGAAATGATTAAGACTAAGAAGGGCTTAAGACAAAAATATAAGTTAACGGGTCTTGCAGATACTGAGCCATCAGTATCTGCTGACTTCATCATTATTATTTTAATTTTTTGTTTTACTAAAACATTTACCCCTAACCCTTACCCTCGGTCGGTAATTTATTTAATTTTTTTGTTATTTATTTTATTTTTAATATTGTTATTTTTTTTTCACAGTCACTGTTACCCCTTACCCTCGGTCGGTAGCTTTATTATTATTTTTTTTTTTTTTAATTATAATTTTTAATGGTTAAGTTATCATTTTTTTACCATCACTGTTACCCCTAACCCTTACCCTCGCTCAGTAACTTTTTTTTAATTAAATTTAGTTTTTAGTTTTTTTTATGTTTGTTTTTTTTTTGTATTTTTTACTCTCGTGCAAAATTGACCCTTGGTGCAAAATCGTCTTGGTGCAGTTTTGTTCTCTTGTGCAATTTTTTGCCCTCGTGCAAATTTGGCTTCGACAGTTTAGTAACCTCGTGCAATTTTATCTTAATCACAAGTTTGCTTTTTTGAAAAATATAACAAAACACATTTCATTTTTCTTGAATTTATTTGAGTACTTTCGTACTTAAGCTCATTAAAAATTGCACGTGCAATTTTATCTTTGTGCAATTAAGACCCGTTCTTATATCAATCATATAAAAAACAACTAGTTTTATAAATATTTACGGCTGTTTCAATTGCTTTGAGCATTTCATCAAAACAAAATAAACTTGAATGGCAATATTTTGAAGAGTAACAAAAATACACATATAGTGACGGGTCAATATATATTTAATTGATTATATAATAAAACACAGTTGAAAAAACCTTTTGTTTATTTGAAAACAATGTTTTTAATGTTGTTATACTTATTAAGACAATTTTTTACCTTAAACTAAATTTATACTAAAGATAGACCAAAAACTTGTACTATTGAAACCCTGGAAGAGATTCTGAAAAACCTTTAGCAACCCTGCTGGTTTTAGTTTTGCTAAAAAATAAATTTTGGTAATGTATTGTAACAAGCGTTAACTTATCAATATTGAACATGAAATCCATCATATTTTTTTATGAGGGATTTCATGTTCAAGTAATGATAATTTTAGTAAAACGTGCATGGGTCATGTCTTACATAAAAACAGTAAAGATATAAAAAAAGCGTGGACCATTTAAAATATTCATAATTAAGTGTATTAAAAAAAGGTTAGTTTTTCTTTTTGCTTCAGTGACCGTTCGAAATTTGAGGGTTTTTGAAATTTACAATCAGACATATTTGTATATATTGTTAAAATGTTTGAAAAAAAAACAACGACTCTTGAGAATACAGCAAAGTAAGAATATTAAAATAAATAAAAAATAATATTTGTTGGCTAAAACATCCGTTAGAGTAAAAAATACATTTTTTTCTAAGGTGCCCCACTCAAAAATTCAAACCCCAATCCAATGGATTTTTTAATTAAAGGCAAAGGGTGTTTTCTATAGAAAAAAATCTTAATTAGATTTAAAGACAAGGAAAATAATTAAACTTAAAGTTAAGACAGTTTTTAAAAATTGCAAAAAAAATGCTAATCGAGCTAAGTTAACGCTCGTATGTTTTAATCCAAGGATGTTAGTATACTTAATTTGACATACCTTAATTAATTATAAATACTAAATGCTGTTTTAGACTACTTTATGTAAATCAGATAAGACAGTTTAAACAATTTATCTTTTATAAAAAGAACCACAAAACAGTAACACAAAAACTCTATTTCAGAACTATAAATTACTTTAAAAATTAACTTTAAATATATAGAACTTAAACCAATTTAAGTTTAATATAAACATACTATAAAATTATAAATTATGCATTGTTGGTCTAAATAAAGGATAGGGTTCCTTACGGCAATAGCAAAGTTAAAATTTTGTGCGTTGTTTGTT
The DNA here is from genome assembly GCF_965202585.1 of Thalia democratica. Lineage (NCBI taxonomy): Eukaryota > Metazoa > Chordata > Thaliacea > Salpida > Salpidae > Thalia > Thalia democratica. The sequence continues at coordinate 12,542,323 of NC_139172.1, forward strand.
GTGTATAGTTAACATATACTAATATCTGCTTTCATTTTGCTTATAAGATAACTTGTGGAACTGTATAATAGTTAAATTCTATTACGTTTGAATATACGTATGATAAAATTAATTTGTAGTTAGTAAATATATTCTCGTTGCTATAAAAGTTTTAAGAAATTTAAGTTAAACTTTTAACTCACCCTTTTATTGATAATATTTTTTTTTTAAATTGAATCAATAAAGTATGCTGTTCGTAAGTAATTTTGCTCCTTTCAAGATACAGTAACATTTTATTCTGTTATAAATTTTATTGATTTCAATTTCAAATCAATTTACCGCTGTATACTTCGTTAAATGTTTAATAATAAGGTTTGGTAACTTCTATAGCCAACAGGCAATATGTAGTTGCCTTATTGATTCAAATTACATAGATTTTTGCTGACAATTTTACTTATGTTAATTGTACTGATATTTTTGTTTTGTACAAATTTTATTATTAAAAATAAGTGGCTGTCCGGGTCACAGCCGCCGGTCGTATATTTTCTTTCCTCATTCTATTACTAAGTTGATTGAATTGAAAATCAATATATATTAAAAAAATTTTGTTTGTTTAGTTAAAAGTAAGATAATAATAGTTAAAAAAACAGTTGTATTCGAAGTGTAGTTAAGCAAAAATTAAAAAGAAAACTATATGTACACGGATATAAAGTTGAACAAGAGATTGTTATACGGTTTGACAAAGACCTTAATTTTTGGATCTGGTAGCTCACTAGTTGTAAGTAAATTTTGAATTAAAGTAAAAGTTTTTTATGTCAGTTTAAAGTTGAGTTGTCTACTTTTTTTTAACTTCAGTTAAAAGCCGGAAAATATTTTGTAGTATTACTTCAAATATTAAACCTAATTTAAAAATTAATACTTATAACTAGTGACCTACATTAAGCATCGAATTAATTTACATTTGTCTCTGTATAAGTAACTGTTTTAACAAAGTTTTTTATTTATACATAGTTAAGTTTTTACCAAATCTCGGGATGAGCTGAAAGAATAAATCAATAACATTTATAGAATCGAGTTATCTGTATCCAAATTCGTAACAAAAAAGTTGTCTTTGCCTAAAATCAATGCACTCTTTATATTACATACTATATTCAATTAAAATAATAAGTTAAATAAAACATGTTCAAAAAAATACTAAATAAAGTTTTTCGAGAAATAAAAACTGTTAAAATTAGAAAACTACGAACAACTTTTTATCTTAAAGCATTTTAAGTCGGTTTAATTTATAATGTTATATAATGTAAGCTGGATGCAAAACGTGAAAAAGTAAAAATAAAAAGTCACTATGAAACTTAACTATGTTTAACACTATTAAACAAACTTATTTTTCTCTAATATTTTGCTTGTATAATACTAAGTAGTGAAATATATTGGTTTTTAACTTGAAAAAAAAATATTTTCAGCTAGTTTTGTTTATACTAAATATGTATAAGAATTTAGAGTCAGAAAAAACGTAGTTATGTAAAAGATTGGTTTAGCTAAAATACAAAATCAATGTTAACCTTTGGAAAAATTTATATAATATATTTACATCAATGTTTAAGAAAACTGTAGTTATTCAAATTGTTTATCATAACCTAAGTTTTTATGTTTTGATTTTTAGAAAACAGATAAAGAGATCTTAACTACTACAGGAGCACTGACGAGGTCTTTGACCGAAACTTAGTTTGTAAAATAAAGTCTTGAAAGAATAAACTCAAAAACTTTTTTTTTTTAAATAATTATTTTTAGGTTTTAATTTGATTCTAGTTTTTGTCTTAAATATTAACTAGTTGCTAAATAAACATTTTTCTTTTCATGACTTTGTTTTAGTTTGTAGAATTATTTAATACACTGAAAGAGCTTTTTGAGCAAAATAAGTTTTTTTTGTTATAAAATATTTCTCCTATGAAGTATAAAGTGCTAAATGTTGTCTAGTATTCAAATTTATAATACTTTACTAAGTATAAAATGGTATATTTGTAGGTTGTTGACAAAAATTTACTTGATGGAGCCGATGAATATCTACAACTAATGTCATTGACATCAAAAATTCAAAATGAAGTGGCTGTTCAGTGAGATGTTGGAAACCGATTTAGTATATTATAAGTGTGTATAGTTTATTAAGGTATAAATTTTGATCAGTGAACTTTAATGCTTGAAATAAAAGTTAGAACAGTGAATTGATAATTTTACTATAGTAAAATAGTTTTTATTCAAAGTATAAGTAGGCAAGGCGCAGTGGGTTGGCAAACTGTCGTTGAATTTTTTAAGGACTAGAAAAAAAAACCAAGTGTTGTACATTAGTTACATAGAACTGAATTTTTTATTTTTAAACTATTTTTTTTCGTAACTTAAAGTGTTTTAAAAGTTAAGTAAGTTAAATTGGGGCTATTTATTTATTTAAAAATACCCGAAATTGTTCCATAATTTAAGCTTAAAATTATTATCTAAATATAGTACTTGAAAGTAAATAAACTAAATATACAGTAACCTCTCACATCTTTACGCACTCGTGACGTTACGCACTCTCGTTTAGTTACGCATTTTAGAATTCAAAAAAATTCAAACAATAATTTTTTATTTTTTTTTAAATTGCACAAGTTAGGTTTATTGTAAATTTTTAATGTAAAATATGTTTTTAAATACTAATTCACCTCTCTATATCTTTATACTTTGTAAATTTATGTTCCTTGACTAATTAATAAACGTTTAGTTATGTCTCAGTATATCAGAAATTTTGTTAGCAATAAGAGATTAATTTAAATTCTGAATTGAAATATGACTGTGTTAAATAATGAAAGTATAATGAAATAATGAGAGTTTGTAACATAAATAAATAATACAGTACTCTTGCCCTATTTATGAATAAACACCTAAAAATAAATTTAATGAAACTTCCTAGGAAAAAGTAGCAGTGATACTTAATAAATATAAAGCTCACACTTAAAACAAATCTCAATCGTTTTTTAGTAAACATATCACTAATTTTCATTTGACGTTTTTTTTCTAAATTAGGTTCTTCTTCTGTAACACTTGCTTTGCACAGCAATTTGCTAAGTGGAATAGAATATAAATGTTAAGTATCAAATAAGTCAGATATAAGTAAAGATAAAGATAAAATCTACTTATTATTAAAATTAGTAAAATTATTCTACAAGTATTATTATTTTATATAAAATTAAATCATTTTTTTTCTATATCTATAGCTTTATCTTTTGTTTTCATATATACAAATTAAGTAAACAAACTTTTAAAAGTGTGAAAGTCCTCAGTCTGCTTTTAACTAGAAGCAATATCAAAAACTAGCCATTATAAAGAGTTTATTTTGTACCTCTCGTATCTTTACGATCTCTCGTATCTTTACGCACTTTTTCTGTGGACACAATGTGCGTAAATAAGCGAGAGGTTACTGTATGATATTTTGCCATTTTTCTCAGATACGATTTAGGGTAGCTGTCAAATTTGCACGAGTGCACAAAGATACTTTTGCACAAAGACACTTTTGCACGAGAAGATAACATTGCTCTAAAATATTTATGCACGAAGGATCACTTTTTCACGGAGACATTTTTGCATGGGTTAATTTTATTTTTTTACTATCACTGATATCCCTTACCCTCGGTCGGTAAATTATTTTTTAAAAGTTTTTTTCTTAAAATTAGTCGTTAGCTTTTTTTTTATTTTATTATTTATAATATTATAATTTTTTTTAAATAATAGTTATTAGTTATTTTAAATTATTTTTACTATCACTGTTACCCCTAACTCATACCCTCAGTCTGTAACTTTTTATTATATTTTTTAATTATTTTTTAGATAATTTTTCTGTTTTATTTTACTCTCGTGCATAATTGATCCTTGGTGCAAAATTGTCTTCGTGCAATTTTGGCTTCGTGCAAATTTGACTTTGTGCACTCGTGCAATTTAGTCCCCTCGTGCAGTTTAGACCCGTTTCCGCGATTTAGAGCTTTGAATAATGAAATTAACTGTAATTTTCAATATATAATATTTTGAAATTATTGTTTTTTCCTTCGAAAGTTCAACAGAGCTTTTAGGGCAATTTAAGGGTATATTGAAGATCATATATCTCCAATTATCTGTAGGAAATCTCATCCGATTTTTTTCCAAGCTAGAGCATTTGTATAAGGAATTCTAAAAATAGTTCAACAAAAAAATATTTTTTTTAATTTTTGGTCCATTACTAAGGTGTCGGCAGCCTTATGTTACTCGCGGGCCAAATTTCTCAGAAAAAGTTGCTCGCCGGCCGCACTATTTAAAGAAAAAGTCTTCGAGGGCCGCAGATATTCAAAAATAATTATTATAATTACTAGAAAAATACTATTTTAAACCAAAAATATAACAAAATAAGCAGTAAAATAGCACCTTTAAAAGTTTTTATTAAAATAAAAAACTAGTTGTAATTTTTTATTGCAAAATCTTTATGTTTTTTAAAAAGTATGTTTATAGCGAAAAGTACCTCGCGGGCTGCAGATGTTGGCTTAGAGGGCCGCATTTGGCCCGCGGGCCGCGTTTTGCCGACCCCTGGTATATTATATAATTAATTTTAAAATAAAAGCTAATGTTGTTTATTCTTTTAACGTTTATCCCCCTATGCCCTTAACTTGGAAATATAGCTACAAAATATAAAAATATTTTTTAAGGTTAACATTGCTTTAAGATTTTAAGATTATTATTTCTTTAAATAATAAAAAAAAAGATAATTATGTCGATATGTTTGAAAATTATTCGTCTAGTTTTTCTAAACAATTGCTTCTTTTTGTACATTATCATGTCTTGATATCTATCATTTCAAAGTTGATGCTGACTTACTTGCAAAGCGAGAAAAATGCGATGCAGTGCACAATACCCAAACGGATACATAAAACATTAGGAGACGGGTCAGTTTTGCACTAAGACACTTTTACTGGAAGGGTCACTTTTGCACTAAAGTATTTAATAATAACATATAGAAAATTACTGACCAAGGGTGAGGGTTAGGGATAACAGTGATAGTGAAAAATTAAAATAAGTAGTAGATACAAAACAGGGTTACCAAATTTTCAGTGAATTTTCAAATTACAGAAAGCAGGATTTTTTTTATATTCAAACTCAAGGCAGTTTTGATTTTTTAAATCTCTGGGAAAATTTTTTCTAGATCTAGAATTTAGTTGATCCAGTTTCAATGTTTTGTTCAAAAATTTGTTTTATTTATTTTTAAGTGCTGATTTATAAACTTTTAGCCTTGCGCCTACTTCTTCATTATTCTTAGAATTAACGTTGTAGTTTTTACACTCAAATACTTTTTGAAAATTTTGTTGATGAAAATCACAGTTTAGACGACTTTTATTTTGATACACTGAACTGGACATCCCAAGCAATTAAAAAGATTTAAAAATAGTCCTTGAGGCTTTTTTTGTGCTTTACAATGGCCAGGCAAGTGAAGAACGGTGCTCTAGCTTAAATAAGAAATTAATATCAATTAATATGGGAGAGATGACAATAAGGTCCCGAAGAATGATCAAAGATCATCTTTATACAAACAGTCTATAACTAAGCACGGTGGAACTAAGTTCTGCCTTGTTAAAATTTATAAAATATTCAAGGGCCTGAAATTTGGCATATCTTGAGCAACAGCGCTTTGTTAAAGATGTTCCAAATAAAGGTGACGGTTTGAGCAAGTTAGGAGAACAAAAAAGTAAACTAACAAAGCAACTCAAATTTTTGAATAAAGACTGCAGATATATATTAGACAAATATATTGCAGATGATAACAAACAATCTGATTTCGAAGCAATGAAAAATTATTAGAAAGGAAAGAACTGCCAAGGATAACGCTGATAAAATTGAAAAAGAAATTAAAACTATTAATTCAAAAATTGCTTACCTAAATAATAATAGTAAACATTAAGATATTTTATTAGACAATAGATTTTTATTTGTAATGTGAAATTGTTATTAGATCAAAATTATGTTTTTAGTTATTTTAAATAGATTGTGTATGAACACCTTAAACCCCTTAAAAAATAAGCTTTTTATTTTTGGATTATATTGTATCAGTTGTAAGGTATTTGTTGTACTTTCATATGAGGTATTTTAGTTACTTCTTTAAACTTTTTATTTTTTAAAGATTCTTATACAGTAATGTTTTGCTATTTAATTTTTTTTACTGCATTTAGAACAGTTGCTAGGAAAGACATACATTAAAGTTATTATATACGCATTTAAGTAAGTACTTCATGTGGAAGTTATTATTATAGAATAATTTAAGTTTGTCAATTAAAATGTCAAAAAAAACTATTTTCTATTATGTATAAAGTTTACTAAGAAATTTACACAAATTTGTGCAAAAATTTTGTTTTTTACTCTCAATTGATTTTAACATTAAATTTTTAAAAAAAGTTTTTTTTTTTCATAAGTTTTATAAGCACCTACTGTAGAAGCATACACATACAACCTTCCTTTTATTATTAAAGAAGAAAATGAGGCATTAGTAATTTGCACCACAAGAAAAAAAGAAAAAGAATAGTATTCGAAAAAAACTCCGGGAAGTTTAAGGTAACTCAGAGAAGTTTCTGCTCACTCAGGGAAGGTTTTTTGACTCAAAGAGTGGCAACCCTGACAAAAACAATAAAAGAATACTGGTAAAGGGTGAAAGTAGGGGTAACAGAGGTAATTGAAAAAAACTATAACATAAAGAAAAAAAATACCAACCAAGGGTTAGGGGTAACAGTAATAGTTTTAGAAATAATAACAATTGATAATAAATATAAAATTTACATCCGTGCAAAAGTTTGTTCTTACAAAAGTGACACTTCGTGCATAGGTGTCCCTTTGTCTATTTTTAAAACCTTCCTAAAATTATATTTTAAAAGGTATTACGCACGAATCGGTCACACTATATTCAACAATATTCGCAGAATTTTGTTTCCATTTTATATGGATTTTATTAAATACTTACTACCCAGTTCAAATTTCTTCGATGTGGTATTGAAAAAGTAAATACATCTGTAAGGTACGTTCTTTCAGAGTTACACACCCACCTAAGGTACACATTAAATCAAATAATGGATAAAGTCAATTAATAAAAGCAACAACGTTTATCATAATTTCTTTAACATACTAACAATTTAGAGATTACTTGCAAAACAAGAAACAAAGAAGTTGAAAATAAATAAATCAATACACTACTAAACGGATGTAAGCCCGACTTAACCTTGTAAAATATTATAGCAAACTTCGTGTGTATAGCCCAAAATTCAACAATGTGCTATATAATTCTGTAAATACTTAGGTAAAGTACGCACTCGCCTAAGGTACGAATTGAATCCTAAAATGAGTGAAATCAATCAATAAAAACATTAATTTTAAGCAAAACATCTTCAAAAAGTTACTTGGTTCATTTTTCAAATGTTAACAATGCAAATCAAAGAAATATCAGCAAAAAATATATTACAATGCAATTATACAATATATATTGTTTGTTGAACGATAAAAAAAAGTTTAGTCTAAGGACCTGGTGTACAAAGGGACCTTTCGGTTATCGAGTCATACACCACATGCTTATAAAGTTTTTTACGAGCTATTACACATAGTTTTTATTGTTATTTAAATCTTATGTAATGAAAAATTAATTAAACGAAAAGAAAAATGAAATTAAACAAAAATTAACTGAAAATTGCGTTTAATAATGTACTATGAATCTTGTTTAGTAACATATGAAGTAAAAAATATAGAAACAACTTTAAACTAATTTTCAAAAGTAGATCAACAACACTAATAACAAACGTGTGAATACTGAATTATAGGTTACAACTTCTATAAAGAAAGTAAAATGTAATACGGTGAAATTTTTTTAATAAACATTTTAGTTAAATAATAAAAAAGTAATTTATATTTAATAATTTAACTTTAAACAATTTAGTTCAAAAACAAAAACAAATTACATTAGAATAGTTAAATAAACAATTGTAAATTTTTTTTAAAGAATTAGAACAATTTTAAAGAAGTGATTTTTACAATAACTGAACTAAACTTTTATAAAATATTAAGATAAATACTGTAACATTTATGCTTTAAATAAGAAAAAAGGACAAAACATTAATAATTTTGACATACTATCAAGATCCACCCGTGTTCAAAATCTCCACCCGATCAAAATCAACCGAGTCAAAATCCACCCAAGTCAAAACATTCACCTCGCTTTATTTATTTTTGAATCAAATACCATTTTAATAATTCCCCTCATTTTAATAATTAAATAACTTAGTATTTTTGCTTGTTATATTGAGTTTTTGACAAAACTATTTTTGTTTTCTTGATTACTGAATACATTTATAAAGAACTACAGCGGGCAAGCAGCTTTTTAAAGAAGTTTAACTTTTAATATAAAAAATACTACAAGAGCTAATAAAAATTAAACAACGTCAGGTTATATAAAATAAAACTTTACTTTTCAAATATAATTATGTTGAAATTTTTAATTACTAATGGATGTCCAATGAAAAATAATTTTGTACAATCACAATTACACGACAATCAATTAAATTTAATGTTTTACAGTTATAAAAATTAAGAATTTATAATTTTTTTAAAGTAATTTTTAAAAAAATACGTGTCACGATAAGATTTTTATAAAAACTGTGTGCTTTAAGTGAAAGCTACCACTTCTACTACAAGTTAATCCATTTAATCCAGGGGTCGGCAAACTGCGGCCCTCGAAGTGTAGATCTGCGGCCCACGAGCATCGAGCATTTATTTTTTTATTTAAATGGAATGCGGCGCGCAAAATAAAAAGCTGCAGCCCGCCTTACTCATGTAAATATGGCCCTCGAGCATGTAAATTTGGCCAGCTAAACTATATTTTAAATTGACTTTTTTGAAAAAAATACAGGTAGTAGTTTTAGCAGTTTTTCTTTAATGAACAATTTTATATTGAACAGTATATAATATTCTATCTAACTTAAACGAAATTTCTATGCAACTTAATTTTTATAAAAAAACATAAAACGTTTGTTACTAACTTATTAAATACATGCAGATAAGAACTTTTAACTTAAATTTTCGGAAATTAAGTTATCGCATGTAAATTAAAGGTTCTAAATTAGTAAATTTTAAAATGAATTTTTAAACGTCAACTAATAGAGATTAAGTTTCATAAGATTACTTAAATCATCAGCTTTAAAACTGGATTTGGCCTATTAAAAAAATAACTTTTCTATGTTGATGCAGTCTAGTACAAAGTTTTTATGAAAATAACTTTTATTTAAAGTTTAAACTCTGTGGTCTGTCTGTATTACATATTTTATTTAATCAACATATATACAAATAAGACATTTTAAAAATTATATGGAAAAATCATAACAGTGTTTTTGTAGTATTTTCCTAAGAATACAGTGTAATATCTTACAAAACTTAAATTACTTGTTTATTTCTACTTAATTTAACTATATATTTTCTCTAGCTAAAGTCTAGTTACTAACTTTTTTGTACAATTTACAAAATGAAAGAGCAAATTCAATGAGTTGTAGAGACGATGTTTTTTTATGTAAAAGACTTTAGAATTGATAAAAAAAATGTTAAGCTTTTAAACTTGTACTATCATTCTTTTATTTTTATTTTTCAGAAACACTTTGGTTGAAACTTCTAAATAATAAAATATACTGAAACTTTAAGTAAAGCACAACACACAAAACACAACACTTTTTATATATATATTTTTTTTAATTTTTAGTTTACAATTTTATTTTCTTCTTGTAACTTTTTATGAAGTTTTTTATTTCTTTTGTATATAATTTTTTGATATTTATAGTTTAACGTTTAACTGTTATTAAAGATTCTTTCGATTTACTAATCTCTATAGTTTTAATTTTTTAAATTATTTTTATTTTTTAAACAAACATTTTTTTTAATTATGAATGGCTTAGGAAAATAAAATTAGGAGGGAATTTATTTGGATTAGCATTGACCGTAACTATTTTTCTTTTTTTTAACTATTTATTTAACTATTACAAATTTTATTAACTTTAATTTAAAATACTTCTAAAGTTATTATAAGTATATTTTTTACACACTAGGTTTGATTTTTAAACTCCCAAGTTGTTTTTATAGTTTACCTTAAAAATCGCAATTTTTATAATTTTTTTGAACATTTAATTTATTTTTAAGGTTTAGTTATATTTTTTTACTTATCTCTTTAATTGTTTTACTAACTTAATTTAATTTTTTTCTCTTTGATATTTACTTTTATTCCAATAGTTGTTTAAACATATAAATGGTTTTGGTATTACAAAATTCTATTGGAAATTAATTCTTGTTTCACAAGAAAATGAACATGCAAACTGCTGACCTTTTTTGACGTGTAAAGGTAAAATTCTGTGCAATTGTGTTTTTGTGCAAAATTGAAGGTTGTGCTAAAGTAAACCTTGTGTAAATTTAACGTCGTGCAAAATTGTAGCAGTGCAAAAGTACCATCTTCGTGCTAATGTAAAACTGTGCAAAAGTGTCGCTGTGCAAAACTGTCCCCTTGGTGTAAATTCTACGCTGTGAAAAAATGGAGCTCATGCTAAAGTGACGCTAGGTGCTAAAGTGACGCCGAACAAAAAAGACAATCTGTGCACTAGTGACCCACAGTGCTAAAAAAACGCACCCTGCTTAAAAGTCAACCCGTGCAAACGTGCGATGTGCAATTCTAACCTTCTGTTGATTTGGGTTAAATTAAACAGGTTAATTTTGAACGGGTTTATTTTAATAGGGTGGGTTTTGACTCGGGTGGATTTCGGTCGGGTTGATTTTTAATCGGGTAAATTTTGACTCGGGTGGATTTTGATCGGGTTGATTTTGACTCGGGCGGATTTTGATCGGGTGGATTTCGACTCGGGTGGATTTTGATCGGGTGGATTTTGAACCGGACGGATTTTGATCGGGTGGATTTTAATCGGATGAATTTTGATCTGGTGGATTTTGATCGCGGGTGGATTTTGATTGCGGGTAGATTTTGAATGTGTCCCATAATTTTAACAACAATGATATTAACAACAACAAATTTCCTTCTATTTTAAAATATTCTTTTTATTTTCTTTTTTTTTTGAACACTTTACAAGTCTAAAACTAATAATAGGAAGCAAGCAAAATTTGCAAACTAAAAAGAAGAATTTTTTTCTTTAATTTCCTGTAAAAAAAAATTAACTTAAGTTTGCTTGGAACAAATATCTAAGCTTACCATTTAAATACTTTATTTTCTGCTGAAGTAAAAACAATTATCACTACTTTTTTACATTTGTATACTAAAAAAGAAAAAAAAAAGTAATCAGAAAAAAAAAGTTTTTTAGTATTCTGAACTTAATTCAAAATAGTAATCTTAAAGAATAATCTTAAAATATAACTAGATAGAAAATGCTAAAACCTAGACTAAACCAATGTTAATGTAACCAAATAAATCAATTTTCGAACAAAAAACAAAAGTATAAAAAAAATTATAGAATTTTGGATATTAAATGACAAATACTATCAACTCATTATACAAAGTAAACAGACGAGTAGAAATGATCACTAATGACCTTGAGAATCACTATTAAAAGATAGCTTTTAAGTTCATGCTGGAACTTTCCGAAATGACTTATATTTTTTAGATATAATGGTAGCTTAATTCATAACTTACTTCCTTGGTAGGATAGCGATTTATGACCTATTGTACTGTTGAATCTAGGTAGGAAAAAATTTGTTTCTGAAGACCTCGTATGATAATTATTGACATTTTTTACACTTTTATAGTAATTTCTAAAATTATCTGATAACAAGTTTTAAAGACTGGACTTTCGTAAGTTGAGAGAAATAAAGACTCTAAGTAATAAAGACTCGTAAGTAATAAAGACTGGACTTTCGTAAGTTGAGAGACCAGCTCAAATTAACAAAAAGTAGTGATCATACCATTTCAATCTTTAGACCAAGTTAAAGCACAACTAATACAGTATAAGAACAAGTTAGCCTGTTAAATGTAAAATTGCACACAAAACGATTGAAATATGTAATACTTAACATGTAGAGAAATATTTATTTAAATACACAGGTAAAACTACTATCATTTATCAGGTAATGATTTAACCTAACTACTAGTTAAAATAAATATTTTAAACCAGCAAAGAATAAGCATAAACCTATTTAACTGTACATCTGAATCAAGACGTTAGTTGGGAAACACATACTTCACTGTAATCAAAGCAGACAATGTATACACCTTTTTGGACACGACTGTTATTATAACTCTTTTCTCGTTTGCATGTTGTTAGAAAAGTATTGATGTACATCTTGTTTACAATATTCTAAGTAAATATAATACTTTGAATTTTCGATTTATTTTTTTTCGTTATGTTTTTCGTTTGTTTTATATGTTTAAAATTAAATTAAAAAAATGTTTTTAAGGTAGTAATATAATGTTAAATCATTTGGTGTACGACTCAATAACCAAAAGGATTTTTTGCTCACCAGGTCTTAAGACCAAACTTTTTAAGCGTTTTTTTTTGTTTGATAAACAGCAATATAAAGCAAGGTTTGCATTTAATTAAAGTTTCCATCGTAATAGCTAAGCGTGCAACAGTTTATAGATGTCTAAAACAAGTTTTTAGTGTTAAATAAAGAACAATTAGATATTGTGCTGCTACTTATTGAAATTAATCAAAAGGTTTATAAAGTCTTATAAAGCACATAAATAGTGCGTGCAACAACTTTAAACATGATAAAACAATTTAATCAAAGTTTTATTTTTAAATAAAGAACAAATGTTATGCGTGCATAAACTTGCTTAGACAATGAAATAAGTTAATCAAATTTTATTGTTATAATAAGGACAAATAGCTTTATACTACTCTATATAGAAATATAACTAACTCCACTTAGTTAAATTTTGTTTATTTTTGTTTTTAATATTTTTTAAACTTCTAAAAATTAAAGGTTTCTTTTAAATTATGTTAAAAAAAACTAAAAGAGCGTAGCAGTATGAACTACTATGAAACGACCTTCTTTAGCTAAGCTTTAAGTGAACAATCATATCTAAAAAAGTGGTTCCGAAATTTTAGGTTTAGTTATTGACAAATTGTTTAAATATTTCAGAATTAATCATTTGAATTGAAACCATTTAACACTTTTAAAACTTAAGTTGTTTAAAACAAAAAACAGTTATTTAACTCATTAAGTTAAAACTATTTTGTGTTAATTTAAAATTTACTGTCGTTAATAAAATTTTTGTTTAATTAATTGACTGGTTTTTGTAATTAGTTTTGTTAAGTCTTATACCGATTCAACTACATTTTTTCTTAACAAAAATTAATGAATTATATTTGAAAACTAAATTTTAGCTATTCATTTATTTAGTAAAAAGGTCTGAAGCTTAAACTTAAAGTTTAATTTCTTTAAAATAGATGCATTCTTAATTTTTATTACTGATAATAAAAGTTTGTTTCAATCAGTTCTGGTACAAGTTTCGTTAATTTTGATTAAACAAAATTTATTTGAAAATCATTTAACTTTGCTTTAAAGAGCTTATCATCGTCTATGATAGCACCTGTAAAAAGTTAGAAATACTAAGTTTTAAATAGTTTTCCTAAATACAATATAAAATATAGTAGATAAATGTTCTAGCACTATTTTCATCCTAGTAGTAAAAAATTAGTGCGTATCTTAAGCGGGTGCGCGCTTCTTAAAGTGTGTATCTTATTGATGTACTTTCTGTATTTAATAGCACATTGTTGAACTTTGGGCTATATACACGAACAAAATTTAAAGTACATATGCTATAATATTTAACAAGATTAAGTTCGGCTTACATCCTTTTAGTTGTGTAACAGTTTGTTTATCTTAAACTTTTTTGTTTCTCGTTTTTGTTTTGCAAGTTATTTCTTAATTGGTTTAAATTGTTAATATTAAAAAAAGTAAGCTGTTAAAGAAATTATGATAAACGTTGCTGCTTTTATTAATTAATTTTATCCATTATTTAACTTAATGCGTACCTTAGGCGGGTGTGTACCCCTTAAAGTGCGTACCTTATTGGTGTATTTACTTTTTTCAAAAGCACATTGTATAGATTTGGACATGGTAGTAAATATATATTGAATATCATCTAAAGTTAGAAAAAAATCCTACAAATAATGTTGAATATGGCGTGCGCTGATTCGTGCGTATAATAACCTAATAAAATGTAGTATTTACTTGCGAATTTAAGCAGACATGGTGTAAAAACGAAGTACATTACATACTTAAAAAATTCTGAAAACTGCACTTACACAAGATAAAAAACAAAACATTTTGAAACTAGAGTATTTTTTTAAGCTTAGTTTATTTTAATCGAATAAAAAGACTAAAGCTTAAGTAAACTCATGCTGTTTTTTTTTATTTGAAAGTTTTTGCTGTTTTATTAGTTCAACTTTGTAAGTACTACTACTATAAAGTTGTAAATTTCTATATGTTATAAACTAGAGTTTTAAGTTTTATTATCTTTTGAATTTATTATTTTTTGGGAAGTGAAGCATAAAGTTATTTGTCTTAACTAAAAAAGATTGCTCAATTTACTGAAATGTAAAGAGCTTATTTAAACTAAGATGTGCAAATTAATTATTTTGTTTACGATTAGGCTTCGGTGGCAAAAAGTTGCGATCTTTTAAAGTTTAATAAAATAGTAAACTACACATAACAATGTTGCTTATCAATAATGTTACTTTAAAATCTAATTATGCATGGAAAGTTTTAAGTTGCTTATCTAGTTATGTAAAATATAAGACTATATTTGAAAAAAAAAGGTTTTAACTCTCTATTCCCTTAAATACTTAATAAATTCATATTATTTTTATTTTCAGCAACCAAATTAACCAGTAAGTTATAATGTCATTACATAGTCTTTCAAAAAAGGTGTTTAAATTAAATGCCAAAAAACCACAGTTCGAAAATTTGGACCTGGTAGTTTACAAGTAATGAATATTAAAGTAAAAATAGTCTGAAAAGATAAGCAATATACTTTGAAACTTCGTCTCCAAATCATGTGTATTTTTTTCCAATTTTCTAAAAGTATTTAATCAAGTTTAGATTTTAATTTGCATAAAGATAAACTCCAACTATCTTTAAGTTAAATTCTATTTCAGCAAACTTTTGTTTGGATTTTGTTTATGTTTAGTGTAGATACTTATTAAGTTTAGTTTAATGTTATATTGAAGTTTAGTTTTTTTAACTATTTTTTACACTAGTAAACGCTTATACATAAGTAACGATTATTATAATTATATCACAGTTGTATTTTGATCCGGGTAATTTAAGCAGTTTTCATTAACCTATTTTATCTAAATTACGCAAAAGTCAACCGTGAAAAGTTGTTATTTATTCAAAACTGACTTCGTGCAAAACACGAGCAAAAGTTATGCCGTGAAAAATTTATTACTTGTGCTAAATTACGACTTTTACAAAAGTGACAATCTGTGCAAAGGAGACCCATCCCAAGGGTAGTTTACATTTATTTGATCAGTTAACCAGTTGTCATTCAGACTATCTTCAACAAATCTTAGATATTATGCCATCATTCAATAAGGACTAGACTGCATCGCTCGATCATCTAAAACTTGTTTCGTTCTTATTTGGACTCATCAAGCAAACATAGACTTAGTATCACGGACGTGACTAGACTTTTTTGAGTAGGCTAGTACATTTTATTTTGGTCTATATTAGAGTCCTTTATATAGCAGATTTTAATATAGTCAGCTTTAAAAAAATTAAACAAACGTCTACTACTGTGTTATAGTATTTGTTTTAATGTAAGTAAATAATTATATTAATTTAATTTTTAATATATTTTAATTTACTTTATAAACAGTATGACGCTCAAAAATCTCGTCCATATAAACCAGGGTTTCCCAAACTCATTTACTAAATCGCCCCTTTTTCATAAATTTGAAAAACAATCGCCCTCCCCCCCCACGATTTTAAAAAGTAGTTTTTCTCTGGAGTACAAACTTTTGAGCCGAAAAAGTTGTGTTTGAAATGTAATTTAGTCTGGTTCTTCTTATGCACGCACTTTTGGGCTAAGTTCAAAGTAGTTTACAGGGCTTGAGAAAATACGTTACAGTTGTTTTCTTATAAGCCAAATAAAGTGTATTAAATTACTTGGTTATTTAAAAGCCTTGTGTAATCTGTTATCAATCCTGTTTAAATATGAAATGCTTTGTAACTAATGAAACTTTTAGGGTAGTGGTTGACAACTTTTGTAGTCAGCAAATCATATTTACTAAACAAATTTTTATAGTTTCAACTCGTTAAAAGAATGTTATTGCGGGCGGCATAATTAAAAAAAAAAATAATATAATATAATTAAAAAACTCGAGCAAATTAGTAATAAAATGATTTAATATTATTTTGATCTAGGAAATACTTATGTGAACTGAAAACAAAATTTAAAGTGTATTTTAAAATATTAAGTATTAAAAAACTAAATTTTGTTTAATTTGCAGAAGTAGTTTTCAAGTTACTTAGCCGGTCTAAGTTTGACTGGATTTTAACCGTACGTTACCCATCTTAAATCTTAACTTAAACCTGACATTATAATAATCTCTCATATAACGAATTTCGGACATTCAGAAGTTAATTCTAAGTAACTTTTTTAAGCTGCACAAAATGCTTAAATTATTTTATAAATAGGCATATTCTTAAATTACTAAACTAGAGATTAAAAAACTATAAAAGAATGAACAGTTTATTTTACACATAAAAAAATAAATATTAAAATATAATTTCTGATATATTTTGAGGAAGTTTGACCGACTGGTTGAATATCTCACATGAAAAATTGTTTTATCAACAGCTTCAGTTAATGCAGTAAAATTACTAATTTCAATGCTAAGATATATTATAAGCCAGTTAGTTGTAAAGTTAAAAATTTAATTTTTATCTTTTTAATTATATGTTTTGTAATAGAATACCGATAAATAGTATTTGACTTGGAATAACCTTTAGGAAACTAAACCTTAATTTTAACAATTTCTTTTTTCTTTACTTAAATTCAAAAAAAAATCAAAAGTTTTACAGTTAATTCTGTGAACAGAAAGTAATCGATTAAAAAAATCTTTTAATTGGGTTAAACTTTTTTTTTGTAACTGTAGCATTCTTTTTGATGGCTTATTTAATACTGTTTAAATTTATTTTTTCTCTAGTTATTAGCCTATAATAATTTAACAGAAGAAAATAGTGAAAAACTAAAAAATAGTTTTGAACTATTAAAATAAACAACACAATCTAAATGCTAATATATTAAAAATTAAGATAAAACAAAAAACAATTGTATTAATAGTTTAAAATTCCTTAATATATAGATTTTTAAACAATAATAAATCAAGTTAGAAAATGAGTTTAAGAATCTTTTAAATAAAAAGTTTGAAGTAATTTCAAATAGAGACCTCAAATCTATACTCTTTTATTACCAAAAAAAAATTCTGAAATAAAAACTTTATTGATTATCAAGACTTTTATATTTATACAGATTAAACTAGTAATAACAAAAATATGTCAAATAAATTTCTTTCAAACAAATACTTTAATTACTATGCTTTAAAAACTTTTAGTGTAATGTAAAACGACAAATGTAAACTACAAAATTAACCAGGTCAAAATAAAACTATTAACAGATTTAAAACATAAATCATTTAATAAATACAGTATAGTTCTGCTTGAGTTCGCACTTTGAACAAAATCAAAAATTGCAAACTCAAAAATTATTACCATTTTTTTTTACAAAATGATAAATATTTTATATGCAATAACGTTATGAATAAACATGAAATCAACTAAAACATAAAACAAACATTCATTAAAAAAAAGATCTTTATAAGATATTAAATATTATGTTTTTTTTTGTTTTATTAATATTTAGTTAGTAATAGACTTTATTAAAGTTAAATTTAAGAAAATATAAACTTGCACTTATTTTTGGGTAAAAAGAGCGAACTTAAGAGGAAGTCTACCGTAATTAATATTTATTAGGCATTATGCAAACCTGTTGTAGAAAAAATAGCTTAATAAACTTTTTATTATAAAAAGACTACTTAAATACAAACAAATCAAGTTAATAAGAAGTATTTTAAAAGATCAAGTAAAGCAAAAAAAACTTTCATAAACTAATGTCTGCTACTGAAGTCTAATATAATGTGAAGGATGAGTTTCATGACTGCTTGCAAGTTTTTCTAATCTGATTCTTGATCAGTAAAATAAAGCCTCCTTTACAAATATCTAGATAAGATCTTTTGCTCAAGATGTTGATAACTGAACTAAAAGCTTTCTCAACAACATAGCTAGAAGGAAAAATTATAAACAACAATCTAAATTCCTCTAAAATGATTGGATACTTTTGCCTTAGTTTTTGTTGAATGCAAAAGCTTTCATATCGTTCTTTGGAAAAATTTACTTAAAGTTCAAGGTCAGTTTATAAGTCTTAGGATGTTTCCTGTAAGTCGTTTACTTCAAAAAAGTCTGCCTTGAAGGGATTCATATTTTTATCTATATGATAGCTTTTTTGTGTCAAATCGAAATTTCACCACTTAATAGGTTGAAACTGTTAAACATTTTAGATTTTTAGTTTTTTTTTTTTTTTGCCTAAATTGATAAATTCCAGGTTTTTCCAGGTTTATAGGTAAATTGGCAACCCTGTTTAGTTTAATTTCTCAGTCTAACGTAGTGACTTTTCAAAAAACAATTGGAAATATCATGATGTGATAGTTAATAATAGATAACATAGATTTTTACAAACCATTTATGATCCCAAATAACATATATGTCAGGTTATAAAATGATGAGAGGGATTCCGATCGTCTATGATCTATAAAAGTTTTAATTAAGAAAATATATGAATTAAAATATGTAATTTACTTGAAAGTAGAAGTCATAAGTACATGTTTTTTTTCTCTATATTTTACATAAACAAAATAAACTTTTTTTTTAAGGTTTACCTCAGGGTCAAATATTTAACAGCAAGCTAAAATTAGTAAAGAAGCAAGATAAAAAGTAAAAATTTTATGACAGCCGAAAATTTTGAAATCGCCCCCTTACTAATTATCGCCCCCCGACTTACTAAAATCGCCCCAGAGGGCGATATCGCCCACTTTGGGAAACCCTGATATAAACAAACAAAAAACATTAAAGTCATATAGAAGATTTTGTTCGAAAGTATTAATATTTATATAATAATATATAAATAGAATATATAAATAAAGAACGAAAAAATGTTAATGAGCTAGCATTTGTAAAATATTTAGACAGCGTTAGTCGATATGAGTTATCGGTAAAAATGTGAAGACAAATTAAATTATAGTTTAAAATCAAGATCTAAAACGACATGAAAATCAAAAAACTGTTACTTAAATTTATAGAGGTATTTATTAATTATTAGTATTGTTTTGTTTTGAAAACCAACTAGATAAAGTTTCATAAAAATTCAATAACTTAAGACTTAATATGCACTTTTTTAAACATGATTTCTAAAATTTTTTAACACCGAAATCATAAAGACAATAATTCTAAAATCAAAATTTACCTTTTTCTTTTGCTGTAGTATTTTGGGGTAGTATTAATACTTGGGATTGCTATTTATCCAAACTTTATTTAAATTTGTTCTTCAAATTAAGGTTTTGGAAAATAAATGTTTTAGATGTTTTTAATTGATACAAACATTATGACAACTTACTTAATCTGTAAAAAGTTAGCTTTTAAACTAAGATAATTTAATGAAAACTAGAATAAATATTTATAAATTAAATGTTTGTTATTGACAATATATAAACATCACTACATGTAATTTAAAATTTTGATTTAAGATTCTCTAAAGTTTAAATTTAACTTTCTTTAAATTTAAATAACTTCTGTAGATAAAATTATATAGTTTTAAGTAACTTAATAAGTAAAAGTTGAAATTCCATTAAAAAAGGAATTAGTACTAAAATTTAAACAGCTTTTTTCCGGTGCATAACTTACTAAAAATATATAACAGAATGCATTTCATTTTCTTTAAATTTATTTAAGTACTTTCAAGTAGGACTCGTCAGAATTTGTTTCCTACTGGATTGGAATGAATACAAATTGAAATAAAATTATACTGCAGTTTAAAGTTTTAAGATATAAAATGACGTAATAATCAAATGTTAAAAATTCAATAAGTGCTAATGCTAAACAAACTTGGTATACTAGTAAAACTCGGTAGAATTAAAACAATCTAAATAAAGAAGCGATAAAAAATTTAAATTAAAACTATGCTTAAAAATAAAGTTTAACAAGAAATTAATTACTTTAAAATTACTAATATAAGGATTTAAAAAGTCTAGTTTGGTAAACGAACTTTTTCTGCTTACATAAACTGGGCCTTAAAGGTTGATTAAATTTAGTTGTCACTCTGGTAGTGACTACGTTGGAAAAACATCTCAAAGGTTTCATGTAAGAGTCGATCAACATGTTCCGAAAGTCTTAAAAAAGTGGTTTGATGGCCGTTCTGAGAAACCAACTAAAAAATACTTCTCGGCGATTGGGCAACATTTGTTGGACAATCCTGAGTGTGTTAAAAATTATAAAAAGGACAATTTTTCAGTCTTAGTGAGAGCGGAGAACTCTTTTCAATTGCATATTCTGGAAGCCTTATGTATTCAATCTTTAAGGCCCAGTTAATGTAAGCAGAAAAAATTCATTTACCAAACTAGACTTTTTAAATCCTTATATTAATAATTTTAAAGTAATTAATTTCTTGTTAAACTTTATTTTTAAGCATAGTTTTAATTTAAAATTTTTATCGCTTCTTTATTTAGATTGTTTTAATTCTACCGAGTTTTATTAGTATACCAAATTTGTTTAGCATTAGCACTTATTGAATTTTTAACATTTGATTATTACGTCATTTTATATCTTAAAACTTTAAACTGCAGTATAATTTTATTTCAATTTGTATTCATTCCAATCCAGTAGGAAACAATTTCTGACGAGTCCTACTTGAAAGTACTTAAGTAAATTTAAAGAAAATGAAATGCATTCTGTTATATATTTGTACTAAAATTTAGTAACGAAATTAAATGATGAAGAAGCATAAAGTATTTTTAATTGTATGAAACTTTAAAGAAAATGTTAAAGTCACTTTACTAATGTCATGGTCGAGTAGTTGAATAATATTTAGGTTAGTGTTTAGCGAATTAATAAAACCAAAACTTAAAAACTGAATAATTCTATGTCTAATATTTTAATGAAAATATCTCAAATTGGGGAATTTGCAATTTTCAAGTGCTTTAGAATTTAAACTAATAAAATTATGTTTAAGATGAATTTATTTTTCACAAGCAACTTAGTGTAAATAATCTTTATCCATCAAATTTTAATACTTTTAAAAAGAAAATTTAACTTCCAGATCAAACATAGTGCATAGTATAACTTAATTATATATGTAAATGTTTGATCATACCACTTCAATTACAAGTTTTCATTAGATTTAGACCCAGGTTATCTTCTTATTGATACTTGTCAGTCAGTCTGAACCGAAAAATTTTCAGCCGTCAAGCTACAAACAGTTTATAAATTTGTAATATGAAGCGACCATTTGCTGGTATGATCAGTGACGTCAGCTTTGTCTTTTTGCCGTGAAACGTTCAGAATAGGCTCTGTTTACTTTCGCCTATGTTTTCTTTAACTGTATTTAAAACGAACGCATAAGCTGTCTTGCTTAATATAAAATGTACCAAATTTTCACTAACAAGTAGACAAAGCTGACTTCAAGGATCATACCAGCAAACGGTTGCTTTATGGTAAAACATGATAAACCATTTGTAGATTGACGACTGTAAGTTTTTTGGTTGTAACTGACTGATGATGAGTTTAAATAAAAAAAAAACCGCGTCTCGGTCTACCGGATGCTTGTGGTCTAATGATCAAATTGACATGATTTTACCTTTATATGTCTCATGGCATTCAAAAATATAGCCTCAGACTCTGTAGACTTTCGCCTGCTGTTTTCTTTAAATTTTTTGCTAGCATTTTTTTTTTAAATTTAATATAACTAGGTAAAAAGTTCTATTTTACAAAGAGGTTCTTTTAAAATATAATTTTGCATAAACCACAAAAAATAATTTCAATTCAGACAGCTAGTAGTTCAACAGCAAATTAAAAAAATTGATTAGTTAACGTTTAAGTGATTAGTTTATTTTTTTACGGGGTGCACAGAGTTCAGGAAGCTATTCAAAACACGCCCCTACTTAGTTATGTATAAATAAACCTTTCAGAACAAAACTTTCATTTATCAGGGGCAAAAACTTCAAATGATGTTATAAATAGAACTAGATCACTTCTTAAAGGCAAAAGTACTTTAATAAATGGAAAAATAAGTTATGAAAACCAGAATTTTAACGTTGTATAAAATATTTTAGATACATTAAAAGAAATAGTTATAAAAAAAAAAAAGTTAAATGAACCAAAAACAATAAATTAATATTAATAGCACAAAAAGGTACTAATAAAGCAACAATAGTAACTACAAAAAAATTATATAAAAAAAGACATACAACTTTTGTACTTTAAAAGCAAAAAGTAAATTAAAACAGATTAAAAATCAACTTTGTTAAAAATAATATTTTTCAGCTAGTTGAAAAACTACTATCTAAAAACTACTTTATTAAATCATATAAAACACATTTAAACTTTAACAACTGTTTTTTTCATCTTTTAAATATAAAAAGAAAAATGTTTTGAAAATTAAAATTAACACAAAGTTAAAGAGTTATATTATAAACATCTGTTTATACAAACAAAATAACAATAAAACTTGCGACGCAGAAAAAGAGTAAAAGAGTATTTATATGGCTTCATTAAAGTCTTTTATTTTAAAATAAGGTCTGTTGTTAACTAGATATTCTCTTTTTGAAAACGCTGAGTTTCGTAGGACTGACTACTTATACTAGAATGTTAGAAATGTCAGAAAACTAGAAAGCAAACTACAAAAATATCCAGCAAGATCCGGTATATTTTCAAATTGGAATCCTAAAGATTTTAGTTGCTTGTAATGTAACTAGAACACGAGATTAAAACTTATAACTATGTGTTATGTTATTACTTATTAATAAAATAAAAATGAATAATACTTTTAACGTGGTTATAAATAAATGCAATGGTGTAGCTCGATTATTTAATTTTAAAAACGAACAAAAAAACTTTCTTGGTAATTCTGTCATTCAAAATATAGACAAAACTGGCTTGGAATTTTCACAAGATTCTAGTTAAAATTTTATACATTAATGTTATTTTGCTTTTAACACGACTATTTTAATTATCATTAACTTGTATTTATTATTGAACTAAATATAACTAATAAACTTTTCGTAGATGGAGTAAACAATTTATTTTTTACTTAAAACAAATATTTGCATTAAATTTGAATCTATACAGATTAGCGTTTAAAAAAAATATTTTGAATCAATATTTTTACAGTAAACTGTAATATTTACATTTTAGTTGTTGAAATATTTATACTTTAGACTTATATTAAGAAACTTTCAAAATTATCAACTTGAATCCAAGGAGACATATATGTCTATATTCATATATCCAGTTTATTTTATCAATAGATGTCTATCAATATAGTATAAAAATACTGTAACAATAAGTATAAGCAATTTTTGTTATTGCTCTTATAGCTTTGTTTAATAAGCAGGATAGTTTACTTCGCTTCTATTGCAACTGTAAAGAAGATTGTTTTTCCAACGAACTCAACCCATATTTGTAAAAAGTCTTTTTAAGTAATGCTTTACTACCTTTTTGCTATTAATTACACATTTATATTTTAACAGTTTCAAAATGAGAATTGAATTGTTTAGCTTTTGCTAACACAAAAATGTTTTGTAATAAACTTGCTAAACATAATATAAGTGGAAATTTAATACAAACAAATGTAATTAATCAGAATAACAACAGGTTTTATTGTATAACATTTAAAATTTATTATTCATTACATTTATTGATATATATTTATTTATCATTTTAAAATAGTTTTAGAAATTGAATATTTTTTTTATTTTTTAATACGTAACACTTTAATAGTGTTTTTCGCAGTCGAAAGTGGCTTTCTTTCATTCTTTTCTCTCAAATTTGTTTACCTTAAATTCAGTAAACGCGCTTGTTTTTTGAGTTAGTTTTCAGTGTCTTAGTTGATAACGCTTCTATTTCTTGCAAAGTGTTGTGTTCCCACCGTGCACTTGTAGGATGGCGACTGTTTTTTATACGAACCTTTGAATTAAAGTAGTTTATATTTACAGTTTGCTATATTTTGTTTAGTCGTATTTCTATTCATTATAATACACCTTTTTGTTCAGAGACTCGATTTATATATATAAGTATTTAAGCATTCTAACAATCTTACTACTTAATTAGGCTAAGCTTAAATGAAAGTCTAAGTTACTTAGCTAAATCGATTCTAAATATTGTGCCGCTTACGCGGTAATTGTCTCTTTTTTATTTTCTTCTTTTCTCTCAAGCAAGTATAAATTAAGAATATCGCGCGTAATTTGGGCTTTTAGTTTCTACTGCGTTGCATTAAACTTAAGTTGTTGCTTGTTTCAATCTCGTTTGTCGAGTTGATTCCAATTTGAGAACACTTTTTGAGTTTGGTTTAAACATCTAGTTTTTTAGTTTCTTTGATTCGAGTATTTTCGTCTTTTAAAAGAATTGATAATTTGTTTTATTAGTGTAATGTTGTGCAGTATTTTATCATCTTTTCGTTTCGCAATTTCATTGTAAATATAATCATTATCACAAATTCGAACTACGTTTAAATTAACATGAATAACTTAGTTGCTAAACTTTTAGTAAATAGTAAGTAAGTCATATTAGTTTATTTAAGTCAACTATAATTTAAGCGTTATCTTGGGGCATCTACTTTACAAGTAAATGCGCACGTTGCGTTATAAACCAGGCTAACAGCAGTGTATAAGTGGAAACCTTAGATAGCGACAAGATGACCCGGACGGCCAGTTAGTTATAGCTGGAATTGAACACAGATACCTTCATTAAAAATTTATACGTTTTGTTGTAGATGGTGACTTAAAAACAGAGTAAAATAAACCTGATTTAATAATAGTATAAATTCGATAAACATTATGGCATTTATTTAACCCAGTCATCAGGTCTGTAAAGTTTATAAAAATGAGTTTAAAATTTCTAGTTGGAAAAACAATTAAGTAGTTCGAGTTTGTGATAGATTTGAGTTTTTTTTTCTAATGGTAATTAGTTTTATTGTGTTTAGTTTTATGTTAAAGTGGTTTGGGAAAGGCTAATCGACATGTGTTAGAACTAAAATGTATTGGTGGTGTATGATATTATGGCAATTCATTGTTGAAGCGTTTTTTTTAATGAATTTTAAATCTTGTACGAGCAAGATGCAATAAAAGTCTTGTTTTCAAGTTGTTCCGCCGTCTCGTCAAATAATTAATTAAATATCGTTTAATCGTTTTAAACATTTTATTTAAAGATAAATGTTCATTAAAAAATAAAATTAAATTAAAGGCTTCTAATTATAAAACTTTTCATATAACATAAGTGTCTTAAACGTCTATAAAAGTTAGCAACTGTAAAGTTTAATTTTTTTGTTTTCAAACAATCGCTTTACTTTGAACTATAACGGATAATAAACTTTTTAAACTGCATGTAAAAATATTGTTGTTTTTCGTTCGTCCTTGTAAAAATACTTGTATGAGGTTATTAAAACTTGTTTTCGAGTGTATAATCGGTTAATGAAGTGAAATGTCTTAAATTTAACAAACTTAATTTAATTTTATGTTTAGCAACAATGTTATGTTCAAACTTTAAACTATAATATTTACCGTTGTTTTACAATGACGTTGTTAATTGCTTGTAACAAACTTTATTGGCATGTTTTTTGTTGTTTTAAATCTAACCGTACTTACAAAAAATAATTTTTAATGTGGTTTATTCGAGCTATTAAATGTCTTACCCGGTATTTAAAATCTGAAAATAAAAAACAATTTTATTTAAAATTTGTTAGAATATTAAAGTTTTCAAAATCAGTACAAGTTCACTGGCTATATTTTTACGAAAAGAAGTTTAAACTTTTGAGACGCATGTGAACGCTTGTTTTGTCAACTAATTCGTGTAAAATGTGAAATGTTTTTCATTTTAAGGCTTGTAGAGAATTACTGTGTATTGATTGGAGCCAAAAATGTTTCTCAATTACTTTAAACTTAACAAACTTTAAAGTTAAAATATAAATAGACTAATTGATTAATGTAATGTTGTTGCTAACTAGTAGCATATAAGTTTGTAAATTGATTTTTTTTATTTTTTAATGTTTTAACTTGTTTTTAAAATTGATATCAAGTAGTGACGTACATTCTAATTGCACTTTCGCACGAACGGCTCGAGAAACGAATCGGCGAGAAGCGGTACGAGGAGACTTATGTACGAGGAGAGGAACGAGGAGATGAAAGAGGAGATGTATGGAGAGACGGATCAGAGGATTCCGTAGCGCCAATAGACCGTTAGGTGAGGCCAGGAGACGGATTCCGTAGCGCCAACAGACCGTTAGGTGAGGCCAGGAGACGGAATCCGTAGCGCCAACAGACCGCTAAGGTGAGGCGAGGAGACGGAATCCGTAGCGCCAATAGACCGTTAGGTGAGGCCAGGAGACGGAATCCGTAGCGCCAACAGACCGCTAAGGTGAGGCGAGGAGACGGAATCCGTAGCGCCAACAGACCGTTAGGTGAAGCGAGGAGACGGATCAGCATAAACCGGTCAAACGACGTGGAGATGTACAAGGGCGGAGCGAGTTCCAGCAGCGAAAATTTTTTTTTAAATTTCTACATTTGTCTGTCATTTTGAAAACTGTATCATACTTTTATTAATTTTGTGTATTTTAAATTAGTTGATAGAATTTTTCAATTAAAGTAATGCTTTTTAAACTAAGGAGATAAAAGTCGGCGGTCGTTTTTCGTTAATTTTTCTATATAAGGAGTTTTAAGCATTCTTACAAGTGTTAATGAATAAAAATTAATGTTTTTTTTTCGGAAAACCAAGAATAAATTCTTAAAGTACAAAGGTATGAGGAGAAAATGTGCCGCTTACGCGATAATTGTCTCTTTTTGTCTTTCTTCTTTTTTCTCAAGCGAGTATAAATTCAACAATCTCGAGTAATTGAGAGTTCTTTTAGTTTCTACTGCATTGCAGCGGACTGAACTCAGTGCAGCTTTTCGCTGCACTTAAGTTTTATTGGTTTCAATCTTGTTGTCGAGTTGATTTCGATTTTAGAATACTTTTTGAGTTTGGTTTAAACATTTAGTTTTTAGTTTCTTTTATTCGAGTATTGTCGTCTTTTAAAAGAATTGGTAATTTGGTTTATTAGTGTAATGTTGTGCAGTTTTTTATCATCTTTTCGTTTCGCAAATTCATTGTAAATATAATCATTATCACAGATTCGAACTCAGTTTAAATTAGTATAAGTAACTGATTTATTAAACCTTTAGTAAATAGTAAGTAAGTCATATTAGTTTATTTAAGTCAACTATAATTTAAGCGTTATCTTGGGGACTTCTATTATACAAGTTAGAGCGCACGTTGCGTTATAAACCAGGCCAAAAAAAGTGTATAAGTAGAAACCCTTTGTTGATAGCGGCATAAGTTACTTAGCTAAATCAATTCTAAACATCTAAGTGACCGTCACCGATATTGTTATAATGCGTTAAGTCAGAATCGCTTGGTTCGCGTAACATAAATAAAAATAAAAACATCGTGTGACAGGCGCAAATACTTTTATCTCGAGGATTTCAAAAGACTAAGTCTAGTTTTAGATAGTCCTGCTAGTTCACAGTAAAAAATAAGCAAGTAAGGCAAATATTTTAACAAAAATTTTGATCAGTTGATTTTAAATTTGTTGAAATTTTAGCCGATTATACAAAACTGTATGTTTACAATAAAAGAAAAAAAATTGTAAAATTAAGTTAAAATAGAGTAGAAATATAAAACAAAAGGTAATTAGTATAGTATTTTTTAATAATATATAAAAATGTACTTTAATGTTTTTATGTATTTTCAGTTTGTTTATTAGTTAATGTTCAGTGGACCAGATTTTACAGCTTCCTTGAAGGAAGAGAACTTATAATCTAAATTTGTTAATAAATCAAATGATTTAAAGAACACCTCTATGATTAAAGCAAACAAGTTAGGGCCAACTTTGCCTCCAGATCCTTTTGCCCACGTTCAAAAAATGCATTGCTGTTTAGAAAAGTTAGATTACGAATAAGTTAAGAAATTTGATATTGTAAAAGAGCATCCGGCCTATTCTTCCAAAAACTTCATTTAAAACCGAAGTGTCGCTAATGGGGACACATGCTACTTCTATATTGGTTTATATTTCAACGTGCGCTTAAACTTATATAAGAGATGTCCTCAAGCTTACGCTTAAACTTAATTTGATAAATAATCTAATATGACTTGCTTACTATTTACTAAAGGTTTAATAGATAAATAACTTATACTACTGTTAAACGTAATTCGAGTCTGTGGTGATTATATGAATTTACAATAAAATTGCTAAACGAAAAGATGATAAAATACTTTACAGCATAAAATAACAATTAATCGAATAACCAATTTTTTAAACGACTAACTTACATGAAGAAAAGAAACTGAAAATAAAGTATTCGTTTAAACTAAACTCATCAAAAAATCTGAAGCGAACTAATCGTTTGCTTATACAAGATCGAAACAATTTACAAACTAAATGCGGCAAAAAGCCGCTGACAAAGCCAATTGCTTATTACTATCTGTAAAACAAAAAAAAGTAAAAATCCAAGCTCAAGCTTAGCTTGGGCTTTTTAAAAAATACGTTTCCTCAAAAAGGATAAAATGCAAATAGCATTAAATAACAACTGCTAGAAATACTGTGTATTTTAATAATAACAAGTTAATGAAAGATAAAAATTTAGAAATCATAAATTCTGTTACGAATATGATACTTAACAGTAAAATACAGCAAATACAAATAATACTTTTTGAAAACAAATCTAATTTATGAGACCCATTTTCTTGTTTGCTTGATTTTGCAAAACATTTTGGGACTAAAAAATTATTTTTGATAGCTTAATTTTTTTAGACATTTTAAATAACAGTATTTTTCAGCACATAAGGAACATGGCAACGAGCAAATTTAATGAGAAGTTAGCAGAGGATGATTCTACGAAAAGCGGTGTATTAAAAAGAACAAAATTAAAGTTGATTTGCAAAAATATAATGATTTGACCAAATTTGATGATAATAAAGGAGGCAGAATGACTTAAAAATACCCAACAAGAAATATATTACAATATGGTACACATGCTGTTTAAAAGAATTTCAAGTTTTTAGAACTGTAAATCAGAAATCCAAATGTGATTAAGATTACGAAAAACAACCAAAAGCTAATGAATATTCTTGTGATGACCGTTACTAAAATTAAACTTCCAGTAAAAAATAAACCTTCTATACGTCAAACAGCGAAAAAATCTGATAAACAGCCGCTGTGTGATAAATCGCTTATAAATCATGAGAAATATATGCCAAATACACAATCAATTAAAACTCTTGCAACACAAAACCAAATTAAACAAAAATGTGATTCGATGCTAAACAAACGATTTGTAAGAATGAATTTTACTGCTGAGCCTATTCAAAGCTTAATATCCAAAGTACGAGCGAGTGCTTAGATGGTAATAGTTAAAGTCCTCAGAAAGTAAGGAAAACTGTTGATACTCAAGAAAATTTAATACCTCCTTGGTATCCTTCTCTAACAAATGAAAAGTTTAATTAAGTTTTAAAAACAAAGTCAATAATACCCTTAGTTGGTACAAACGTCTTAATCGTGTTCAGATAGTTGAAAATCAAAGTAAAAAATAACAGATTGATATAAGTTATGGATAATGTTTGTTAGTGTTTTACTCATAAATATACTAAAGTTCTTTGTAACAAAAAGTATAGAGGTGAAGTTGGTTCATAAAATTTGACAGTATGACAAAAAGTGTTACTGACAAAGCTAGTGGTACTAACTCAAATAAAAAAATGAATAATAAAATAAATAAGAAACAATACATAATGAAGAAGTATATATGTTTTGTGGTGAACTTTAAGGCTTTGACCACTAAATTGCAAAAATGTCTAAATAAAATTAAGTTATCGAAAAATATCTTTCAGTCCCGAATTTTACCCTGCTTGTGTTCCTAAGTTACATCTATCACAATATATCAACTGGCTGATAGCTTTGACAAGAGTAACGCAAAAGTTGCATTCGAATTTTTGGTTTGATTTGATTTTCAATCATTTTATTATTCGTGTACGAAAGTAATTAGTATGAATTAATGTATTAGGTACTTTTAATTACTACTTGCGATATAACTTATAATAGAATTTCTTAGTATTTAATTATTTAAACATTTCCAAGTGACGCAATTTTTTGTGCGCTTAATAACAATTAGATAGAACTCAAAAATTATAGTTTCGATATTGCATCAAAATAAGTATTCACTATCAGCTTAGCTTCTTATAGGTAATAACTAAACAATATCTCATTTTAGTTACAATTTAGAAATGTTTCCAGTTCAACCTTAGCTGGTTTTCTTAATGATAAATTATGCTTAAACTTTATGACAATAAAATGTACCAATAGGAGATAAAATCAGGTTTATATAGCATTAATTTGTTCTTAAATTAAAACCTGCTATGTTTTAAAATTTTGACCTTAGTTTAATATGGCGAATTAGTGTACATAAGAAAGACAATTTTTTTATTTAGATCAGATATAAAGAGACAAGTACTCTAAACTGTAACTCAAAATATGAAAAAGCTAATTTGTTACCATAGCAAATTTATAAACTAAAATATGTATTCAAAATCGGTGCGACTATTATGGAGTTGTAATTTTACGAAAAAAAATAGAATTTAACACTGTTTTTTTTTTGTCTTTTTTATAAATGACTGCATAATAGTACCTAACCTGTGTTGTTAAATTGTTATACAAAAAGTTTGACTAATTGAATGTTTACTGAGTCCATAAAGTTTTAAAAACATAAGTAAAGACTTTAATCTGACAAATTATTATATGGTATCATTATGTTGACTTTCAAAATTTAGCACAAAAACTGAAAATTTGTCATTATAAAGTTTATTAGGGAGTTGAAACGCACATTAATTGATTTACAACATTTTTTTGCCTTTATTGTATTTCTTTATTTCCCTGAAATGTTCCAAACGCGAGTAATATTTTAAAATAAGTACATGTGTCTAGCATAGTTTTAATTCTAGTTGTACGTTCAACTTTTTACGGTGATTTATTTGCAATTTATTAAAAACAAATACTAGCAATTAGTTTAATAAACTTCTTGCTTAAAGACTTCAGGTAGATCATCAAGTTTTTTTTTTAAACTACACTATGTTTCAAAAAATCCTGTCTTCAGTCAAACAGTATTCTTTTTTCTGCCAGTTAGTTAGAAAATAAATAAAGTTTTATTACTAAAGATTGATTAAATTCATTACTTATAAAAATTTGTTTATGTGTTACGCAACGCTAGTTTCCTCGGATCTTGATTTTTTTAAATATTATTGTAAGTAGAATAATTAAATCACTTGAAAGTTCTTGAAAAGAATAATTTAGAATTAGCCTTGGTTATTTAAGTAATTTAGGAGATTTACAAAGGGTATCTGTCAAGATTTGGTAATTTTAAGAGAGATTGGAGAAGACTGTAGTATTTCTAATTTTGGATCGCCATATTTCTTATTTTGTTATAGCATAAATTTTTTATTATTTAATATTGGAGTTATTGTAGATAAAATTCTAGTTGTTGTTTTTTAACCAATTAAGATTAAAAGCGATACTAAAATCATACTTTTCGTAAAAAATGCCTATTTTTATGCGATTAATAAAACAATCGGGGAAAGTCTGCAAAGCAGAAGCCTCGACTTTCGTATGCTGTGAGACTAGCTCAAGTTTAACAAAAGGGTTGATCATAATTATAAAATTAAAAGGTTCAATACCCCATATTGCAAATCTTTAAAAACAAACATAGGTAAAAAGTTTCTAAAAATAATAAACAATTATTTTCGAGAAAATATGAGTTAAAAAAATATTTAAACAAAAACAATATAAAACTAAGTTACAGCTGCATGACAAACATTGAAATAGTAACAAAAAACCACAACAAAATACTAATAAACAACAATCTATAAACAAAGATGAATCATGTTACTGTAGAAAGAACATACGTGCCACCTGAAAGAAGGAGAATTTAGGGCAGAAAATGTAACTTACCAGGCAACAATAAAATTTCATTAAAAATACACATTGGACTATAGGCCAATCAGCTAAAAAAAGGTATAGCAACACACAACATTTGTTTGATAAATTGATAGCAAACTAAACGATAAAAAATACCTTCAATAAAAACAAGCAACTGAACTTTCAAAACTAACATACAAATTAAAAAATGAAAACAAGAACTAAAAATTAACTCTGAAAATACTTAGAAATTATACCAGGAACAAAAACATACAGGTTGTGCTTTAAAGAAGCTCTATTAATACTTTAATCTGACACAAATTGCATCAACAAAAGAACGGAATTAATGAACTCATGCAAACACATAAAAAAATTTTTATAAATAAACTGGATTGCAGATTAAACTTAAATAAGAACATAATACTAGTACAAAATTGGTTTTTGACTTTTACGTTGAGTTTTGTTATTATTGGGTAAAGTAAAATTTTTAGACACTTCTTTATTTAATTTAGATAAATTTTTAGAAGCATTTTTTTAGAAAGGTCTTAAGTCCATTTAAATTTTGACTGTTACATTAACTTAATACAAATTAGATTTTGAATTTTCAGTGAGTTTGAGTTTTTTTAATGTTTTGTTGATACTTCGCTTAAATTCCACTTTTAGAGAGTTTTTAATTGCATTTATATAAATTTATAGGTATAAACATCTTTAAGCTTTTTCAAAAAGCTCTTAATTCAGTTTACTTATTTCTATTGATTTATTACACCAATTAAATTCAATTTGTTTTAAAGTTAATTTTAATTTTATCTAATAATACACTGATAAGCTTGAATTTTTTAATATGTAACTTTTTAATCTATTGTTTAGATTTTAAGCATGAATAAGTTTTTAAATAACATTATTGATAAGCAACATTACTATGTGCAGTTTACTATTTTTTATACTTGAAAAGGTCGCAATTTTTTGCAAGCGAAACCTGGTAGTAAAACATATTTAATTTTAACACCTTTATTTAGGTAGTAAAACAAAAAAAAATCAATTATTTTTAGCATTTAAAATAGTTTATTAAGCCAACTTAAGGGTTACAACTGTATTAAAACAATAGTATTAGCTCTTATAAAAAATGTTAAGCAGGGTTTCTGAAAGTGAGCCATATGGTTACCAAAGGGGAACCGTGAGTAGTAAAAGAACAACAAAGAAATACTTGAAACTTACACTAGATATTCTGGATTTGATATGGAGAGCAAACAAAAAAGGTCTCAGGCATTTTAATGGTAGTTTTATAAGATATCTTGTCGGAAGCCATTGCTTTTTTGTTTCTTAAAAGAGGACGTAATGATAAAAAGTTTGGGAAATCATTTTTTAAAGCAGGGTTTCCTAAAGTGAGCGATATCGCTCCCCTGGGGGCGATTTTAGTAAGTCGGGGGGCGATAATTAGTAAGGGGGCGAAAGGGTGGGCGATAACTAGTAAGGGGGCGATTTCAAAATTTTGGGCTGTCATAAAATTTTTACTTTTTATCTTGCTTATTTACTAATTTTAGCTCGCTGTTAAATATTTGACCCTGAGGTAAACCTTAAAAAAAAAGTTTATTTTGTTTATGTAAAATATAGAGAAAAAAAAAACATGTACTTATGACTCCTACTTTTAAGTAAATTACATATTTTCATTCATATATTTTCTTAATTAAAAATTTTATAGATAATAGACAATCGGAATCCCTCTCATCATTTTATAACCTGACATATATGTTATTTATGATCATAAATGGTTTGTAAAAATCTATGTTATCTATTATTAACTATCACATCATGATATTTCCAATTTTTTTTTGAAAAGTCACTAATTTAGACTAAGAAATTAAACTAAACAGGGTTGCCAATTTACCTATAAACCTGGAATTTATCAGTTTAGGCAAAAAAAAAACCTAAAAATCTGGAATTTTTAACAGTTTCAACCTATTAAGTGGTGAAATTTCGATTTGACACAAAAAGCTATCATATAGATAAAAATATGAATCCCTTAAAGGCAGACTTTTTTGAAGTAAACGACTTACAGGAAACCTTCTAAGACTTATAAACTGACCTTGAACTTTAAGTAAATTTTTCCGAAGAACGATATGAAAGCTTTTGCATTCAACAAAAACTAAGGCAAAAGTATCCAATCATTTGAGAGGAATTTAGACTGTTGTTTATAATTTTTCCTTCTAGCTATGTTGTTGAGAAAGCTTTTAGTTCAGTTATCAACATCTTGAGCAAAAGATCTTATCTAGATATTTGTAAAGGAGGCTTTATTTTACTGATCAAGAATCAGATTAGAAAAACTTGCAAGCAGTCATGAACCTCATCCTTCACATTATATTAGACTTCAGTAGCAGACATTAATGTATGAAAGTTTTTTTTGTTTTAGTTGATCTTTTAAAATACTTCTTATTAACTTGATTTGTTTGTATTTAAGTAGTCTTTTTATAATAAAAAGTTCATTAAGCTATTTTTTCGGGTGGCTTGGCGTTTAGCCAACAGATCCTTCGCTCTACTGAGCACAAAAGATAGCTTTTTTCAAGAAAGTGTTCAACGTTTAAAAAAGCCTACTGTTATCCAATATGAAAGTTCATTATCGTAAATAGTTAAATAGCGATGAAACCAATGCAAGTTGGATAAATCAAATTCAAACATCAGTTTTAAACAGGCATATTTTCAAGTGGTTTTTACTGTATTCTTACACTATACTTTATCTATTTTTTACTATTTGTACAAATTAGTTATGTTGTTTTGAGGTTAAAATATCTAATAAAATATTATTTTATTTAAAAATTACATGTAAAAATCAACTTTACCTATCCGAAAACTATTTTATATATAAATTAAATATTAAGATAAAATGATTGTTGTTTAATAAAACTTATAATAGTGATCTAAAAGTTTTAAACTAATACTTTTATAATTTTGTACATTGTAAAATAAAATTACACAATTTTAAAATAATTTTAATAAAAGCATAAATTAAAAAATTTTTCAATTAATTTCCTTACACAATGGGATATATTAACATATATCAACTTATTAATTGTTTCTATTTTATATATAAACTAATAAAAGTAGCATTTACTTACTTATAGTATAATAATAAATTGTATATTGAAAAGAATTTAGACTTTTAGATATAAAAATGATTAAAACTGGTAAACGAATATACTTTTTCTCTTAAAACAAAAAAGAAACTGTTTAAACGTAATAAAACAAATTTATAGATTTAAAGGTTAGAATTTGATCAATTTAAAAAACAAAATAAAAAATTATGTTTGAAATAAAAACAAAAAAAAATTTAAACGTAATAACTAGAACTCATTTTTAGTAGTTATAAGAAATAGTTTTAAAAGTTTCAATTAAATTTATATACCATTTGCAACTTAATATCAATAGGTTCATTTTGTTTTTTATATTTTATTACACAAAGCTTTTCAAAATCATACAAGATTTCTTTGTCAAGTGATAAATTTTAAATGAAATTTGAAAAAATTTTTGTTGAGTGAATAGCTTAAAAATAACTTTAAATTATGACGTATGAATAAATTAAAATAAATACAAAAAATAGAGATTCAGTAATTAAAACTAAAGGTGTCGCTATCAACAAAGGTTTCTACTTATACAATTTTATTGGCCTGGTTTATTACGCAACGTGCGCTCTAACTTGTATAATAGAAGTCCCCAAGATAACGCTTAAATTATAGTTGACTTAAGTAAACTAATATGAACTACTTACTATTTACTAAAGGTTTAATAAATCAGTTACTTATACTAATTTAAACTTAGTTCGAATCTGTGATAATGATTATATTTACAATGAATTTGCGAAACGAAAAGATGATAAAAAACTGCACAACATTACACTAATAAACCAAATTACCAATTCTTTTAAAAGACGACAATACTCGAATAAAAGAAGCTAAAAACTAAATGTTTAAACCAAACTCAAAAAGTGTTCTAAAGTCGAAATCAACCATTACAACAACAAGATTGAAACCATTAAAACTTTAGTGCAGCGAAAAGCTGCACTGACTTCACACTGCTGCCATGCAGTATAAACTAAAAGCCCTCTCTCTATTACTCGAGACTGTTGAATTTATACTCGCTTGAGAAAAAAGAAGAAAGTAAAAAAGAGACAATTACCGCGTAAGCGGTACAAAGGCATGTTTATTAATAGATTGTTAATAATTTTGTTTTACCATTTAATGCTACTTGCGTATTTAAGTTAAGTCGCTCTTCTTCAATCAATATTGATTCCAGGCTGTAAAGTTGGCTTTTCTTACATCGTTTTAAAACTTTAAAATTTTGAACAATGTCAGAGTTTTGACAGGATGTGCAATTAAAAAGATGTTCAAATATTGCGCTGTTTTTATCTGTTCCGCAGAGGTCTGTAATTCGTCGGAATATTTGCCGTGATGTTTCTCCAATGTAAGAGATGCTCTGATCTGCAGAGCAGGTATATTTATAAATAACATTTGCGTCAAATACTTCCGAGCATTTACTTTTGTTGCTGAAGTAGTCAGAAACCTTTTTGGTGGTGTAGGCCGGTTTAATACTAATGTTGTGTTTTTGAAATATGGATGCTATTCGTTTTTGAAGCCTTATTGAACAGCTTCCAACGTAAACTGTTGTGAAATAAGCGTAGTTTTCGGTTTCTGTTTTCTTTTCATTTTTTGTGTTGATATTTTCATTTTGTTTAAATGTTAAATTGTCGATTTTGTGAGCTTCAAGAAATTTGTTGATTTTGGACTCTATAAGGTTTATTGGATACTGATTCTTGAGTAATAAGTTTTTAATTTTTGTAAGTTCATCTTTAAAAGCGGTAAAATTTGAGCATATATTAAGCGCTCTGTTTAGATAAAAGTTTATTAAACCGAGTTTCCAAGACTTAGGACAAATACTAGTATATTGCATAATTAAGTAATTTTTAACTGCACATCCTGTCAAAACTCTGACATTGTTCAAAATTTTAAAGTTTTAAAACGATGTAAGAAAAGCGAACTTTACAGCCTGAATCAATATTGATTGAAGAAGAGCGACCTAACTTAAATACGCAAGTAGCATTAAATGGTAAAACAAAATTATTAACAATCTAATTATAAACATGCCTTTAGTTTTAATTACTGAATCTCTATTTTTTGTATTTATTTTAATTTATTCACACGTCATAATTTAAAGTTATTTTTAAGCTATTCACTCAACAAAA
Source organism: Thalia democratica (assembly GCF_965202585.1). Taxonomy (NCBI): domain Eukaryota; kingdom Metazoa; phylum Chordata; class Thaliacea; order Salpida; family Salpidae; genus Thalia; species Thalia democratica. The sequence continues at coordinate 12,579,864 of NC_139172.1, forward strand.
ATTTTTTCAAATTTCATTTAAAATTTATCACTTGACAAAGAAATCTTGTATGATTTTGAAAAGCTTTGTGTAATAAAATATAAAAAACAAAATGAACCTATTGATATTAAGTTGCAAATGGTATATAAATACGTTCAAAAACCTTCCTATAATAGTACTTATGAAAATAATTTTCAAATAAATGTTTTCAATAATTAGTCTTTCAGTTTAAATAAACACGAAAAACCGTTTAAACGTCCTTAGTAGAACCCTTTTGTATATATTTAAGATCAGTAATTGGACGAGGCATGGCTTTATAGGCAATTTAAGTAGAGAATAAATGTACTTTTAACATTTAACAGACACGAAAACAAAGTAATAGTATACAAAATTCTAAAATGTCGTTTTAGTACATAAATTAGACAGACAGTTTTAATATTAAGTTAACAGTTTTATAAAAAATTTTAATAAGTATACTTTTTAGTAACAAAAAACATAAAAACGCTTATAAAACTCTTATGTAGAAGTTTTTAGCACAAAAGTTACAAAAAATAATAAAAATGTAGTTTAAGCAGGTATAGTAAATAAACTTAAAATAAATAAACTTTTTAACAGAAACAAAAACACAATTAAAGCGTCCTTAAAGTTATCTTAAACAAAGTTTTATGAAAAAAAAATCAATTACTGTACTTTACAAAGAAAATGAATTTTCATAAAAATTTATACCTATAGGCTACAATCCTTATTGACAAGATATTTTACAATTCAGATAGTTCAACAATCCGTTCGGCAATTAAACTTTATAACAGTTTGTATAGGTAATATAGTTTTCTATGACAATAAACAATTTAAAATGGTTTGGTAAGCAGTTATAAAAAAGATAATTTTACAAAGTACAAACTTTTTAGTAAAAAAAGTTACAAAAAAACTTTTAAAACGTCCTAAGTAGAGGTTTTTATCACATAAATTAGAAAACTAGTTAAAAAATGTAAGTTGAGGATGTTTAATAAAAAAAATTATACAATAAATGAACTTTTAGGCTTAAACAACCACAAAAGAACCTTTTAAAGTTGTTGTAAACAAATTATTCTAAAAATAAATAAGTTAGTATCTTATGTTTGTTTTATAAATTATTATTTTTTTTTGTTTTTTCTGTTATATTAGCAAAATAGACATAATCTTAATAGGTTTAGCATATATTTCTTGAACTTACATCTAAAAATATAATTGCAGTGCAGAAATTTATGAAAAATTTCCAAAGTTATAAAATTTATTGAAGCTAAATATGATGCATATTGCAAGTCCCAATGGCCGAACGGTCTAAGCGCATGAATATTGAATAGTGTTATCTGACCTGTGCGGGTTCAAAACCCAGCAGACTCATATTTTTCTAATTAGTGATCTGCCTGGCCCACTACTGCTGATACTCACCATTTGACTCAAAAAATTTTGAGTCTAAAATTTTTGTTTCATTAAAATATGTTTTTTAAACAAGTTAGTAGAGGAATCAGATTAGCTCTGCTGATTTAAAACAGGGTTAATTGAAATTAGATATCCTCCATATTTTTTAAAGCAATATACTTCAAATGATTTCATAAAAGCAAATTTAAATTGTATGAGCCAAGAAACAAACAAAATGTTACTAAGGCTATTATAGAGAGGGGTCAATCAATTTTGTAAAGAAAATTTAACACTAGGTGTTAAATGAAAACCTAAGTGTTACCTGTAAGTCTGTTGAAATAAATACAAAAATTTGAAACTTTGCCAGAACAGAGTTCATATTAAACTATTTAACTAATCACTATCAATAACTAAAGTTGATTACAATATAAAAACTTTTATGGTATATACCTTAAGCTTTTAAATGTTTTGTATTAACTATATATAAACTGTGATATATATTAACTAAATATCTATTATAAATAATGAGAACTTCAACTAAAGAAATTGACTTAAAACACTTTAATATTCACACTATTATCACATGCTTGGATTAGGTTAACATCAATTTTTTTTATCTATGTGCTGTTAACTGTGTTGCCATTACTACTGTTTATAAATTAAAATATTATAAGATTTTATTATTTCACTCAAAAAAATTTATGTTGTGTTTTACTGTTTAGCTGTTAGCATCAATTTATACGGTTGGACGATTTTACCTCATTTAAAAAAGCTATCTTTCGTGCTTAGTAGAGCGAAGGATCTGTTGGCTAAACGCCAAGCCACCCATTTTTTCTACAACAGGTTTGCATAATGCCTAATAAATATTAATTACGGTAGACTTCCTCTTAAGTTCGCTCTTTTTACCCAAAAATAAGTGCAAGTTTATATTTCTTAAATTTAACTTTAATAAAGTCTATTACTAACTAAATATTAATAAAACAAAAAAAAAACATAATATTTAATATCTTATATAGATTTTTTTTTAATGAATGTCTGTTTTATGTTTTAATTGATTTCATGTTTTTGCATAACGTTATTGCATATAACATATTTAAATTTATCATTTTGTAAAAAAAAATGGTAATAATTTTTGAGTTTGCAATTTTTGATTTTGTTCAAAGTGCGAACTCAAGCAGAAGTCTACTGTATTTATTAAATGATTTATGTTTTAAATCTGTTAATAGTTTTATTTTGACCTGGTTAATTTTTTAGTTTACATTTGTCGTTTTACATTACACTAAAAGATTTTATAGCATAGTGATCAAAGTATTTGTTTTAAAGAAATTAATTTGACATATTATTTTTATAACTTGTTTAATCTGTATAAATAAAATAAAATTGATAAATATTAAACTTTTTATTTCAAAATTTTTTTTTTTGGTTTTATAAGAGTATAGATTTGAGGTCTCTGTTTGAAATGACTTCAAATTTTTCATTTAAAAGATTCTTAAACTCAATTTCATTTTCTTACTTGATTTATTATTGTTTAAAAATCTATATATTAAGGAATTTTAAATTATTATTACAATTGTTTTTTGTTTTATCTTAATTTTTAATATATTAGCAATTAGATTGTGTTGTTTTTTTTAATAGTTCAAAACTATTTTTTAGTTTTTCACTATTTTCTTCTGGTAAATTATTATAGGCTAATAACTAGAGAAAAAATAAATTTAAACAGTATTAAATAAGCCATCAAAAAGAATGCTACAGTTACAAAAAAACATTTTAACCTAATTAAAAGATTTTTTTAATCGATTACTTTCTGTTCACAGAATTAACGGTAAAACTTTTGATTTTTTTTTTGAATTTAAGTTAAGAAAAAAGAAATTGTTAAAATTAAGGTTAAGTTTCCTAAAGGTTATTCCAAGTCAAATACTATTTATCGGTATTCTACTACAAAACATAAAGTTTAAAAACATAAAAATTAAATTTTTAACTTTACAACTAATTGGCTTATAATATATCTTAGCATTGAAATTAGTAACTTTACTGCATTAACTGAAGCTGTTGATAAAACAATTTTTCATGTGAGATATTCAACCAGTCGGTCAAACTTCCTCAAAATATATCAGAAATTATATTTTAATATTTATTTTTTTATGTGTAAAATAAACTGTTCATTCTTTTATAGTTTTTTAATCTCTAGTTTAGTAATTTAAGAATATGCCTATTTATAAAATAATTTAAGCATTTTGTGCAGCTTAAAAAAGTTACTTAGTATTAACTTCTGAATGTCCGAAATTCGTTATATGAGAGATTATTATAATGTCAGGTTTAAGTTAAGATTTTAGATGGGTAACGTACGGTTAAAATCTAATCAAACTTAGACCGGCTAAGTAACTTGAAAACTACTTCTGCAAATTAAACAAAATTTAGTTTTTTAATACTTAATATTTTAAAATACACTTTAAATTTTGTTTTCAGTTCACATAAGTATTTCCTAGATCAAAATAATATTAAATCAATTTATTACTAATTTGTTCGAGTTTTTTAATTATATTATATTATTATTTTTTTTAAATTATGCCGCCCGCAATAACATTCTTTTAACGAGTTGAAACTAGAAATTTTTTTTAGTAAATATGAATAGCTGACTACAAAAGTTGTCAACCACTACCCTAAAAGTTTCATTAGTTACAAAGCATTTCATATTTAAACAGGATTAATAACAGATTACACAAGGCTTTTAAATAACCAAGTATTTTAATACACTTTATTTGGCTTATAAGAAAACAACTGTAACGTATTTTCTCAAGCCCTGTAAACTACTTTGGACACAGCCCAAAAGTGCGTGCATAAGAAGAACCAGACTAAATTACATTTCGAACACAACTTTTTCGGCTCAAAAGTTTGTACTCCAAAGAAAAACTACTTTGTAAAATCGTGGGGGGGGGGGCGATTATTTTTCAAATTTATGAAAAAGGAGCGATTTAGTAAATGAGTTTGGGAAACCCTGGTTTAAAGCATATGCTATAAGTCACTTTTCAAAGTTTAATCGAAGCAAAAAATTCAGTCTGAAAGACCAAAAACTAGCCTAGTTATTAAGCAAAAAATATTACGGGAAAAGTATTGAAAAGTAAATTATGTTAATCAACTTAAATATATAAATATAATTTTCATTATAAAAGTATTTATATAGAATATAACAAAATTTTAAAGATAAAATTAGTAATTAAAGTCACAAAAACTAGCTGAAAGTTTGCTAGAAAAAGTTGAGTCAGACTGTGTATTTGAAAATTTGGTTACATGACAATTCCAATATCTCAAAAAGGGATAGGTGTTAAATATGTACGAAGGGACACATTTGCACGAAGGGTCACTTTTTAACTGCGTCACATTTTTAACTTTACTTTTTTGTATTTTTATTAATTGGTTTTTCTCTTTATTTTATTTATTTTCTTTTTATTATCACTGATATCCCTAACCCTTGATCAGAAATTTTTTTTTTTATAATTAATTATTTTACTATTTTTAACTTTCACTGTTACCCCAAACCCTTATCCTTAGTCGATATTTTTTATTAATAGTTTATCTGTTATTATTAACCCGTAGAAAAAGTCTTTATACACACGAATCAGTGCCAAAATCATTTAATTATGTTAACATGTATTTTTTAAATTTAAAATGGACATTTGATATTTATTTACTACCAGGTCCAAATTTCTACAATGTGCTTTTAATAGTTAAAAGGCATAGAAATGATTCGCACTTTAAAAGGTACGCACTAAAGCACAATATTTTATAACAAAATTTACTTGTTACAATTTTTTAAATGTTAACAAGATAAATTCATTTTAAGTGATAACACAAAGTAAATTGAAATCAATATTTTCAAAAACAAATAAAACAACAAAAACCGGATTTTTTTTTGCTGAGAGACAAACTCAAATCATTATAAAGGTATGACTATACCACGTTGATTACCAGGCGACAAACTTTCGTAAGACTGAGAGCCGTGTTTCGTTTTTTACCAAAGCTTGTTAGTCATATAAAAAAAACTTACAGATATGGGTTTTAAATTTTCCAAACGTAAATGAAAAGTTTAAATATTTTCACATTAAGTTTAAGCACAACTCATACAATATACGGTTTACTTTAACTTGTTAAGTATCTAACATTCTAACTAGTCTTAAATTTATTAAAAACTACATTAACAAACGATTAGATTATCTATTTAATTTTAATAAACAGGCTAAATTAAAAAAAAAAAACTATGATAGATTTCGCCGATGTTTTCATATATTGTATATGTTAGTTTTTTACTTAAAAAGCTCAATGAAAATAGTTTTGTAATTTTAGCCTACTATTATATTATTAAAATATGTATCTCAATTAGTTAAAAAACATTATTTACTCTGAAATTTTCTACCATGTTACACAAGCTTAAGTCCGGTCTACATAGTTTTTTTATGTGTATTTTTTTTTTTTTTTTATTAATTTGTGTATAATTATTGTTTTTAAAGTCATCTTAAATTAAATTTATATTATCTAAATTAAACTATTAAAAAAGCTAGATTTTTTAAGAGATTTTGATTTCTTTAGTCTTTCTGTTTATCATTTTAGTATCTATTGTGGGTTTAGAACATTATAAACAATGAACTTACAATTTTAATGAAAGGACGTAACATATATCATTTAAGTGTTTTAGAATCTCTTTTTATAAAAACCTATAATCCTAAGTACTGTAAATAAAAGTCTGTTTACAATACTAACTTGTACAAACTGTTATAGTTTTTACTTTTTTATTTAACTTCATTTTTATATTTTTTAGTTTACTTTAAGTACTGTTTTTTTTAAATGCAAATGTATATTTTAGTGTAATTATTCTGAAATTTTCATTACTTAATACTATAGCTTTAAACCTTTTAAATAAGTTCGTTAGCTAAGTTCCAATAATTCTATTTTACTCCAAACGTTTTCATAGCCTTTTTAATTTTATTTTTTACGTTTTATAATTTTTAAAATTTTATGTATTTAGTTTATTGAAATATCCTTTTACCATCTAAAGTTTCTATTAACTTATTTATGCAATATAACGGCAATATAACTTTAGGCAATATAACGAATACTAATGAATTTGTAGTTTTTTTTGTTAAATAAAAAAACTTTTTTATTTTAAACGATTTTGATAAAGACAAAAAATCACGAAGAATAACACACAACCAAGGGAAGATTTGAGATACTTAAAACTAAAATATTTTTACTTTAACTTATTTATGCTAGAAGTCTTGTTTACTTAAGTTTACCAAATTCTTATCTAAACAGTAGTTATTTTGAATTTTTATTTAAACTCATTAAGACGTATCTATTATTAAGCTTTAACACATGTTAATATTTTATCATATAGCTTAGTTAAACACCACAATAGTTCAAAACTATTTTTTAGAAAAAAATTCCAACTTCAATAAAATTACTATGTATTTGTCGATATTTCTATGTACTTTAAACATATATCTTAAAAAAAGGAAAATAGTACTTTTTACATATATTATAACAACAATTATTAATAATTAAAATAACATAAAACATATATCTTAACATATTAAAATAAAATAAAACTATCATATATTTTTTAGTATTTGCTTTAATTGTTTAATAACAGTTACTTTTCTTATAAAATTGATTTCTAGCAGTTTGTGACTCTGTGCGTACCTTCCGCAGTTGCGTATCTCTTTAAATTATTACCTTATCAATGTATTCTCCGTATTTAATAGCTCATTGTAGCTCAAACACACGAATCAGGGCACACGTTCTAAAGTTCACTAGCATATTTACAACTTAAATTCCTATTTACAACTTTTTAGTTTTATTATAATTTGTTTATTTTAAATTATTTGTTTCTTATTTGTTTTATGTAAGCTATCTTTAAATAGATTTACGTTGTTAAAATTTAAAAACTATAGCAAGTACTTTGAAAGCAGTTATGATATACATCATTGATTTTATTAGTTTTGTGTACTACTCATTTTGTGTATTAGTGCGTATCATAGGCGGGTGCGTACCACTCAAAGTGCGTACCTTATCTATGTATTTACATTATTAAAAGCATATGGTAAAACTGAGCGGATCCATTTTTAAGAATTCTACTTCTTTAGGCTACGTTTAGCTCATGACTACGGACATCTTAATGACGTCCTCAGTGAATTAGCAACGTATTGCTTCGTAATTAAATTACTTTATTTTATATAAGAAAATGTTATAACACCATAAGGATGTAGTCTAATATATATAATTTTAATTTAGATGAATATATAACTCTTATTTCCAAGCGTCTGGTGTTCATGAAATTCATCCAGTAATGAACATTAGTTACAATAGACTTCCTCTTGAGCTCGCACTTTTTACCCAGAAAAAGTGCAAATTTATAATCTCTTAAACTTAACTTAAATAAGTTATATAACTAACTAGGCATTAATAAAACAAAATTTCTATTATACTTAATAGCTTATATAGGTCAATCTTTTTTAATGAATTTTTATTGTATGTTTAAGTGGATTTTACTTTTATTCATAACATTATTGCATTATAACATATAGAAATTTGCCATTTTGTAAATAAATGATGGTGCATTTTTGAGTTTGTACTTTTTGATTTTGTTCAAAGTGCAAAATCAAGGGGAAGTCTACTGTATTTATTGAGTGGTTTATGTTTCAAAGTTATTAATAATTATGTTCTGACTTGGTTAACTTTTTAGTTTATATTTGTCGTTTTACATTACACTAAAAGTTTTTATAGCATAGTGAATAAAATACTAACATATATCTATTTGACAGATTTTTGTTATTACTTGTTTAATCTGTAATAAGTAAAAAAATATTGTAAACCATTAAAGTTTTTACTTCAAAAGAGATTTTGTTTGAATTTAAAAGAGTATAGATTTGATCTCTTTATTTAAAATGACTTTAACTATTTCTCTAAAAAGATTCTTAAAGTCAGTTCTATTTTTTAACTTGATTTATTATTGTTAAAAAATCTGTTTATTAAGGAATTTTAAACTATTAGTACAACTATTTTTTGTTTTATCTTAATTCAAAATATTTAGACAATTAAAATATGTTATTTATTTTAATATTTCAACCCTAGCTTTTAATTTTTCACTGTTTTCCTCTTTTAAATTGTTATAGGTCGATAGCTAGAAAACAAGTTCATTTTTGAACAGAATTAAATAAGTCATCAAAAAGACTGCTACAGTTACAAAACAAAATTCTAATCTAATAAGAAAAATTTAGTTGATTACTTTCTGTTCACAAAATTAACTGTAAAACCTTTAACTTTTGATTTTTTTATTTAAATAAAGAAAATAAATACTGTTAGGATAAAGGTTAAGTTTTTTAAAGGTTATTCCAAGTCAAATACTGTTAGGATTAAGGTTTAGTTTTTTAAAGGTTATTCCAAGTCAAATACTGTTTCATAGTATTCTACTACGAAACATATAGTTTAAAAAGTTAAAAATTATTTTTTTAACTTTACAACTAACTTGCTTATATCTTTTAGCATTGAAATTAATAATTTTACTGCATTAACAGAAGCTATTGATAAAACCACTTTTTATGTGAGAAAACCAACCAGTCGGTCAAACTTCCTAGAACTAGATCAGCAATTATGTTCTAATATTTATTTCATTATGTATAAAATAAGCTGTTCATTCTTTTTTACTTTTTTAACCTATGGTAGGGATAATTTTAGAATACGCCTATTTATAAAATAATTTAAATATATTGTGCGACTTAGATAAGTTGCTTAGCATTCACTTCTAAATGTCCGAAATTCGTTATATAAGAGATTATTATAATGTCAGGTTTTAGTTAAGATTTTAGATGGGTAACGAGTTTAGATCCAGTCAAATTTCGGCCCGCTAAGTAGCTTGAAAGCTACTTGTGCAAAACAAATAAAATATAGCTTTTTGATACTTAATACTTTTAAATACGCTTTCAATTTGGTTTTTAGTTCACAATAGTACTTCCTAGATCACAATAGTAGTAAATCAATTTATTACAATTTCGTTCGAGTTTTTTAATTTTCTTATATGTTATTTTTTTAAGTTATGCAGCCCGCAAGTACATTGTTTTAACAAGTTGACACTAGAAAGATTTTTTAGTAAAAATGACTTGCTGACTACAAAAGTTGTCCACAACTGACCTAAAGGTTTAATTAGTTTCAAAACAATTCATGTTTAAACAGAATTGATTATAGATTACAAAAGGCTTTTTAATATAAGTATTTTAATACACTTTACTTGGCTTATAAAATAATAACTTTAAATTATTTGTTCAAGACCTGTAAATTACATTGAACAAAGCCCAAAAATGCGTGCATAAGAATTTCCAGACTAAGTTATATTTCGAATACAACTTTTCTGGCTCATAAGTACGTACTCAAGAAAAAAAAAATCTTTATAAAATCATGGGGGGCGATTTTTTTTCAAATTTCTGAAAAGGGGGCGATTTAGTAAATAAGTTTTGAAAACCCTGCTTTAGGTGAACAATCATATTCAAGGAAACGATTTCAAAAGTTTTAGCTTTAGTTCTGGACAAAGTGTTCAAATTTTTTAGAACTAATCAGACTTAAACTATTTTAATACTTTTAAAATTTTAACTGTATAAGTACGATGTAATAAAAATGTAATTTTTTGGAATATAATTTTCGCAAACAAAACAAACGAAAACCGATGTCTTTACTTTTTTAAATAGTTTGGTTTTGGCACTGGTTTTAACTAAAAAATTTAAACATAGTTCACTCATTTTTGAAAAAAGTTTATTAATTAATTGAATTTAGCGCATCCTCAGGATGGGTAGGTCTTTTTATGTGTACTATTTTATGGGCACTATTTTATGTGTAGAATTGCTGCATTCAATTATGCCCATAATTTGATGTGATGTCATCAAAATTATGTGTAGTATTTAGGTGTTGCTGCAATTAAGTTGCTGCAATTAAATGAAATAAATTTTTGTACTTTTCTTTTGTAAACAAACAAAAACTGTATAGGCCTCTAAAATGTGGAATTTAAATTTATGTTTATGCCATGTAAACAATACTGACTAAAACAAAACATTGAAAATTTACATTAGTGTTTTAAGTGTTAAAAATTTGCTTATAGTTAAGTTTATGAATGCTTGTTTTTTTAAATAGCCTAATCACTTGAAAAATTAGTGTGTAACTTTTAATTTTGTCATAAAAATTGATTAATATTTTTTTGTTTTTGTTTTTCATATTGGAAATATATATTTCTAGCTATAAAAGTAACAAATAATATATTACAAAATATCTTTTTTTCAAGAAAATATAATTTTAAAATTTTATATATTTTGTATTGTTTGAAATGTTTTGTACTTTTTACAAGATTTAAAATTTTTAAAGAAGTAAAAGTGTCAGCAGCAAAATAGAAGACTATATAACAGAATTATTCTTAACTTTTTTTGTAAAATATAGAAAATAAATATATAAGTAGTAAAGCAGTTGTTAAGTTTGTCTTTTTAGGTTAAAGTATTTGCTGTAATGCTCATTAAATGTTTTATTTTAGTAATAGTAATATAATTTTCAGGGTTGCTACTTTACCTGGAAACATGGAAAAATCTGGAGTTTGTAAATTTAGGGGAAAAAAAACCTGAAAAACCTTTAATTTAAGAAATTTTGAAAAAAACCTTGAAAAACATTGAATTTTAAACATAAAACCTGGAAAAACCTGGAATTTTATACAGTTTGAACATGTTCAGTAGTAAAATTTAAATTTGTCACAAAAAATCTATTTCATAGAGAGATTTTTTTTTTTCATCATAGAAATTAAAAAAAAAAGATTTAAAGTAGCTCTACAGGATTTTTTTTTTATATTATTTAACATAGTTATCTTACCTTAAATTTAACTTAAAACAAAAATAGACACAAAAATATGTACTTTTAAAGATCTGGAAGAATTTTGGAAAAAAAAAATTAAAAAATGAGTGGCAACCCTGTATTTTGGTATCAGTTATTGCACAAGAAGTTTTTTCTTTAATTAGTAAATTGAAACTTTTGCTAGAAGATGAGTTTAAAAAACTTTTCTTTAGCGAATTTTCCAGACTAAGTTTGAGGCCACTTAGTGAGTTTAGAAAAAGTGTACACTTTGGTGAAACTCATGAAGTTGATAAAACAGCCTTAAACTGAAACTTATTATATGACTAGCCATTAATTCTGTTAGTATAAAAACAATAAATTACATAAATATACATATAAATCTGAGAATTTGTTTAAGTGTATTCAAGTTTTTTTTCTTTATTAAATATTACATAAAAAACTATCCATAATCTTTTAATAAGTCTAGCTGTAACGCCTCTGGCTATAAATTAAATTCAGCAAAAGAGTTTTCTCTAACTAGGGGTTTTTTGTATTAATTTGTTAACTTTCTAAATTGCCGCCTTAGATTTGAATTATTAGATGTGTGAAAGCTCAAGCTGAACTTCCTATGTGCTAAATTGTGAGTATTGCTATTAATCTCTTATTTTTTAGTTCTGTCTCTTAAATTGAAATTTCTAATAAAGTTAAATTGAAGTTAATTTTACTGTGGTTTGCATAAATTTGAATAAATGAACTCTGCTGTTGATAAAATTAAATTGAAGTTAATTGTACTTTTGGTTTTGCATAAATTTAAATAAATAAACTTTGGTGTTAATACTTCATTATATTGAGATTATCTGTAATTTGATTTTACATAAATTTAAATAAATAAACTTTGGTGTTAATACTTCATTATATTGAAATTATCTGTAATTTGATTTTACATAAATTTAAATAAATAAACTTTGGTGTTAATAGTTAATTATATTGAAATTATCTGTAATTTGGTTACATAAAATTGAATAAATAAGCTTTGTTGTGGATAATTAATTAAGAAGCAAGCTGCTTTTGGTGCTCTTAATAATCTCTGAAATTTACAAATCAACTTTAATCAATTTAAAATAACTAGTGGGCCACACCTAACTCTTGGTATAGCATAATGAGTAATAGATCCAAGCCCCCCAAAAAGGATAGTATGTTCTCTAAAGAGAACATACATCATACTTTAGACAAGGTCAACAACCCCGAAACTCGCTGTAGCCAACGTAACATTGACAGAGGGATCAACAAAAGGGGTGTTGACCCACACTCTTCGCGCCGTAGCCAACCTGGTCCATCAGACCAACCACAAGCAACGTGCGAAAGATATGGTGACCCGGACGTGAGTGAACACGCTTTAATTGATACACAGGGTATAGAAATCAGTGCCGAGATTGACATGAACGTAGGGGGGGATCAGTCAGGAAATAACCAAAAGGAGGAAGAACCCCAGGCAGCAATGGGCAGTTATCAACAACCTAGAGACCAGCCTAATCCAAGTGGTCTGCCAAGACAAAGCTACCCACCCCAACAAAATTCTACACCTAGCAACTATGGGCCTCCACCAAGGGTGACAGGACCACCTAGCAACAGCTCCATTCCTCCAGCAAGAACCTCTCCTTTGCCATTCCAACAACAACTCCAACCTAACAACTTAAACATGGACTATTCCCTCCAAAACAATAGGAGACCCCCTATTCAAGTGCCACCTCAAGAACTGAGTGCCGAGGAGTTAGTACAGGGGATCAAAGATTTGAAGGAACAAATTCGACTGGCTAAACTTCAAGAGGAATTTCGAAGATTACAAGAAGAATTACATGAATTGAGAAGTCCAAATCCATCCACAAGGACAAATCACGACATCTCAACTCAGGGTAGACGGAATACATACATGGATCCTCAAATCCAGGTTCCCCACCAGGTTTCACACACCTCAAAGGCTCAAGACCTACCAAGGAGCCAGGTGATATCTCCGCCTCATGCAAAAAACGAGCTCCCAAACTCTCCGCAGTGAGAGGGAGAGTGATTGGGGCTACACTATCTCACACCATAGCTGTCCAGTTTGTAAATAAAACAGCCCCTCGACAGCAACAACCCCCATCTCAACCGAGACCAACCAGAAATGCCTCAAACTGCACTATAAGTCATCCAGGAAATGAAGTGTCCACACCTTCAAACAAACCGAAGATGACTTTTCATATAAAGCAAACAGCCTCACGTAGTGCAGCAGAAACACCTGATGAGAACCAAAGTTCTGAGCAAACACAGCCAGCATCACCAGGGCCAGCGTCAACGGTCAGCGCCACCTTAGCCAGCACCTCCACGACAAGCGCCAACGATCCGAGCTACCTTAGCCAGCACCACAACGGGCAGTCCCAACGGTCAGCGCAAACACAGCCAGCATCACCAGGGCCAGCGTCAACGGTCAGCGCCACCTTAGCCAGCACCTCCACGACAAGCGCCAACGATCCGAGCTACCTTAGCCAGCACCACAACGGGCAGTCCCAACGGTCAGCGCAACCGCAGCCAGAACCACAACAAAAATCTCTCGACACTACCAATCACAATAAAGATAAAAGTGTAGAAAAATGGACTTTTCAACTGAATAAATTCCCTGCACCCAAACCGAAGAACCTCCCTCAGAATCTACTATTTTTAGCGGATTCAAACACAAATGTTATCTTTTTGGTTGACAGCGAATCCGAAATTTCAATCCTGCCGAAGGAATTGACTAACGGTATAGACAAATATTTTCCTAAACAAAGTAGAACCATCCAAGGGTTTGGTAACAAAACAACCCACCCTATTGGTAGCGCGGATGTCGAACTTCAATTGGGGAATTTAGAACCAATCAACCACTCGTTCTGGGTTATTCAAGAATCACGCCACTTTGGCATTATTGGCATGGACCTATTAAGAAAGAACGAACTAGCGATCCTGCCATCTACCTCTCAACTATGCAAGATGGGGTCAAACGAATCAGCTAGACTGTTCGCACCTGCTGAGTTGCCCACCCCTATAGTTGCTTCAGTCAACCACATCAATCTGGGTGGTAAGAATACGACTCCTTTAGAAGAAAAATGCAAAAGACTATTAATGGACTTCCCTGAAATTACCAGGAAGCCAACCTACCACGCAAAGCCAAAACACAACTACGAGCTCGAGATAATATTGGATAATTACAAGCCTGCCATGGTCAAAGCCAGGAGACCTGGTGTTTTTTTGTACAAGCATAGAAAGATATTTGGTACTTTTTAGATGAATACTACTTAAGGGCTTATTCAAATAAGCAACAGTTGATTTTCACTGATTATTTTGTACAACACCTAGAAGCTGCTTGCATTTTTTATATTACTGTTAAATGACTTAACTTTTTAATTTGAAAATTAATGGGGTTTTTGATTTTATATTTATTTGTACAACCATTAAAAATTGGTATCTTATAGACATGTATTTTTTTTTGTAATTATCTTAGCTAAAATAGGTACTGTGTGATGTTTTATATAAAAATATAAAATGTTCTATATTGCATAGAGTTTTGGTTGTCTCCTGTTTAGCACTGGGAAAGCTTGCCAAGCAAATTGTAAAAATCATGGCTCAGTAACTTTCACTCATCTAGTTTGGTGGGGTAAGTCGAACTGCCACACCCCAGAGACCTCAGAATGAACCATTCTAATAAGAACAAGCTGCCACTACGTACAGCAGAATTGTAGTGACGATGTCGATTCGTCTGGAAATGCATACATGGCAGCACACCTTCGGATCCCATGGGGGCAATGCCAACCCGTCTGCTGATGATGTCAAGCAGACCCTCAAATCCGTTGGCGTTGATGACGATGGTGAACAACGCCAGGTCGCCAGCGATTAATTCGCGGAGAAGGACGTCAGTGGAGCCAAACTTCCCGCCAGAGTTCCGGGAGAACCACTACAAGAAGAGCGGCCGCAGCTGGAGCAACCAGAGAAGAGGAGGAGAAGGCGAGTAAGAAGAGGCCGAGCCTCAACCTCCAGTGTAAGAGTAAGGAACCATCATCATGAACGGTAAACATTGACTTTTAAACAAACTTTTGACTCATGATTGTAATTAGGAACTTGTAAATTTATATTTAAAAAAAGTCTTTTCTTTACAATTTCTTTAGAATTTCATTTTCATTTTGTTAAAAAAGCATTTTTACCACACTTAAAAAGTGTCTTAAGCATTTACTACATTTAAATACTTATAGTTTTAATTTTACTTTAAAAATAGCTAGTAGAGTGTTAAATCCAGATTTTGAATTAGCTCAAAAATGTTGTTATATGCAAGTACCTTTTAGCACATAAAGTTGATGATCATAAGTATCTCTTAAAAAATTATTTTTGATTATTACATGTAAATTACAAAAAGAAAGTTATAAACTTATGTTGCATGCTTATATATCTCTAAGTTGAGTGCTCTAGTGTATAATGGTTTTAACCTTGACTATATTTAAAGTTTTTTTCAGTTTAACAAACGTTTAACACCTTAAAACTATTGTTTATCTAAAAACCCCAAGTTAAAATTCTAAAAATATTTATTAAGAGGGGAAAATGTAACGCCTCTGGCTATAAATTAAATTCAGCAAAAGAGTTTTCTCTAATTAGGGGTTTTTTGTATTAATTTGTTAACTTTCTAAATTGCCGCCTTAGATTTGAATTATTAGATTTGTAAAAGCTCAAGCTGAACTTCCTATGTGCTAAATTGTGAGTATTGTCATTAATCTCTTATTTTCTAGTTCTGTCTCTTAAATTGAAATTTCTAATAAAGTTAAATTGAAGTTAATTTTACTGTGGTTTGCATAAATTTGAATAACTAAACTCTGCTGTTGATAAAATTAAATTGAAGTTAATTGTACTTTTGGTTTGCATAAATTTGAATAAATAAACTCTGCTGTTGATAAAATTAAATTGAAGTTAATTGTACTTTTGATTTTGCATAAATTTAAATAACTAAACTTTGGTGTTAATAGATCATTATATTGAAATTATCTGTAATTTGGTTACATAAAATTGAATAAATAAGCTTTGTTGTGGATAATTAATTAAGAAGCAAGCTGCTTTTTGGTGCTCTTAATAATCTCTGAAATTTACAAATCAAATTTGATTAATTTAAATGTTTGAATTTATCTAAATATCTAAATATCTAAAATATCTAAATTTAATTAAACAACTAGTGAGCCACACCTAACTCTTGGTATAGCATAATGAGTAATAGATCCAAGCCCCCCAAAAAGGATAGTATGTTCTCTAAAGAGAACATACATCATACTTTAGACAAGGTCAACAACCCCGAAACTCGCTGTAGCCAACGTAACATTGACAGAGGGATCAACAAAAGGGGTGTTGACCCACACTCTTCGCGCCGTAGCCAACCTGGTCCATCAGACCAACCACAAGCAACGTGCGAAAGATATAGCCACTACTTCTTTCAGTTTACAAAATATAACTCAAATAAATGTAAAAATAAATCATACTATTGGTTTATGTTTATTCAAGTTATATTTTATTTGTTTGTTTATAAACTTAAAACTACAAAAACTATCCATAATATTTATATAAGGCCTGGACAGTATTTTATTTTTCATTTAACTGCAGCAACTTAATTGCAGCAACATCTAAATACTACACATAGTTTTGATGACATCACATCAAATTATGGGCATAATTGAATGCAGCAATTCTACACATAAAATAGTGCCCATAAAATAGTACACATAAAAAGTCCTACCGCTCAGGATAATATTGCTAAAAACTATTAATATTATAGTGTAATTTTAGTTATATACAATGAATTTGAAAAGTCTAGCTAAAAATAGTTACGTCATAAAGTATAAAAACCTGTTCAGAAAAAGTTTGAAAAATAGAATAAAATTGTACTAAGCTAATTTGAAGTAATTTATAAAACAAAATTGTTAAAACAAAAACTTTTGAAATAGTAGAAATTTTTACCTGAAACTAAATTTAAAAAAGAGCACATTACAAAACACGACAAAAACGACAACAATAATACTACTAAACACAAATTCTACAGTAATCTTCCTTTATTGTACCAAGATATGTTTCTGTGTGTTAACGAATCAACACACTTCAACTGGGTTCTGTAAAAAACTAATTACTGTAATGAAAGAATAAAGCATAGAATAAAGTGGGTGTATTTATGTTTTTTATTGAAATAAAATAATTACTACAGATAGTAGTTAATAATAGGTAAAATACTTAATACTAAATCCGGCTGTTATAACTATATAATATTTGTATTTATTAAGTCTAAAACACTTAAATTAAACTAAAATACACAACAAAAAAACAAATCATAATATAAACAAAGCACTCACGTTAATGGAAAGATAAACTGGTTCAGATTTACTGTTGTTAATGAATGAACAAAATACATTCGTTACATCTAATAACTACGTCACGATATAAATGAGATTTTATTAACTGTTTAATTTGTATTGCGAAGTTTGTTAGTTTAGTTTTTATGATTGTAATCCATTTTCGACAAAAATAAAACATCAACCATTAGTTAGTGAATCAATAAAATTTAATAAAACTTAACAACGGCGAAGACAATAATATATCAAATACAAGTTAACAAACTTTGCAATACAAATTAAACAGTTGAAATAACCTCATTTATATTGTGACGTAATTATTAGATGTAATGAATGTATTTTGTTCATTCATTAACAACAGTAAATTTGAACCAGTTTATCTTTTAATTAACGTGAGTGCTTTGTTTATATTATGATTTGTTTTTTTGTTGTGTATTTTAGTTTAATTTAAGTGTTTTAGACTTAATAATTACAAATATCATATCGTTTAATAACAGCCGGATTTAATATTAAGCATTTTACCTATTATTAACTACTATCTGTAGTAATTATTTTATTTTAATAAAAAACATGTATACACCCACTCTATTCTATGCTTCTATTTTTTCATTACAGTAATTATTTTTTTACTGAACCCAGTTGAATTGTGTTGATTCGTTAACACACAGAAACATATGTTGGTACAATAAAAGAAGATTACTGTACAATTTGTTTTTATTTATATTCCAGTGAAGTTATTTCACTAGGATCTTTCGTTAGCAAACGATTAAACCTATATTTTGAACAGTTATATAAAATTTATATAAAAATATGGAGGTGACTTGCTTTCAACCCTAGCACAGATGTGCTATGAGCGATTAGTAAGCCTTAAAGACTCAGCCATGGTGCCTTTGAATGATTGCGCTTTTTGGAATTTTAACTGTAACAAATTTAAAAATTTTTGAAGAGTTTTTGTGTAGAAATTTAATCATAATTGTTAATTAATACTTACGTGTTTATTTTTGCCAAAAAAAGTTTATTTATTGTAAGTTCATACTAAAAACCTGCTTGATTATTTTTTTTTTGCTATTTTATGTTTTTATGTGGTAAAAACCTCTACTCTAGATGTTTTATAAGCGTTTTTGTGTTATTTTCAGCTAAAAGTTTTGTTTTTTCTATGTTTTTTTTTCATAAAAATAGCTTAACTTACAATTGAAAAATATTTATTAGAAACTCAGACAATTACTAAAATTCATTACTAAACGGATTATTATTCAATGGTAATTTATAACAAAATTTTTTGAATATACGAATGTTCAACTTGATTAAATTCATTTGGTAAACCTGTTTTAACCATATATTTAATATTCTGTCATTTAAGTATTTAAGGGTTATAAATAGAATTTAAAATATTTTTAATATGATTTCGTGTCTTTTGAAAAGTTAAGTTTTGTTTATACTTAATTTTTCTATTAACTTCTCATAAAACTATTTATTAATAAAATTTTGATATCTACATACCAACAAAATTATCTATATATGAAGTTTAAACAAAGTTTTTGTGTTCATTTTAAACACAAAATATACTTAATGTCGTTGTTTTAGTTGAAACTGACTAAGTTATAACGTCTTATTCTATAGTTTTATTTTAATACGTTTTCTTAGTTTTTTTTTTTGAGTTTTAACATTAAAGTTTATTCACTATTGATTTTTTATACTTTTTAAATATAAAGTACGTTCCTTTTAGATATTTATTTTAAAATTTACGTAAATTTGGCTTTTTATTTGTATTTTATAAAAAAACCATTTATACTTAGTGGTTTATATTTAAAAAATAAATAAATAAAGAATTTATGAAATTATAATAAAACAATTATTTAATGTAAATTAGGTATTTTTAAGTAGAACTATTTTAATTGATGCTCGTAATAAAATGTTTTTTAAAATACGCAAGTTTTTTTTTTTTTAATCCAGTTGTTAAGGATTGTTTATTAACAATATGTTTGCTTTTTTAATAAAATCGCAATTTTTTTTCCTTGCTTTAATAATAATTTTAAAAAAATTAATAAAAACTAATGCTCTTTAGCGCAGCAAATTTTAAAAAATCAGCGACACATTAGTGGAATATTTAGCAGAGTAAATACTTCTGCACTGTGCATAGTTGACTTAAATTGAGCAAGGTGTAAATCTGGCGGTGGTGATTACTTTAATTTCATAATTATATATCTTCAAGATTCTAGTGAAGACTTATTGAGTCTAGTTCAATAAAGTAAAAGTTATATTTAAGTATAAGTTTATTTTTAACAACAATTAGTTTTGAAAAAAGGATAGGATAAAAAGGCACAACGAACTAAAAATAGTTTAGTTCAGCAAAGTATGCTACTGTGAACAACATTTGTTAAATTTTAATCATACACAACCACACATTTACTTAAGTAGAACATTATTAGTTAAAATAAACAATCTTTTTTCTGTGTTCAGAACTGTTAATTTGTACAATTCTTGTAACTCTCATAGAATTTATATACTATTTTAGAGTTTATTTCTAAATAATGAATAATGTTCATCTTTTTTGTTTTGCACCACTCGTTAAACATATGTTAAGGCGAATCTGGTCTATACGTCGCTGTCGGTTATGAATAGAAATCCACTCTTTGAGGTTTGTTTTTAATTTTTTTTTGAAACCACTCTTTTGATATGCCGAATTGGGGGTCTGATTTTAAAGCAAAGGTGTTTCCCCTAGTATTTGCTGAATCATCAATCTTTTTTTTATATCTTTAACCTAACCCACCTTGCACAAAAATATTAAAAACTAATTAAAACATAACATTTTTATAATTTTTTTATGCTGACTCAGCAAATATCGGGGGATTTCCGTCACATCAACATAAGGACTCGCCGAATTAGCTAAAGATTGATATCCATGTTTCATTCTTAATGGAAATTTTACTTTTGATAGAATACATATGTTCAAGCGTTAAAAGTTCCGCTTTACAATTGAGGATAATTACGTGTTAAGCAACTTTATCGTTTGTTTATATAATCTTAGAATAGAAGAAAAGTAAATTAAAAGAACTACACATAATTTATACTTCACTACGGTAATAAAAAACTGAACATTTTTCATTTGTTATTTTATTTTATTTTTAACTAACGATAGGTTTTAATCAATAATTTGAAATCGTGATTTTTACTAAGTTAATTGTTTTAAATGACTTTAGTTTAATTAAAATAATCCATGTTTAATATAAATTTGCAAATTGATGTTTTATATATAGAAAAAAAAGTTTTTAAGAAGAAAATTTGAGTTAGAAAAGATTTTATTAAAACAATTTTTTAAACAAGCATCCAACGTAATTATTAGCATTTTGACAGTTAAAGTACAGGAATTAAATTCTACACTAATGTCCAAGACCCTGATCTGTGTTTTGTGTGTTTCTGTGTTTTAAATTACTTTTTAGTTTAAAAGTATGTCAAAGAAACTAATACTAAATAAGTTTGCGATAAAAGCATTCTTGCATGTTTTAATAACTTTTTTAGAAACAACTAATAATTCTAGAACTTAAATTGACATTAGAGTTGGAGTTGTGTTTGTGATTATGTATTAATTAATAACTTATTAACTTTAAAAGATTAAAATAGTTCAATAATTCATCACGATATTAAAAAAACTGTACTTTAACAGCGAACAGCATATAGTGTATAAACGGATCGGGTTCTAAACAAATAGGTTACATCAAAGTAAAAATAGAAAAGTTAGTCTAAAAAGGCAAATAATACCTTTAAAATGTAATTTCATTGATTTTTTATTAAAAATTTTGTATACTTCAACATCTGTAAGTTCGGGATTTTATATTTTTTTAGAAAATCTGTTCTAATATCTCTTTTAGTTTTGTGGCTTACTTTTTTACACTTAATTTTTAAGTATTATATTACTTTATTCTTGTTCTAAACTATAATTTTGAATAAAATTATAAAAACTTAGTTTTTACTTTTGATTACATCACTTACTTCAAATAATACTTTTGTAGTCAGTTTGTAACTATAAATAAATAAATTTATGCTGCACATATTTTTCTTCATTGCTTTTTTGTAATTTAAGCTTATCTTTACAATTTCGTTTAGCTATTCATTTTTATGGGCAGCAGAATGGCCATTAGCCGATTACATGACAACTTAAATTCGGACAGTTCAAACTCTTAGAAAAATATTTAATTGACTAGATCTCAAAAAATTTAATATAATTAAAAAATATATAAATAGGTATTTAGTATAGGTAAACAGTTTAAATGTAAAAAATTAAAATTAAAGAAAACAAAGCACAAAAAAGCAAACTTGTTGTTAAGCTTACAAAGCACTTACCGGTAAATTTTGAATTTTTAAATTTTTACATTTAAACTAAATCTGCTTCCTAATTGTATCTAACTTTGATTTTGTTTTAATTTTAGTTTTAATCATTACAAACATTTAATATATGAAACACACGTTATATCAAGTTCCTGTGACTTTTATTGTCTTTGCCGTTATTAAATTTTGTTGATTCACTAATTAGTGGTTGTTGTTTCGTTTTTATTCAAAATAGACTAAATTAACTAACTTTTCAATACAAATTAAATAGCTGTATTAATCTTCATATATATTGTGACGTAATTATTAGATGTATTTTGTTCAATAACTGACAACGTTAAAATAAATTTGAATCGGTTTTTCTTTTCATTATAATAAGTGGTTTGTTTATATTATGATTTGTTGTTTTGTTGTGTATTTAAGTTTACTTTGCTTAATTTATGCTTAGTAATTACAAATTTTATATAGTTTTATAACAGTCGGATAAAACATTAAGTGTTTTACCTATTATTAAATATTAATTTGTAAAAATCTGTAGAAATTATTTAATTTAATTTTAATTTAATGAAAACATGTAGACACCTACTTTATTCTATGCTTCTATTCTTACATTACAGTATTTATTATTTTACAGAACCCAGTTGAATTGTGTTAATTCATTAACACACATAAACATATGTTGGTACAATAAAGGAAGATTGCTGTATAATTTGTTTTTATTTATATTCCAGTGAACTTGTTTCACTAAGATCTTTTGTTAGCAAATGATTAAATCTATATTTTGAACAGTTATTTTTAAAATATAGATTACTTTTAAGTTTTGACCATTAAACATTTTTTAAGAGTTTGACATTTTCAGAATTTGAATTGTCCGAATTTGACTAGTCGTTGCACCGCATTCAGCCGATTAAGTTTTTACTTAAAAAAACAGTTGTTAAATGTTGGATTTGTTAGCTTTTACTTTTCTAGTTATTATAACCCAATTTAAATTTTTGTTCAAATTTAAAACAGATTTTGGTTAAAAAAACTGACGGGAAACTTAATAGATAAATATTTGATAACAATGTTAAGAAAGTTTAGTCTTTATTAAGGATGACAATAATAGTTTTGATAAATGTTCCTTTAACTTTATTACCATTGATATACTGAAAATAGTATGTTTTAAAGTTTATGTTTAGAGTGAAATTGAAAGTTAGGTGTACGAGGATAGCAAATGTTTTTTTTTCGACACAACCTTAGTTTTCTCATACCTTTAGTCATTAACATATCAAGCTAAATCTTTAAAGTAAAACAAATAACTAGATCATTGTTTTTAAGCATATGACCATTTAATTACAGATTTTTCTTAACGTTTGTAAATTTGTTTCATTTTAATAACATTAACGCATTAATAAACTTGAACCAAACTAAAAACATAATTTACTAACTTACTTAAGTTTTACGCTTAACACTTTTTAAGTAGCTTTAGGGTTCTGAAAGTTCTAAACTATTCTGAAATTTTTAAGTAGCTAAAACCTTATTAGTTGTTTAACTTATGTTTAAAAACTAATACTATCAGGCAGGGACGTAGCGTGGGTTAAGACACTGGCTCAAGCGTGCCACATAAAAAAAAGAATGTTTTATATCTATCATTAAATCATTTAATTTCCCTTCCTAATTTGCTTTTTTTTTAATATGTTTAAATGTATTCGAAAAGTTAAACAACTTTTGAATACCAAATATGAATAGCCGGGTTCCGGTGCGTGTATATCATTGTCTACCGGCTTTGATAAAAAACTCCATAAAAACACTTCATAAAATCTATATAAATTAAGATTTAAAAAGCGCACACATATTGTAGTGCACAACAGTAGTATAAAAGTATGTTGATTTTTCTGCAAGGAAAAATACTAACATTTTGTAAACAAACCATCAAGCTAAAACTAATGTGATAATGATTCAAGAACAAACAAATTGTAACAAAAATAGCAATTAATAACTAATAATAAAGTAAAAAGTAATTAGTAATAAATATGATTAAATAAAAATAGTTTATAATAAAATACTAAAAATATTTAGAAAAAAATAAAATAAATTAAAACAAATTTTATTAGTATAAAAAATATAACAAAGTCTTTAAAGGAATTTAAAATGCTCATGATGACTCAGGACATTTTTTAACTAACTTAGGACAGTTTTTTGACTCAAAGAGTGGCAAGGAAATCCTGATATCTAAAACCTTTGTATTTTTTTTTATTTTATAAAATGTGTATTATAATATATTAAAATATAAGTAAAAAATTGTTTTGATTAACTTTTAGATTGTTACTAAAAAAAATATGCAAGGTACCAAAAGTAATATTGTATGGAACATTGGTAATCTGAAAAAATGTCAGATTGGGAAATGATTGAAAAGCTCAAATTGAAAAATAGCAGACCAACACCAGATATTACTACTACTCAAGACTGCAGTTCAAGTGTATAAAGTTTTTACTTTTAACATTCTTTAAATTTCATACATTCTTCATTTCTTAAGATTAATTACTACAGTGTTATATTTTAATACAGCTTAGAATACATAAACCATGACAAAAATAAACTAGCTTTTTAGATTTCTTCGAAAAATAAACTTAAAAAGTTTGATTTAATACTGAAGATTTTACATTCTCGTTTAAAAAATTAACAATAAAGATAAAGATTTGATAAATATAAAGATTGACCGAAACTTAGTTTGTAAATTAAATTCTTGAAAGAATAAATTCATAAAGATAAAGGTAGTATATTAAAAACTGCGATATCTAAAAGTATGAGTTATTTTAAGTTTAATACAATTCTATCTTATTGATATAAAAAAGATATTAATTTTTTTTTAGTTATTATTTTTTTTTATCATTTAACTATTTTATATAAAAAAAATCGCTTTCAAATATGTATTAATAGCTTTGGTACTGTTTTACTTGCAATAGAATATTTTTTTAAATATAAAGATTTTTGTACTTTATTAATTCGTTAAAAAAGTTTTTTTCTGTTTTTTTCTTTTTCTTTAGATATTAAGTTTTATTGTTATTAAGTCTTACCTTTCAAACTTGCCATGAAACAATTTTTCACTATGTCTGGTGTTTTACGTTTGTCATTTAATATGTTTGTTTTATGACAAATTTTGATTTGTATTTAATCAAAATTTAAAATATGCAATAAGATAGCTTCATTTTGCTTTAAGTTTGCTATAATTCAGATTTAATTTTCTAACACTAATACCTAACCTACATTAAATAAGCAAGCAATCTATTCTGATTATAAAATTCTATTTTATTTTACTCAAAGATAATTTTGTGTAATATATATAATGTGCAATGAGTTGCTGTTACCACTGTTGTATTGTATATTATAATAATTGAATTTTTTTCATTAATAAAACAGATATTTTCGTTATATGGAATAAAGTAATATTTTTAAATATAAAGTTTACTGTAATTAGTAAAAAACAGTTTTTATTCAGTAAGTTTATATTTGTGCAAGTATAAGTAATTCTAATGGAGTTTTTAATTTTTTTAAATGGTTTAATTTTGAAATATAAAAGTTTTTTCCAGAACAGTAACTTCGAATTTTCTTTTATTTAATTAAAATTTCTACGCTTTTACTAAAAAAGATCTTTTTATAGCTAATTACAACAGTCTTAAGCTAGGGGAATTTTTGAGAAAAAAAAATTGCGCACTCCCTGACCAAAGTACCACGCTACGCCACTGCTATCAGCTAAATTAAATTATAATGTGTTATTTAAATTTTGATCTATAACTTGAAAATAAACAAAAAGTTGACTGAATTTAAAAAATTCTCAAATTTAGGAAAATTCTGAGAAAGAAATACAATAAGTATATATGCTTATGTAACTTTACTAAAAACAAGAATTATTCACAATTAATAGTGCTTCAAAAAACCAAAAAAAAAATATTATTTTAAGGCAGTATTCATACAAATTCAATTTAATATTAATAATGCATTAAATTTTTAAATCTTATACATAATAATATGAAATATTGCAAGTTTTCAATTAGCATTTAAAAAAAAAAATATTTTTTTACGATTTACGGGTTTCAAAACTATTTAGATTTTATAATATACACAACATGCCTTATTTAATTCAATTTCTCTTGAATAAAGAAGTTCAGAATTTTGATCTTCCATTTATTAAACTTAATCTTATAATAAAAAAACACTATAAAAAGCCAACTGTAACTAAAAGAGCAGCTAAAAACTAAGAAAGTAGTTGAGTTAGGTAGTGTTTGTTATTTAAAATTAATAAATAAAAATTAATATTTACTAGCGTAATTCAAAAAAATAAACTTTTTTTCTCAACTTTATAAACGTTTAAAATGTATTTAACACAACAGTATTTTCATCATGAAAAACATTCTTTTACTCTTCCAGGGTTTTTGTGCCTTTTGGAAGCATCCTCTATTTGAATATGGAGAAATATTTTGCTTCCTTGAATTTTTTTATTGTCTCTGTCCAGCAGAGGCAAAACTCTATACCCTTTAAATTATTTTCTTATTTTTTATAGATAAAAAATACTTTTTTTTGAAAAACAAACAATAAACGATTAAAATAACTGGTTCTATGACCTGGTGCTAGAAAAGACCTTTCGGTTATCGAGTCGTACACAACTGGAACACAGTTTAACGTCTTATCTTTATGTAAACTATAAATAAGAAAAAAGCTGCAACTGTTTTAAAAAATTTAAAACCAGCGTAAAAGTAATTCAACACGATTAATGTTATAAATATTTATGCCAGTGTTCACCAGCCTCCATTTAATTTTAGCTAACTACTCAATAGTCTTAGTATACAAAAATGTTTTTTGTCAGAGAGACTTATATTTATTAAATATTTGTAACAAGAAATCAGAGGAAATTTCCATTGAACTGTTTGGTACTGTTTAAAAAAACGACTTTGTTTAATAATATTAGCTTAATATCATTTTTATTTTTTTGCTTCAGTATGCATTTATACTTAGTTTAGTTCTAGTAGATATTTATTCACCAATACTTAACACTTTCAGTGTTTGTAGGAGTTAAGAAATAAAATTTATTTTTACAAAGTTCGATTCTTTGACTTTGCTGGGTTTAAAACAGGGTTTCCCAAAGTGGGCGATATCGACCCCCTGGGGCGATTATAGTAAGTCGCGGGGCGATAATTAGTAAGGGGGCGAAAGGGTGGGCGATAACTAGTAAGGGGGCGAAAAGGGGGCGATTTCAAAATTTTGGGCTGTCATAAAATTTTTACTTTTTATATTGCTATTTTACTAATTTTAGCTTGCTGTTAAATATTTGACCCTGAAGTAAAACTTAAACAGAAAAAGTTTATTTTGTTTATGTAAAATATAGAGAAAAAAATCAAGTACTTATGACTCCTACTTTTAAGTAAATTACATATTTTCATTCATATATTTTCTTATTTAACAATTACATAGATCATAGACGATCGGAATCCCTCTGACCATTTTATAACCTGACATAAATGCTATTTGGGATCATAAATGGTTTGTAAAAATCTATGTTATATATTATTAAATTTCTAGGTAAACTGGCAACCCTGTATACTTTTATTTCCAATTGTTTTTTGAAAAGTCACTAAGTTAGACTAAGAAATTAAACTATACAGGGTTGCTAATTTACCTAGAAACCTGGAAAAACCTGGAATATAACAGTTTAGGCAAAAAAATACCTAAAAAATCTGGAGTTTTTAACAATTTCAACATATTAAGTAGTAAAGTTTCGTTTTGACACAAAAAGCTATCATATAGATAAAAATATAGATCCCTTCGAGGCAGATCTTTTTGAAGTAAACGACTTACAGAAAACCTTCTCAGACTTACAAACTGACCTTGAACTTAAATTAAGTTTTTCCAAATAACGATATAAAAGCTTTTGGACTCAACAAAAACTAGGGCAAAAGTATATAATCATTTGAGAGGAATTTAGATTGTTGTTTATAGTTTTTCCTTCTAGCTATATTGTTGAGAAAGCTTTCAGTTCAGTTATCAACATCTTGAGCAAAAGATCTAATCTAGATATTTGTAAAGGAGACTTTATTTTACTGATTAAGAATCAGATTAGAAAAACTTGCAAGCAGTCATGAACCTCATCCTTCACATTATATTAGACTTCAGTAGCAGACATTATTTTATGAAAGTTGTTTTTATTTTATTTGATCTTTTAAAATACTTCTTATTTAACCTGGTTTCTATTGTATTTAATTAGTCTTTTTATAATAAAACTTTTATTAAGTTATTTATTCTACAACAGGTTTGCATAATGCCTAATAAATATTAATTACGGTAGACTTCCTTTTGAGTTCGCACTTTTTACCCAAAAAAAATTGCAAATTTATTTTTTCTGTATTTAACTTTAATAAAGTCTATTACTAACTAAGTATTAATAAAACAAAAAATACATAATATTTAATACCTTATATAGATCTGTGTTTTAATGAATGTTTGTTATATGTTTTAGTTGATTTCATGTTTTTGCATAACGTTATTGCATATAACATATTTGAAATTATCGTTTTGTAAAAAAAGTGGTAATAATTTTTGAGTTTGCACTTTTTGATTTTGTTCAAAGTACGAACTCAAGCGGAAGTCTACTGTATTTATTAAATGGTTTATGTTTTAAACCTGTTAATAGTTTTATTTTGACTTGTATAACTGTGTAGTTTATATTTGTCGTTAAACATTACACTAAAAGTTTTTATAGCATAGTGATCAAAGTATTTGTTTTAAAGAAATTAATTTGACATATTATTTTTATAACTTGTTTAATCTGTATAAATAAAAATAATTGATAAAAATTAAAGTTTTTATTTCAAAATTTTTTTTTTGGTTTTATAAGAGTATAGATTTGAGTTCTCTGTTTGAAATGACTTCAAATTTTTCATTTAAAAGATTCTTAAACTCAATTTCATTTTCTTACTTGATTTATTATTGTTTAAAAATCTATATATTAAGGAATTTTAAACTATTATTACAATTGTTTTTTGTTTTATCTTAATTTTTAGTATATTAGCAATTAGATTGTGTTGTTTATTTTAATAGTTCAAAACTATTTTTTAGTTTTTCACTATTTTCTTCTGGTAAATTATTATAGGCTAATAACTAGAGAAAAAATAAATTTAAACAGTATTAAATAAGCCATCAAAAAGAATGCTACAGTTACAAAAAAACATTTTAACCTAATTAAAAGATTTTTTTAATCGATTACTTTCTGTTCACAGAATTAACGGTAAAACTTTTGATTTTTTTTTTGAATTTAAGTTAAGAAAAAAGAAATTGTTAAAATTAAGGTTAAGTTTCCTAAAGGTTATTCCAAGTCAAATACTGTTTAATGGTATTCTACTACAAAACATAGAGTTTGTAAGTTAAAAATTAAGTTTTAAATTTTACAACTAACTTGCTTATAATATATCTTAGCATTAAGATTAATAATTTTACTGCATTAACTGAAGCTGTTGATGAAACCACTTTTCATGTGAGATAATCAACCAGTCGGTCAAACTTCCTCAGACTAGATCAGATATTATGTTTTAATATTTATTTTATTATATGTAAAATGAACTGTTCATTCTTTTATAGTTTTTAATCTCTGGTATAGAAATTTTAGAATATGCCTATTTATTAAATAATTAAAGTATATTGTGTGGCTTAAATAAGTTACTTAGTATTAACTTCTAAATGTCCGAAATTCGTTATATGAGAGATTATTATAATGTCAGGTTTAAGTTAAAATTTCAGATGGGTAACGTACGGTTAAGATCCAGTCAAATTTCGACCCGCTAAGTAACTTGAAAACTACTTGTGCAAAATAAACAAAATTCAGTTTTTTGATACTTAATATTTTGAAATACACTTTCAATTTGGTTTTCAGTTCACAATAGTATTTCCTAAATTACAATAATACTAAATAATTTTGTTACCATTCTGCTCGAGTTTTTTAATTTTCATATACGTTAGTTTTTTAAATTATGCAGCCTGCAATTACATTATTTTAAGAAGTTGAAACTAGAAAAGATTTTATAGTAAATATGAATTGCTGACTACAGAAGTTTTCCAATTCTATCCTAAAAGTTTCATTAGTTTCAAAACATTTCATATCTAAACAGGATTGATTACAGATTACACAAGGCTTTTTAATAATTAAGTATTTTAATACACTTTATTGGGCTTATAAGGAAACAACTGTAACGTATTTTCTCAAGCCCTATAAACTACTTTGAACACAGCCCAAAAAGGCGTGAATAAGAAGTACTAGACTAAATTACATTTCGAACACAACTTTTTCGGCTCAAAAGTTTGAACTCAAGAGAAAAACTACTTTGTAAAATCGTGGGGGGGGGGGCGATTATTTTTCAAATTTCTCAAAAGGGGGCGATTTAGAAAATGAGTCTGGGAAACCCTGGTTTAAAAACAACTTAATAAAAAATCATTCCATGATTCCCAAAAAAAGTTTTTTGCTTCACAAAAAATAGAGAAAATAAATTAAATAATTACTAAGAGAGAAAGAATACATTTATGTAAATGCTAACCTATGTTACAATAAAAACTTTTCAACAAATTAAGATACGGATATATTATAAAATCACACGAGTCATGAATATAAAAAATACAAAGAAAACATAATTGAATTGAATTTTTTGGAAAAATTCTATAACTTTCAACAAACTTTGCGAGATTTACAAGATTTTTGTATAATCAATAAATGTTTGAGTTTCTTCAATAAATCGTTGATTATTATTGTTACAACTTCAGTTTTGTTTCAACAACATTTTATAAAAGAGCTTTTTTAATCGTCATAAAGCAAATTTAACTTTATTTTACGAGTTTAATATCTTTTGTAGATTGATATTTTGCTATACTTTGCAGCTTAACAAAATTCAAAAAAGTTTGTGAGATACAGGATATCAAAGTTGGTGTGATAGAACAAAACTAATAAAAAACAATTTAGTATATTTTCGCACTTTGAAAACATGTTGTAAATGGTTTTAAATAAATATATACAAAAAAATGTGTTAAA
The DNA here is from genome assembly GCF_965202585.1 of Thalia democratica. Taxonomy (NCBI): domain Eukaryota; kingdom Metazoa; phylum Chordata; class Thaliacea; order Salpida; family Salpidae; genus Thalia; species Thalia democratica. The sequence continues at coordinate 12,610,854 of NC_139172.1, forward strand.
AACAATTATAGTATATTTTTACATGTGAATTGCATGAGCTTTAATAAGCCATTTCGTTTTTATAATTTTGATTAGTTTTTGCTTGTTTTTCATATTTAAAAAAATAAAATATGTTTAATAACAAACAAAGTATATATTAAAAGTAATTACAAATATATATTAAATCTATTAAATAATGTTATGTAACTATATTTCAAGCAACATGACTTGTTTATATTATCATATGAAATATACTATATAAACTACAGTCACCTCTCGCGAATCTACGCACATTTTAATGTCCTGGACGAGACATTGAAAGGTGTAACGCCTCTGGCTAAAAATTAAATTTAGCAAAAGAGTTTTCTCTAATTAGGGGTTTTTTATTAATTTGTTAACTTTGCCGCCTTTAGTTTTAAATGATTAGATTTGAAAAAGCTCAAGCTGAACTTCCTGGTGCTAAATTGTGAGTATTGTCATTAATCTATTATGTTCTAGTCCTGTCTCTTAAATTGAAATTTCTAAATTAGTTAAATTGAAGTTAATTTTACTGTGGTTTGCATAAATTTGAATAAACTCTGCTGTTGATAAAATAAAATTGTAGTTAATTGTACTTTTGATTTTGCATAAATTTAAATAACTAAACTTTGGTGTTAATAGATCATTATATTGAAATTATCTGTAAATTGGTTATACAAAATTGAATAAATAAGCTTTGTTGTGGATAATTAGTTAAGAAGCAAGCTGCTTTTTGGTGCTCTTAATAATCTCTGAAATTTACAAACCAAATTTGATATCTAAATATCTAAAATATCTAAAATATCTAAATATCTAAAATATCTAAATTTAATTAAATAACTAGTGGGCCATACCTAACTATTATATAGTATATAGTGGGTATAGCATAATGAGTAATAGAGCCAAGCCCTCCAAAAAGGATAGTATGTTCTCTAAAGAGGACATACATCATGCCTTAGACAAGGTCAACAACCCCGAAACTCGCTGTAGCCAGCGAAACATTGACAGAGGAATCAATAAAAGGGGTGTTGACCCACACTCTTCGCGCCGTAGCCAACCTGGTCCATCAGACCAACCACACCCTACGTGCGAAAGATATGGTGACCCGGACGTGAGTGAACACGCTTTAATTGAGGGTATAGAAATCAGTGCCGAGATTGACATGAACTTAGGGGAGGATCAGTCAGGAAATAACCAAAAGGGGGAAGAGCCCCAGGCAGCGATGGGCAGTTATCAACAACCTAGAGACCAGCCTAATCCAAGTGGTCTGCCAAGGCAAAGCTACCCACCCCAACAAAATTCTACACCTAGCAACTATGGGCCTCCACCAAGGGTGACAGGACCACCTAGCAACAGCTCCATTCCTCCAGCAAGAACCTCACTCTTGCCACTCCAACCTAACAACTTAAACATGGACTATTCCCTCCAAAACAACAGGAGACCCCCTATTCAAGTGCCACCTCAAGAACTGGGTGCCGAGGAGTTAGTACAGGGGATCAAAGATTTGAAGGAACAAATTCGACGGGCTAAACTTCTAGAGGAATTTCGAAAATTACAAGAAGAATTACATGAATTGAGAAGTCTAAATCCATCCACAAGGACAAATCACGACATCTCAACTCAGGTTAGACAGAATACATACATGGATCCTCAAATCCAGGTTCCCCACCAGGTTTCACACACCTCAAAGGCTCAAGACCTACCAGGGAGCCAGGTGATATCTCCGCCTCATGCAAAAAACGAGCTCCCAAACTCTCCGCAGTGAGAGGGAGAGTGATTGGGGCTACACTATCTCACACCCAAGCTGTCCAGTTTGTAAATAAAACCGCCCCTCGACAGCAACCCCCATCTCAACCGAGACCAACCAGAAATGCCTCAAACTGCACTATAAGTCATCCAGGAAATGAAGTGTCCACACCTTCAAACAAACCAAAGATGACTTTTCATATAAAGCAAACAGCCTCACGTAGTGCAGCAGAAACACCTGATGAGAACCAAAGTTCTGAGCAACCGCAGCCAGCATCAACAGGGCCAGCGTCAACGGTCAGCGCCGCCGAAGCCAGCACCTCCACGACAAGCGCCAACGATCCGAGCTACCTTAGCCAGCACCACATCGGGCAGTCCCAACGGTCAGCGCAAACACAGCCAGCATCAACAGGGCCAGCGTCAACGGTCAGCGTCACCAAAGCCAGCACCTCCACGACCAGCGTCAACGATCCGAGCTACCTTAGCCAGCACCACAACGGGCAGTCCCAACGGTCTGCGCAAACACAGCCAGCATCACCAGGGCCAGCGTCAACGGTCAGCGCCATCGAAGCCAGCACCTCCACGACAAGCGCCAACGATCCGAGCTACCTTAGCCAGCACCACAACGGGCAGTCCCAACGGTCAGCGCAAACACAGCCAGCATCACCAGGGCCAGCGTCAACGGTCAGCGCCACCGAAGCCAGCACCTCCACGACAAGCGCCAACGATCCGAGCTACCTTAGCCAGCACCACAACGGGCAGTCCCAACGGTCAGCGCAACCGCAGCCAGAACCACAACAAAAATCTCTCGACACTACCAATCACAATAAAGATAAAAGTGTAGAAAAATGGACTTTTCAACTGAATAAATTCCCTGCACCCAAACCGAAGAACCTCCCTCAGAATCTACTATTTTTAGCGGATTCAAACACAAATGTTATCTTTTTGGTTGACAGCGGATCCGAAATTTCAATCCTGCCGAAGGAATTGACTAACGGTATAGACAAATATTTTCCTAAACAAAGTAGAACCATCCAAGGGTTTGGTAACAAAACAACCCACCCTATTGGTAGCGCGGATGTCGAACTTCAATTGGGGAATTTAGAACCCATCAACCACTCGTTCTGGGTTATTCAAGAATCACGCCACTTTGGCATTATTGGCATGGACCTGTTAAGAAAGAACGAACTAGCGATCCTGCCATCTACCTCTCAACTATGCAAGATGGGGTCAAACGAATCAGCTAGACTGTTCGCACCTGCTGAGTTGCCCACCCCTATAGTCGCTTCAGTCAACCACATCAATCTGGGTGGTAAGAATACGACTCCGTTAGAAGAAAAATGCAAAAGACTATTAATGGACTTCCCTGAAATTACCAGGAAGCCAACCTACCACGCAAAGCCAAAACACAACTACGAGCTCGAGATAATATGGGATAATTACAAGCCTGCCATGGTCAAAGCCAGGAGACCTGGTGTTTTTTTGTACAAGCATAGAAAGATATTTGGTATTTTTTAGATGAATACTACTTAAGGGCTTATTCAAATAAGCAACAGTTGATTTTCACTGATTATTTTGTACAACACCTAGAAGCTGCTTGCATTTTTTATATTACTGTTAAATGACTTAACTTTAAATTTTTTAATTTTAAAATTAATGGGGTTTTTGATTTTATATTTATTTGTACAACCATTAAAAGTTGGTATTTTATAGACATGTATTTTTTTTTTGTAATTATCTTAGCTAAAATAGGTACTGTGTGATATTTTATATAAAAATCTAAAATTTTCTATATTGCATTGAGTTTTGGTTGTCTCCTGTTTAGCACTGGGAAAGCTTGCCAAGCAAATTGTAAAAATCATGGCTCAATAACTTTCACTCATCTAGTTTGGTGGGGTAAGTCGAACTGCCACACCCCAGAGACCTCAGAATGAACCATTCTAATAAGAACAAGCTGCCACTACGTACAGCAGAATGGTAGTGACGATGTCGATTCGTCTGGAAATGCATACATGGCAGCACATCTTCGAATCCCATGGGGGCAATGCCAACCCGTCTGCTGATGATGTCAAGCAGACCCTCAAATCCGTTGGCGTTGATGGCGATGGTGAACAACGCCAGGTCGCCAGCGATTAATTCGCGGAGAAGGACGTCAGTGGAGCCAAACTTCCCGCCAGAGTTCCGGGAGAACCGCTACAAGAAGAGCGGCCGCAGCTGGAGCAACCAGAGAAGAGGAGGAGAAGGCGAGTAAGAAGAGGCCGAGCCTCAACCTCCAGTGTAAGAGTAAGGAATCATCATCATGAACGGTAAACACTGACTTTTAAACAAGCTTTTGACTCATGATTGTAATTAGGAACTTGTAAATTTATATTTTAAAAAAGTCTTTTCTTTACAATTTCTTTAGAATTTCTTTTTTATTTTGTAAAAAAAGCATTTTTACCACACTTAAAAAGTGTCTTAAGCATTTACTACATTTAAATACTTATAGTTTTAATTTTACTTTAAAAATAGCTAGTAGAGTGTTTAAATCCAGATTTTGAATTAGCTCAAAAATGTTGTTATATGCAAGTACGTTTTAGCACATAAAGTTGATGATCATAAGTATCTCTTAAAATATTATTTCTGTTTATTACATGTAAATTACAAAAAGAAAGTTATAAACTTATGTTGCATGCTTATATATCTCTAAGTTGAGTGCTTTAGTGTATAATGGTTTTCACCTGGACTATATTTAAAGTTTTTTTCAGTTTAACAAACGTTTAACACCTTAAAACTAATATTTATCTAAAAAACCTAAGTTAAAATTCTAAAAATGTTTAATAAGAGGGGAAAATGTAACGCCTCTGGCTAAAAATTAAATTTAGCAAAAGAGTTTTCTCTAATTAGGGGTTTTTTATTAATTTGTTAACTTTGCCGCCTTTAGTTTTAAATGATTAGATTTGAAAAAGCTCAAGCTGAACTTCCTGGTGCTAAATTGTGAGTATTGTCATTAATCTATTATGTTCTAGTCCTGTCTCTTAAATTGAAATTTCTAAATTAGTTAAATTGAAGTTAATTTTACTGTGGTTTGCATAAATTTGAATAAACTCTGCTGTTGATAAAATAAAATTGTAGTTAATTGTACTTTTGATTTTGCATAAATTTAAATAACTAAACTTTGGTGTTAATAGATCATTATATTGAAATTATCTGTAAATTGGTTATACAAAATTGAATAAATAAGCTTTGTTGTGGATAATTAGTTAAGAAGCAAGCTGCTTTTTGGTGCTCTTAATAATCTCTGAAATTTACAAACCAAATTTGATATCTAAATATCTAAAATATCTAAAATATCTAAATATCTAAAATATCTAAATTTAATTAAATAACTAGTGGGCCATACCTAACTATTATATAGTATATAGTGGGTATAGCATAATGAGTAATAGAGCCAAGCCCTCCAAAAAGGATAGTATGTTCTCTAAAGAGGACATACATCATGCCTTAGACAAGGTCAACAACCCCGAAACTCGCTGTAGCCAGCGAAACATTGACAGAGGAATCAATAAAAGGGGTGTTGACCCACACTCTTCGCGCCGTAGCCAACCTGGTCCATCAGACCAACCACAAGCAACGCGTGAAAGATAAAGGTATGCGTGGTGTACGACTCGATAACCAAAAGGTTCTTCGTACACTAGGTCCTAGGACTAAATATTTTGAGCGTTTTTTTATCGTTCAATAAACTATAGCTACATTAAGTCCACAGCGAAAATGCGTAACTAAACGAAAAAACGTAATTAAATATAGTAAAGCAAATATACTTACTTTATTAGCTATTTTCTTATAATGCATTAGATTAAATTCAATTTAAAGAATTTCCTTTTCTTTTATGTTTAAAACAAATAGTTTTCATTAAAGTTGTACAAACATGTAAAAATTTTTTTGATAGAAATTGATAATCTGTTTACAAAGTGTTTTTATTTTATTTTGTTCCTTGCCTACCTAAAATTAAACTTGCTTTACATGGTAGTTAAGAAAGAATTTTTAGCTAAATTAATTACTAGTAATTAAGAGATATATTGAGTTTAAATGAAGTTTTATGCCATAAATATTGTGAGGTGTTGAACAATGTACCTTTTTTGATTTTAAGGTATTAATGGGGGCTAAGACACCTAAAATATTAAAAGCAATGTCATAGAATTCAATAGGTTTTTGTATATGGCAATTCAAAAGACAAAAATCTCAGTTTTATTTAAAGATTACTAAGCATTTAAAACTGAAAAAATAAATATATTAAAAACCGAACACATACAATAAATCTACAATGCTAGAAACTTTTTGTACTATTATTTTTGTGTTTTTTAAGAATTCTTAAATGCGTAACTAAACGAGAGAGCGTAACCAAACGAGTGCGTAGATTCGCGAGAGGTGACTGTAATTTAAGTATTAAAAGGTAGCTTCATATAGTTAGGTTTAAAGTTCAATAGTGTGTAAGGTGGTGTTTATGTATATGTATTAACTGTGAAATATATCGATAGATATATATTAAGTCCTGGTCGATAGTGCTCAACAAATTGAATTGGAGCAAAATATATATTATATTATATAAAAACGATAGTTTCGACGACCGTTTTGTATATGAGATATAAAACCCCTTATACTCCTCAGTAAGCTAAAGTTTATTACAATGTTAAACAGAAATTTAGAATTTGAATTTTTTTTAATAATAATTATGACGTAGTAATAATAGATAGAGTTTTTGTATAGTAAGCTGAGTTTGAAAAAAATACGCTGAACTAGTTAATCTATGCATTTTGGAAAGTTTTTTTGGACATTTTGGAAAAATGTTATATTTGAAAAATCTTTTAAACTATTCGTGTTTGCGGCTTAATTTTACTTTATTTCAATATTTAGTTAGCTTTAACTTTGCTAAAAAAGTATTTTTGGTAATGAATGCATACATTTTTTCTTTCGCTTTTCTTGTTTAGTGTTATGTTTATGTCTGATTTATCAATTTCTATTTTTTCTAAGTTACAAAGTTTGCAGCAGAATTTAGTATTGAATTTTGATTTTGTCCTGTTTAATATTTCTTATTTAATTTTGTAGTCTGTATTGTTATCTTTTAGTTTCCAAATGTAGTTCACCAGCTCTGTTGTATGTCTTTTGTTAATATTGTTGAATGATGGTTTGCTGTTTTTGTAAATTTTGTTTGAAATTATTTCCCGTGGATCCTAAGTACTGTTTTGTTGTTTTATCCTATGTTATTGTTGCTCTATATATTACGTTTGAGACTAGATATTGATTTTTCAAAGGGCGATGTTCTTTACGGCAATTGCAAAATTTATCTTTTGTGGTGCTTTTATCGGCTTTATTGTTTTTGTTTAATATTTTGTTTTTGTGTGCTATTGTTTTACTTCTGAAATTAATTGTACAACTGTATGATATTTTAATTGTGTTGCGGTTGAGTATTTTTTTATATGGATGGTTTTCATCTAAGGATGTGGTAATTACATTAAAAAAACTTTGAGAACTTACATTTAGACTAAATGATGGGTTGAAAAATATTATATCGCTTTTTCTTTTATTTATTTTTGATAAAGTGGTTTTATCGTGTTTTAAGTTATTTTTGTAATTGGCTGAAATTGATTCTTTTTGGTATTTACTTTTCACATTGTTAAAAGATTCTTCATTGTTAGATAGTTTTATTAGCCTTCTGTTTATTGGTTCGGGTAGTTGGTTTAGTATTTGTCGGGGGTGAGTGGAGTTTCAAAAATTACAGATTCATAAAATTTGATATCACCATCTTTTACCCAAGTATAACTAAAAATAATTCAATTTAAGCATTAGAATTCGCTGAAAATTTTTACCCAATAACAGACAAAGAAATGAATCTAATAATACACTCTTGTAAAGCAATATTAAGACATAAAAACTAAACCTGGGAAAAAAATAAGTTCAAACCAATTATTTAATGTAAGTATCGGATCACTTAACGGGACAGAAATCTGCGATTTAATAGGGTTATTTTGATTGAATGAAATCAAAAAAATATATATATATATAGACAATGAATTCGGATTATACAGAGATGACTGACTAGGGATAACAAGAACGAATCACCGAGATCAGCTGAAAACACTGCTAAATAATTTATTAAATTATTTAAACAAAATTGCTTTTAAATAACAATAAAATCCAGATTATTCCCAACAGATTTTTTAGATGTATCCTTTAACATATTAAACTCAAGTTACCAACCCTACAACAAACCAAACTTACTATTTTTATACGTAAACAAAAAATCCAATCACCCCCGAAAAATACTAAACCAACCACCCGAACCAATAATCAGAATACTAATAAAACTATCTAACAATGAAGAATCTTTTAACAATGTGAAAAGTAAATACCAAAAAGCATTAATTTCAGCCAGTTACAAAAATAACTTAAAATACGATACGACCACTTTATCAAAAATAAATAAAAGAAAAAGCGATATAATATTTTTCAACCCATCATTTAGTCTAAATGTAAGTTCTCAAAGTTTTTTTAATGTAATTACCACATCCTTAGATGAAAACCATCCATATAAAAAAATACTCAACCGCAACACAATTAAAATATCATACAGTTGTACAATTAATTTCAGAAGTAAAACAATAGCACACAAAAACAAAATATTAAACAAAAACAATAAAGCCGATAAAAGCACCACAAAAGATAAATTTTGCAATTGCCGTAAAGAACATCGCCCTTTGAAAAATCAATATCTAGTCTCAAACGTAATATATAGAGCAACAATAACATAGGATAAAACAACAAAACAGTACTTAGGATCCACGGGAAATAATTTCAAACAAAATTTACAAAAACAGCAAACCATCATTCAACAATATTAACAAAAGACATACAACAGAGCTGGTGAACTACATTTGGAAACTAAAAGATAACAATACAGACTACAAAACTAAATAAGAAATATTAAACAGGACAAAATCAAAATTCAATACTAAATTCTGCTGCAAACTTTGTAACTTAGAAAAAATAGAAATTGATAAATCAGACATAAACATAACACTAAACAAGAAAAGCGAAAGAAAAAATGTATGCATTCATTACCAAAAATACTTTTTTAGCAAAGTTAAAGCTAACTAAATATTGAAATAAAGTAAAATTAAGCCGCAAACACGAATAGTTTAAAAGATTTTTCTAATATAACATGTTTAAAACTTTCCAAAATGCATAGATTAACAAGTTCAGCGTGTTTTTTTCTAAATTAGGCTTACTATACAAAAAATTCTATCTAGTATTACTACGTCATAATTATTATAAAAAAATTCAAATTCTCATATTCTGTTTAACATTGTAATAAACTTTAGCTTACTGAGAAGTATAAGGGTTTTATATCTCATATACAAAACGGTAGTATAAACTATTGTTTTTTAAATAATGAAATAATTATATAAATAAAAAACATTTATATATATCTAAAACACTTTCGGTTGACTCAAATTCAGAGATTAAGTTTCTTACTAAAACCTATGTAAAAAAATGTTTTTAGTTAAAACTCTTTGCAGGTCTTTAAAAAAAAATCAAACTAAAAAAAACTAGAAAATTTCTAGATGCAAGTTTGTAATTAGAATCCTTACAAGCAACTTCTTGTACATCAGAGGCTTTAGAACTTCCTCGTAGTGCATTATTAAGTCATGACAAATCTAGCGAAGTATGTGCTAGCTGAGAATAAAACAAATAGTGGTAAATACGTCTAACCCTTCTCGTAGGTTATTTTTTGTTACTATTCAATTCTAAGAAAACGTCGGAGGCACCATAGATGGAGTGTGTTTACTTACTTTTTCTACACACTCGACAAATTATGTTTTCTACCATATAGCAAAGTACTACATACACAAAACAATAAACGTTAGAATATTTTCGAGTACTTAATAATTATTATCCAAATATCTTTCAATTAGCTATTCTTAACCCCTACCAATGCGACATTTTTTCAACTTTTACTACAGTTATAACGTTTGGCAAACACTTAAGCCGAAGTACAGCTTTTTTAAAATTCAATGCCATCAATTTTGTTTTATTGTAAAATATAATTTTTTTTTTAATATATAAGATTTCTTTTTACTAAGTTAGTTGAAGGTCCAATGTGCTTAAGATTGGGTCTACTTGGGTCACATCAATATTCATTATGAGTCTGTCTTTTAATTTTTATCAGAGGAAACAACACAATGATATTTTCTTCAAACCAGTATTTGTTGTTTTTTTATTTACAAAAGTTTCTAGTATAATTTATTTTTTGATTTGAGACCAAGATTTAAAAGCAGATGCGTCTGACAGATTGTATCAGAACTAAAATTTTCTTAATATCATTCTTATCATGCAGTTATTAAATATCTAATCACAATTTGTAAGCTAAATCTTTTGATTCGTGCATGAACGTTTTAAAATGGAATTTTTACAGCAGTCTGTCGTGTGATTGCTATTACAATCTGTACTGTTGTAACAATTACATAAAAAGGCATCATATATAATAGGATTCGGTACGCTTTTGTTTGTCAGAGCTAAATTACAAAACTAAAATTATTCGCGGGGTGCAATCGTAGTGTCAGTTTTTACTCATTATATAAGACTTAAAATATCTACTCAAATTTTTGAATTACCCTCCAAATTTACCTAAGACCTTTTTTATTTTGCTCTTTTATTCAAACCTCGGAATTTATAAAGTGAGTTTCGTTATTTTTTATTCTCGTAGCGCTTGTTATACCTTCTACTAGCTACATTCTTTTTAATATAAAAACATGCTTCCCTCCGCACTTTTACTCTTTTTCTATGATGCAGTTTTACTATAATATGGTGTAGCTGGTACTAAACAAGGATGTCTCTAGAACATTTTTCGCTGAAGTTTGGTTTTGAATAAGTTAGTCATGCAATAATTTTTTTAACGATAAAACTCCAAAAAGTGTTGCCGTTTTTTTAGTTTTTACTAAACCAGAATTACTTAGACAGGTAGTCCTAGAGTAATAATCAGACTAAACCCTCGCATTGAAATCACCAAGAAAGACAAGCTGTTCATGTTAGGGTAGTTTGCTTACTGCAATATTTAATTTCTCATCTAAAAAATCATTTCTTCCTTGTCGGATAATAGCGTATACCCTAACAAGAACTGCTGTCCTTTTCTTTCTGTTTAAGCAAACAGTTATAATATTATTACCACGACGTCCAAATTTCATATATTGTAAAAGTATGTTCTCGACAGCAAGTCCAACACCATGTTCATCAGCAGATTTACCATATTATAAGAAAGTATAATCCTTTTCTCTAACTTAACCTTTACCAGCAAGAGGTGTTTGCAGAAGAGCTGTATTGTATACTTTAAGACAAGAAAATAGTTGTGAAATAGCCCAATCAACTTAAAAGATGAAAACTTTTCAACTTTAATGTAAAATGAAAACTTTATTGTGTTTTATATTTTGAAAGCTTAATTTATATAATCGTTATAGCTAACTCTTTGTTGTTAGTAAAGTTTGTTTATCACAGACCACTCGCGTCGCGTGGTATTTTTCTTAGGTGGTGCAGAAAAAAAAAACCGAGTTGCCAGTGCTTTAATTGCCCCTGCTTAAGTTGTCCCTGCTCGAGTTATCCCTGCTCGAGTTGCCGGTGCTTAAGTTGCATCTGCTTGAATAGCCTCTGCTCGAGTTGTCCGTGCTCGAGTTGTCCGTGCTCGAGTTGTCTCTGCTCGAGTTGTCCCTGCTCGAGTTGCCCTTGCTCGAGTTGTCTCTGCTTAGCTTTGTTTTCAAATTTTGTTTACAATCGCTTGTGGAATTATACTTAAGCCTTTACTGTTTCAGGGAATTTTCAACTTAGCTTACTTTCCGCAAGGTATTGATTTTGCAGTAATTCTTGAAAAATTTTTGCTTTTTTGAGTTCATTTGCGGCAGTCAAGTGAGCAAAATGGTCGTTTTCTAAATTGGAGTCCTATAAGAGATTTTGTTCTTACAAATTACTAAAACGTTATAGATACTTAATTTTTTCTTACAAAATTTTAAGGTGGTGCAATTGCGGCAGTGCAACACCCCACGCGACGCCCCTGTCATAAACTAATCCGAGGGTATGCTTGGTTATGCATGTAAAGCGGGCCTAGCGGTTACTGACTATAACGCGCTAATATAACTAGATAGTTCTACGCTAGTGTTAAACTGATCTCGTTAATTAGTAAAGTTTATAAAGTGTATATTGAACTTGTACTATTATTCTACTAGGTTATGAGTCTTGATTAAACCTAAATACTGTTTATTGAAGTAGGTTTACAAAATTGATAGTTGACTCAAACTATTGTTTATTGAAGTAGGTTTATAAAGTTGTTAGATAACTTAAACTATTTGTATAATTGGAATTGAGTCTAATGTATATACTCTGAATAAATGTGCGAAAAAATACAATAAACTGCACTAGCAAAATAAAACGAAGTAAAATACTTTGGCTTAACAGCCAATGTTAAAAACAATCGACATCATTACGCTAGTAACGATGGTAACAAAAAAACACGCGTGATAAAATAACAAAGTTAAGGCAAACGCAAAGTAAAACCAAACTTAGCAAAAAATCAAGTAAGCCAAAACCAAATAAGTCAAAAATAAGCGAGTTTAATACTTATAAGAAGGAATAAAATGAGAGAAGAGAAAAAAAAAAGGCCGTTTTCTACCGCTAACCGCTGCAGATCATTACAATCAGATTAAACTTTTCGAGTCTTTACATTAAATCTTTAATTTAAATCAATTTTTTAACAATGGTTTCCCTCTAAAATAAAAAAAAGTGTTTTCTTATTGTGATTCTTTATTCAATGTCGTTATCTCGGTTTAGTATATTATTTATTGAACGAAAAAAAATACGCTCAAAAACTTTGGTCTTAGGACCTGGTGTACAAAAAATGTTTCGGTTATCGAGTCATACACCAGAACAGTTTAACGTCATGGCCAGTATGATTTTATACTCTTACATAAGTTCAAAATTAAGTATTAAATTGCGTAAACATAATTTACACAACTATTTAGTCATATTATATGCTTAAGTATTTTGTTGAAAACATTGACTAGTTTTATCTTATTTTACTAAAGTATATTGACAAGCTCGGTCCAAAGTACTCTTGAATGATATTGTGTGTCAATGTGTGTGTTAAGTGTTCTATGTAAAAAAATTATAGATGAAAAAACTATGAAATGAATTTTTATTACTCAATAAGTACTTCGGAGGTAAGTAATTGACTTTGTCTTAATTCTTTAATAAGTACTTAACTAATTTTTGTAAAAACAAGTCCGTACAACCATATTAAAACTAGTTATATAATTGTTTATTTTGGAATAATTGGTAGTTTTTTTCTTATTATTACATTTTAAGTTTTTAAGAGTTATTGCTGTCTTTTAAAAACTTTAAAAGGATATTTGTCTCTGAAAAACGTTTTTTTAAATTTTATAGTAATTTGACAAGAAAACTAGATTTACAACTTGCAGACAAATAAAAGATAGAAAAAATTAATGTTATTTACCTTGTGTAATACTTGTAAATGGTATTGTATTTTGTCCAACCCTTTCGTGTGAATGATCACAGTCCTTCAACTGAAATTTAACTAAAGCTAGTTCCGGTTTTGAAATATATATCAAAAAATCTTCATTCCAACTGACGCATGAGGCTAGCAATTAAGTTTTACTTAAATAAAAGATTTTCATAAGATTAGTTGTACAAAATGTTAGCAACCAATAGTAATTAGTCTTAGTTTTCAATTGTTAATTTCCTCTTTTTTCCATTATAAGTTACTTTGCTTACACTAAAGCACTAGAATAGTCAAACTTTATAGTTTCAATAGTAAATAATATAGTAAGTTTAAAGAAAGTAACATTTAGGATTACAAACTGTGAACTCGTCAACCGATCATTTATAAAATGGTCGCTACTTAGTATTTTTTTTTCCAAGTATGATTTTTTTAGAGTGCTATATAACTAAACACCAGTTACATAACAATTCAAGCTCGGACAGTTCAAATTCAAATTTTATTATGATAACTAAGAAAAAAAAAAATTTAATACTTTAGAAAATTTTAGTTTTAAAGTTAGATAGTTAGGTTTAGTTGGTTGCAGAACTACTCAAATTCGGTCAATTCAAAATCTAAAAGTTCAAATTCTAAAAAAAAATTATCAAGAAACCATATCACAGAAAGTAATATACTTTAGAAATATGTCTAGGTATTATTAATATCTACAAACCATTTTTTTTGAAAACTTTTAGATGGTTTTTGAGATTTTTAAAAATTAATAAAAACAACTTTAAGTTAAATCTTACTTAAGCCATATCTAAAAAAAACTACTGATATTTTGCAAAAGAGAAAATAAATGACTTTGAGATACTTAAAGACCTACATATGTATCTTTTTCTTTGAAATATATACTACTTTTTGAATTTCTGCCTTTATTTTTTTTTTTAATTTGAATTGTCGGAGTTCGAGTTGACCGAATTTGAGTAGTCGTGCATCCAACTAAACCTAATTATCTAACTTTAAAACTAACATTTTCTATAAGTAAATTTGTTTTTATTTCGTGGTCATGATAATAAATTTTACACGCATTATAAACTTACAATGATGTTCTAAACACGAAGTGTTTCTAGATGTAGTGTCAATTGGATCTCCAACTATTGAAACTTCAACATGCATCACTGAGCGAATTAACTTTTGTAAGTTTTCTAGCTGTACGTTTTCCTTTTTTAACTTGAGTTGTGTATGCTCTGTTTACAGGAACAATAAAAATTTATTATTTGTTTAAATTTGATAATGAGGTATGTTTAAGAATGATTTTTAATTTTTTTCAAAAAAATCTAGTATGGATAAAGTCATTATATTTATAGTTTTTTTTTTTAAGTTTTACCAGTTTTCGACAAATAAAATTCAAGCTAAATATTTAATATATAACAAACCAAAGTGTTTTACAATTTTTTCATTACAACAGAAAACTTTACTTTATTTAAAATGTTTACAGAACTTTAGAATTTACAAATTTTATAAATATTGTAACGTAGTAATGATGTTAAAGATTTTTGTACAGTAAGTCGGTAGGACTTTTTATGGCTACTATTTTATGGGCACTGGGAAGATTTAATTGCACAGCTTTGAAAAATATTTTTTTTTACTTTTTATGACATCATAATTTCTTAACTAAGGGTAGATTTTCGTAAATAAGATTGTGCAAAGAAGTTAAAATAGTGGAAAAACCTGTCATAAATATTATAAAGAGTTTTTGCATTTGAGATTTATTAACAAATATAACTTGAATACACATAATCCAATTGTTTGATTTATAAGTATACTTATGTAATTTATATTTTTAGACTTACAGAAGTAATGGCTAGGCCTAATATGTATCTCATGGGTTAGTTACTATGAAAAATTTCTGTAAAAACAAAAAAAAAACTAGCTAGACTTATTGTATATTTATTCATTTAAAATTGTCATAAAAAAAGCATTATTTATTAATAAAAAATATATTAATTAGTATTGAGTTTTGATCATGACAACTTTTGATTTAAGTTCTATACTTTGTTATAATTGATTAATACTTATAATATATAATGTAATATATTATGTATTATAGATTTTTAGGTAATTAGTATGAAGAATAGGGTAAATTTAGTTGAATTTTAAATATTTAACCCATAATGTTCTTTATTACCTCCACATAACTAATAATAAGATAACAAGAGAGGGATTTCTAATAAATTACAAAAAAATAATAGTCAGAATGATATCACATGAATATGAAGCTTAGAAACATTTTTCTAGCTATAAACTTCTCCAGCATTTGTTTCTGTCAGTATTGTTTACATTGCATAAACAAAAATTTGAGTTCTACATTTTACAAGCCTTGCTAATTTTTGTTGGTTTTTTACAAACCAAAAGTACAAAAATGACATTTAGTTGCAGCAACACCTAAATAGTACCTATAATCTTATTGATGTCACATCAAGTTATGGGCAGATTTAATTGAAGCAATTCTTCCCTTAAAATAGTGTCTATAAAACAGTACCCATAAAAAGACCGACCCAGTAAGTTGAATTTGAGTATACGTTACTTTTTATTTCGTTATTAATTTAGGAACTTGTGTATTTTGAGAAAGTGTTAGTAATTGCTATAAAAGACTTTGTAAATTACAAAAGAAAAAATAAGGTATTAGAGAAACGTTTTAATTTGTTTCTGTTAAAACTTTACTTTTATTTTAATATAATTAGGTTTATTTTTGCTATAAAGAAATTTTGTATTTTTATATGTATATTTTGTGTTTTGCTTTTCTTGAAAAGTAATTTAGTCTTATCTGCTTTATCTTTTGAAATTTTTTATAGGTTACAAAGTCTTCCAAGAAGTTCTGTATTGAATTTTTATTTTGTATTGCTTAGTGTTTCCCATTTCATCTTATATACTGTATCTTTTAAATCCCAAATATAGTTTGCCAGTTCTATTGTACGTCTATAATGTATATATATTTAAAGTGTTTATATATTTATAGTGTTTAATAAAGATTTATTATTCCTATTTCTTTCTTAAAACTGTTTCCTGTAGACGTCACGTTCTTGTTAGTTGCTTTATTGGATGTTACTATGGCTCTTTAGATTATATTATAAATAAAGCATTGGTTGTTTATAGTTCAGGGTTCTTTTAAGCAATTGCAAAGTTTGTCTTTTGTGCTACTTTTTACGTTTTTTTTTATTAACTATTTTTATTTACTTGTCTATTTTTTTAAGTCAAAGTAGTTGATTTTGTTTTATTTTAAAGCAATTTGTTGTATTTTGTCGCACTTTTATTCATTGATAATACACTTTATAGGCTCGACTTCATTACGCAGGTAGTTTTAGCATTCTAAGAATCTTGCTACTTGAATAAATATTCTCAGTTTAAGTATCTAATTGCTTATAACCCTATCTTAATGAACAGCAGCTTAGGTTTAATCAACACTTATAACCTATTATAATAACAGTACAAGTTTAATATACGTTTGATAAATTGACTTTATTATTTAGCTAGTTATTCTAAACATAAGCTTAAGTAACTATCAACGATATTGTTATAATAGCGCGTGATAGTTAGTAATTCCCAGGCCCGCGTATAAAATAAGCAACAATATCTGTGATCGGTTTAATTCAAAACAAACAAATGTATAATAGCATTCCACTATTAGTTTTTTGTTATGTGTTTCAAAATAGCTTGTAAACTTAAGCTAAGCCTTAAGGTCTCCATTACTATTTATTTAAATTTTCATATAAACATTATAAACGAGTTTTGCATTAATCTCATTAATTAAGTTAATAATTGTTTTATAAATATATTCTTTTACCAACAGACTTGTAAACTTTCAGTTATCTGAACAAAATAATGTATGACTAAAACGTATTGTCATTAGTTGTACCATAGATTGTAAAGATGAAACTTGGAATTATTTTAAAGCAAGATTTCTAATAAAGTGCAAAATGGTACAGCTGGCTAAGTTTTGCGAGTGCGAAGTTACGGAGAAGATTACTGTATTATCCAAAAAATTATGTTTATAATTTTATAGTTTAAAAAAAAATACATACTTGATATATGCTGACAGCTAATTATCTGTAGTCGAAGCAGTTTATCATTGTCGGTCGAAAAATCAACTTTTGAGTTTGGCATGCAACACTGCTCACGAGGTTTTAAAATATATCCACAGTTACCGTTCGGCCTGAATTTTCCAAGATATGTTTCCATTTTATCGTCTTTAGTCTGATAATTCATCGAAACTAAAGAAAAAAAGTAGTTGAGTAGAAAACAAAATGCTTTCATATTATTGTATTTATTTATTATTCTAGAAATTGCTGTAACATTTTTATTGTTTGAAGTTCTACTGATTACTATTTTGAAATAAAATAACTTGAAGAAAACTTGTCTATTGTATATTTTCTAACTAATCAAATGTCATTCAAACTTTTTTATTTCAAACAAGATTTGCTTATTAATAAAATAGTACTTTAAAAAATTGTTTATTACACTTTAGTTATTAAAAACTGTTTTAAAATAAAACTTGTAAAATATGTTAATTTTTTTATTCAAAACATTGTCGTACAGTTTTTAACTTTTTCTATCAAACTTACTGAAAGTTTTTAATATATAAAATGAAATAAATACACCAAGTTAAAAACTAGTTCTTACACTACACAATTTAAAGTGATTTCCTTAAAATATCAAACAGAATTTATTTCTTATTTATCGAAATGAAAAGATTAAAAAACTAGTTAATTCAACAACTAGACTATTTTAAACATAGTATTTTTCCATATTTTAAATTTTTAAGTACTTTTGTGTATGTTTACATCTGAATGTAAACTAACTTTTTTAAGACTAGAGAAATTTAAGAATTTCTTATCTAGTTTTTATGTTTATCGTATGAGTATATACCTAGTCTCTAAATAACAAAAATCTTTTTGAACCAAATTATTAACTATCATTTTTCAAAACAATTCAACTATTTTTACTATACATAAAAAGTCTTAATTTAGCTTTGCTTGTACTTGATATGCTAGTATAACTAACAACTTTTATTTGATTCTATTAACAAAATATTTTTTATGATAAAATTAAACAACTAATTTTTTATGTTGAATAAGTTTTACATGTACCTGTATTAAAAAGTATTGTTATAGGGTGGTATTTCAAAATAGGCAAGTGATCTACCGGATCCAAAAAAATAAACTTGAGATCCAGTCGGATCCGATTTTTTTATTTTTTGATTAAGATCTGGTTGGAACCGGGTTTTTTCAAACTAAGACTCTGTATCCAGTGTCATTCCAGCAGCTCCAGCGACAAGGATGAATTTTGGCTGTATCAGCTTTGCTGTTCCGCCCAGACTTCTTATTGTAAAGAGTGAGATCCTACTGCATGGACAACAGCTGGAAACTTAATGTTTATGCCTTGGATTTGTGCTTGAAGAGGCTCACTCCAGCTTCGCAGGTTTTTCGCAATACAAAACACGGAATACGACAGTTACTGGTTACAAGACCAATCCTGTTTGGCGACAGTTTGGGCGCCAGGGGTCGTATTCGTCGGTAGCAGGAATTTTTGAATTCCACAGAACAACCACCGCCTGCCACTTTTCCCTTCTGTATTCTACACTGTTTCTACACTGTATTTCTAATATTATTACTGATGATACACTTAAAAGCATGGATAGTTTACCAATGTTGGATGACCTGAACTGCGAACTAACTATTGAAGAACTCAGTAAAACCATTGTATGATGGCTCCTTGAAAAGCACCAGGTAGTGACGGTATACCAGTGGACTTGCTCCACAATTGTAAGTCATTTTTATTACCTCATCTACATAACATTTTAGTCAAGTGTAGAAGGGAAGGTATGAAGCTACAAGACATGCGTGATGCTAAGATCATAACCTTATATAAGAAAAAATGTTCAAGATCGGACTGTTATAGTTACAGGGGAATTTATCTTCTTGCGATTGCTGGTAAACCTTTTGCAAGAGTAGTTCTTCCTCGACGAAACATGGACGTTGTCTAGCGTGCAAGAGCAGAAAACTAACACATTTCACCTATAATGCCATTATCGCATCCTTAAAACTGCATGGCATAAAAAGATCACCAACGAGGAAGTGTTGAGACGTACTAGTCTAATCACCATGTACTTTACCCTCAGTCAGCGCAGGTTTCGCTGGCTCGGTCATATTTTGAGGATGGGTGCTGAGCGAACTCCAAAGTCTCTGTTGTATAGCGAGTTGGTCGTTGGTAAATGCAACCGAGGTCGACCGAAATTACATTTTAAGGACGTATGCAAGCGCGACCTAAAAAGCTTGCACAGAAGAATTGATGAGTTAGAGTTTTTTGCAAATTACCGCGCCAAATGTTGATCTTTTGTACACAAAAGACTGAGAGAAAGGGAAAAAGAATACTTTATGAAACCGAAAAAATATGAAGAAATGAGAAGCAGAAAGATTTTTTTTTTTTAATCTGTTTGTTTTTATTTATTGCATGACTGTGTGCTTTAAATTAATTCTTTATTTAATTTTTATTTTTTTATTCTCTATGCACAATTACGCATACCCGATCTCGGCTAAAAGCGGTCCTTTTATTATTATATCCGGTTTTTTACAAGTTAAGATCCGGCCGGATCGGGATACTAAATAATTTAAGTTTTATGTACTGTCCATAGAGAACAAACTTAGAATATAATATCACCAGTGTAATATAAAAATGTTTAATTATATATAGTATGAGGGAAAAATTACCGTGGATCAACATTTGTGTGACTAACAACAAGCTGTTATCATGAAGGTTTACGTATGATCTGTTATTTGTAGTGTACAACGTTCTTTTAAAGACATCTTCTATATTTCCTTGCTAAGTTTGTAGAAGCACTTTGACCTGGTTGTCTATTCGCTTTAGGATTTAAAAAGATTTCAGTATTTTCACATGTGGAAATACAACGCTTGACACAATGCGTTGTTTTTACTACACTGTTGCATTACTGTGTAAAAAGGTTTAAGCAACTCAAAAAATTGGCTAACAAGTTGCCATTCTTCAGCTGTAATAAATATTTGTAACTGTAGTCATGTTTATTGTTAGCCATATAGTACTGAAACATCTCTTTTAATTTTTCTAGTTTTTTTAAAGCCAAAGTTTTCAGGAAAAATTCAACTTTAAAATTGTTTATTTAAATGTTAAAAATACTTTTTTTTTCTTACTACTAAAGTCAGTTGTTAAAAAACTTATGCAAAATTTTACATTTCTTAATTTCAATTGTATTTTTAACATCCTATTTTCTTTATTTATTTATACAAATCTTTGAAATATATTTTCATAACATGTATGAATTATTCTTTAAAATAAAAGCCTATAAATAACTAAAACTGAAACAGTCGGAAAAACAACTTTAACCGAAATGTTAGAATTTTTTAGGCGCTAAAGTGCAATAAAGATTTCTGTAAAATATTTTTTCTAAGTAAAAGCACAAAAATCTAAGATAAAACTGAAAGAAGCTGATCGCGGACAGCAAATTCTTTCCAATAAATTGGATGTTAGTTATATTATATAATAGTTGTTCATTAGAATTCGCCGAAGTTTTATTCTAGACTTAAATATAACGATCTGATTGTAAACATCGTCCAAATATTTTTTAAACACTTTTTTTAACTCACACTATAATTATTTTTAGTCTGTACATTGTATTAAAAAATCATGAATTTAATTAAGTTTTCATCAATTTTTGCATTTCCGTTATTTCAAAATTTTTTTTTACAGAATCGTAGTTTGATAATCTGCTAAGCGGTGAAACTCAGAAACTGCAAGAATTTGTAATAAACATTTCTAAATACAATTAAAAATAACACACCAATTTGAAAGCCTGCATTAAAAAGTGGTTGTGGGTCATAATTGCTTGAATCAGTTCTATGACCAGCTGGGTACGTCCTTCCAAGTTGGTATTTGTGGTATTCAATCAATAATGATGTTTTCTGCTTTGACATACTGTTCGTTTATAGTGACTAGTTAATATTTATTAACTCAAAAACAAGTCTAAATTAACAAAAGGCTTGTTTTAGATCAAAAAGAAATTGTGTAAAACTATTAATACATAAAAACTAAATTTTATAACAAGTAAATAACTTATTAAAAATGTTTGCTTAGTACATATTTGTTTCTCATGGTAATGTTGATAGCTGAACTTTATTTCCGCTAAAGCATCTAAAACTTTATGACTAATTTTCTTAATTATTTAGACTGTTCTTTATTTTTGTTTGTATTTTGTTTAAAAGTTTTTTGATAAATAGATATCATTTAATTAACTACTGTCTTGTGATTCTTTTCATATTATTTGGAGCTAACCTTGCACCCAGGTATTTAAAACTTTGCCGAAAACTACTGCTTTATGAATGCTTTTATAAAAACCCAAAGTAGACTAGATTAAAAACTGGGTTAGAGGGATTTATTTGTATAAGTAACTCTATTCTTCTATGAGATGCAAAACTAAAATCTTAAAGCTGTTGTATAAAACACGTTTGTGGTCTACCAGTCATTCCAGCAGTTCTTGAGACGACGAGTTTATGTCAAATTTATCAGCTTTGCTGCTCTGTTGAGTTATTTTTACCACAAAGAGTATTCTAACAACTGGATTTTATGCCTTGGTTGTGTTCTCTTGAGAAGTCACTCCATTTTGCAAGCTTCTTCGTGAAAAGTCAACACGGAAGTTCATAATTACCATTCATAAATACAATAGAATTTGGCAAAAGGATGCGTGCCAAGGATCAATTTTGTCGCTAGATAGAATCTTTATACTCCGTTACCAACGACCATGTGTCTTAAACTAAGCAGTTCTTTGCCGATAAGGCGTTCGCCACAGTTTGCCTTCGTGATTGGGTGTTTATGTAAAAATTAAACTGAAGTTTGAGTTCCTCAAAAACATAAAAGTAAAAGAAATTAACTGTTTAATTGAAAAGTTGGAGCATTCGTACTATGACAATTTCTATGAATACTGAGTCTATATATAAAACCAATGATATCGTAAAACTATCATAACTAACAACATATAACTTGATCATCTAAAAGTTACTATTGCAGATCTTCAGGAGACATAATTTGTTGTTTAAGGCTCTATAAAGGTTTTTTACACATTGTAGACTTCTTAAATAACGTAGGTAACGAGGCTATGCTATCAGCAAACACTTCTACATTCTTTAAAAATTAGGACTTAAAGCAACAAACGTATTACCATTATTGGTTTTCAAGCTAATAATGTAAACCTCGTAAGTGTATACCAGGTTTTTCAAATTTGAATTTATTAACATCCCTTGGCAGAAATTAAAAAAAAATGCCCCTGTTTTTTACATACCGCCCCTTTACTAATTAATCCCCCTTTTGAACTTTACACCGCTTTACCTTGAAATGCTATTTAATGAAGAGCTTTGCCGCAGCGATTTGTATCTTACAAATTTAAAAGCTACAGAAATAATTAAAAATAGTAGAAGAAAGAAAAAATACTTTGAAGTTTTTCTGACAAGTTGTTGTAAAAATAAACAACAAAGCTTTCTATTACAAGGAACTAGCATTGGTGTAGTAGTTAACTGTGTTGTTAATGCGTAAGTCGGTTTATTTTAGATTACAAAATGTAGGGATTACATTGTCTAAAATATAAGTTTAGATTTAATTTATTAGCTATCTTATCGTTCAATAATGTTTAAATTAAAAAAATATATGGTTTATAGTTTAAATCTAGCTAATTGTAGTGTTTATTTAGAATAAATTTTATCTTAGCTGTGTAAATAAGTATTATATCTCATTCCCATTTCACTAATAACCTAAGATGATGACTTATCAAGGGTGTTAGAAAAATTTGTTTACAAAAATGCTTTACCTCATGTCTGCAATCTTCTACCGTGAAAGTCTCCAATAGCAAAGAAGAGAAACTTGGTTGATGGGTCCTACAATTTTATGTTCTTTATTCTAACCACAGTATTGCTACTGATGGTGCATTTAACTATAAGGAAAGTTAGCGGTGTATGATCTATACAGAAAACCAATTAATAAAGAACTAAGTAAAGCTATATCTAAGATGCTTTCTTAAAAAGCACCAGACAGTGATGTATAACCAGCGGACTTACTCTTCCAATGTAGTTCATACCTACTAATTCTCATACGTGAAATTTTATTTGAATTTTAGGGACAAGGTAAGGTACTACAGACACACGTGATACTAAAACATCACCGTGTACAAGAACTAGGTACTAGGTAAGATTGTAATAGATAAAATGGGGTTTTCCATCTTGCTGACAGTAATCAATTCCTTGTTAAAAAATTAACTGAAAGAAAATTTCTAGGGTATTTACGATGATTTAGATACTGACGCTTCAATTTTTAAATAATTAAGCTGTGCGTTAGCTACAGGATAAATTTAACAACACAATATGTTTAATTTATTGCGTTCATTCACATTACTAAAGCTTCCGATACAGTAAACAGAAAAACATGCTTTTGCGATATTGTTTAAAATTGGTTGTCATGTAAGCCTCTTTTACATTTTAAAGTATTTTACACCAACGAAAAAGCAACTGTGCGATATTATGATAATGCTTCTGATTCCCTTATGATTAAAAACAGAGTATAGCAAGGCTATGTTCCATACATTAAATAAATTTTGGGTTTTCTTTTCTACGTACCAGTTTCACTACTACGTATACTGTACAGCGTACACTGTCAACCCTCCTAGGTAAACCCTCCCTGCTTTTTTGGTCATGCTTTGAGTATAAATCAATAGCGCAAACCTTAGGATTTCCTCTATAAAGAATTGGTCGTTGACAAAGGTAACGTTGGTTGCCTAAGGCTACGTAACAAAGAAGTTTGCAAGCGCGACTTGAATAGCTTTGGAGCGACCTAAAGTTTTGGAACTGATTAATTAGAATAGCTACTAAGTGATCGCAAAATTTGCCGAGATCTTAGTATAAATTTTTAAGAGTTTAAGTAGAATTCAAAAAAATAAAAATTTCAAATAGACCCAAAAAAAACGAAATAATTACAAGTATTTTTTGAATGAATCAATAATTTTTTTTTTAAGTTTTTTTTCATACTTTTATTATTTTAATTTTTTTTTAATTGTTATTCTTTATCTGGTTATTTTAATTTATTTTTTAATATATCATGCCATATTTACTGTGTATTATCTTTATATTTGTAATTGCTTTATATTTATTTTTTCAACGTACTTGTTTGATATTTCAAAACTTCCTCTGCATGTAAATACTCAACTTTTGAAAAGTTGATTTAGTATATACAGTTTGTAGATAACTTTATTTTTATAAAATTAGTTCTTTGAAAGGTGGTGTTGTTATATTCCAACAAACTTATTTTGTTGTCATGATTTTAAAGTTTTCTTTAAAAACTTTTACTTCAATATTTTGTTTTATAAATACATATTTAAACTTTCCTAATTATTCTATATTTATATGCTTTTACTACGTATCAAAAGCTTAAGAAATGAGTGTATTATCTGATACTAAAAGCCTTTTTTTAATTTTATATAATATTGTTAATGTTTGAAATTATGTATTTTTAAATGAATATACATCATATTTTAACAGTATTAGTTCACAAGATCAAAAATTAGGATCCAAAACTTTATTTTTCGAATCAAGATCCAGCCAGATCCGTAATTTTCTAATTACCATCAGGTTCAAACCGGTTGATTCGAAATTTTTGCATTAACTAATGATAAACTATACTTTTAATTTTGATGTTTGTTTATTACCTGTTGTCAGGTTTTATCAACTAATAAAATATAATGAAATAATTAAATTCTGGTTTCTTGATTTACAGTTTAATCAATTTTTGATAAAGCATTGAATAAACTATACTAAGATCTGTTGATTTAATTTTAAAACTAAATTATATAGTAATTTAATAGTTAAAGACCAAGTCTTTCTATACACCAGGTCTTTTGACCAAAGTTTTTAGGTGTTAACTTTTTATTGTTTTCAATAAACTTTAAAAAAAAAAGAAATTAATTTAAGTTTTTAAGAATACAAAAGAGAAGCATAAAAAGTAGTTGAAATGTCATAAAATTTAGGAAGCTAAATGTGTTATATATATATATAACACATTTAGCTTCCATCATTTTATGATATTTCAAATTTTATGACAGTTAGATATATATATATATATATAATTTATTGTAATGGCGATTTTAAAAATTCTGGTACATATGTTTCATAAAGCTTTAACTTTTCATAAAGCTTTCATCATCAGCCAGTTAAATTCAAAATAAAAAGCACTGTACTAAACAAAGATACAAAAGTTATGCAAAAAAACAAAAAACAGTATGACGTAATATTGTACATTACAAATATTCAGTACAAAAATCGATCTATCATCTAACAAATAACAAATAGTGTTTAAGTTTGAACATTAACCTTATTTTATACATATAACATTTCAACAAAAATAACCCATTATCAAAGATATTTAACAAACACAATATGCGAATCAGTTATTCATGTATGGCGAATTTGGAGAAATTAATTAAGTCACATAATCAGAGGATTTTAAACAAAAGTAATTTAATCAAAAATCAGTGTAATTGCGCTGGTGGCTGTAAATATAATTTGAAGGGGGGCAATTGCCGGTCAGAGAACATTATTTATAGGCAACAGTTAACTCTGACCTTGAAAAGAAGTTCTACATCGGCTTATGCTCCACTCAATTCAGATTTCGGAATGCTAACCATAAAAAATCCTTTAAAGGTGGTGTATACAAAAATGAAACTGAGCTTTCGAAGTATGTTTGCGGCCTTAAGCGCAAAAACATTGATTTTAAATTAACTTGGGAGGTAATAAAAAGAGCACAGACAATAGCAGATGGTAACAACCCTGTTTGTAGGATGTGCTTAAAAGAATCAACAGCCGTTATGTATGCGTTAAAAAAGGAAGGTTGTTTAAATAAGAGGAGCGAATTTATATCGTCTTGTCGACATATGAAAAAGCTTCTCTTAAAATACAACAAATTTTGAAGCATTTTATAGTCAATTAACTGTTGTTTTCGTTAATTTTAGTTGTTTGATTAGTTAGATGGTAGATCGATTTTTGTACTGAATATTTGTAATGTACAATATTACGTCATACTGTTTTTTGTTTTTTGCATAACTTTTGTATCTTTGTATAGTACAGTGCTTTTTATGTTGAATTTAACTGGCTGATGATTAAAGCTTTATGAAACATATGTACCAGAATTTTTAAAATCGCCATTTCAATAAATTATATATATATATATATTAAAGGTTTTATACAAAGTTCTGATCGATAGTGCTCGACAAATCAAATTGGAGCTTAATATTTATTTATTTAATTATATAAAAACTATAATTCAAACAGCTGTTTCACACATTGAAATGTAAAATTTCATGTGATCGTCAGTAAGTTACAGTTTATTATAATAGTGAACAGAAATTTCGATTTTAGAATTTTTTATAATAATTATGACGTAGTAATGGTAGAGTTTATTGTACGATTAGTTGAATTTGAAATACGCTGTGAATATTATTATATGCTTTTTAGGAAAGTTTAAAAAGGTTATTTTGGAAAAATGTTTTAAGCTATTAGAAAATTTTTTTAGGCTGTTGGGAAAAATGTTATAAAATGCTATAAAATACTCGTGTTTGCCGCTTCGATTTTATTTTGTTTTAATATTTAGTTGGTTTTAATTTTGTTAAAAAAGTATTTTTGATAATGGATGCATATGTTTTGTCTTTCGCTTTTCTTGTTTAGTGTTACGTTCTTATCTGATTTTTCGATTTCTATTTTTTCTAAGTTACAAAGTTTGCAGCCGAATTTAGTATTGAATTTTAATTTTGTCCTGTTTAATATTTCCCATTTAATTTTGTAGTCTGTATTGTTATCTTTTAAGTTCCATATGTAATTCGCTAGTTCTGTTGTGTGTCTTTTGTTAATATTGTTGAATGATGATTTGTGGTTTCTGTATCTTTGTTTAAAGGTATTTCCTGTCGACCCTATATACTGCTTTGTTGTTTTATTTGATGTTACTGTTGCTTTATAAATTATATTTGACACTAGGCATTCGTTATTTAAAGGGCAAGGTTCTTTACGGCAATTACAAAGTTTATCTTTTATGGTGCTTTTATCGTCTATATTGCTTTTGTTTAATATTTTGTTGTTGTGAGCTATTATTTTACTTCTGAAATTATTTGTGCAACTGTAAGATATTTTGATTGTGTTTCGGTTGAATATTTTATGGAATGGGTGGTTTTCGTCAAATGATGTAGTAATCAGGTTTAAGAATTGTTTGCCTATTTTTGAACTTATATTTAGACTGAATGGTGGGTTGAAATATATTATGTCTCTTTTTCTTTGTTTTTTATTTCTTTCTGGTAAAGTGGTCTTATCGTATTTTAAGGTGTTTTTATAATTGGCCGAATTTAATGCTTTTTGGTATTCATTTTTTACATTGTTGAAGGATTCTTCGTTATTAGATAGTTTTATAAGTCTTCTGTTTATTGTTTCGGGTAGTTGTTTTAGTATTTGTCGGGGGTGGTTGGAGTTGTAGTTTACGTATAAAATTGGTGAGTTTGGTTTGTTGTATGGTTGGTAACTTGAGTTTGATATGTTGAAGGATACATCTAAGAAGTCTGTTTGGAATAATCCGGATTCTATTGTTATTTTAAAGCCGTTTCGTTTGAATAATTTAAATAAATATTTAGCGGTGTTTTCAGCTGATCTCGGTGATTTGCTTCTTATTATCCCTAGCCCGTCATCTCTATATAATCCGAATTCATTATCTATAAAAATCTTACTTTTTTTGATTTCATTTAGTAAAAATAACCCTATTAAATCGCAGATTTCTGCCCCGTTAAATGATCCCATACTTACATTAAATAGTTGGTCTGAATTTGTTTTTTCCCAGGTTTGGCTTTTATGAGTTAAAATTGCTTTACAAGAGTGTATAATTAAATTCATTTCTTTGTCTGTTATTGGGTAAAATTTTTCAGCGAATTCTAATGCTTTAATTAAATTATTTTTGGTTATACTAGGGTAAAATTTGGTGATATCGAATTTTATGAATCTGTAGTTTTTGTTAAATTTAGAATTTTTGAACCAGGTGATAACTTCGTCTGTATTTTTCCATTGGTTTAATTTAGATTGTTTTCGTATTATACAATTAATTTTATCTATTAAGTTTTTTGAGTATTTGGTGAAAGGTGATTTACTTGGGTTTATGTCTGTATTTAATTTTATTCGGAAAGTATTCTTTGTGGTCTTTAATTGTAATAAATGCTTGTTTTTCTTCTAGTTTTGGTATCTTGCCTTCTACGTTGTGTGTTTTTATTAGGTTATAGGTCTCATCATTTATTTTATTTACTGTGTTTTTGTTTGATATTTTATATTCGGCACATATTTTTTCGTTTAATATTTTTTCGTAAATACATTTGTCTACTTTATATAGATTATTTGATTTGTCAGCAAACACGAATAGTTTATTTGATGATTCTATTTTCTTTAAATCGTTTTTTAATTCAGTTTGGAATTTATTATAATGTTTTTTAAATTTAATGTTACTTATAATTTTGTACAGCGCATTTTCAAATTCAACTAACCGTTTATCTTGTGGTGCTGATCTTCTTGTAGGGAAGGTTCTTTTGGTTTGTTTTGCTGCTCCTCTTTCTCGGTCTTGTTGGAAGAAGAACGCTTTCCATCTCATTCTTTCTATCAGTTGGTAAACTTTTTGGTACATTAAAACTATGTATTCTGATTTCTTTGTTGTTGCGTTCAGTTGTTCCACCATTCAGTCTAAATATAAGTTCAAAAATAGGCAAACAATTCTTAAACCTGATTACTACATCATTTGACGAAAACCACCCATTCCATAAAATATTCAACCGAAACACAATCAAAATATCTTACAGTTGCACAAATAATTTCAGAAGTAAAATAATAGCTCACAACAACAAAATATTAAACAAAAGCAATATAGACGATAAAAGCACCATAAAAGATAAACTTTGTAATTGCCGTAAAGAACCTTGCCCTTTAAATAACGAATGCCTAGTGTCAAATATAATTTATAAAGCAACAGTAACATCAAATAAAACAACAAAGCAGTATATAGGGTCGACAGGAAATACCTTTAAACAAAGATACAGAAACCACAAATCATCATTCAACAATATTAACAAAAGACACACAACAGAACTAGCGAATTACATATGGAACTTAAAAGATAACAATACAGACTACAAAATTAAATGGGAAATATTAAACAGGACAAAATTAAAATTCAATACTAAATTCGGCTGCAAACTTTGTAACTTAGAAAAAATAGAAATCGAAAAATCAGATAAGAACGTAACACTAAACAAGAAAAGCGAAAGACAAAACATATGCATCCATTATCAAAAATACTTTTTTAACAAAATTAAAACCAACTAAATATTAAAACAAAATAAAATCGAAGCGGCAAACACGAGTATTTTATAGCATTTTATAACATTTTTCCCAACAGCCTAAAAAAATTTTCTAATAGCTTAAAACATTTTTCCAAAATAACCTTTTTAAACTTTCCTAAAAAGCATATAATAATATTCACAGCGTATTTCAAATTCAACTAATCGTACAATAAACTCTACCATTACTACGTCATAATTATTATAAAAAATTCTAAAATCGAAATTTCTGTTCACTATTATAATAAACTGTAACTTACTGACGATCACATGAAATTTTACATTTCAATGTGTGAAACAGCTGTTTGAATTATAGTTTTTATATAATTAAATAAATAAATAAATAAATATATATATATATATAAAAACATATTTTTTGGCAGTGTCAAAGAAAAATTTCATAATAAAGTGCAAATTTAAAAATTGTTTACCTTTGAAGTTTAAAAAAAAAGTTTTATAACTTGTAAAGCAACGAGAAAATATCTTGTTTGTAAACCTTTACAAGATAGGTCAAGTACTATTTTAAAACTATGCAATACTGTAGACTTGTTTGTGTTAATGGTTTACTTAGAGATATGATTCTCAAAGTGTGTGATATTACCCCTTTTGGGACACTTTTGGATATCTGGGGGTAATAACTAGTCATGGGCGAAAAATTATTAGTAATTAAGTAGTAAAGGAGGACGATTACTTTATTAGTTTTTTTTTTCTAATTTGCAGTTATTTAATTGAGCTTTGAAAATTTTGACTTGTGCCTTTTTAGAGATTTAGTATTATAAGTTTTTGTAACTAATTTTTAAAATATAGATGTTTGTTTTTTTTTGTAATTAACTTTACTAAATGCCATAACACATCAATTGGTTCAAGATTCAGATCTTTTTTTTTTAAAGTAAGATCCTGACAGGTCGGCAAATTGCTATTTAGCAGTCCTACAACTATTTAAATAAGATTTTGAACAAAAATTCGAGGGTTAAACTAAAGTTATTATTTTGATAAACTTTAAACACTTTACTTAACCACATTTTAAAACAAATAGTTTTCTGAAATTTATGTACCAATACCATTTTTTTAAATAAATGTATTAATAAATTCATAAGAAAGCTGAACTAAAAGTGAGACTTATCTAAAAAAACATTAAAATATGAAAGCTAAACCATAGAAGTTTAATTAAAATGTAGATTGAGAATTCCATGAAAAAAAAATTATGTTTTTTTTTAACAACAGAGGATTTAAATGTAACAACTGTGTGGTATATAGTTCAGGGTCGGCAGGAATTTGATTGCGGACAAAAACTTTTTAATAAAATCGTTGCAGGCTGCAGTTGTAGTTACGGTTTACTCTTAATTTTAAACTCAAGAGTATCTAGTGAAAGTTTCATAATATTACATCCTCGCGGGCAGCTTACTTTTCGCGAGCTTTAGTTTTACCTTTCTCGGGTGCATCAAACTTATAATAGAAATGTTCTTCCGTGTCGCACTTTAACCTTGTATGGTCCGCAGTTTGCCGATCCTTTGTATCATAGAAAAGCTAAGTAGGTTTGTGGTTTTTGTTTTAAGTATAAATGTAAAACGTTTAAATTAAAAATAAATATAAGTATTATGAACAAATTACTTCATTGCTTTTGTTTCAGAAATTGATGAAATTTCAGAAAAGTTTTTCATATTAAATCCAGGTTTAAGACTGTCACCTGGAAGCTTAAATTTAACACTCTTGTGATAAACTATCAAGTCTGACAAATCTTTTGCGAGTTTTTGCTTCTTTTTCTGAAATATTGATTAGTATAAATATATGTAATTTTTGTAAAAAATGAGATGCAGTATAATAAAGTCTGGTCAACAATTTTTGAAAGACAATTTTAGAGTGTTTTATATTTTTAAACTATGTTAGTGTTTTTAAAATATACTGAATAAAAGCTTATGGACCGTTGAACTTTTTCTTTGTGATGTTTGTCTGCTTGATGACGTTGATGAAGGTGTAAATATTTTACTACATTGACTCAGTTCAATATTCTCCATATTGTTTTTTGTACGTGTTTTAATTACTTTGTGAAACCTGCTCGAAAAGTTTGGATGGTTTGAATGTTGTAGCGCCACCTTTCGCTGAGCCTTTGATTTAGTAAGTGGATTCGTTTCCCTTAGCTGTTCGTCATATAAAGTAAGCATATTTTTTAGAGTTTTAGAATAAATTTTTATTAGACCTAGTGTACAACAATTATTTTTTGTATGTAACTAACTATGTAAAGTTAAAATAAATATAATGCTATATAATGAATACTTATTACTAAATACTTGTAGTTACTATCTAACAAACTTTTAATTCATCCCGGTACAATGTCACAGGTGGAATAAAGTCATCGTCTTCACTTATATCTTCAAAAAAATCCCCATTAACGTCGGATGTTTTAGTTAAACTATCATAATCTTGAGTTAATTTCTTTCCTTAAAACATTTTTTTAAAGATAAAAGTTCAATGAAGTTTATTAAAATTTGAAGAGTTACCACAGATTTTTTATTCGACAAACTTATTGGAAATTTTAGTTAAACAACGATTTATATTTTATTACTTAACTTGAAAAAACAAATTGTTAACTTACAATTAATAGAGAAAATGTATTGCAATTATTTAAAACAATAAGCCAAAAAATAACTATTGCTGCATTTTATAAAAATCTATTATGTTTGTAGTTTTACAATTACACCATTTTAATATATTAAAGTGCCAAAGCAAGTGTTAATGTTAAAAGTAATTTTGACTCGTTTTTGTTAACTAAGCATGGAGTCATAGAAATAAAATTAAATTTTACTTACATTTCTAATCTAATCACTTTGAAAAAAATTAAATAAGTTTTATACTTTAAAACTAGAAAACAAGTCAAAAAAAATTCGAGCTTATTTACAGTGTATAGAATTTATCAAAATTATATGAAAAAAAAATATTATTATCCTCGTCTAATTTTTTAATCTTAGTGAAAAAGTAGCATGTATGTAGTATTGTATTGTCAAATAGTAATGTACATGAATCAATTTAGTACTGCTTAAAAATTTGTTTGGTTTAAAAAAAAAAATTAACCCAGGGGCGTGTAATGACTGGTTTCCTAGGCGACCCCTGAAAAAAAAGAAGCTTTGGCTATTCTCTAATAACGTTATTTATAGATTTGGTTGTGCTTATTTGCTAAGTTTTTAATTAATGATTGTTGACTTTTTTACATTGATGGATTACAGTAAGAAAGTTTCGCTTTTAGCTTGGGTATCTCCTCAAGTAATTTAAAATAAATTTCAATTAAAAATTTTTCTTTTGTTTAGGAAAACTTTTTGCTAAGTTGTTTGAGATTTCTATAATAAAATTATTTACAATGTAAATTAACTATTATTATGCATTGATTATAAACTAGTAAGTACAATTTAACTTAAAAAATGTTCAATGTAATTACCAAAGTTTAATTACACTTAGTTTATTGTATATTGTGAAGCAAGCTGTATCATTTTAAACTACATAGCAATTGAAATTGAGTTGAATGTTGCAAAGTCAATACATTTACAATAATTTTTCAAACTTTGATTCTAATCGCTCACTAAAAGCTGACCATGCCATTTTAAAAACTTGACCACGATAATCTAATATTGAAATTTCGATATTTTCTTTAAAATTTTATTTAACTTTAAATTTTTTGCATAAATATTCAAAATTTAAAGTTAATAGTTTCCTAATAAAGATCCTAGCAAAAGAAGTTCACTGAAGTATATAATATTAACAAATTAAAACAGTACTGTTTAAATTTGTAATTCTTACTTTTTGCATATATACTTTTTTTGTATATGTACCAACCACTGGGTTTGGGTCTTGCAATGTTCAACTTAGAAAGTTTTAAAAACCAACATTGGGCCCCTTCACCATCAGGCAAAACATATAACTATCATTTGAGGATGTTTTAACATTGTTACTTCAGTCTTATTTTTTGTATATGTGTCGATCACTGGGTTTAAATTTAAAATGTATAACTTAGAGAGTTTTAAAGCCATCATAAAGACTCTTACACCATCAAGCTACACATTTGATAACCAACAAAATATATTTATATGCTATTGAACAAGTTTAACCATTACTTCTTTCAAGTGAAATTTCAAATTTTAAAAATTAAATTGATTAAAGAAAAAACAACTTTGTAAGCAACAGATATTCAAATGTTAAGAAAGTTAAAATTCAAGTTACTTAATAAAAATGGGAAGGATATCATAGATAGAAATTTCTTAAAACTTTAAATAATTTTTTATTATTTTATTTTGTCAGTTTTATTTAATTTGTAATAATAGTTCTTAACTAAAAGATTTACTAAATTTAATAAACTGTAGTATGTTTGTTTAAGTATTGAATTTGATACTTAAACAATATGTAACTTAATAACTTTTTTATGGCTTCTTTAGTTTTAAATTATTTAAGTTTCCTACAGTAAAACTTATTTTAAACTATAATACTTTTGTATTAGTAACTTTTAGCTTGTTTATTAATGTTTAACACAGCGTTTTTTGCTAAAAAATGCGTACCCGACCAGCAGTGCGTACCTAAGTGGCCAGTTACATTATAGAAAAAAAAAATTGTGCTACCCCACTGAAAAACGTCTAGACACGCAACTGATTTAAACACCTTTATACTTAACTTTAAGTTTAACCTTTATTTTTTTAGTTTTAATACGTTTTAGCATACTTATTGTCTATAGAAAGAATAAAACCCCAGTAACAGCTGTTTTTAAAATATTTACATCTTAAATAATTTAGTGGACACATAGATTTTTTAAAATGGTATACTGTGCACAGTTTTTTACAGTCTGTGGATGCATCGATATCAGTATTAATTTTGTTTTTAAAGTCGCTGTTTTTTTAATTACAATCTTTTTTATTTTCATTTTAAGTTAGTTCACTTTTTGGCTTAAGTTTCCTAAAATATTATAATGTTACATTAATCAACTGTACAATAAAAAATATTTTCAAAAATAATTTTTTTTAGTCCGCAAGTTAAACTCAACAAAAAAGTCTTTCACGAGCTGCAACTGAAACAGCCTTTATACAACTATAAATAAAAATAAAAACTTAAGTAAAAAAATACTTTTGAAAATTCGTGTATAGAAAGCCAAGATACTAGCGCATTTAGAGTTTCTATTCAATCTATAAAAGTTCGTCTACAAAAAAAGTAATGTCAGTTGACGCAAGGCGATTTGAAGAATTTTTTTAAAATCAAGTTTTAATTTTTTTTAAATCAAAAACTAACGGTCAAATAAAAGACTACTAAATAACTACTTTAACATGAAAATATTTTATTGCCTTATTCATAGTTTGAAAAAATATTTCAAAACTTTATAAATTCAGTTAGTAGTTTTATTAAAAAGAATTGTAGTATAAAAATAAATATATACTTTTTTTTTTGCATATTTCATTATCGATATTTTATTGAAACTTAAAACCTTAATGTGTCGCGATTCTGAGTGATAAGACTATAATATTAACACTGTTTTGTATAAACGTCCTAGACATGAAGTTAAAAGGTATCAAAAAGATATAAGACTCGATAACCGAAAGGTTTTTTGTGCACCAGGTCCTAGGAATAAATATTTTGAGCGCTCTTTTTTTTGTCGCTCAATAAACTATAAAAAACGTAAACATTTTAAAAGTTTTCAGGTTTAGTTGATTAAAAAAAAACTATAATAAAGTATTTTCATTGTATGCAGAAAATTAAACTTTTGCAATCTTTTATGCAGTCTAAGCTGACATGTTTTTTGAAAACATCCTATAAAACATATTTTTTAAAATTTTCCAAAATAATTTCGGATGAGAAAATTTTGAACGACAAAAAAACACTAAAAATATTTGGTTCAAGTGTAACAAATTTTCCATTTGTTATTAAATTATATTTTAGTTTTCGGCCATTTTCGTTATGTGTTGCGGTTAATATTTTTATTTTTTATAAATTGTTGTTGATGTAAGCTGTTTTTTATATACTAACTTTGATAGTGTCAACCTGTATCTGAAGTTTTCTTTATTGCTGTTGTAATGTAAATAAAATAGATCAAACTATTTATAGCTCCGTAGCTCTTGAATTTAATACTATAAAATGTAACTTAGCTCTATACATAAAAGTGTTTCCTTAAGACAGGCTATAGAGTTACACTAGGACCTGGTGCATAAAAAAACATTTCGGTTATGGAGTCGCATATCATTGATACCATTTAATTTCTTGTCCAGGACATTAAATAGACCTTAAATTAAGTGCCATAAAAATAGACCATGAAGCAAATATAAATTCAATAGAACTACTTCAAGTCTGATAACTTTTGTTCTAAAAAGAATTTCTCATTTACTTAGAAAATTCAATTGAAATATTCTTCATCTACATTGAAATTAAATTTAATACTTGAAAATATTTATAAATATTGATTTTCCACATAACTTCATTCTCTAGGTCCATTTAAAAGCGATTTGGATCCTGTGTGTTGGACTTATTAAAAAAGTTTAAATGAGCAAATACAATTAAAATAAACTATTTCAAGAATTAAAACATACTTTAAAAAAGTAGAATTGAAGTTATAAAATTACTTGATAAGCACTACTGTGTTTCTATAGTCGTAAAAAGATCACATTTTGACTTTTTTTTATCAAAAATATCAATTTTAATTCTTAAGCTGTTTTCCCAACTTATTTTTAATCAAATAAAATACGTCGTTGGACAGAGATGTATGTTTTTTAGCCTTATATGGCGTGTTGGCCGTACTTTTCTGACATATATTGTCTAGATTATTTACGTTACATCGGAAAACTACTAAGAATTATAATTTAAAAAAGAACAAAATTTTACTAGATTTATTCTTGATAAAGCTTTATAATTTAAAAAGGCTACCTTGTTTTTTCAGAAACACTCTTTAATCTAAGTAGGTCAAAATGGAAACCTTAAATTTTTATACAACAATTTTTTCACCTAAAAATTAGAAATCTTTAAATGTTTCTTCAAAAACAAAAAGTATAATGTTTTTTCGTTGTGTTTTAAATCAAAAGTGTGTTAAAATTAGTGATGTACCGGACTCACTATCCGGGTCCGGGTCCGGCCGGATATTGCCATTTTTGTCTGATATCCGGATCCGGCCGGATTCTAATTTGAAAAAAAAAGTCCGGATCCGGTTCCCGCCGGATTCTAATTTGAAAAAAAAGTCCGGGTCCGGTTCCCGCCGGATTCTAATTTGAAAAAAAAGTCCGGACCCGGATCTAGTTAGTAAAAAAGAGCATACTAAAAAGTATTTTTTCAAAAACAAACCCTGTGTAAATTAATAAGAGTCATTTTCGTCTGTTAAAATTAAACACCTACCGTGATTCGCTCATTTTGTACACCTGACTAATTTACATTTGTTTACATTAAACTATGAAATAAACATTTCATGAAATGCAACTCTTTATTTATGTTGTAAAATTGAAAACTTTGGAATGAATACTTGCATTATTTATTGTTTAAAGTTGAGCTGAGAGAATATTTAGAGTTAATACGGTTGAATGTACGAGCCAATGAGAGTCATATGACGAAATGTTTCAAACTAAATACTGATGCAACAAAACATCAGAACATGACAGGCAGTTTATATATAAGCAGTTAGTTAGTTTGGTGTGTAGCTTGAAGCAACAAAATATCTTGAACGTTTTTGTGAATGCTTATTGTAAGTAGTGTTTTGTTTTAAAAGTGAATATTTCAACAGGTGTTTAATTGTTTAAATATTTAAGCCAGGTTTATAGTTTAAAAGTTTATTAAAAATCTTACTGTTTCTTGTTTACTTAAAGTTTTATTTAATTTTTAGTTTTTTTTTAAGTCTTTTGATATAGATTTAAATAACTTCCAGTTTTTAAGGTGTTACCAAAGTAATTAATAATTTTGTATATGCTAGTATTTCTTGTTGTGCTTTATATAAAGTATTCATCACTCAAAACTGTCGTGTCTGATTGTAGAAAGTAGTCTCAGTTAGAATTTAGTATTTGTTAGATATTAATTAAATAAGGTAGGATTTAATTATGATGGGTAGTACTAACAAGTTAAGTGTACCACAATCAGTCCACAAATTTACTAACAAATTGTCAACCTTTGCTAGCTGTTCTACTGATTATTAGATTACAGCAATTTTTTTCAGTTTTTAAAAACTTATTCTGAGTCAGGCTTGTTTATACTCACTCTAGCTAGATTTATTGACTTAAACAGTGGCAACCCTGCTAGTTTGAAAAATTTTGGGAATTTTAGAAAATCTTGGACTGCCTCAGGCTAGTTTAGTTTTTTATAAAAACTCAGGCTAGTTTTCTTTTAGATTTTGAATGCGTTTGAGCTGATCCAGTTTTCAATATTTTGTAACTTTCTAGTGTATTTTGTCAAGAACTTGATTTCAGGTTTTTAATTGTAAATAACACCTAAAATTGTAAACCTTGTGGCTAGCTGTTCTACTTATTATTAGATTAAAGTTCTTTATTTTTCAGTTTTTAAAAAAACTCGTTCTGACTCAGGCTAGTTTATTCTAGTGATGTACGGGACTCACTATCCGGGTCCGGGTCCGGCCGGATATTGCCATTTTTGTCTGATATCCGGATCCGGCCGGATTCTAATTTAAAAAAAAAGTCCGGATCCGGTTCCGGCAGGATTCTAATTTGAAAAAAAAAGTCCGGATCCGGTTCCGGCCGGATTCTAATTTGAAAAAAAAGTCCGGATCCGGTTCCGGCCGGATTCTAATTTGAAAAAAAAGTCCGGATCCGGGTCCGGCCGGACCCGAAATTGTGGGTCCGGTACATCACTAGTTAAAATACACCCTAAAACTCTTTGCACGCTGTTTTACTATAAATAACAACAACTTCTCTTAAAGTAACAAGATTTTTGAAAGTTTACGCGCGTTTCTCTGTGTTTAATTAATAACTTAGTTCCATAGAGTTTTTTTGTGTACACTGTACATGTAAGCTCTGTAGTAGCTATCTTCGTTGTTTAAATGAGTTTTTTAATAAAGATTTTAAATTAATAAAACATTATTTTGTATACAACTTAATCTTTAACTAAAAATATTAGAAAACTTGAATCATAATAAGAATATCTATTATATTTAAACCGAGGTATTTTTTGATATTTTCTACATTAAACCTAATTTATTTTTAGGCAATGTTGGTATTATGTTTAAAAACCTGCTTTGTCTACAAAAAAAACGAAATAATAAAAAATAAAATAAAGTAACTATTGTATCAATATTTTAATTAACATAAGTATAAATACCTATATAATTTAATCTATAAGATTTTGCTCGAATCTTAAAACAATACAAATTTTTGAGTTTAGTGAAATATTAAACAAAGTCTAAAAACTAAATAGACAAAAAAGCACAAAAGTTCTTAAAATTTTTCAACTCTATATGCAGCATCATAAAGCATACACTTAAATATTTAAATGCGTTAAAACAGGATTTAAATGTAACTGATAAAAATAGCTCTAAACTTTTAACATCTTATACAAAAATCACACAAACAAGTTGGTTATAGCTATTTCAATTTTGAAGTGTAATAAGGCAAATTACAATTATTATTCAAAAAAACCTTTAAGTAGTATTTTTCCGATTAGTGCCTGAGGTGAAGGTAGATTAAGTTCAAAATCTTTTGGTATTAGAGGCTCAGTCAAAAGCTCACTGCCTAAAATAGTCTGAAAATTAATAAGATATTGTAAATGAAAATGATCATATGTGCAAACTTACTAAACGTTAATTAATCATTTTCCGCTCAACTAAAAAAAAAGATTATAGAAATATTACTGTTGTTACAAGCTTTAAGTATTTCTAATTTACTCAGTCTTATTGCTTTTTCACAAACACTATTTTAAGAATAAGTTTGTAGTTAAACATTTATTGAAAAATACTATAATCTTTAATATAAAATAGTTTAAAAAACCATAAGCGATGTATAGTAATAAAAGAAGTTGATATTTTTCTTCTAAAAACTAATAATTAAATGATTGTAAAATTCCAAGCAAAAGATTAATCTTAAGTTTCAGACAAATCAAACATGTTTTACAAAAGTTATTTATTAATTTTAATATTTAGCCTAAGCAGTGTTAGCAGATGTGCCAGTTTAATGAGAATGTACCACATAATTTGGTTTCATTAATAATTTGGTCTGATACTTATTTTTATTAGGTTTTTATATATGTGAAAGTACAGAAAAAAAATCTTTCAAATCATTTAGTATATGCTATCTAGTTTAAAAAAATTATAGTTTAGTTTGATTAGGCATTCAAAAATATTTAAGTTTTTCTGATTTTTTATATTTCTTAAAATATTGTTTTTGTTTAATTTTTTTTCTAAATTGGTTTGAAGTTTTTAGAAAGTTATTATATTTTAATACTTTGTAAACTTCACTTATATTTTGTAATTTGTAGTTGCACGTATATTTTTTATAATAACCAACTTCAAAACTAATTTTATCTTAAACTTATCTTACACCCATTTAAGATATCCTTAACTTTTCTCGTTTTTATAACATCAATTGAAACATGTATAACATTTTTTTTTAAGTGCGCTAACAAAAAAATCAACAGAGTATTTGTACATTAAAAAAAATCGTAGTTGTCAAACATGATACAAATTATACAACAAAGTTTATTTTGAGATGACTAAAGTATCTTTATTATTACAAAACAAGGTTTATAATTTACTAACTTTTAAATAATATGCCATTTTTTCTTGTTGCTGAATTCCACAATGGTTTTCAAGACTTAAAATGACAGGGTAGGGTGAGCTTTCAAATGCATACTTTCCAATACATTCAACAACATCTTTAAACTTAATTTTTGAAGTCAATGTGTAACCGTGGTATATAATAGGATCACCTTCAGGTCCATCCCAGCAATCAAGCTCTACGCACCTACAGCCTTTTAAAAGGGCCCTATAAAAGGTTAAAAATAAAAGTTGAATAAATTAAAGATTTTGTTTTGTTATAAATGATTATCGCTACTTGTGAAACTGTTTTAATGTAAAATGTTTATTTTCTTCCTTTTATGTTAAGTTTAAAAATAAGTAAGTAGTAAAAATATATCGGGAGCCGATCATTTCTAACCCGCGACCATTTCTAACCCGATAGTTTTTACCTCGCGATCATTTCTAACTGGATCATATCTAACCTGTTCATTTCTAACCCGATCATTTCTAAGTCGATAATTTCAAACCCGATCATTACTAACCTGATCTAACCCGATCATTTCTAGCGTGATCTAACTCGATTATCTCTAACCCGATCACTTCTAGCCTTAATCACTAAATATTTGTTTATTTTTCGATTTTTTTCAATCAGGATTAATTTTAAAAACAAACTAAACTTTACAATATTGTTTTTTATTGAATTAAAAGTTTTCTTTCCAAAACAAAACTAAATGTTTATATTTTTCTATTTAAAATATACTTCCAACATTAATTATATTTCAACTAGTCATAGATCAATTCTTTTATTTTGACTTTTTTCCTTATATCAACCTGCTCAAATCGATTTTTTTTTTCGATTATATAAGATATACTACACGAAATTCATTCTAAAATAAGGAAAAGTAAGAGTTTTCTTGCTTAACATTTTATCTTAATCTAAAATCACTGACAAATAAAATATCTTTGTTAAACATTAAAAAATAATGCTAATTTAATTACTTTTTCATTTGTTACACAAACTATAAAAGACAAAAGGGTTTAGAAATGTTTTTTTATTTTCCGTATTATTAAAAAAAAATTATTATCATTAAAAAGTTTATAATTTTTAACAAAAACATCGATACTCGTCTGTTTACTTAGAACTTCTTTTTTTTTTGACTAAGTAAGAAGATCCTAAATAAAGACCAAAACTGAAAAAAAATATAGTCAATAACCTAAAAAGTATTAACTTTATATAAAAACAATAACATTTACTATTTAAGTTAGTTCTAAAAAGAACAGTGAATGAAAATTACTGAAGTATATGTGTTTTTTGAGACATGCTACGCAGACTAAAAAAAAAGCTAAAATGGCCCACATTTTCTATGGGCTTTATTACAGACTCAATAAACCTGAACTGAAAAAAAAATTGTTTAAGCTGTATCATTTAGCTATTAAATTCCTGAACAAGACGTTAAAAGGTATCCGTCGTGTGCGACTCCATAACCGAAAGGTTCTTCGTGCACCAGGTCCTAGGACCAAACGTTTTGAGCGTTATTTTTTGTTGTCCAACAAAATAATAATAATATTAAACTCTGTAAAAAATTTACTCAAAGAAATTATTGTATGTTGAAATTTCTAAGTCAAGAAAAACTTCTTAAACTTTCTCTTATTTTAGAATGGTTGTCGTATTCACTAAACTGTATGAAAACCTTTTAAAACTTTGCTTTGTAGGATTCTTAAAGTAAGCTGTAATAACTCTACTTAATTAAGATTTCGTTCTCAATTACTTGGCTAGAATATTTATAACCTTAAAATTTTTTTTTTTCTTAATTCAAAATTTTACAAATGTAATATTTTACTACAAGTATCTTCATATTACAGTTGTTATGTTGTAAATCTGGTGTAAACGTTGAACAACTGTTGACTAAAATGTTGCTACTTTATAGTCGTCAGTTTCTATTTTCAGCTTAAAAACTTGCATAAATTTTTCTACAACTTCCACAGGCCTAGTTTGATAATAGAATTAAAACAAACATTTGACAAACTTAGCACTTATGTTTTTTTTTTCAAAAATCATAATATTTGGGTATAACTTTTCTAAATAAAACCAATAAAACAGTTATGTCATTTAATAAGATGTAAAAGCATGCAATGTCGACTGACTGTCTAGCTTTTATTTTTCTTATAAATTTCTACCTTGACCTAGAGGAAAAAAAATCAATGACACCTAAACAGACTTGTTTGTTAATACAACATGAGGATGATTAAAACTCGTCTAGGTAATCTTCTTTATAATTCTCAGTTAAGTT
The DNA here is from genome assembly GCF_965202585.1 of Thalia democratica. Taxonomy (NCBI): domain Eukaryota; kingdom Metazoa; phylum Chordata; class Thaliacea; order Salpida; family Salpidae; genus Thalia; species Thalia democratica. Next base: position 12,653,561 of record NC_139172.1, read on the forward strand.
TATATAATATGTAAACGTATTATCATTTGATTCACTCTTTTTGTTTTAAGTACAACTATATCAAAACTTAGGCTGATAAATTTAATTTTTGCATTTATTTTATTAAAAGAGTTGAAACAGTATAAGTATAAACAAAATAACAACAAAAACAAAGAACAAAATTATTATATTTTTTTTTAACTTATAGTTAAAATAACTATATCTACGAGCAAAAGATCATAAAAACTTTTTTTTATAAAGTAAATATAGTTGTAAACAGTAAACATATCAACTTAAGTACTAATTTAAGTCGTAGTTAAAACATTTTGATATTATATAAACTTAAGTAAAAATTTGTAAGTTGAGTAACTTGACGAGATTTGATAACCCTCGGACTTTTAAAATTAATAAACAAATCTGTTTAAGTTGTAATATCTAAAAGTTATGATTTTTGACTAAATAAAGCAAAAGTGTTCAAGTTTGTTTTAATGTTTCTCTAAATTTTATTATCCAAATAGGTTTGTGCAAGCTTAAAGTGGAAAATTACCGACTGTGAAAAAGTAATAGATTAGTCAACAACTGTGCAACACTTGAGCTAGACTGCTTATTTACAGCATAGCTTATAGACTTTAATATATAGATCTTTGTATCTGAATATTACATTTGTTACACTTAAATTTTGAAATTTACTTTTGCTAAAATAACATTCTAGTTACCTAAATGACAAAAAGACAAAATTAAAAAAGCTTCCTTTGAGAATTCATCAAAGCAAAATTTTTTAAGTATATAAAACAACCTAGTAAAACTTATTTAATCAGCAAAAAAGGTCGACTAAAGTGAGTTAGTTAATATGAATAAAACCGTCAAAATAAGAAAACCAATTTGAAGTTAGAATGAGTTAAAATAAAATGATCATTAACAGTTTAATGTAGTAAAAACTATACAAACATTAAGTTTCGGTTAAGCCAAGCAAACTATACTCTAATATAAGAAAAAAGTTAAGATTAGTCTGATTTCATAATAAAAAATAAAAAATTAAAATAAATCTCAAAAACAACGATTTTTTTACTTAGGTAAGGAATGGTAGTAAACCAAACTCATCACAATATGCAATACTTCAATTTCTTTAATAAAGATATATGTATTTTTTAAATCAAAAATCCATTTTTTAGATTGAAACTCAAACATATATTTTTTTAGATTGAAACTGAAAAATATATTTAAAATTAAGGATACAGCTTTTTTAATTAAGTATTAGACTTTTAGTCTTTCTTATGATTAAAAAAAATTACTATCAAAATATTATAGCATTTATCTTTATATAAAAAATATTTATTGCAAAATTCAGGCAATTACTAAGTTTCACCGCTGAATGGATTATCAAACTATTATTCTTTTTCAATTGGAATTTTTCTCTTAGAATTAGAGTCGCAGTATAATATTCCATTCAGCGGTAAAGTTAGTTTTTGTCTGAAATTTGTATTAAAAATTTTTTAATATATAAGTATTCATCTTTCATTGACTTCTTCGTTAAACTGCTTTAAGTACATACTTAGTGATTTTTATTTAGCTATGTTTGTAAAAGATACTATATATAAATACATTTACTTCTAAGAAATTTACTAAACTTTTAAATGCGTCGTGAGCAAGCTAAAATACGTCGTTTGTAGCTGACGACGCATTTGAAAGTATTTCATGCAACAATAATGAATTTAAGCAATTGCTTGGTTGATCTTTTTGAATTTTTCTTTTTAATACATAGTTTTATAATGATAACAGAAAAAAAAGTTTAACGATTGACATATCAGAAGGACGATTTGAGAAACTAAAGTACTATATTATTACTATATGTAAAAAAAGAAACTAATTACAGTCTTCACTTGCGAACCTACGCACTTGTTAGGTTACGCAATTTGTTTAGTTACTGATTTTTTAATTTTCAAAGTGTAATTAGAAAACTTTGAAATTTTATTTTAAACTTACTGTTTTAACAGGGTTACAAGTATTTCGGCAACAATAGTGAAATGAAAATTTCAACAAAATTTAAAATATTTTTTTTAGATATAGATGAGGTAGATATTTAATAAAATTCAGAATTTTGATTTTTTAGTTTGTGCGTTCCATAAGGAACCTTTTTAAATCTACAGATTCACTCTTTATATCTAAGTGTCTTAGCCCCCCTTTATACATTTAAATCAAACAAGGTACAATGTTTAATTCGTCGCAATATTTTTGGTATAAAGTTTCATTTCAATTCAATAAATCTCTTATTTTTAGCTATTTTTTCCTTGCTAACCTTGTTTAAACTTGTTTTACATGGTATTAGAATGAAATATTTTTCTAATACCGTGAAAAACAAGTTTAATCTTAAGTTTGTAAGGAGTAAAGTTAAAGGAATTGTATACATATAAAATAAATTAAAATACCTTATACGTATATGTAAAACTTGAATGAAAACTATATTTTTAAACTAAAAACGTTGAAAAATCCCAAAACCGTATTTAATCAAATGCATTTTTAGAAAACATTTTTTATAGCAGGTACATGTATTACCTCTCGTTTAGTTACGCCCTTTCTGTGGACACAATGTGCGTAGATTCTCGAGAGGTGACTGTATTTACTTTTACTTTTTGTTAAAATTCAGAAATAACTTAAATATTTTTTATGATAGTAAGTAACTCATATATACATATTTAACTTTAAATCTATTTATATGATTAAACTTTCAGGTTAGACGTAAAAATTAGTTGTACTAATATCAAAAAAAATCTGAATTTCAGGTTAATCGTTTGCTAATAGAGATCCTGGAGAAGCAAGTTGACTAGAATGGGAACGGGTCAAAGTTGCACGAAGACGAAACTGCACGACGTTACTAAATTGCGCGAGGGAGCTAAACTGCACGAGAACAAAATTGCACGACGATACTTTTGCGCGAAGACTAATTTGCACGTGTGCACAAAATTGCATAAGAGTACAAAATTGCACGAAGACAATTTTGTACCAAGGGTCAATTTTGCACGATTTACATTTTTGCACGAAAGTAAAAATAAAACAGAAAAAGAAAAAAACTAAAAGATAATTGTAAATAAAAAGTTACTTACCGAGGGTTAGGGGTAACAGTAATAGTAAAAATATAATTAAAAAAATAATCAATAAAGATTATTATTAAAAGAAATAAAAATTCATTAAAAAGAAAAGAAAAAAAGCTACCAACCGAGGATAGGGGTAACAGTGATAGTAAAAAAATTCAAAAATCAAAATTTAAAGAAATACCAAAAAAATTCAACTCGTGCAAAAATGTCTCCGTGCAAAACTGTCTGCTAGTGCAAAAGTGTCTTCGTGCAAAAGTGACCCTTTGTGCAAAAGTATCTTAGTGCAATTTGTCCCCTCGTGCAAAAGTGTCTTCGTGCAAAAGTATCTTCGTTCAATTTTGTGCACTTATGCAATTTTGTCCCCTCGTGCAATTTATTACGCTCGTGCAAATTTGACAGCTTCCTCGGTAAAGTATACAACGATAAAAAAATTTCACAGTTTAAGTTTATAAAGAAAGAGTACTATGAAATATTTCTTTTATCATTTTAAAAGTATATATACTGTTTTGTATACTAATAACTAATAATTGAAAAAGTTATTACATATTCAACAGTTAATTAGACTTTCTAAAGATGAAAAGTAAAATCTTTGTTATCAACTTATCTTTATTTTTAAGTTGAATAACTTTTAAAACTGACTTGATATAAGCTTCTGTTGAGCTGGGATCCTTTATTTGATCACCAGTTAGATAGGTGTTGTGAGAAGAGGCTATATAATAATGAGAAAGAGGTTGCTTCATATTCTGATATACCTTAAATTAAGAAAATCGTTATAACTACTCAAAATATAAATTTAATCATTTGTTAACAAAAGATCCTAGCGAAACAAGTTCACTGGAATGTATAATAATAACAAATTATACAGTATCCTTCTTTTATTACAATGAGATATGTTTCTGTGTGTTAAACGAGTCAACACACTTCAACTGAGCTCCGTAAAAAAATAAATACTGTAAGGAAAGAATAGAAGCTAAAGTAGGCATATACATGTATCCATTAAAAATAAGAATAATTGCTATAGATTTTTATATGTTAATAATAGATAAAATACTTAATGTTAGTTCCGACTGTTAAAAAACTATATAATATTTGTAATTATCAAATCTAACTCTTCAAGAATATAAGTTTAATCGTTTGTTAACAAAATATCCTAGTAAAGTATATCTGAAATATAAATAATTTGCAACACAAATTAAACAGTTGAAATTACCTCATTTATATTGTGACGTAATTATTAGTTGCAATGAATGTATTTTTTTCATTATTTAACAACAGTAAATTTTTTAATCAGTTATCTTTCCCATTAACGTGAGTTCTTTGTTTATATTATGATTTGTTGTGTAATTTAGCTTACTATACTTATTTTAGACTTAATAATCACAAATATCATATAGTTTTATAACAGTCGGATTTATTATTAAGTATTTTACCTATTATTAACTAATATCTGTAGAAAATATTTTATTTTAATGAAAACATGTATACCACCATTTTATTCTATGCTTCTATTCTCTCATTAAAGTAATTATTTTTTTTTACAGAACCCAGTTGAAGTGTGTTGATTTATTGACACACAGAAACATATGTTGGTACAATAAAGGAAGATTACTGTATAATTTGTTTTAATTATTAAATCTAAATCAAAAAATTTAAAGTAAAAATAAAAGATAAGATAACAAATCATAATATAAACTACTTATATGAAAATGGAGGAAGTACTAATTCCATACATTTACTAGTAACTAATCATTGAAAAAAAATGTATCTAATAATTACGTCACAATATATATTAACATTAGGACTAGCTAGTTAATTTATACTACAAAATTAGATAATTTATTTCTTATTTTTAGAATTTAGAAAAAGTAATATGTAATCTAATAAGAATAAAAATTAAAACAACAAACATTAAATATTGAATTAATAAATTAAACAATAGTAAAGACAATAAAAGTAATTGAAACTTGGTATAATGTATATTTTATTTATTGAATGTTTATAATGGTTAAATCTAAATCATATTAAGATTAAAGTTACATATAATTAGAAAGCAGATTGAATTTAATTTTTTTTTAATAAATTTTAAACAAAGCACAAAAATCAAACTTGTTATTAAGCTTTCTAAGTCCTGACCGATAATTAAGTTATAGCGCCATACATAAAACCACAATGAAAATCGTTATATAAATTGAATTAAAAACTCAATTAATTAAAGGAAATGTATCAATTAAACACATGTTAACACACAGAAACATGTGTTAGTGTATTAAAGAAAGACTGCTGTGTAAATTTGTTTTTATTATAAATATAACAATAAATAAATAATGTTCATTTTTACTGCATTTTAACCTTTTTCTTCGGTCTTATAAAACACTAATTCTCTTTTTCAAGCAGTATTATGCTAAAAAAGCGACATTTATTGGTTATCAGCTAGCTTTTCTCTGTATATGGTCAAAATTCAAGGCTGCGCTTACAAACGTCTTTGAAATGTAATCTTAGTTAACCAACTCTAAGTTGAAAACAGAGTCTTTATTGGCTCAGGGTGGTTTTCATGATAAAGAGACCAACGTATTTAACATTTCTCTCTTGTTAACCTTTCGTTGCCTTCTAAGTTTTTAATAGAGGCTGTTAGTTTTATTATCCGTAAGTAAATTTTTTGACTTAGGTTTTAGTTTATAAAGATCTTAAGCATTAGAAAGTGCTTTACCACCAGCTGCGAAGTAGCAGTGATGTTTTTAAGTTTTGCTTTGCTTACTGAAGTGCGCTAGTATACGGGAATCCGTAAAACTTCTATGTAGGTGAAACTCTATAGACGATGAGCATAAAGAAAACTTTAACAAAATATAGAAGAAAATCAAAAAAGTGTAAAACTTTCACCTAACTTTTGATCGTAAATGAATAGAAACACTACCATCTCGCTGGGAAAATGTCCTTGTGTAATGTCAAAAATACCAGATCATTTAAAAGATTTGGAAGTCAGACAATTTTCAACAAAATTAAAAAAAATACTTTCTTTCTTGAATTGAACGCCTTATTAGTATTGATGAAAACATTATACCATAAGATTTTATTTAGTAATACTATAAAAAATCTAATAATTTTGAGTTTATACTTTTTTAGTTTTCACCTTTTTAGATAAACATATTTTCAAACATAAAATAAATTACCAAACTGTTGTATTTTAAGCTAGCAAGAAAAACTAAATTTAATATTGTCCAACTTTTATCTTTAATAATATATGTTTCGCATTTAAAACAGAATTTAAAATTTAAATGATCCCTTTTTTTGCATTTTGTTAATCTATTTCTTAAACAATTTATAGTTTGTAAACAATGCTTTTAAAGCTATAGTAAGCTACTCTATTCTGTTTGAAGTGATTGTAAAATAAACTTGTGCTTAAAATTCTTGTTTATACAATAAAATTTGTTTTTGAGTTTTTAAGGCGGTCAAAGAAAGTATCGGCAATAGCCTAAGTCTAGAGTTACACATGCCGTGAGACAAGCTCTAGCTAACATTAAGGTTTGATCATACCAATTTGATCATCAGACTACAAGCCTTTGGTAGAATTTTGGTTGAAAAAATTTGATAGACTTATTGCCACATTGGTAAATATTGTTTAATTAAATTTATATATTAACATTTGCAAATTTTTACACACAAAATTTAAAGACATTAATTCTAAAATAAGTTTAAATTCTAAGAAATTAACAATTTCAACGCTTAAAATGTTTAAAAAGCATATTTTTACAAAGTTTTATAACTAAAATATTTAGCTTTCATTATTGGTATTTTTTATTTTATCCTTAAAGTGTTTTAAGTCGATAATAGGACCAATAAAAAAAAATTTAAGTTTTTGTCTGTTTTTATAGTTTAATTAAAAATCGTTATAGTTTATTTTTATATAACATGTTAAGAAGGTATAATTGCTGAATGAGTTTATATTTTCTCAAAATAAAAAACTTTTGACCCTGTAAAATTACCTAAATCATATATCAAAACTAAAAACGTACACATTTATTTATAGTTTAATATACGAAAAAATATTAACTTATATCAAAGTTAGAAAAAAAACGAATAAATTGATTAACTAAATCAGTGGTCAGCACGCTACTTCGAATCCGTGAACCCTAAATCACAAAGTTAAAATTCTGTGCACCCCAATTTGCATGCTTTAGCGCCGCTAGTGTTTAAGAATATGTAAACACTTTTAATGATTTTTTTTTACTAACAATTCGGTAACACCCAATTAATTTTTACACGCTTTATTTAAATTTACTAGTTTACCCTACCTATTTCTAGGCTAAGGATAAAAGAATTTTTACATAATGTAACAGAATAGAACTTGGAGAGTACAAAAATGGTCGTTTTATTTACAAAAAATAGTCAATTAGATATCAAGGTTGAATATGTCTTAAATGTAGAAATATTAAAAAAAAAACTTTAATTTAGTTTCTGCGCCATAAAAAAGTTCATGTACCCCAAAATAAGTTTCATGCACCCCAAAAGTCTCGTGCACCCTAAAAGAAATTTCATGTACACTAGTGTGCACCAGTGTACACCGTGCCGACCACTGAACTAAATAATTGGTGAAAAATAAAATGCATTTTGTTAAATGACTTCAATTAAAAAAAAAAATATGTCTCACTTTTTCTATTGGCTCTAGCACCGTGTCAACAACCCTACTAAAAATAATACAAGTAATATAAGTTAAACAATTTAGCTATAAAGTGCTGAACAAAATATGCTTTAAGAACATATAAAGTATAGAATAAAGTATAAAATAAATTATATCTTAAATTTATTAAGCTAATAAAAGATTCTCGAACTTTACCTTATTTTAGAATGATTGTCGTTAAAGTTTGTTAAATTACAAGTTTAACTTGACTTGACTTTAGTTTTAAATGAAACCTATTTTCATATAAATAAAAAACACAAAGCAAAAATATTTTAGAAAGCTACTTCTTTAAGTTTGACAATTTCTCTCTATTGATATATTTTTTTAGTTTCAAAAGTTCAAATGATGTAATCTTAGACTACATTAAACCTTTTTTTTAGTAGTAAAAAATATTAGTTTTATACAAAACTTCAATTCCCCATTTCCAGTTTAACACGACTTAGTTAGGGAAACAGGTAAAAATTGCACAAATACAAAATTGCACAAGGGGACTAATTTGCACGAAGACAATTTTGCACCAAGGGTCAATTTTGCACGAGTTACAATTTTGCCCGAAGGGTCATTTTTGCACGAGAGTACAAAAAAAACAGAAAAAAAAACCTAAAAGACAAATTAATAAAAAACAAAAATAAAAAATAAATACTGACCGAGTTTAAGGGTTAGGGGTAATTGTGATAGTGAAAATAAAAAATTACTATTGAATTATTATTATTAAAAAAAATAAGAAAAAATGATAAACAAAAATAAACTGATTAAAAAGAAAAAAAGCTACCGACCGACGGTAAGGGTAGGGGTAACAGTGATAGTAAAATAAAATACATAAAAATACTAAACTAATAAAAACAAAAAAACTTAAATCAATAGAAAATTTTTTAGTAAAATAATTAAATCAACCCGTGCAAAAGTGTCTTTGCAAAAGTTACCCTTCGTGCAATTTAGTCCCCTCGTGCAAATTTTACACCTACCCCTTAGTTAGAACCACTGTGGTAATATTATGAGTTTTACTTTTTTTCTACAAACTTTAATTTATATATTTTGTATTAATATTTTCGTAAATACGTATAAATTATCCAGCATAAAAGGATTAAATAAATAATTGCAGAACTAGTGACGTTTTGTTTGTGAACAAACTCAAGTTAACTAGTTTATACAATTTTAGGTCTGTTTTTAAGTTTTAAAGTATAAACTTTATTCATTGAAGTATATAAACTTTTAAGTAAAATAACTAACTAATTTTAAGTACTTATTTTTATACCTTATCGTGTTTCCAGTTAAAGATGTCACAATATTGTGAAGACAAAAAAAGAGAAAAACCCCAAATTGTAAATGCTTTATTAGATCTTGCAATATCATCTAGTTCGAATTCCTCAATAAAATGAAGACAATCACCCTCTGTTATGTCATAATCACGTTGTGTTTTCTGTTTGTAAAATTAAATAACATATACTTTATGTCTAATAAACACTAAAAATTTGTTACCGAAAAAGTGAAAATTTTAAACCATACTTTTTTTTTAATCATCAATAAACAACACTATTTAATTTTTTTATCTAAACACAGTTATAATAAAAACTTAATAAACCAAAAAATAATTTCAAACAAGATTTTTTTTAATATAATTTTATCATTATTTGAAGTTTTAATAACTTATAGGTCATTTTTAAATGTTTAAAAACTCAAGTACAAAGGTCTATGGAAACATCAAAATAAAAAATAAAGTAGTCCATTTATTTTCTAGTCTTTAACTATTATGAGCTATAAAAACTATAACCTGGTAGAAATACTTGTTTACTGAAGTTAAATGCGTATGGTATTTTTTATTTAACATTAACGTATAATGTTTTTAAAACTGTCTTAAAAAATCAATTTTGTTTTTAAACGTAACGAAATACTTCTTTTATTAAATGTAAAATCAATCATTTCACAGGTATTTTTCTTGGAAATCAATGCAGTAGCATATACGAGCTTTAAATTTAAAAATGTATCTTAAAATTAATTTTTGTAAATTTCTAAAAAACAGTTGTCGTTTTAAATAAAATACTCTTTTTTATTTTACAAAAATATCTACAAATTTATATGTAGTCGTCATATTGCCTAAAGTACTTTCAAAATTTCTTCTTCAGTAGGCAATTAAATTAGAACTGAAATAATTCAAAATTTTCTTTTATATACAAAGTTTAAAAAAAGTATATTATGACGTAATTATAAATCAAGTTTTTAAGTAACTGTAAAAAAGTAAAACTTTTTTTTTAAATGCCTGGCTTTGAAATTTGAAAAGTTTTTCAAATAGTAAATCTTATTAGTATCTCTAGTTTAAACTCGCAAAAACTAAATGAAAAAAAAAAGTAAAAAAATATATGAAATAAAATCAAATCAAAGACAAAAGACTAATTGAAATTAAATTGTTAAACTTTGATGTGTTTGATTTAATGTTTTATAATACTTTAAAATGTAAAAAAAAAAAAATAATAGTAATAAAAATAGTAATCGAGATTATTGTTGGTTAAAGTAAAAAAATCAAAAATAAATAGAGTAAATAATCATAATAAATAAGTCGATAAAAGTAGTAGTGCGTATTACCTTAACTTCTTAAGATATTTAGAAATGTATAATCAAAAATTTTATAAACATTGAAACATGTTAAATAATAGTATTCTAGTCAATTATCTGTAAAGTGGTAATATAGTTTTGTTTATATTTATTGTTGCTTCGAGTTTATTGATCCATTTACTTTGCAAAAAATCTAAGTCTGAATAATTTAATTATAAATTTGTAAATTTTTTGTAAAATAAAAAAGATTTTTTAATTTAAAACGATTTTGATAAAAACAAAAAGATCACGAAGAACAACACACAACCAAGGGAAGATTTGAGATACTTAAAACTATAATATTCTTACTGCAAAAATAGTTGAACAGTGTTATTAAATTGTATAATATAATATAACATTATAAATAGAATTAAAACTGCTTTTTTAAAGAAAAATAAATTTTTAAGGTAACAAAAATAAAAATTATTTTTTATGTTTTATTATAACATACTTATAAACATTTAAAAGGATAGAATAAAGACCATATTAATACTAAACAGTAAATTTTATAAAAAAAATTTGAAGATATTTTAAAATATGGGGATAATGGTTATTTTTAGATTTTTTTAAGATTCAATAAACGCAATAAGAGTAGTTCACTGTAAAATATCATGATAGTAAAAATAATTATTCATAAAAGTACATAAATAGAATCATTCTTAGTCTTTTTATTTACCAGTTTTGTTAAATATTCGATCTAAAAATTAAAAGAAATTAGTATTTATAAAATTAATTAACTTTAAAGATTTAAAAACAAGTATGAATTTTTTTTTAATGTTTGATTAGCAAAGAAATATTTAAAAAAGCAACTACGTTAAAGATAAAAAAATATATATAATTTTTGGTTTTCAGCTTTTATACAGAGTTCAACCTCATAAAGTTTGTATACCTTTTCAATCAATAAAAAAGGTTATTATTAGAATGTAAATAGATTTGTTATCACTCTATAAGTTATAAAATGGTAAAAGCAAACTAATTATTTTTAGGGAGATGAGATACCATACACAGCATAATGTACTCAAATATTACTTTTTATACAACACAGAATAGAATCGATATTAATTTCACAAAGGCAAAAGTTAAATACTGAAATAATATCAAATAATGAGGCAAATTATTAACAATTTATTAATAGATTTGTACGTCATCGTACTTTAAACATTATTTTTTTAGATTGGATACTCACCAAATTATTTCAAAATAATTTTATCACTTAATAGAAAAATATATTTTTAGTTTGAAAACGTTTACAAAAATAAAATAAGGATAAAATGAGTAGCTCCAAGTTTTATATTTTATGTTGCAAATGGTATACTTAATTTGTTTTAAATATTTTTACGCTTTTCGTTACTGAACGCTATTACTTGAAATTTAACCTGCATAAATTTGAATAATTCTCTCCAGCTGATATACTTGTGATCAGGAGAAACTTTTTCAAAAAGTCTTTTCACAAAATCTGAGTCATGAACAGACTTATAAGTTGACGAAAATTTGCAAAACGAAATATTAGAAGTTCCGCACTGTTTCTAAAATTTCTAATTACTATTATTAATTAGAAATAGATTTATGCAAATTTTATATTTTATTCGCGACCGGTTTCGGTGGCAAGAGATTGCGACCTTTTCAAGCAAAAACAAAATATGAAACTATATATAAAATATATATATAATGACTATTATTAGAAATATTTTTGATTAACACAAAAGTAAGTTTATTTATAGTCTTTTGAATTTATATCATATAATATTATAATTGTCTCTAAAGTTTTAAAACAAACTACCTTGATGTTATTTAAGATAACGATTTTTTTTTAATTTTAAATAGATATAAAGGTGAAAATTCAAAGCTTTCAAGTATAGGTTTTTATTTCTTTTTTTTTTTATAGGATACTGTTTATGTTGACAAACGAATTATCGTACATTAGAAAATATCTTTTTTTTAAACAAATTACTCTTTTGTTTTAATTTTTTCCATTATATTCGATATTGTTATACTTAAAACTGCATACAGCTTTAGTTTAGTATATAAGGTTTTAAATAGATTCAATTAAGTTGTATTTTGTCACAGTTCAATAATTACTTCTGCTAAAATAGTTTATTGGATTAAACCAAACTCTTTACTGATTGACAAAATAAAAAAGCTAAGAAAAGTTTGAATTTCATGCGTTTTAAATTTTAATTTTGTTAGTATCTATTACAATAATTTATATAAACTTTAAAAATGTATTGTTTTTATTATTATTTTGGTGCTAAAAGTTTTGATAGACAAAGTTTAGTACTGCACGAAAAAGAAAAATTTAAATTTCATGCCGTTCAGCATATTTATAAAATCAAAAACTACTATTAACCATAATAAATGTTTAGCTATTTTTCAAAGCTATTGTTTATTTATGCCGCTGACCGCCTGTTACATTTAAAAAGGTGTATACTTTATCGATTTGTTTTATTGAAATTTTATGAACCTTAAAATCGTTTCGAAATTATTTAAAGCTTTTTAAATGTCGTGAGCAAAATCAGTTTCTAATAGCATTTTCTATTTTAAGAAAGTTTTTTATGAAATACATTTGTATATTAATATCACAAACTATAAATAAAATCACTAAGTTTTAGTAACATTATAAAATTCTTATATATTTAAAAAACTATTAATCAAATAAGTGGAAATGTTAGTAGTTATAGTAATTTTTTTGACATTTACTAGGTATAAATATTAGTTAATTCAATAAAGTTACATATTTTTAATAAAAGAATATTTAAAACCTAGAAGTAACTCTATTACTTGATTTTAATACTTTCAAGTTTTAACTTTGAAATAAACAAAAATTATCAACTTATGAAAAAATTCATAGAATTTTTACCATACTGTATAAGTTCTTACTATAAATTTGTAGATTGCTTCCTCAGTAATAAGTCCTTTATAATGCAGTGCTTCTAGTTGTCGCAACAGCCTAGTGGATTTACGACTTTCCTTGTACGTTGAAAATGCGTTGAAAACCTCCCATATTGACGTAATTTCAGAGTTAAAAGAAGAACAATAGAATTAAAAGCTAAGTTAGTAGAAAAAACATTTATCTACAATATTACAGAATGATAATATTTTAAACACACTTTATGGAAAGGTCAGTCTGAGCTAAAAAAAAATCTTTAAAAAAGTTAAGTCAGCAAATTTTTTTTAAGTTTTTTTTTTTGTTTATACCCTTATCCGTTACCAACTTTACCTTAACATATTTGAAATTATTTAAAAAGTAAAGTTTTGATAATCAAAACTAAAAAACTATGAAAAAAGCTTTTGTTTTGGCTCGGCAATTTTTTCAGCTTAGACTGACTTTTAAGTATAGTAGCCCAAATTTTATTAACGAATGACAAAGGTGGAGAAAACTAGTTCAAATTTTAGGTTTATTGAAGAATTTATTGTAATGTATCATTTTATTTTTTTTTTAAACTTATTTAAAATCTAAGCTATTCTCCTACATTATTAAATACTATTTTCTTTTAAAAAATTGTTAACAAAAAAAATTGTTTGCTTAAGTATTTGACTAGATTTTGAACAGTAATAAAAAAATAAAACACAAAAGTGTTAAAATTAATCAAATAGTGTGAAACAGCTATTTATTTCTAAAAACTCAACTAAAAACTATCAAAGTTCGATGGATTAAAGATTGCTCGTTTTTTCTAATTGAAAACTATATATTTTTAAGTGCCTATTAGGTTGTAATTTTAATAATTTATAGTCAAGCTTTATTTTTACTCAAATTTCTTAACCTATACCTACCCATAGTGTTTTTTAGTTCAAATCTAGTCAAGGTTATCGGTCAAGTTTTAAAATAAGTGGAATAAAACCAGTCAAACTTTCAACAAATTAATCAAATATAAAGTTATTTTTAATAATGAATTTAAAAAATATTTTTTCAATATTTGAAATTTCAATTTTCATTTAGATTTCAATTTGGATGAAAATTCACAGCCTTACAGACATACAAATAAAAAAAAACTTTAATGTACAAACTTCTGATATATGAGATAGAAATCAAGGCTCCATTTCAATTGTTTTATTTGTTAGAACAAAAATGAGTTAGTCACTGATGTTTTTGTATTATACAACATTTTTTAAAAGACTGTGAAAATATGCAGACTTGATTTATAACGACTTAAGTTACACTATAAGTGAAGCATGAGGTTTTATTGTTTTGATTGATAGTATCTATCAAATTATAGTTACCTGCTTTAAATCAAAGCAATTTTACGTATACATGTGTTATCTATATATACATATTACATATATTAACTGGTGTCTGATGTTAATTGTTTTTAAAAATAATAAAAAGTGTAATAAATTTTTTGTACTAAATACTATAAAGTTTTTTTTTGTTCTTTTAGACTAAAACTTTATCAAATTAACCTAATTTGTAATACAAAAAAACAAGAAAAATTCACAACATTCAATATTTTTGTAGATCAAAAACTCTCAATTATAACTTAGCATATACAATAAGTTTTAAAAAAAGATAAATATGCTGTTTTTTGAATTTAATTTAAAAAATAACATTAAAAAATCTTAGGCTAAGAAAAAAATCTGTACTTAGTACGAAGATTTTAAAAAAATGAAATTCATAAGTCCCTAATTCGGTTGCATCTAAATTCAAATTCTGAAAATTCAAATTTAGACATTTAAATTCTTGGAAAAAAATTTATTAGACCATATTTCATCTATCATATTTCAAAAAAGGTATACTGACATTTCCCACCCGCGATTGTTTCCCAGCCGATCAAATCCAACCTGCGCACAATTCCCACTCAAATTCTTTTGAAGTTTTCTTTATTTATTCCTTTATTTTTAATTTTTTTTTTTGTTTTTTTGTTGTTGTACTATCACTGTTACCCTTAAGCCCCCTACCCTACATTGGTAACCGGTTCTTGGATTTGAGCGGGTGGGATTTTATCGCGGGTGGGAAATGATTGCAGGTTGTAAATGAGCAGTCCCTCTCAAAAAGTAATACATATTCAAAAGAAATTTAAAAAAGCGGTTGTGGATCTAATTAATAAAATTATGATAGCAAAAAATAAACAGAAAACAAAAAGTTTTAAAAATGTTTTTGAAAGTTAGTAAAAGTTACTATACTTTTAAACTAAATTTAGCCATATCTCAAAAAATATCTAAAAATTTTCAAGAAAAAAAATGGCTTGTATGTATTAATTAGACTTACATACGAACTTAATATTTTTTCATTTATATAAAAAAAAAAGTTAATATGTAGGTATAGTTAATAAAAAAGCTTTATCACATGTTTTTGAGGTAATGCTAAGGAAAGTTAAAAAATTTCGTATTTATAAGTATTTTCAAAGTTTTCTTGTAATAGATGTTTTTTTACTTAAAAAAAAAATGTTTTTGTATGTATTGGTTAGACTAGGGGTGGGCAACCTACGAATGACCTAAGAAAAATTATTTTTCTGCGAATGGACAATACTTAATTGACAGTCATGAGTGTGCGAGTAATTACAAAGGGGAGAACTTTTCAGTTTTCATGATAGCTGAGAAGTCTTTTCAGCTACATATTCTAGAAGCCTTGTGTATCAAATTACTAAAACCCATTTTATGTAAGCTGAAAAACTTCGTTTGTCAAACTAGACTTTTTAACTATTTACATGAAGTAGTTATATAGTATCTTTTTCTTAAATACTTGAAAGTTTAATTTGATTATTGTAAGTTTTTATCGCTGATTCGTTTAAGCATAATTCTAAATCTTGTATACTTTGACCTATTAAGATTAAAATTAAAGTTGTCGACTTATGATTAAGGAGAATAATATAACTTCTAATTTTTTTTTTAATTGTTTAAACAAATGAAACATTGTTTTTGTAAAACAAAAAAAAGCTAAAGTGGTCTTAAATCTAATATTTTTATTAGTAAACAGTAATGTTTCTTTATCACTAACATTTAGTTAATTTTTAAATTCCTAACTCTAATTTTACACTTAATTAATATGTCATTTATACTTTATGAACACTTATCCTTTCGACTACATTAAACTTTTATTTCAGTTTAGCTTACTAAGATACTGTTTATTATGAGTCTTAGTCAAAAGCACTTCACAACAAATAAGTTTTAAATAATGAGTTTTGTTGTATATTTTGAGTAAATGTGCACCGAAAATAATTTGTTCAAACAATCTGTGAATTTAAACTTTAAATTATTTAAAAAATATAAAAGAATACATTTCATTTTCCTTAAATTTATTTTAGTACTTTCGTATTACGGCTCATCAGAAATTGCTTCTTACTAAACTGGAATGAATACAAATTGAAATGAAATCATACTGAAGTTTAAAGTTTTTAAATATAAAATGACGTAATAATCAAGTGTTAAAAATTAACTAAGTGCTTATGCTATATACATTTGGTACACTAATAAAACTCGTTAGAATTAAATCAATCTAAAATAAACAAGCGATAAAAATTAAAATTAAGACTATACTTTAAAATAAAACTTAACAAGAAACTAATTACTTTAAAATTACTTAAGATAAGGACTTAAAATGTCTAGTTTGGTATACGAGCTTTTTCTGCTTACATAAACTGGGCCTTAAAGATTGAATACATAAAGCTTCAAGAATATGCAGTTGAAAAGAGTTCTCCGCTCTCACTAAGACTGAAAAACTGTCTTTTTTATAATTTTTAGCACACTCAGGATTGTCCAACAAGTGTTGCCTAATCGCCAAGAAGTTATTTTTTATTATATTATAAACCAATTGATGTATTTGTTCTTTAAGTTGAAATGAATATGTATTAAGGTTTTTATCAAAGTTCAGAAATATTTTAACATAGTACAAAATTAGCATTACATTTTTTCAAACATTACTCAGGGAATTATTTATTTATTAAAAAAACATAGGCTTTAAGATAGGAGATGAAAGTATAGTACAAGTTGAGGGTTAAATTTTTTAGAAATAGTTTTTGTGGGATGAATTTGTAGCTAATAAATCTTCACGAGGCAATTACTTTGAAAAACTATGGTGAAAAATAAATCAAAATACTTTTGAAAGCAAGGTAAAAATGAGATAATTATTGACAAGAACTTCTTTTTACTCTTTATTATAATAGACCATATTTACAAACGGTAAAAAAACACTAAGGTTAGCTTTGAAACTGATGTCAAGCTAAAACATAGATCAGAAGTTATATATTTTTCGGGCCGGATCTAGCCCGCAAGCCTTAGTTTTCAGACCACTTTTTTTACCTTACAGATTTTAATGTGCATAATTTGTAGCTTGAATAAAAAAAATATCAATTATATGAATTTATAGTTTTCAACAATTTTAAAATTAAAGAAAGTTCTGTTTATATTTAGAAAAAAGCAGTACAAGTAAAGATAACTTTTTAGTGTAGCTTTATTCCGAATAATACTTAAACAATTTTTTTTTACAAATTAATAAAAACTAATAAAACTATTTTGAAAATATATTTCCTATAATAGAGGTTGGACTAATTTTAAAATTAAACCTAGTTACTTTTACTACAAAAGGATATAATTCAAAAAGAACTCTCGGAACTAGTGACTTCAATCGCATCTTTACATGGTTAAGACCGAGCGTCCATTGCTTAGCTATTTGCTCACAAGGAGTTATAAACGAAAGTGAATTCATGTGAGTAAGCGATCGTTCTACAACAAATCCAAAAAATTCATTTGAATTTCCAAAACTACCTCGAATGTTTTCTTTCACTCCATACCTTATATTTCTTATTTCACGAAGATCTACTGCAGTTTAAAGTTATTAATTGTTATTGTTTGTTTAACATAACTTGTAAAAACTTTAAGTACCTGTAAAAGACAAGCTTATTTGTAAAAGTTGATTACATAACAAATTTTAAATTAACATAAGCATCCTAATGCAAATATAATATACTGCTTAGATTATGAATCATAGCTCTTTAGTCGGCGGGCCAGATTCAGTTACAAAAAGTCTTTGGTGGGCCGCACTTGAACTGCAAAGATTTTTTTCCCGTGTTATTTTGAAATTTATACTAATAATTAATAAAACTATCTAAAACCAATATTGTTATAAAATTAACATTTAATAGTAAAGTGTTTACCACTTATCCGGAAATGTTGGGCAAGTTGTTTCTGTATTCATGTCCAGATAAGCATTTTTCCGGATATGTACAAAAAAAAAATCTTTTTTTTTATAAAACAATATAACTGCAGTATATAGTGCAATACCTAATAAATAATAAAAGCTCAGCTTCTCTTTTTTGCTTTAAACTTTTCTTCATTTTTCGAAAAGTTGTAAAAAGTCGACCTGCCTATGCTAAACTGCTCAACTATAAAATACTTTGGCACGTTGCTTTTTTCCAATTTATAAGCTTCTAGTTTATTTTCAATGGTTCGTACAACTCGTTTTCTTTTTTTGATGTCTTGTCAATTTCTAAAACCTGGTAGGTTGAGTGTGTCAAACTTATATAAATTAAAAAAAAATTGTCATGCACCTCATCTTAAACAAAAACTCATCTTTGAATTAACATTTTTTATAATATAATCCAACATAAAAGATCTATTATACATTAGTTTTCTAAAAAATTTGGAATTTAAATAACTACCGAAGATACTTTACTAGTTTAAATAAAAAACTTTAAGTCATTTTTCAAATAACATTGTTTTGAACAAAGTTTGAATGTAAGCTTTAGAAGTATTATTACGTCATAATAATGAACTAAGTTGAAGAATTTAAAAAATCACTTAAAAATTTTAACAACATATAAGCTTAAATATTTATATCATAGAAAAATATTTGTATTTAGTATTTAAAATTTTATGAATTTTTTTCTCGACTGAAACTGACCGGATAAGTGAATAAACACTGTACTACTGTACATAAAAAATGAGATTGAAGACACACTTAAAATTTTAAAAAATCGATATCATTTGTTTTGCACAGGGTTTTTTAAACATAAAAAAATACTTCTTAGATCAAAGAATTTGGCTTGGCTGGTTGCAGGTTGTTTACTCCTAGATCTGAGGACAATGATATTCTATATTTTCTACGGGTAAGTTTTCTTTTTATAATTAACCAAGTATAAATATCAAATGATGAATACTCTTCATTCAGTTAATTCAAAAGAACCAACTAAGGGAAGTTTTTTGACATTCAAAAATGTTCTCCCCTTAATCAAAAATACCATGTGTCGCCACTGGTACTGACAAATTAAAACTGCTATCTGTTATTATTTTTTAAATTTTTGAGAAACTGTTTTATCCTCTTTTGCTTCAATATTTATATTTTCTACACATTTGTTTTTACTATATGAAAAGTGTACTTCTAGTTTTTTCTATGTTAGAAATCAGTTGATTTAACGTCCAGCTAATTTGAGACTTTTAAAAGTTAATATCTGTTTTTTCTTCCATATATATATATATCGTTTATTGAACGATAAAAAAAAACGCTCAAAAAGTTTGGTCTAAAGACCTGGTGTACAAAGGAACCTTTCGGTTATCGAGTCGTACACCACATGTTTATAAAGTTTCTTACAAGCAATTAAAAATAGTTTTTTTATTATTTAAATATTTAAATCTTTATTAATAAAACAATCAATTAAACAAAATGAAAGAAAACTAAACGAAAATTAGCTGAATTTTGTGCTTAAGAATGTACTATAAATATTGTATAGTAACATACGAACTAAAAAAATATATAACTTTAAATTAACTTAAATCAGGAGATAATTAATACTAATAGCAATTGTGTGAATACTCGAATTATAGGTTACAACCTCTTTATAGAAAGTAAAAATGTAATACGCTGAAATATTTTGAAGACAAATTTTATCAGTATTCTGTGCTAAAAAGGTAATTTTATTTATTAATTTTACTTGAACAGTAGAAATAATTTTACATTTGAATAGATAAATAAACTATTGTAAAAATTTTAAAGAAGTGAATTCTACAATAACTGAACTTTACTTTTTTTAATGAAAATATTAAGCTAAGTACTGTAAAATTTATATTTTTAATAAAAAAAGAAACAATAAAAATTTTAACAATAATAATATTAACAACAACAAGTTTCCTTCTATTTTAAAATATCTGATTGTATATTTTGAATACTTGTCCAAGTCTAAAATTGTTATAATAGAAAGCAAACAGCATTTGCAAACAAAAAAAGAAAAAAAAAATCTTTGATTTTCTCAAAAAAAGAGACTTTAAACATAAGTTTGCTTGAAACAGTAATATTAGCTTACTATTTAAATACTTTATTTTCTACTATAATTATTTAATATAAACTACTATAATTATTGTTTTTACATTTGCATGCTAATAAATATGTTTGTAAGTATTCTTAACTCAATTCAAAATAGTAATTTTTAAGATTAATATAAAGAATAGCTAGACAGAAAATGCTACACCTAGACTAAACCACTGCTATTGTAACCAAACAAATCAACTTTTGAACACAAAATATATAGTCGAAGATAATCTACAAAATTTAGTACTCGTGTGTCCAAAGTGTATTATGCCAATAATTTATTCATGTATTGTACATCAATCATAAACTATTAAAGAATACAACTAAAAAGTACTAGACAAAAATTACTCTGTGCAACCAAAGTTGTAAGTTAGTGCGTCGCTCGCTATGGTTAGGACAATGTAAACTTTTTATTTATTATTCATTACATACACCGGAATACATAGGGTAAGTTTTAACAAGTTTTAACTTCAATTTCTTTTCTTGTGCACCCATAACAAATTTCGTGCACACTGCGAAGACCACTGCTCTAGAATAGTGTATCTGAATTTTTTAAGCAAACAACAAATTCTAATACTTTACATCAATCTATGTTCAACTCAAATAAAAATTATTTATTAAAATGTTATCAGTATGAAAAGAAACATTTAAAACATGTATGTCCTGGACAAGACGTTAAAAGGTATTCGTGGTGTGCGACTCGATAACCAAACGGTTTTTTTTTTTTGCACGGGGTCCTACGACCAAACATTTTGAGCTAAAAAGAACCAATACAAACGGTAAAAAATTACTAGGAGTTTTATAAAAAAAAAAACACTATATGATGGTAACCACCTAGTGATGTTTTATTACCTATGTAGTAAGAAATAATCGTAGCGATGATTTTTATTTTCATGCAAAGCAGAGTTTATGAAAAATACTTATAGAAAACACACTATCATTAAAGAAACCTTAACTTACTTGTTGTTATAATGTTTGTAAAATTTTTAGTTTAGTGTCAGTAAAGATATCGTGTTGGTTAACTTTAAAACAAATTTTTAAAAACTTATATGTATAAGTTTTACATTAAATACATCGTACTTAAGTCTTGTTTTTTTTGAAAGTGTACTAATTTTTTAAAACTTTTTTCATTGTTTAAGAGTAAAACTATACAAGTTACTTTTGCCTAAAATGTTTAATTTAATTACAAATACTACTAATTCAATATAGTTTTTAGCCAAAAAACGTCGTTATTGAGCTAAAGTTTCCATGCAAAAAGTTTTGTTTTCTTGATAATCCGATGAGCAGAGCATTATTTATCTGAATATTTAAGATGTAACGTTCTAAAACCAGATTTCCAAACTTTTAAACCTATTAAGTAACTTATCAAAAGTCATAAAAATACACAGTCAATAAACAATTACAAGTTTTTAAAAAACTACAATCTAAGTTATAAAAGAAATATTATTTTTTGAAGTTAAATTTAGTTTCGATAAAAACAGTTTTTAACAAATAATTAAAAGTTCAAATTAATAAAAAAAATTTGAACAAAAATCACTATTTTGTTTAAGTGTTTTTATTATTATTACTTTAAAACGAGTACTTGTTTTTCAAGTTTTTTAAAATTCATAGTTTAAACTTTTGTGCTTAGTTTATTAGAAATGTTAATTATGAATCAATAATTTAAATAACTTTTTCTGGAATTTATTTGATTATTAAAAAATAACTTGTACTATAAAACAATAAAAGAATTTACCGTGTTTATACTGCCTTTTTCTTAACTTAGGAAAGAGCTCACATGAAACAGCACCATACTCAAAGTAAAGCTGGTTTTCTCCAAGCTTAACAAAAACTGCTTTTGTCCTAGAAACGTTCCATCGTGAATTAATAACTTTTAACAAAACCTCTCCTTCTTGAAGTTTTGATAGAACATGTAAAACTGTTAATGGAAATATACATTTTAGTTTTATAGTAGTACAAAATTCTTTTTATAAGTTTCGTTACAGTAACCTCTCGCATCTTTACGCACTCGTGACGTTACGCACTCTCGTTAAGTTACGCATTGTAAAATTATAAAAAATTCAAAAAATAAAAATTAAATATTTTACAATATTGCACAAGTTAGGTTAAATGCTATTTCACCTCTCTATATCTTTAGAAATTGTAAACTTATGTTCCTTGCCTAATTAATAAACATTTAGTTTTACTAGAAATTATGTTAACAATAAGAGATTAAATTAAAATTCTGAAAGATCTATGACTGCTTTAGATAATGAAAGTATAATGAAATACTGAGATTTTAAAACATAAATAAACAATACAGCACTCTTGCCCTATACATTAATAAAGCAACACAAATTTTAATACAGACACCACAGATTCTTAATTGTAAACAAATGCTAATTTTTTAATTGTATTTGCTAAGTAGAATAGAATATAAATGTTAAGTATCAAATAAGTCATATTTAGATAAAGATAAAAATAAAATCTACTTATTATAAAAATTAGTAAAATTTATATACAAGTATTTTTATTTTAAATAAAATTAAATTCTTTTTTTTATATATGTATAGTTTTATCTTTTGATTTCATATTTATAAATAAAGTAAACAATTTTTTTAAAGTGGGAAAGTCCCGAGTCTGCTTTTAACTAGAAGCAATATCAAAGACAGCCATTATAGTGAGTATATTAGGTACCTCTCGTATCTTTACGATCTCTCATATATTTACGCATTTTTTATGTGGACACAATGTGCGTAAATAAGCGAGAGGTTACTGTATACTACAAACTAATTAAAAAAAAAAACTTATAATACTTGCACAAAATAAAGTAGCTTAATAACTTCAAAGTAAAAGCGTTATTACATACCTTTAAAAAAAAGTTCTAATTATGCATTTAATTTTTTTTGTTAACTTTAAGTTTATAGAAATTAAAGAGTTCTGCTAAATGTTTTAATACTTAAAAAGTGAGTTTTGGTTTAAAATTAATTACAAATATTTAAGTGAAGTCCCCACTAATTATGACAACAGCTTGTTTCAATACTCTACGATTGCAATAAAAAGCTGAATACTTTTTTAATTTTTTTAAAAGTGTTTTGAACATTTAAATTTGCTATGAATACTTAATCTTTAAATTACCTTAAAAAACATTATAAAAACTAATAGGAGAAATTATATATGTATGTATTATAAGTTTACACTGTACAAATATTAGCTTTGTTAAGGCTTGTTTTATTAAATACTTTTTTTATCCAAGTCATTTTTTAATGATACTGAGGTAATTATTTAACAATGTTGAAAAGTTTTCTACACATAAATTCTTAGTCTTCAAAAAATTTAACATTAAATAAAAACAATTTATTAAACATCTTTACTATAAAAGTTACTAAAGTGATTAGATCAAGAAAGAAAGTACTAAAAATTTAAATGCAACAACTCATAATCATCAATCTGGCCACAGTAAAAAATTAAAATAATAATAACAATTTGTTCATGTTAAGACATAAAAACTAATATTACTTTTTTGATCCTTTGTACTTTCTTTAATTGCTTTCTCGACACAAAAAGGAGCTTCAGGTGTAGATATGTTTCTTCCACACAAGTTTCCTACAAAATATGGCTTAGATATTTTCCTTTGTTTAGTTTGATTGTTTTTATCTATTATTAGATTATCATAATAAGTCGCCATCCCTTATAATTTAAAAACAGATTTGCTGTGTTAATGTTTATTATACTTTGTTATAAAAATTATACCTTAAGTAAAAAAAAAAGTAAAAGCGTTTTTCGCAAATTTTTTTCTTAATGTTCTTTTTTTATACTTCTGCTCAAAAAAGTACTTTTCTCTCGTGTGGGTAAAAACGTGCTCTTTTTTATTTACATTAAACAACATCTACCTTCGCTCTATAAAACCTAAATTATTGCATCTATTTGTCCGTTATTTGCCTATGACTTTAAATTTACTGCTTGTTTAATTATGGTTAACGGAAAAGTCCTACTTAGAGAACTTTAGTTTGTTTAAAACTGCTTAATTCATTTTTAATTTTTACTGTTTATATTTTTCAAAACTAGGCACTAATAAATAAAACTGAGAAAAATATATTCTAAATCCGTAAAAATGTTTAATTATTTAGTTTACTGTTATATAATAACTAAACTTTCAATTTTTTTATATTTACTATAACTTTTATATTAACTTTTATTTTTTTTAAATAATAGTTCTTTTTTTTTGGATCTAAACAGTAGACATACAACATTAGTTGTTGTTAAAAAAAAATTCAAGTTTCAGTATTATTCATTGAACGACAAAAAAGCGCTCAAGTTTTGTCTAAGGACTTGGAGTACGAAAAATCGTTTGGGTTATTTCGTCATATCCACGCATACAGTTTAGTGCCTTTGTAACAAATTCGCCCTTTGTTATTAATTTTTTTCCAATTTAGTTTTCGACCATTTTTGTGTGTTGGCGATTAATGTTTTAATTTTTATTCAGTTGTTGTTGATGTAAGCTGTTTTTGCACTAACTTTGCACATATTATTTATAAATTGTTTCTCTCATTTCCGTTATTAATTAATCAAAAATATTATACTATTTTTAACTCTGTAGCTCTTTTATTTAATTCTATAAAAATTAACTTAGCTCTATATATAAAAATAATTCTTTAAGACTGGCCATTAGGGTTACACCTTTGCATCAGTAGTTTTGTACTATAATACCCTATGAGTTTTTGCATTATATGACTAAATTGTTTTTAAATAAACGTTTAGTTTTAATAGAATTGTTTTATATGAGACTTTAGATACACTTTATTTTTAAAAAAGACCTCTATTCAAGTTACTAATTCTTTTTATTTTTTTATTTTTTATTTAAGCTCGTTTTAAAATTTATATCAATTTTGAAACAGCAAGTACTTTTCAGATCTGATTAAAAAATGGAGATAATTAAAAATTTTGATGTTGTCAGTACCGAAAGAAGATATTTTGATATGTAGTTTGTTAAGGATCTGGTTAGAATTGATAGTAAACCTCTAAAAATATAGTTTTTTAAAAACATATAAACGGTTTACAATCATAATACTTATACCTTTCTGAATAAAACATATTAAACATTTATGTCATTTAAGAAACTGAAAAAGCATGTAATGTCAGCTGACCGTCTAGCTTTAACTTCATTAATAAATTTCTACTTAGACCTAGAGCAAAAAAAAAACATTCACTGACTTTTAAACATACTTGCTACCAACAAAATCATCGGCGAAAGTCAGCAGAGCAAAAGCCTGAACTTTCGTATGCCGTGATACAAGTTTAAGTCTAACAAAAGGGTTGATCAACCCTTATGTTAAACATATTTGTTTATTAATACAACAAGACCGAGAGTAATCAAATCTTCTCTAGTTAATCTTCTTAAAAAATTTAGTTAAGTTTATATAATTTACGAAAAATAATATCATTTTATTTACTTTTTAGGTTTAAACTACAACTTAATTAAGACTGAATTTGATATATTAGTTTTTTATATTTACATCTACTTTATATAAAAAAAGTTATAACGAGCTTTTTCGCGGAATTATATTTAGTTTAAGAGCCAATAATTTCTAATCCGTGATCATTTCTAACCCGATCACATCTAATCTAACCATATTTAACCCGATCACTTCTGACTCGATCAGAATTTATTTTTTATCATCAGACTTTTTAAACAAATTTCTCAAAAAAGACTTAATATTTTTCACTAAATAAACTTTTTACATTTAACTTATTAAAAATAATTTAAATAAAAAAAGTACAAACGAAATAACAACTAATAAAAACAGAACTTTGTTTTGAAAAAAAATAATTAAATTATTGATTGTCAAATTAAATATAATTACGAGCAATAGTTCTTTATTCCCTTTTATAAATTATTCTTAAAACACTTATTTAAGGCTGTATTTGTTTTCTTTTTTTATAGAAAAGTCAGCCTGAACTTTTTGACTTTGTTAATGGCGGTCACTAGTCATTTGCTCCTACAAGTTTCTTTTTATATAATAATTTTTTTTGTATCAAAACCTAAACATTTGGGTTTACAAGGGTCCAATTTCGACCAATCCTAAAAGCCCCTGATTATAACAAGTAAATTTTACTTATCTTATCAAGCACAAAAACTAACTTCAAATATAGATGTTTACTAAATGGCAAAGACTAATAAAATAAATAGAAAACATACAAGATTATTTTTTCATAAAAATTTTGTATTTAATATGCCAAAAAGTCTGTTTATTAATCTAATTTTTCATTATGGTTTTATTGTTTAAGTACAAAACTTCTTTACTTACTTTTGTTTTGTAATTTCAATTTTTTTTTAATAGTTATTATTGTTTTGTTTTAAACTAATTTACTAAGTAACATTTTATGTTAGATATTATATGTTCATAGTTTTCATTAATTTAATTATTTTGGCAAAGAATGGCAAACATGGCAAATTTTAACTAGAATTTGCATTTGAAGTTTTTTTCTTAATACTAATTTAATTATTATTTGCAGCAATGGCAAACATGGAAAAGTTTAGTAAACATATATATTTGAAGTTTTTGTCTCTGATAAGATAGTTTAAACTTAATAGTTATACTAGGAGCTTTTAGGAATGAGACTTTTTGTAGCAGGAATATAAATACCCTAATATAGTTAGTTAATTAAAAATGTCATATCAGGAACAAAAACTTCAATTGTAAATAATATAAATATTATTTTTTGTAGTATTTAATTACACTACTCCGCAAAATTCCCAGCCGATCAAATCTGAGAACCGCTTATTGACCAAAGGTTTAGGGTTAAAGTGATAGTAAAAAGTAAATAAAAAACAAGTAAAAATTAAATAAAGAAAGAAAAATTGGTTAGGATGGGAATTGATCGCGTGTTAGAATTGCAAGTATACCATTGTTGAAAGTATAACTAGTAATTATAAATAATATTGTCATGGACATAAAATAGTATAATCTTGTAAATATTTCTAATTAAGGAATTATAATTAAATGAAGGCATGAAAAAGAAAAAGAACTAAAGAATTAGTTTATAAGAAAACAATTATAATAATTCCTATAAAATAACTAATTTATAACAAAACAACTGTAAATATCACTAAAAGAATTAAATAAATCAAAAAACGTTGTGCTTAAACAGCAAAAGTAAACAGTATAAGAGAAAAAAACTTTTTTTAGTTTACTTAATAATAATAATAAATTTATAAAATATACAGAAAATAAAAAGACTCAAACTAAAAAGCAAACAAACCGACCAAGTAAAACCATTTACTTTAGATCCCTCTCTGCCAATCCGTAAAAACTAATAAAGGCAAAACATTTTGCGAAATTATTGATAAACACTGCAAACGAAACTAAATACTACGTAAAATATTTTACAAAAAAATCTGTAAACAACTTATAGTTGTAGGTTATAAATTAAAAAAAAAATTATAGTTGTTTGAACAATATTAAGACGATAATACAAAAGCAAAACAAGAAAGCTTTCAATAAAACCAACAAAACCGAAGAACAAAACAACATTACTAATACTCCATCCTGTAACTGACGCTACAAGAATCTATGCCCCTTGGATAACAAATGTTTAACAAAAATGTAATTTACAAAGCCACGATTTTATCTGTAAAGGAAACAAAAATATATATAGTTTCAACCGAAAACACTTTTAAAAGTAGGTGGTACAGTCACAATAACAGCTTCAAAACTGATAAAGATAACGGGACCGATCTAAAAAAAATACATTTGACATTTGAAAAACGACAAAATTAATTACGACATAAAATGGGCCATCCTCCACCACATCGGGGAAATTAAAAACATACACAACATCTGCAAAACTTTTATTTTAGAAAAAAAATGAGATAGCCAATGCTACCAAAAAGATCAACTTGGATAAGAAGTACGAAATGTTTGCAATCTGCCCGCATTTTCAGAAACTCTGCTTTAAAACTTAAACTATCACTGGTTAATTAGTAAGTTAAATTATTTATATCTTATAAGTTTTGATCACATAAACCTTCTTCAATAAGACAATTTAGCGAAATTTTATAAGTTTATACCAAAAACAAATTATTTCAATTTGTACATCAATTTAAACAGCAAGATAATTACGTCATAAAGCTAAGTCAAGAATTTTTTGAACTTTAATCTTCAACAATGTAAGTAAAACTTTTATTAATTACAAACTTTAAGTTTATTATTATATTTATATATTTTTGCATCTAACTTCCATGTGAGTTCGGTTTATTACTATTTTTATTTATGTTTTTTTAATCTACTATAGAGTGTACACAATTCTTAAAAAGATAATGCAAGTACTACTAAATCTAAGACATAAACATAGTTTTTATTATTTTTATTATTTTAATACACTTTTAGATTTTTATTTAAGTTGAGTATTATAAAGTTTTGGTATTTTATAGAACCTACTTTAGCACTAACATTTCATACTTTACAATACAATAATATCAATCCAGTTATAGTAACAAATTTTAGTTTTAAAAATAAGTTTATTGAACCATAAGTTTTTCAATATTTTGTTTTACTTATTTTTTATTTACCTTCCATTTAATTGTTCAAATACTTTTTCCGATTTATTTTAATAACTGATGATCTCTTATATCTATATGATGATATCTCATATAAGAGTTTAACATTGTTTTGTTAATAATAATAATTGTTTATAATAAACTGCTAAATTAAAATATAACTAATCTCCTTAAAAGTACTTAAGATGACAACTATCAATTGTTTAATTAAATGCTTGAACAGCTTTTTTCCGGTGTATAACTTATTTAAAAGACATAAAAGAATACATTTCATTTTCCTTAAATTTATTTTAGTACTTTCGTATTAAGGCTCATCAGAAATTGTTTCTTACTAAATTGGAATGAATACAACTTGAAATTAAATCATACTGAAGTTTAAAGTTTTAAAATATAAAATGACGTGATAACCAAATGTTAAAAATTAACTAAGTGCTTATGCTATATACATTTGGTACACTAATAAAGCTCGTTAGAATAAAAACAATCTAAAATAAGCAAGCGATAAAAATTAAAATTAAACTATACTTTAAAATAAAACTTAACAAGAAACTAATTACTTTAAAATTACTTAAGATAAGGACTTAAAATGTCTAGTTTGGTATACGAGCTTTTTCTGCTTACATAAACTGGGCCTTAAAGATTGAATACATAAGGCTTCCAGAATATGCAGTTGAAAAGAGTAAGTTCTCCGCTCTCACTAAGACTGAAAAATTGTCCTTTGTGTAACTTTTAGCACACTCAGGATTGTCCAACAAGTGTTGCCCAATCGCCGAGAAGTATTTTTTCGTTGGTTTCTCCGTACGGCCATCAAACCAGCTCTTCAAGACTTTCGAAACATGCTGATCGATTCTTATGAAATAATACATAAATTTCTTTTTTTGTACTTGATTCCAAATCACTTAAAAAACAAGGTGTCTAGTAGTCTGTCACTTTGCTTACAAAACTTCAAAAGATATGTCATGGATGTCTGCGATGCAGACATGAGAAACTTAAAAGATGCGTCAAGAGAGATCAGATATTTTAAGAGACCAAAACGAAATTAGCACTTTCTAAGTCAAAGAAGGAATACACAGCCAGCCAGACAATTTGGGCAGGGACAGACTGGACGCTCATTTAATAATGCCCACCATCTAAATTCAGATAGTAGGCAAAATAGGAATCAGGTTGACAATAGGTTTTGCTATTAAAACAAAACGTATGGTCCTTCAGCACGTGGATGTGACAACCCAGACATATGTCCTATGGGAAATGTGATTGCACCATACCAACAAAAAACGATCACCCGTCTTCCTTCTAAAGAGAGACGAGAGGATGGGGGTAAAAAAGTTCTCTCAAAGGCTGCCAGGACTTATAAAACCACCAAACTAGCAAATCGACATTTGAATGCAATGATAAGAGGGGGCGGTCAGGATGGAGAGGAGTTTGAGAGAAAGCAGCAGCAGCGACATTTCTAAGCCGTGATGAGAGGGAACGGTTCAGAATATGACGAGTGCGTGGTGAAGCCGTAGCTGACGCTGAAGGAATAAAAACTTAATAATACGTAACTAATTCTAATCATTTTGTATATCAGTTTTATATAGTAAAATATTTTGGTCCAATACAAAATTCATGATATAAAGCAGCGCTTGATTAAATTTTTTAATTCGCATGTATTTGAATTTTTCGACTTTAATTTAACTAAAGAAATATGGTAATAGAAACCCCTCGTAAGGGCCGATCGAATGGAAATTATGACAAATTCGCCCTTTTTTTATTAAACTGTAATTTTCGGCCATTTTTGTTATCTGTTTGCGGTTAATATTTTTTTTATTGAGTTACCTAGTTTCTAGCATTCAATTATGATGGCTCAGTATCTGCATGACCCGTTAACTTATTTTTATGTCTTAAGCCCTTCTTAGTCTTAATCATTCTAATGGTATAGTAATCACTTAAATAGTAGCTTAAACTAAAAACAACCGGTTATAATTTACACAGCACAGTTTAATCAACAATATTTAATAACAAATGTGATTTAAAAAATACGTATTAACTCAAGTAAAAATTATACAAAAAGTTGATAAAGCTAAAGAATAATTTAATAATTTCTTCAATAAGCAACAAAGTTTAATCTATAATTTGGTACTTCTTTTAAAGTAACAAATTTACAAAAGTTTAAACACTCAACTGCAATCCACTCAAAGTTCCAATTAGACATAAAAATAAGTTAACGGGTCATGCAGATACTGAGCCATCAGTATCTGCTGACTTCAATGGCGACTCTGACTTGATATCGAACTCACAATCTCCCAGCAATATTCAAGCGACCATAAACAGCGCTCATGAAACAGAAGTAAGCGCGCAGACTAGAGAAAACAATGAAATTGTAGATTTTAATGCTTTAGATGAAGTTGACTTAGACGTTGAGGATTTAGCTCACTTATTAGAGCAAGCTAAGGTTTTAGAGAAAAAAAATAAACTAAAAAATGAACTAAAAGCTATTTATAGAAGATTAGATACCAATAAGACCATAAATGACAGCGGCCTCACCCTTAACAATCACACCTCGCACGCTTTAGGCGAAATGTCAACACAAATAAGTTTCAAGAAAAAAACTCTTGAAAATTGTAAGCTTTTTCAAAAAATTGATGCCGTACGCGATCCGGCTGTTGAGTTACGTTTTTTTGAAGACCGGTGTACGGCTTATGGTATAACATCTGAAATGGAGAAGTTTGAAATTCTCCAGAGAATTTGGCCACGTTCAGATATAATTGACTTCGTTGAAACACATGACGAAGACAGAACGTATAGCAGTCTTGTTAACTTTTTACAAGGCAAAGGTAGCAAATTGCCTCGTATATTAGGTGCAAGCCCATCATGGCCAGAGCCAGTTCAATTCCAGGACTTGTTTCTGGCAGCTAAGCAATGGGCAAAGTCTAAAGAGGAAGACAGAATTAAATACTTTATGCACAGACATGCCCCTAATAATTTAAAAAACAAAATTAAGGAATGTTTTGGGCTTGAATATAATGAGTTTATTAGGCGCACGGAATTTATATGCGACATTGAAGAACAGAGGGTCTTTGAAAATGCTAAAAACTTTTCATACGAACCTCAGCGATTTAAGCACAATAAGAGATATTACAAACAAAAATGGCATGAGAACATTCCACAAAAAAGAGAACATTTCCGCAGCTATGAACACAGTCGTAGTCAGGGGTATTTCGGGGAAGGGTATAACAAGCGCACGAATTACGAACAAAACGCACTTTGTCACAAACATGCAAAGTTTGGAGATAGGGCAGACTATTGTGCTGCAGTTTCAACTTGCCCTATGTCCCCGTTACGGCAACAACACGATCAAAAAAACGATTTCCCATCTTCAAAACAATGAGAGGACATGAGGATGGGAACAGAGTTCCTCTTAATAAGCCTGTAGAATCCGTACCAATTCGTCCCTCTGCCAAACCATGGCAGCCTAAAAAGCCATCACCTGAAACAAACTCTCACTCTCAATTGCGTAATGATATCACGACAAAACCAACTGTAAAAACTAATTGGTCGTTTGCTATTTCAAATAAATCGTCTATAAATCCGAAAACCTTGCCTCAAAGTCTATTATTTGCAAAGGACAATGTTACAAACGTTCTTTTCTTAATTGACTCTGGATGTGAAGTTTCTATATTGCCTAAGAATCTAACAAATGGCATAAACCACTACTTTAAGCCGTTCAGTAGAACTATAAAGGGTATTGGCGACAATGAAATCTACCCCATAGGGAGTGCTTGCGTTGACCTTAAGCTAGGTAATTTAAAAACCATTAAACATAATTTTTGGGTTACTCAAGAGTATAGGAGTTATGGCATTTTAGGTATGGACATTTTAATGTCAAACAAACTGATAATATGTCCTTTCACGTTAGAATTGACGCATCATTTGTCTAACAAAACGACTAAACTGTTTAGGGCCGCTGACTTGCCTGCGTCGGTAGTTGTGTCAATTAATACGGGGGAAGTTAAGGATAGTAATAACATAGCTACGTTAGAGACCAAGTGTGAAGCACTACTGTTGAATTACCCTGAGCTTACAAAAACTCCTGATTATACTGCTCCTAGAAAACACAACCACTTTCTAGAAATTATAGTTGACAATTATAAACCGCGAATGATTAAGGCGCGAAGATGTAATTTAACTTGTCAACAAAAGGTAGATAAAAATTATTCAGACCTAATTGCGAGAGGTGCTGTTGTAAAGGGGGATGCCGACATGTGTGCATCACCAACCACGGTAGTGCCCAAAAAAGATGGTGATTTGCGTATTTGTGTTGATTATACAGTTTTGAATGCCCACACACGCCCATTTTCATACCCGCTACCGCGCATAGATACACTCTCGGAAAGAATTCCGGGAGGTACCCGTTTTTTCAGCACGTTAGATCTTAAAGAAGCTTACTATAGCTTACCTCTTCATCCAAACTCACGAAAATATGCTGCTATCATAACTAATTCCGGGGTATTCGTCCCTAAGGTGACTTCTTTCGGGTTGCGGAATGCGCCAACACGATTTTAGCAGTTTATGGACAGTATCTTGTCCTCTTGTGGGGCTTTCACTTTTGTATATTTAGATGATATTCTTGTGTTTTCAGATTACGCGGACAGTCACATATCACATTTAAAACAGGTTTTAGAAACATTATCGACAAACGGTTTATTTTTAAATAAAGCAAAATGTTCTTTTGCTAGAACTAAGGTAGATTTTTTAGGTCATACAGTAGGTGTTGACGGGGTTGATGTTATGGAATCTAAGGTAGAAGCTATAAAAAAATTACCCCTACCAAACACGCGCAAAGAGTTAAAAAGGGTAATTGGTATGATTAATTACTATCATCGATTCATACCAAACTTGGCCGAAGTAATGGCACCGCTTAATGAAATTTCGGGGGGATCTAAGGCAAGCAATAGGGCAATTATTAAACTTACTGATAGCCAAATCAAAGCTTATCATGACACAATAGCTCTGTTAGTTAAAGCAGCAACAATAAGCTATGAAGACCACACAAAACCCCTAGTTCTCTTCACGGACGCTTCCGACAGCCACGTTGGCGCAGTTCTGGAACAAGAAGGGAGAAATGGGGGAATGCAACCGCTTGCGTTTTTTTCAAAAAAGCTCCCTCCATTTAAGCAAGTACGTTCTACTTTTTATAAGGAACTTCGCGGGGTGTATTTGTCTCTTAAGCACTTTCAAAGCAGAATATTGGGGAGATCCTTAATAATACGTACTGATAGTAAATCAGTAGAAAGGGCCATTAAAAACGAAATGGGTAATCATTCTCCAGCGGAACAACGTTGGATATGCGCAATCAAGGAATTCAATCCAATAGTAAGGCATATAGATGGCCATGATAATGTAGTAGCAGATAGTTTAAGCCGACCCCCACAGTCGGCAATGCATGTTCGTGCGTATAACCAGGATTCTGATTTTGTTTATACGTCTGAGTCAGAGGCTGAAGACAGCGAGTCTGATTACGGTGATTTAGACGGTGAAGATGAAATTTTAGGTAGTCCGTTAAATGAAGTGATCGGGGAAAATACGACTAGCTTTAATATGATAAATAGGGAAGTTATTGCGGTCTTGCAATGTAATGAACCGGGGCTAGTAGATACCGCACGTAATATGAAGAAAACGGTCGAATATTTACAACCAGATAATTTAGCGGTAGTGGTAGACGAAAATAATAAGCGAATCATTCTGCCCGAATCTATGCGCCTAACAGCATTTAATGTGGCCCATGATAGGTTGCACCTGGGAATAGATAAAACAATTGAGTCTATTGCAAAAGACTATTACTGGCCTACATTGATAAAAGATGTGACTCATTGGGTCAAAAGCTGTGTGGTATGTCAAGCGACCAAAGTAACAAGATATAATCGTCCAAAAATTGGTTTTTTTCCAGACAATACGGAACGATTCCAGTTCGTTCACATAGATCTTGTCGGTCCTTTAAATGAGTCATCTTGTAATAATAAGTATATTTTAACTGCCAAAGACCGAGCCACAGGGTTTCTTGTAACTATGCCGATCACAGATAAGAAAGCTTTGACTGTCAGGAATGCTTTTTTTCAATGCTGGGTTGGTCCATTCGGGGTCCCTCAAGTTGTTGTTTCTGATAACGGTCGTGAATTTGTTAACACCGTGTTAACCGAAGCGTTCGAGCAGTTAGGAATAGATCATCGTTTGGTATCCCCATACAGCCCTCAATCTAACGGTTTCATCGAGAGGCAACATAAGACTATCAATGTTGCACTTCGCGCGTTATCTGATAAGACAAACTGGGCTTTGCATTTGCCTCTGATAACGACAGCTTTAAACAACACCTTCGTTGAAGGTTCACCTTATACCCCAGCTCAGTATGCTCTAGGGACGGCCCAGAATCTCTCGGGGAGAGTAATGTTCGACAAAATTGAGGGTACTGACGTTATCACCACACCCAACACTCTAGAAACTAAAGTATTTTTGAATATGATGGCTAAAATTGGTAGGCAATTTAAGCGCCACAATAATAAATCATACTATGAACCAGGGATTTTCGAATGCGAATGGGTTTGGCTTAGGAGACAAAACAAGCGGAAACTTAGCACACTCTACCATGGTCCATATAAAGTGCTTTCTTGTTCAGAGCAAAGTATGATTATTCAAAAGAATTCTGGGTTGGTAAAGGTTTCTATAAGGAACGTGAAAGCGTATGTTCCCAGAGTTACAACTTGTGAGGAAACTAGAACATACAATTTAAGGGAACGAAAAGTCCCCATAAGTTATGCCGAAGCATCTAGCTCAGATGAATTCTAAGCGTTCATTCGGCGTAAGTATCTTTTTTTTTTACTGCTTTTAAGCGTTTATGTATATTTAGGGGTAGTGAATGGAAAACAACTGGTTATAATTTTATTTTCTTTCTATTTATTTCTTTGGTAACTAGTTTATTTAATGATTTATTAGTAGTTGATTTTTTTTTTTTTTAGTTGTTGCAATTAAAATATTATTTTTGGTTAAAATACCTGTACAATTTTAATAAAGTTTTTCTCTTCTTTTTAATTAATTTTTCTTTTTTTTTATATCTTCAAAAGTGGTTAATTTTTAATTTGGTACTAAAAAAAAAAAAAAAAAAAAACTGACCGTTGCTACAACAAGAATAGCATTTTGTACTAAAAATCCGTCGTTAAGCAAACGTCATAGTGCTTTAATAAATTTAAACTTGTCAGTGTTTACAACTAGTTATTTTGTAAATTTATTAACTATTATCACAACGCAGGGCAGATAGCGTTACATTTTCCTTTCTTTTTACCCTTTTTTGGCATTCAATAATGAAATTCGAACTAGGCATAAGACTATCAATGTTGCACTTCGCGCGTTATCTGATAAGACAAACTGGGCTTTGCATTTGCCTCTGATAACGACAGCTTTAAACAATACCTTCGTTGAAGGTTCACCTTATACCCCAGCACAATATGCTCTAGGGACGGCCCAGAATCTCTCGGGGAGAGTAATGTTCGACAAAATTGAGGGTACTGACGTTATCACCACACCCAACACTCTAGAAACTAAAGTATTTTTGAATATGATGGCTAAAATTGGTAGGCAATTTAAGCGCCACAATAATAAATCATACTATGAACCAGGGATTTTTGAATGCGAATGGGTTTGGCTTAGGAGACAAAACAAGCGGAAACTTAGCACACTCTACCATGGTCCATATAAAGTGCTTTCTTGTTCAGAGCAAAGTATGATTATTCAAAAGAATTCTGGGTTGGTAAAGGTTTCTATAAGGAACGTGAAAGCGTATGTTCCCAGAGTTACATCTTGTGAGGAAACTAGAACATACAATTTAAGGGAACGAAAAGTCCCCTTAAGTTATGCCGAAGCATCTAGCTCAGATGAATTCTAAGCGTTCATTCGGCGTAAGTATCTTTTTTTTTTTACTGTTTTTAAGCGTTTATGTATATTTAGGGGTAGTGAATGGAAAACAACTGGTTATAATTTTATTTTCTTTCTTTTTATTTCTTTGGTAACTAGTTTATTTAATGATTTATTAGTAGTTGATTTTTTTTTTTTAGTTGTTGCAATTAAAATATTATTTTTGGTTAAAATACCTGTACAATTTTAATAAAGTTTTTCTCTCCTTTTTAATTAGTTTTTCT
This sequence comes from Thalia democratica, assembly GCF_965202585.1. Taxonomy (NCBI): domain Eukaryota; kingdom Metazoa; phylum Chordata; class Thaliacea; order Salpida; family Salpidae; genus Thalia; species Thalia democratica. Next base: position 12,690,837 of record NC_139172.1, read on the forward strand.
TTTTTTTTATATCTTCAAAAGTGGTTAATTTTTAATTTGGTACTAAAAAAAAAAAAAAAACTGACAAGTCATGGATTCGTGACATTTTTGAAATCACCAGCAGTGTCTAGAGAAGTGTGACGAGTTGCAGGCGGGCAACCTGTTTCAGCTGCAAGAGAAAAGAAGCAGTTTAATGAGTTACGTCAGTAGTTGTTTAGCAAACCAGTATGTTCGATTTTTCTTTCCTGTCTACTCATGACCTTGATGCTTATCATTGGAGCCTGGCCAAGAATGCCAAAAAAGGGTAAAAAGAAAGGAAAATGTAACGCTATCTGCCCTGCGTTGTGATAATAGTTAATAAATTTACAAAATAACTAGTTGTAAACACTGACAAGTTTAAATTTATTAAAGCACTATGACGTTTGCTTAACGACGGTTTTTTAGTACAAAATGCTATTCTTGTTGTAGCAACGGTCAGTTTTTTTTATGAACTCTGGTTGATGACATTGAATTGGAACTTTGAGTGGATTGCAGTTGAGTGTTTAAACTTTTGTAAATTTGTTACTTTAAAAGAAGTACCAAATTATAGATTAAACTTTGTTGCTTATTGAAGAAATTATTAAATTATTCTTTAGCTTTATCAACTTTTTGTATAATTTTTACTTGAGTTAATACGTATTTTTTAAATCACATTTGTTATTAAATATTGTTGATTAAACTGTGCTGTGTAAATTATAACCGGTTGTTTTTAGTTTAAGCTACTATTTAAGTGATTACTATACCATTAGAATGATTAAGACTAAGAAGGGCTTAAGACATAAAAATAAGTTAACGGGTCATGCAGATACTGAGCCATCAGTATCTGCTGACTTCAGAGTTTTTGATTATAAGCTGTTTTTGCACTAACTTTGTACATAATGTTTATAAGTTGTTGTTTCTTATTGCTGTTATTAATTTAAATTAAAAAGATTAAACTATTTGCAAACTTAAAATTGGTTGTTGTGATTTTTCACCCATATTTAACTTATAAAACTAAAATATTTGATAGTCATTTTCTTGTATTTAATATTTAATTTTTTGAGCAGTTTTATAACCATGGAGCAGAAAAATGTAGATCTTGCACCCAGTACGCTCTAAGCGTTTGGCTGTTAAGAAAAATAACAATAAGACTAAGAGGAGCTATAGCTATGTTTTTAATTATGCTAAAAGTAATCCCTTAACGCAGGCTCCAAAGGTTAGATCTTTATTTAGACTATTTTCTAATTATAAATGTTTCTAGTGCAAGGAAAATATTGATTATATATTTTAGCAGCTTTTACTTTTTTATTGTTTTTGATAATTTCAATGTGTTTGATTTTTAATAAACATTTACAATATGCATCAGGCTAACCTATGAGTAAGTATAAATTACATAAAAAGGAATTATTTATTAAGGTATATCAGAAATTTACATTGGTTCGCAGGAGGTTGTTTTAAAGATAGGTACACTCGGCATAAGTATACTTTTAAGCATGTAAATAAAAAGAATAGCACAAAGTTGTCAGATTTCGTTTGGCAGTAAATTTACAGGTATGGTACCAAACCAGAGATGGAATGAAGCATCCTTCACCACGCCAATAACAACATCAATAGCGCAAGACCTGCTAAATATGCAACCTTGAACGAATATCAATTGTAGCAGAAAATAGTAACCAATTTCTAAATAAAAGACGTGATTCAAACAACTGTGTACACAACCGACGGTTCTACTTCAAATGATATCTTGGCGCTTTCTCAACTTTTATTTATCTTTCACATGAACACACACACACTCATTACATCTATATTAATACAGTTGTATATCCTAAGTTATTACATTGTTTTTTTTATATTTATCTTTATACACGTCACTTTTTATTCTCCAAACATTGTTTTTGTCTCTTACTCGACCATATATTTTTTCATATTCCTTTATGTGTTAAGTTCTAAATTTAATTAGAAATCTGTATTCAAATCACAGATAAACATTGCTTTTTAACCTACTACGCCCAGTAGCTCGTCTAGAAATTGTTTTATTGCAGGTTTATACTTAGCAGGTTTATACCGTAATGATTTTTTATGTGTAACATTTAAATTTTCATGTTAAACTCAAATTCGTAATTTATTACAAAATCTAAAGGATCTGTATAAGGTATTTTTAGTTATAATATCAGACTGCTATTTTCTAAAGCATTAATTAATCATCTTACTTAATATGTAATACATGCAGTTGAAGTTGTGGTGTTTTTATGTACGGCGCTGTAATTTAATTATTGGTCAGGGGTTTGAAAGTTTAATAAAAAAACTAGTTTGTTTGTGCTTTTTTTTTTAATTTTAGTTCAATTTGTTATTCTAACAGTATCTAACTTTACTATCGTTATAATTTAGATTTGACTATGGTAAGCATTTCACAAATATATATTATCCCAAGTTTCTATAGTTTTAACTACCTTAACTACTGATTAATTTATTAATACAGTAATTATTGTTTGTTGTTTTACTTCTTTTTATTTACAAAAGATAACTTACTATTTCAAAATAACTGCAAAAAAACTCTTTTAAATTAAATTGCCATACAATTTTCCCAAACGTAAAGAATAAATTAGCTAGTTTATAGTTAATCTACTTGTTTTAAATGTAAAAGTGTAATATTGTGACGTAATTATTATATATTTTTTTGATTTATTAGTAACGTTTAAATATTTTTAATCACAAACTTCTTGTTTCCCATGTAAGTTGTTTTATATTGTGATTTGTTATTTTATTTTGTATTTTACTTTACTTTATTTAATTTAGACATAATAATTACAAATATTATATAGTTTTATAACAATCGGATTTAACTTTACGTATTGTATCTATTATTAACCATTAATCTAAAACAATTTAAAGTTTTATTTTGATTTTTAATGTACACATATATATACCTACTTTAGCTTCCATTATTTCCTTACAGTATTTATTTTATACATAGCTCATTTGAAGTGTGTTAACTCGTTAACACATAGAAACATGTGTTAGTGTAATAAAGAAAGTATATTGTTTAGTTTATTATTATTATATATTCCACTGAATTTGTTTCGCTCTGATTTTTGTCAACAAACGCTTAAATTTATGTTTTTGAATAGTTATCTGAAATTTGATTACGTAAGTTTGAATAAGTTATTCTTTCCATTAACGTGAGTGCTTTGTTTACATTATGATTTGTTGTGTATTTTAGTTTAGTTTAAGTGTTTTAATACTATAATTCTTCACACATTTATGTCTTAAGTTCCAAGTTTAATTGGAAGCCTGTATTCAAATCACAGATAAACCGTGCTTTTTTACCTACTACGCCCAAGAGAGCTAGTAGGATTTTTACTGTAGGTTTATACTTAGCATATGACCACCTTGTTATTTTACATTTTAACTTTCATATATAACACAGTTCACTTATTAAATATTTAAAATATCTATATGGGATATTTAATTCAAACACCTGACTGCTACTTTAGAAATCAATTATATTTTTGTTTTTTTATTTCTTAAACACAATATAAATGTAATTTAAGTCATTGTGATTTTATGTATGTCGCTGCAACTTAATTATCGGTCAGTACTTAGTAAGCTCAATAACAAGTTTGGTTTTTTTTTTTTTTGTGTTTTGATTTCTAAAATTTTAATTTTTTTTTAATTTTTGATTTTTTACATTTGAACTCAATCTGCTTCTAATTGTATATAACTTTGATTTAATCTTTACAAGCATTTAATATATAATATACATGTTACATCGAGTTTCTGTGACTTTTATTGTCTTCGCCGTTGTTAAGTTTTATTAAAATTTATTGATTCACTAACTAATGGTTGATGTTTTATTTTTTGTCCAAAATAGATTACAGACATAAAAACTAAATTAACAAACTTTGCAATACAAATAAAACTGTTTAAACAACCTCATTTATATTGTGACGTAATTATTAGATGTAATGAATGTATTTCGTTCATTCATTAACAACAGTAAATTTGAATCAGTTATTCTTTCCATTAATGTGAGTGCTTTGTTTATATTATGATTTGTTACTTTGTTGTGTATTTTAGTTTACTTTAAGTGTTTTAGACTTAATAATTACAAATACTATATAGTTTTATAACAATCGGATTTAATATTAAGTATTTTACCTATTATTAATTATTATCTGTAGTAATTATCTTATTTTGATAAAAACATGTATACACCCACTTTATTCTATGCTATTATTCTTTCATTACAGTAATTATTTTCTTACAGAACCCAAATGAAGTGTGTTGATTCGTTAACACACAGAAACATATGTTGGTACAATAAAGGAAGATTACTGTACTTTTTATCTGAAATTTATAAACTTACTGGACAACACTTGATCCTATACTGCCTAACAGTCAACTTAAAAACTTCCTTGTTACTATTCTGAACACCATTACTACAAAGAACTGCCTTAAACTGACCATTGTCGTTTTCGAAATGTACAAAAAATATGTAGAACCTTTACTTCCAGGAGCACGTTTTCACTCTCAAGGTATTTTATTTTTTGTTTTTATGAATGTCATCTAATTTAGAATAACAGTTACTAGCAGTTGTGTTAGTAAGTTTTACATTAGGTATGTTACAATTAATAAACACATTAGCTTATTTATCTAATTTATATTTTTAAGCAAAAGAATTCATATCTTTTTTCAAATCTACTTCAAAAATTTAAACACTATTACGCCAATACCACTGGAAGTAGTTTTTAATGATGAACCGCCAAAATAGTTAGATGACTTGGAGAAGAAACTAACCTAGTTGTTGTATTAGGACAAGGTGACAGCGGCCCACAGACATTTCCTTTATTAGAGGTTGCTAAACTTGGTACCAATCTTTCTTGACCGAAATTAAATGACCTAAGAGGTTCTTTCTATACTAGTGGATGGTAAGCTTGGTTCTAGACTTCTCTCACCCAAAATATTCAGTGACCCAAAGACATTTAGTTTATTAATATGTAGTTGCTAAATTTGGTACCAACCATTTCTTAACCGAAATTAATGGACCTGAGACAAGATCACCATGTATACAAGGTAAACTATTTGTTGAGTCCGCAATTTTCTTTTGAGAAATCAACAAAATTTTCAACATTTTTAACTATTTTCTTAATAAAATTCAAAGAATCTTTTTCTTAGAACACAATTCTTGTTTAAACTAAAAAATAATAATTTCTTCTAGAATAAATATTTTTCTTTAAGTTGAACAATAAACTGAATTATTTTGTAGGCCATTTTTTAATTTTAATCAAAATCTAAAAATAAACATAGCTTTACTATAATTTTCTAAAAACCATAGCTTAAAATAGACTAAGTTACATATAAAACAAAAGAAATACAAACTCTAGTATAAAAGAAAAATAGTATGAGGCTGTAATGCATCGGTACTGCATCCCTGATATTAAGTATTGTTTACCAAAATGAAACTGTACAGCCAATCATAATCAACAAATTGCTAATTGCAAATTACTTATAACTATGCATAAAAACTGCATTATCATGATGCAATAAAAAAAGGAAAAACAAATTCATTGTTTTAAAAAACTGGCTTGCAGTCACTTCAAGTTTTGTCAGTCTACAAATCCTGTGTTTGGGTTTTGAGTAAGAGAAATCAGTTCACTTATAGCTCATTTAATTTAATCATGTTGCCTGTTGGAACTAAAGTTCTGCATTTGGATTTGAGTGGTGGAATCAGTTCATTTATAGCTCATTTGATTTGAACTTGTTGCTTGTTTGAACACAAGCTCTATATTTGGATTTGATTAGTTAAATTGGAACTCAGCAGTTAGTTTCCAATTCAAATAAAATAAAATTTTAAACTGCTAATTTATACAATTCAATTAGGGCTGATACTAATCTAAACTATTCACTACTAAGCTTTTATATTCGACTAATTTGCCATTTTTCTAATTTTTATTTATTTGTATTGATTTCAAAGTATCATAAATTCATTATTTTACATTGCTTTGTCTTAATTTTATTAATTAATTGACTCAAAAGTATACTTAACATGGACCCTAATTATAAACCTCCCTCTAGTCTAGATGTAGCAAAGCTACTCTCTAGAATACCTTCCCTATGATTTAGCATGTCCACTAATATGTCCACCTGTTCGGAGCAATCCCCCCGTAAGTTACAAGACTAAAAATTCCTGTGCAAATATCAATTGTTTTTGAATAACTGCTGCCCCTTAAATTTTATATTTTTACAATGATTAAAATATTCCAGAGATTTACACAGTTTTTTATTAGTTATTATTTTGTTTACTACATTTTTTTGTATTTGCTGTTTACTATACTGTTGTTACTATGTACAACTTGTTGACATATAAAACTTTACATACTAGCTACTCAGCAAAAAAAAAGTATTAGGGGAAACCCCTTCACATTACAATCGGACCACAAAATCTAACCACTCACACGGGTCCGATTTTAAGTGAAACTTAATTTCCCTTATATTTGATGAGTCAGCATTTTTATTTTTATTTTTTTAATTTATACCCTTAACCCTAACACTAACTAATTTAAAAACAAACTTAAAAACAGCTTAAAAATTGAGCAAGTTTTAAGGTTTAAGTTCTACAAGTTTGCCTCTTAAAGGCACCTACAAAAAATAAAACAAATCAAACAGTCTAAAAATTGATAAAAGCATGTAAAATTTTGTCAGGATGTAGCTCAAACATCATGCTACAAGTAAAAAAAGCAGTTTTGCATTCGCTGTTAAAATAATAGAGTAAAAACGGGTGCCCAAACTACAAAAATATTTTCAAATTGACAAATAATGCCTAACATCAATATTTTTGTACAATATAATGCATAAAAATTTCTACGATTGTGCTAAGATTGACTTAGGAATGTTTTGCAGCAAATTTTTGGGTGTCTGGGTCGAGATCAGAGTTCTGAAAATATACTGCTGACGTGCTGAAATGGTCTTTTTTCGATTTTGCCTACAAATCGAAGACTTTGCTTCTAAAACCATTATTCAAAACTATTTAAAATTAAAACCTAAATAGTTTAATCTACTGAAGTTCTAATAACCACATGTAATTATCTTCCCTTTGAAAACTGAACGAGCTGTATCACTTCTTGCCTCATTCATACTAGCGAATTCTTTCCAAGTAGAACTGGCAAGAAATATCTAATGTGTATGATTGCTGTTTTTATGTGTGTTCTTTAATGGATACATTAAAATTGGTGGTCTTTTAAATATAAGTTTCGTTCAGTCTTCTCTCAGTTTTGTATAGATATACTGTTTCGAAGTTTTTCAAACAATTAATTCTAGATTAAAGTAATACTTTTTGTCCTGTGTTTTGTGAACATAGCGAAACGTAAAAGTTACTGTTTTTACTTTTAGTTGAAATTGGCAAACATGCTAAAAAACTACTTTTTTGAGATTGTTGCTGATAGAGGACTCAAAAACTGATTAAACATATATTTGTTTGCTTAAAACTTAAAAAATCTACTAGATAAAAAAAAACTTAATGTAGTTTAAAATTTTAGCAAGTTATGAGGTTTAAAGTTGTTAATCTACCTAGTTGTAATGAATAACAGATGTATTTTTTCCCATGAACACTAAACAATCAGTATTACTTCTTTCCTCATTCATACTAAGGATTCCTTTATAATAGATATGGTAAAAAGTATGTAATATGTATGATATTCGTTTTTCTATATGTTCTCCAGGTACGTGGCTTGCCCGAAAAAGTTACGAATTTCGCAAAAAAAAAAAACATCAGGACGAAGCTTGATGACGTCATAGGGGGTGCAGAGCTGTTTAAAGTACCTCTAATATTGTTCTATTTATATAAAAGTATACAATTACGAAAAAACTTTAACAATAAAAGGAATGTTGAAGTATCAGAAATTACTATATACAAGGTAGTTTATGTTGCTTCAGATCCCTAATGGTTCTTCATTTGTTGCCTATTTATGTAAACCCGTACAAACTTTTATTCAAGTTAAGAAAATTTAAATCTTATTTTTAAACAAGTTAGCTAGGCTTAAAGTTTATAACTTTTAAAGATTGCTAACATTTCTGGAGGTATTTACTAAAGTTGATGCTTTTCTCAAACAAAAATTCTAAACTCTAAAGATTCTTTAGAAAAACAAAAAAAAACAATAATAAAGTTCAACACTCTTAGTAACATTCTTTAATTTAGAACATCTAAAAATCATCAAAGTTTTTATCGAAAAAGGTTTTTTTCATATATATAATTATTTTTTACTTATATCAAAAATAATTTGTAAAAAATCAAGAAAAGTACATGTCATTATAAATGTTATATCTAGCTTTGGTTGCTTAACAATTTTAGCTGTGTGAAACAATCAAACATTTTCTTACTATAACTTTTTTTATTAGATTTTGTTTTGTAGATTAAAAAGCAAAACAATAAACATCGTTAATAAACTTTAAGTTTCTTATTGTTTACTATAAAAGTGAAGTATTGTTTTGCTTATCAACCTGCAAAATAAAATATGATATTATTATAATATATATACTACAATTTAAAAATGTTTGTTTAATTTTCACAACTGATAATTTTGAGCAACCAAAGCTAAAAATAACATTTATAATAACATGTAGTCTTTGTAATTTTTTATAAATTATTTTTAATGTAAATAAAATAACTATACCACAGATGTTCTTGTGCTAAAACTTTATTTCAACTAACGGCGTTTCACTGCTCTCAAACAAATTTAAGAACAGATCTACGGAGTCTATAAAATATTAACACACATTAGAAAAAAAGCAGAAAAAGCATGTATAATTATGTATAGTGTTTATGTAGGTAGTAACTATAAATGAACTTTATGGTTTAAAAACAAAGTTTGGGATAAAAACATAGAATTATAAAATTGTCTACAAAAAATAAAAATTTAATAAAAGTAGGCACTAACCTCAAAAAGCTCTAAGAATAGGCAAGTTTTTAAAATAAAAATTAAATTGAGTTGTGCAGAAATGTTACGTCATAATAAATTTAACAAATTGGTCAATAATTTATACAGCTTAAAAAAATGAAGTATTAAGCTTGCAAGTGTATGTGTTTGTAATGTGAGTGTTGTGAAATAAATTAGTACATAAGTAGACAGAGTTATTTAAAGTAGAATCGTCGGTTATGGGGACAAATATTCGATAAATCTTGCCGCTTATTCAGAAGTAGGTCTTTATCTTCTGCTGCAATTACTGCTCTTACTGTATTGCAAGTTGGGCAAATTCTACTTACTCCGTTGGATGCATGTTTGATCTTTGAAAAAATACTCCACTCCATGTTTGGCCTTTTACCGTACCTGTGAAAAAAGTTGAGACATAATCCGATAAACGCGTGCTTTGTTTTTTATTTATACTTTTAAAAGTATGTTTATGGCTAACGTATCTATCCTTAAAACTACCTGCTGTACTTCCGATATAAATTTTATTTGGGCGCTTACTTTCAACTTTGACTTTATAAATTACATTTTTAATTAAACAATTACCTTTTAATGGGCAGTTATCTTTGTTTGATTTACGGCAATTACATGTTTTAGGCATATTACTTAACTTATCTGATTATGTCTGGAGCTTTTTTCACAGGTACGGTAAAAGGCCAAACATGGAGTGGAGTATTGTTTCAAAGATCAAACATGCATCCAACGGAGTAAGTAGAATTTGCCCAACTTGCAATACAGTAAGAGCAGTAATTGCAGCAGAAGATAAAGACCTACTTCTGAATAAGCGGCAAGATTTATCGAATATTTGTCCCCATAACCGACGATTCTACTTTAAATAACTCTGTCTACTTATGTACTAATTTATTTCACAACACTCACATTACAAACACATACACTTGCAAGCTTAATACTTCATGTTTTTAAGCTGTATAAATTATTGACCAATTTGTTAAATTTGTTATGACGTAACATTTCTGCACAACTCAATTTAATTTTCATTTTAAAAACTTGCCTATTCTTAGAGCTTTTTGAGGTTAGTGCCTACTTTTATTAAATTTTTATTTTTTGTAGACAATTTTATAATTCTATGTTTTTATCCCAAACTTTTTTTTTAAACCATAAAGTTCATTTATAGTTACTACCTACATAAACACTATACATAATTATACATGCTTTTTCTGCTTTTTTTCTAATGTGTGTTAATATTTTATAGACTCCGTAGATCTGTTCTTAAATTTATTTGAGAGCAGTGAAACGCCGTTAGTTGAAATAAAGTTTTAGCACAAGAACATCTGTGGTATCTATTCCGATAAGCTTAGCTTATCAGGATCTCCAGGATTTAACGCCTTTTAACGTTACATCTTAAAATAACTATATATATTTATATAAAAAAACCTTTTTGATTAAAATCTATATATTTTTTAGATGTTAAAAAATAAACAATGTTATTATTGCATTTTTTTTTTTGTTTTTTCCTTAAAACATCGTAAATAATAAAAGTTTAATGAACGAAAAATAACGCTCAAAATATTTAGTCCTAAGACCTGGTGCACGAAGAACATTTTGGTTATCGAACACAACGGATACCTTTCAACATCTTGTCCACAAGTAAAACAAAGATAAACAAAATAAAGGATGTAAGTTTTTTTCTTTTTAAGTGTGGACAGATTGGAAACAATTTGTGCCTCTCATTTAAGTTTAACTTCTTGTTAGCTTTGACTATTTCCAATTTTTCTAGAACAAAAGTCTTGCAGATACTATGTAGGCTTTTAATTTCCCCGATGTAGTGAAATATACTCCATTTAACGTCGTAATTATTTTTTGTTTCTTAAATGCCAATCTTATTTTGCTCGTTTGCTTCCTTGTCTTTATAAGTTTTTAAGCTATATGATGACTGTACGAGGTAGAGTAGAAACATATTTTGTCAACTCACCTTTTTTTCTCAAAAGCTAACCGTGACGCTGTGCAAAACTTATGACTAACGTAAAAATTAGCACCGCTGAAAAAATAACTTCGTGCAAAAGTAGTTATAAAAAAGTAATTGTGTGAAAATAAATCGGGTAGGAGCTGATCTTGGTGCGAATTGATCAGGTTGGAATTGATAGTTTATCAGTTGAAGCTTATTAACTAATATTTTTAAGTTTTTACAGTACCTAATTTATATATTTTGTATCATATCAATTTGTTTGCTTTATATTTATTGAATACGCACATTTATTTTTTCTCTTTGATGTACTTACATGCTTTAGAAGATTGTGGAACTGTGTTAGTATTAGTTTAACACCGAAAAACGTGCGTCAGTGCAATGCAGGGACGTAGCTAGCTCTAAAAAGTTACGAATCTGCAAAAAAAATCAAGAATAATGTGTGATGTCGTCATAACAAGAATAGAGTAGTTTTAACTACCTTTAATTTTATATGAAAGTGTGCAACTTTGTTAAAAGTTTAAAAATAAATAGAATGTTGAAGTATAATGAATAACTGAATACAAGGCAAGTTGTACTGCTCTTGACCCCCTATAATTCTTTATGTGTTGAAACTTTAATGAGCCTATAAAACCTTTCATTTAAAATAAAAATATTAACTAAAAATTTAACTTTAATTGTATTACTGATAGGCCTAAAATATATAACTTTGAAAACAGTTTCCTCACTTCAGAAAATATTTGCAAAAATTGTTGCTATTATTAAAATAAAAATCATAAATTTTAGGAGTTGAATAAAAAACAAAAAGGATATAAAATAAAAAGTTCACAAAATTAGATAATACAGATGTACAATTACTTTATTTTGTCAAAAATAATTCATAAAGAAAGGAAGAGTACACGTCTTTGTAAATGTTATTACTAGCTTTGGTAGCATAAAGATTTAAGCTGTAAAAAAGGAATAAAATATTCTCTTATTGAAAAAAAAAAAATTGTTAAATAAAAGCTTTAAAAAAGAATCAAACTTATTTTTACAAAACAAATTTGTTAAATAAAACAACTTAGTTAAATAACAACAAACCTTGAATGTTAAACATTAATATTTTTCAGATGCAATGTGAAACATATTATTGTTACCCAGACTAGGAGCCTCACTGATTTCCTTCGAAATTGCCTCGGTCTCAGGCTCGACAATCTCATCAGATTCCAGGTTAGCAGTAGTCTCGGAACAACTCATTTCGGTGCGCGAACGTGTGCGTGGCACTTTCAAGACTAATGCCTTTTTTAGGGGTTTTAAGGACATAACTATATAATTTATATAACTAAATATAATAAAACTAAGTAATGTTGTTTTATTATGTACGAATAAACGCAATGACAGCTCACAATAAGCCTAAACACTTAAAGTTAACAATTAGAAGGGAAACGTGCTCTGGATTCCCTCCTTGACGTGTCACTGGTCTCCGGTCGCTCAGTTTCTGGCACTCGACGTTGGTCCGTCTCGTTTACAGAATCTTGATGAACGTTGCTTGGTTTTCTTTCGGTTCCTTTCCGTAATCGGAGCGTGGCGTGAAATACAATATTAAATAGGCACGAATCGTTTATATGCGTAGCGTGAAATACAATTATAAATAGGCACGAATATTTATATCATCGTGCCGCACGATGATATAAATATGTATAAATATTACAATACAAGTACAATAGTGAGTAGATACGATAATATAAATATGTATAAATATTACGATAGAATTAAATAAAAAGTACGAAAACAAATTGTTTGTAGAAGTGTAGCTAAGGTTGACGCCACAGTCTGTGTGGGTTTACTTGATAAGATGAATGTTCAAGTTTGTTTCCTTGAACGCTTGACTCAATCGTGGAATCCAGCATAGAGTTATTTGATGAAAGAGTACTTGCAGTACTTAAATTCTCGATGCCACAGAATGCGTGGGCTTCTTCGATTAGGTGGTTGTTGAAATCTTCTTGCTTAAAGATTGGCGATATTATCTTCTACCAAAGATTGCGGCGGCTGTTATTTCTTTTGCGGAGCAGAATGTCGCTTCGTGCTTGTTTCGAGGTGGAATAACCGCTTCACGCTCTGATTGGGCGTATTTATAGTTTCCCGATTCTTTTTCTAGAATTTCCGTAGATCACTTGATCTCTCATTTGATTCTCTCATTTTCCCTTAGCCACACCCATAAACAAGCTATTTCCAGTTCAATCAAGAAATCAAAGACAAAAATCATTTTAACTAGCACTTATTTTGTTAGTGAAAAATAGTTTTTTTTTGGGAATTAGTTTTACTATATTTATTTGTTGTTTTTATTAAAGGAAAAATATAATATCAAGTAAAAAACATTAATTTCTTTAAATTAACAAAATTTGGACACCCATGCAAAATAAGATTTTGCATAAGTGTCCAACAATATAAATAAATTCAAACATGAATATTCTTAAACGTAAAATATACTATTTTTTTTTTTTTAAACTTGTTACGAATTTATAATACAACTATACACTTGTTAAAATAAATAGTACTAACTTATTCTTTTTATTCTTAAATTGTAAAAGTTATATAAAACTTATTTTATAACTTTTTATCATTTATCAATCATAGATTAAAGAATTAAACTGATATATTTTTTAAGTTTAGTAAACCACTCTAAAATTTAAAAACATATTTTAAAACAACAGATACAATTCATATTCTTGATACATTTAAAGAAAATATAAAATACAAAAATCTTCATATTGTAAACAACAATGCTTGTAGAAAAACAAAATTTACAGTAATATTTAAAAACAAGTTGAAACAAACTTAATATTTTACATAGTTGTCTAAAAACATCATTTAAAGATCTTTTTTTGAAGTACTTATCTGGAACTCATTGTAACAAACTGAACTTCAGATTGATTGAATTTGTTAATAGCTTTGAATGTCAATGGTATCAAGTGGGTGGTTTTAGTTTCAAATAATATTTGCATAATTTTAACCTTAAAAAATTTAACTTTTAAACTTAGTTTTAAAAATCTGTGAAACAACTAAATTTGTTAAAATCTTAACATAGTGTACCAAGTTTACAGTAGTAACAAAAATAAACTCAAAAACAATTTTCAAATGTAAAGCTAAATAGAAAATACAAATGTACTAACTTAATTTTTTTTAATCTTGTAAATTTTTTAAAAATTATTAATATAAAGATGAAAAAAACAGATATAATGAAAAACCTTTGAAAGTTGGGAATAAAACCAAAATCTCTGAAAAATTTTTCATATAATAAAACAATATGCATAGAAAACAAATAATATAACAATACAAGTAAAATAGGTATTAACAACAGCTCTACCCTATGACCAACATCAATTCCAAGATTTTATTTTTGAATTTTTCTTCTTATTTTTTGAAATAAGACTAACTTTTCAAACTTATCAATGTTTTTTTTTACAAAATTGGTTATAAAATAAAGTTTATTAAAACTAGCTAGCAAAATCTCATTCAAATCTAGAAAAACATCTGTTATGACATTATTAACAAACCTAAAATGTCCTTAGTTTTTCATAAACAAAAAAAAAAACTATACTGAGTCAGTCTGAGTTCAAAAATAAAACTGTAAATATCCTAGAGTTATCCAGAATACTTTCAGTGTGTGGCTACAATGTACAATTTAAATCTTTTAATTTTGCTAAACAATGCAACAAAAACTTTAACTAATGTAAGCATTTATAAAATCTTTAAAACCAGTTTTAATTAAAAAATAAAGTTCTAAAATACAATAAAAAAACTATAATTTGTTTATATTAATCTTGAAAAATAAAAACTTTAAGTTACTAAGCATTTATAAAATCTTTAAAATAAGTTTTAATTAAAAAATAAAGTTCTAAAATATAAATAAAAATAATTTGTCTATAATATTCTTTTTAAAATTTTTATATTATTGAGTTTTTCAATTTTTCTTCTTGTTGCAAGCTATTTGCCTTATTGTGTTATTTTTTCTGATTTAATAGATTCTAATTTTCTTGATAAAACTTCAGGAAATGAGATTATTATCACTCTTTCAAAAGTTTTTCATTTTTGTATATTTGTCAACCACAGGGATTTAATCTTAAAACATTCAACTCAGAGAGTCAATTTGATTTAAAACAAAAGTTAGTTCTTTATGTTATTTTACTTTGAGGTTAATCTTTTCTAAAATTTTTCTTTTCATATATCTTCTATCTGTATTTGCTCTTTTGTAAGACAAAAAAATGTAAATATCAAAAAATATAAAGTTCTTTTTGACTCACCACAAACATTTCAATAGTACAAGATCCTCTCTCACACTTACTTTTTTTTTTATTCTCTCACATAATTTAAACCAAATCTACAGCCTCGAAATGGATTTTTTACAATAGTTTGCTATTTGATAATAGATCTTTACACCAAGCTATTTGTATACAATTTAGTTGTATTCAAATTGTTCAATATTTACGAAACTAAAAGTGCTAGAGAGTCCGTAAAAATATGAAAATAAAATTTTTTTTCAGGAGTGCAAAACTAAGTATAAACGAATACTTGAAGCTTATGAAACAATGTCTTAAAAGCTGAATAATCGAAAGAAAAGCGAGTTTTTTCGCACAAATTTTTACGTTTCTGTAGATTTGCAGAAACGTACCAAGCTACGTGCCTGGTGCAACGAATGAAGTACGTAAAATAAAGAATTATTTTTATTGTTTAGTTCTTTTTTTGTTCGGATCTTTACTAACCATTTGTTTAACTTAAGTAAAATTACATCAATTCTAGTATAAGCTGTACATAAAGTCCATACGAAAATATAATTAATTGTGACGTAAAACACATTTTTGCACTATAAAGTTTAGTTACAAACGATTTTTAAAAAAGTAGTTAACTAGATCCTTATAAAGATGTTGCTGGTGCTATGCAAGTAGGTCTGTCAATCGAATTTAGTGATAAAACCACACTGAATTTTTATTCAGTGTTTAATAGTAAATTACGTCTTCTGTAAAATTAACAACATGCTTCTGATACGTTTAAGGCTCTTTTTTAAATGTTTTATTATCTTAAAGATTTTTAACTTAACTAACAGTTGCTTTTTACCGTTTCTTATAATATAAATAAGTTTTTGAAGTAATTTGGAGAATTCAATAGGATGTTCACGAAAGGGCAAAGTTAAAAAAGCAAAAAAAAACTTTTGTGTTAAAATCTATTTCCTCCTACATTTTGTTTAGCAATCTTTCTCTGTTTGATCTTAACTTAATAACAAACAATCCTATTGTAGGAATACTTAATGTTTTGAGTAAATTTTTTTTTTATCAAAAACTTTAATTTTCTAATCTTACAATATGATTTTTTTCTTATAATACAAGGAACATTTCTTAACAATTTTAGGTAAATAACTTTAAAAATGAGGGCGATAATTTTTAAGTGAATCTTTAAAAATTCTGTGAAAATCAGCTCTAAATTTGTTTTTTCATACAGTTGTATCGGTTTTTTTTTAACAAAACTGGTTATATTTCAAATGTGAATTGAAATTTTCTTGATCTATAAAAAGTATCTTTAAGTATATACTTTAAACTTTTGAATAAGAGTGAATGTTACTTTTTGTAAAAAAAATCCCGGGTTATTCCCCGTACGCCCTTAACATAGTTATTTAGAACATTTCTTTTGATCTTAAAGTTTATTATTAGAACAAAGTCTATAATTAGACTTGGTACCTAGTCAAAGAGTTTTGTGTACAAAGCAACGAAGTTTTTAAACACTAAATAGATCTTAATCGATCGAAAGACACTAAATTTTTTGTACGCTAAAATCCAAGTATATAAAACTTTTAAGTACCAGAAACATTGAAAAATGCAACTTTAAAAAACACATATAAGTATAACTATAAAAACACATAAGTGTAATTATCATATACAACAATTTTTTTTAAAACAACATACTTATTAATTGCACTGGCAGCAACATTTTGACCATCTTCAGTAAAGCTAAGATTTTTTCGCCGTCATAAAATTAGCTGTAGACTAGTTCAGTTTTTGATTTAAAAGTTTACTAAAAATTATATATTTACTAAAAAATGTTTCAATTTAATATTTTTTCTACATTTAAGACCAATTTCTATTGATATTAAAAGTCAACAGTGTTACGTACGAAACACGAATAAAGTCGAGAATCTAACTAAATTTTGATTCGTAAGTCGTAAACATGTAATGAAATAAAATTTAGAAAATTGTGATAATTTTGCTTAATTTGAATTTTTTATGCTTATTTACTTAAATGAATCAAGAAAAGTTTAGTATATAGTTTATTGCAAAGTTAATGATTCGGTGTGATTGCTAATAGTTAAAAAGACATTTCAAAGAAAACTAATATATTTATGAGCTAAAAGTTTATATTCCAAGATAATTAACCTTTATTTTTCAAGAGTATTTGTAATTCAACATCAAAAGATGAACAATTTATCAATAAAAACAATTTAACTAGTTAAAAAACCTTATGTATTAAAGCTTCCTTAAATTTAAACAAAACATTCAGCCATTTTTATGATTAACATCAAATTAAAATCAAAACATTACACGAAAATAAGTGGAACAAATCAAAGTGAAAGTGTTGGTTATACTAATTAGATCATCAGATCACAACCTTTTGGTGATTGAGTCATATATTTGATTTTTACTGAATTAATCAGTCAGTCATTACCAAAGAAACTGGCAGTTGTTATTCTAAAAATATTTATTAAGGTTTACGGTGAAGCTAAATTTTGCTAATTAGATCCGTGACGTTAACTGTCTTCATTTTATTTACTTATGAGTTTAAATGAGAACAAAGCCTAGGTTTCAGTGTGCTAGTCTAATGCTCCAAGTGGTATGTTAAAATTTGTTGTTAACAAATTTAAAGCTTGCCTCACAGCCTTTGAAAGTCCAGGTATTAGCTCTGATGATTTTTACCTTGTTTTCTTATATCGTCTTACCAACAAGCGTGCCAGCTGCCATGTTAGTGGACAATGTATTAAAAGTTGTATAGAAATTAGAAAAGACTGAATTTACTTAGCATACCAGTAAACAGTAATTTCATGGTAACCCATCATAATGTTCTTTGTAGGTTAACAACTTTAAACTTTTTCGGTTACGACTGGCAAGTTTCAATAAGAACGAAACCTAGGTCTCAAACTACCTAATGCTTATGACCTGATGAATAAGTAGTAATATCAAAACTTGTTTTTTACGAAAATTACTTAATATAAATGTATGCACAAATTATTTGTCAAAAGCATAAATATCTAAGCATAAAAAACAATTACAAATAGTCGAGTGTAAAATATTAATTTAAAAAACTTTTTTTGTACTTCTATTTAAAATTTTGTTGATATGATAGAATTTTACGCTAAATTACTGAACAGCTATAATCACTTTGATAACTCTTACCATTTAATTTTTTAAACTTAATTACGTACAAGTTTATATATTTACTTAATATTTGCCAAAGTTTTATTTATATATTTTATTGCATGTTTTTTTTTCATAATTGATTGTTTATAATTTTTTTAATTTCAATAAACTAATAATACAACACTTAAAAAAAAGTGGTAGAAAGCCTTTCTGTTAATGTTGTAGTAAATTTTTATTGTATAAAAAAAGTAAAAAAAAAATCAAAGAAAACCTTCTTATATAGATAAATTCTTATTGTAAGCAGTATAATTTTAATTAAGTAGAAGTTTAAATCTAACTTCATATTAGATTCTAATATTTTAGCTTTTTGTTTGTGTCGATTCAACTTAAAAACTAAAACAACTGATGCGATTAACTAAAGATAACAGTACGTAAGTAATAACTTTAAATTATTTAAAGGTATTTGTGGAAATATTACAAAAATAGCTGTTACAAACAACCGTGTTTTGATTCCCCAATGTATTAATAAAAACTGAAGTTTTACATATAATATGATTAATTTATGTTGTGATTAAACTTCAAAAATTAACTTAATCTAAGTAATATTCGCTTTTGATAAGCATTTAAAACTAAGTAGAGCGAGACTTTTTGGTGGTAATATAAAAAATTATATACTTAAAAGTTCATCAGATATTGCTTGTACAATGAGAGCTATAGCATAAGCACCTGCATCCATTTTGTTTGCAACAACCTCTCGAGACACATAACTCGCTCTTCCAGCCGACGCTGTAATATATTTTGTTGTCTCAGCACCCTTCCATGCAGCTTCAACGGATTTTTTAATGCAATTTGCATTGCAAGCTGGAATAAGAGCATCTAGCATTGTTCTGTCTCCTAATTTCGCACCTCCATACTTTTGAATGGATTGAATTCCTGATCGAAATGCTTCAAAAAACGAAGAACTAGTTAATTGACAAGTGGTTGAATTATTAAAACTTTCTAGCTTATTTGCTGCTGAAGTAAAAAACAAGCTGTAAATTCCTCCTGAAAAATTTTTGTTAAAACATCAATTTGTAAATGAGCAGTTCTAATTAAAAAATAACAAAGTTTATACATATAAGTTTTATAGTAGTTTTATTCAGAAAAAATGCAGTTATGCAAACTAATGCAATAAAAGTAATTTGAAGTAAAAGTGTAGTTTAAAAACTAATTTAAATCAGAATTTGTAAGATACAAACGTTGGTAAAAATTCAAAACTTATATCTTGCCTAAATAAAATTGTCTACCTATGTACTTCAGTATTTCAACCGCTTTACGCATATAAATAGATTTTTTAAAACAGGTTTTTCTAAGCCAAATATAAAACTGTTTAAAAAAGATATTTACTAAGAGATACTTAAACTCAGCTATTTAAAACAAAAACAGCTACTTTTGAGTGTTGCTGAAAATTGTTTTACAGCTTTTTTAAAGCAAGGTAATTTGCAACACCTTCAGATCTAAGGCGCAAATTTGGGTAAGGTGTATTAGAGATAAGGGTATATATGTTCTTAATATACTGCTGTATTATCACTTAACCTCATTTGCATAGTGTTATGAATGAAAAAAAAAAAAAAACAATACAACTGCAGCCAACCAAGAAACTTTTGATAGCACAGAACTATACAAACAAACATGAGAGAATTATAACGTAGATAAAAAAAACTAATTGGTGTCAGATAGCTTTCTGCGAAAATTAAAATTTACAATTATATAATGCTGTTTTCGTATCAATTTCTTATTTAGACTGCTTATTTATTTCTAACTTTTTACAAAAACTTTCCTGACTTTTCTAAATCAAACTCTTAATTCAAACATATTCTTAAATACATAATCAAACACGTTATCTTTCGCACGTTGCTTGTGGTTGGTCTGATGGACCAGGTTGGCTACGGCGCGAAGAGTGTGGGTCAACACCCCTTTTGTTGATCCCTCTGTCAATGTTTCGCTGGCTACAGCGAGTTTCGGGGTTGTTGACCTTGTCTAAAGTATGATGTATGTTCTCTTTAGAGAACATACTATCCTTTTTGGGGGGCTTGGATCTATTACTCATTATGCTATACCAAGAGTTAGGTGTGGCCCACTAGTTATTTAATTAAATTTAGATATTTTAGATATTTAGATATTTTAGATATTTAAATATTTAAATTAATTAAATTTGATTTGTAAATTTCAGAGATTATTAAGAGCACCAAAAGCAGCTTGCTTCTTAATTAATTATCCACAACAAAGCTTATTTATTCAATTTTATATAACCAATTTACAGATAATTTCAATATAATGATCTATTAACACCAAAGTTTAGTTATTTAAATTTATGCAAAATCAAAAGTACAATTAACTTCAATTTAATTTTATCAACAGCAGAGTTTATTTATTCAAATTTATGCAAACCAAAAGTACAATTAAGTTCAATTTAATTTTATCAACAGCAGAGTTTAGTTATTCAAATTTATGCAAACCACAGTAAAATTAACTTCAATTTAACTTTATTAGAAATTTCAATTTAAGAGACAGAACTAGAAAATAAGAGATTAATGACAATACTCACAATTTAGCACATAGGAAGTTCAGCTTGAGCTTTTACAAATCTAATAATTCAAAACTAAGGCGGCAATTTAGAAAGTTAACAAATTAATACAAAAAACCCCTAATTAGAGAAAACTCTTTTGCTGAATTTAATTTAAAGCCAGAGGCGTTACATTTTCCCCTCTTATTAAACATTTTTAGAATTTTAACTTAGGTTTTTTTAGATAAATATTAGTTTTAAGGTGTTAAACGTTTGTTAAACTGAAAAAAACTTTAAATATAGTCCAGGTGAAAACCATTATACACTAAAGCACTCAACTTAGAGATATATAAGCATGCAACATAAGTTTATAACTTTCTTTTTGTAATTTACATGTAATAATCCGAAATAATATTTTAAGAGATACTTATGATCATCAACTTTATGTGCTAAAAGGTACTTGCATATAACAACATTTTTGAGCTAATTCAAAATCTGGATTTAAACACTCTACTAGCTATTTTTAAAGTAAAATTAAAACTATAAGTATTTAAATGTAGTAAATGCTTAAGACACTTTTTAAGTGTGGTAAAAATGCTTTTTTTAACAAAATAAAAAAGAAATTCTAAAGAAATTGTAAAGAAAAGACTTTTTTTAATATAAATTTACAAATTCCTAATTACAATCATGAGTCAAAAGTTTGTTTAAAAGTCAATGTTTACCGTTCATGATGATGGTTCCTTACTCTTACACTGGAGGTTGAGGCTCGGCCTCTTCTTACTCGCCTTCTCCTCCTCTTCTCTGGTTGCTCCAGCTGCGGCCGCTCTTCTTGTAGTGGTTCTCCCGGAACTCTGGCGGGAAGTTTGGCTCCACTGACGTCCTTCTCCGCGAATTAATCGCTGGCGACCTGGCGTTGTTCACCATCGTCATCAACGCCAACGGATTCGAGGGTCTGCTTGACATCATCAGCAGACGGGTTGGCATTGCCCCCATGGCATCCGAAGGTGTGCTGCCATGTATGCATTTCCAGACGAATCGACATCGTCACTACAATTCTGCTGTACGTAGTGGCAGCTTGTTCTTATTAGAATGGTTCATTCTGAGGTCTCTGGGGTGTGGCAGTTCGACTTACCCCACCAAACTAGATGAGTGAAAGTTATTGAGCCATGATTTTTACAACTTGCTTGGCAAGCTTTCCCAGTGCTAAACAGGAGACAACCAAAACTCAATGCAATATAGAACATTTTAGATTTTTATATAAAACATCACACAGTACCTATTTTAGCTAAGATAATTACAAAAAAAAAATACATGTCTATAAGATACCAATTTTTAATGGTTGTACAAATAAATATAAAATCAAAAACCCCATTAATTTTAAAATTAAAAAAATTCTTAAAGTTAAGTCATTTAACAGTAATATCAAAAAATGCAAGCAGCTTCTAGGTGTTGTACAAAATAATCAGTGAAAATCAACTGTTGCCTATTTGAATAAGCCCTTAAGTAGTATTCATCTAAAAAGTACCAAATATCTTTCTATGCTTGTACAAAAAAACACCAGGTCTCCTGGCTTTGACCATGGCAGGCTTGTAATTATCCAATATTATCTCGAGCTCGTAGTTGTGTTTTGGCTTTGCGTGGTAGGTTGGCTTCCTGGTAATTTCAGGGAAGTCCATTAATAGTCTTTTGCATTTTTCTTCTAACGGAGTCGTATTCTTACCACCCAGATTGATGTGGTTGACTGAAGCGACTATAGGGGTGGGCAACTCAGCAGGTGCGAACAGTCTAGCTGATTCGTTTGACCCCATCTTGCATAGTTGAGAGGTAGATGGCAGGATCGCTAGTTCGTTCTTTCTTAACAGGTCCATGCCAATAATGCCAAAGTGGCGTGATTCTTGAATAACCCAGAACGAGTGGTTGATGGGTTCTAAATTCCCCAATTGAAGTTCGACATCTGCGCTACCAATAGGGTGGGTTGTTTTGTTACCAAACCCCTGGATGGTTCTACTTTGTTTAGGAAAATATTTGTCTATACCGTTAGTCAATTCCTTCGGCAGGATTGAAATTTCGGATCCGCTGTCAACCAAAAAGATAACATTTGTGTTTGAATCCGCTAAAAATAATAGATTCTGAGGGAGGTTTTTCGGTTTGGGTGCAGGGAATTTATTCAGTTGAAAAGTCCATTTTTCTACACTTTTGTCTTTATTGTGATTGGTAGTGTCGAGAGATTTTTGTTGTGGTTCTGGCTGCGGTTGCGCTGACCGTTGGGACTGCCCGTTGTGGTGCTGGCTAAGGTGGCTCGGATCGTTGGCGCTTGTCGTGGAGGTGCTGGCTAAGGTGGCGCTGACCGTTGACGCTGGCCCTGGTGATGCTGGCTGTGTTTGCGCTGACCGTTGGGACTGCCCGTTGTGGTGCTGGCTAAGGTGGCTCGGATCGTTGGCGCTTGTCGTGGAGGTGCTGGCTAAGGTGGCGCTGACCGTTGACGCTGGCCCTGGTGATGCTGGCTGTGTTTGCGCTGACCGTTGGGACTGCCCGTTGTGGTGCTGGCTAAGGTAGCTCGGATCGTTGGCGCTTGTCGTGGAGGTGCTGGCTTCGGTGGCGCTGACCGTTGACGCTGGCCCTGGTGATGCTGGCTGCGGTTGCTCAGAACTTTGGTTCTCATCAGGTGTTTCTGCTGCACTACGTGAGGCTGTTTGCTTTATATGAAAAGTCATCTTTGGTTTGTTTGAAGGTGTGGACACTTCATTTCCTGGATGACTTAAAGTGCAGTTTGAGGCATTTCTGGTTGATCTCGGTTGAGATGGGGGTTGCTGTCGAGGGGCGGTTTTATTTACAAACTGGAAAGCTTGGGTGTGAGATAGTGTAGCCCCAATCACTCTCCCTCTCACTGCGGAGAGTTTGGGAGCTCGTTTTTTGCATGAGGCGGAGATATCACCTGGCTCCTTGGTAGGTCTTGAGCCTTTGAGGTGTGTGAAACCTGGTGGGGAACCTGGATTTGAGGATCCATGTATGTATTCTGTCTAACCTGAGTTGAGATGTCGTGATTTGTCCTTGTGGATGGATTTAGACTTCTCAATTCATGTAATTCTTCTTGTAATTTTCGAAATTCCTCTAGAAGTTTAGCCCGTCGAATTTGTTCCTTCAAATCTTTGATCCCCTGTACTAACTCCTCAGCACTCAGTTCTTGAGGTGGCACTTGAATAGGGGGTCTCCTGTTGTTTTGGAGGGAATAGTCCATGTTTAAGTTGTTAGGTTGGAGTGGCAAGGGTGAGGTTCTTGCTGGAGGAATGGAGCTGTTGCTAGGTGGTCCTGTCACCCTTGGTGGAGGCCCATAGTTGCTAGGTGTAGAATTTTGTTGGGGTGGGTAGCTTTGTCTTGGCAGACCACTTGGATTAGGCTGGTCTCTAGGTTGTTGATAACTGCCCATTTCTGCCTGGGGTTGTTCCTCCTCCACGTCATGGTCACCATATCTTTCGCACGTTGCTTGTGGTTGGTCTGATGGACCAGGTTGGCTACGGCGCGAAGAGTGTGGGTCAACACCCCTTTTGTTGATCCCTCTGTCAATGTTTCGCTGGCTACAGCGAGTTTCGGGGTTGTTGACCTTGTCTAAAGTATGATGTATGTTCTCTTTAGAGAACATACTATCCTTTTTGGGGGGCTTGGATCTATTACTCATTATGCTATACCAAGAGTTAGGTGTGGCCCACTAGTTATTTAATTAAATTTAGATAATTTAGATATTTAGATATTTTAGAGATTTAGATATTTAGATATTTAAATTAATGAAATTTGATTTATAAATTTCAGAGATTATTAAGAGCACCAAAAGCAGCTTGCTTCTTAATTAATTATCCACAACAAAGCTTATTTATTCAATTTTATATAACCAATTTACAGATAATTTCAATATAATGATCTATTAACACCAAAGTTTAGTTATTTAAATTTATGCAAAATCAAAAGTACAATTAACTTCAATTTAATTTTATCAACAGCAGAGTTTATTTATTCAAATTTATGCAAACCAAAAGTACAATTAAGTTCAATTTAATTTTATCAACAGCAGAGTTTAGTTATTCAAATTTATGCAAACCACAGTAAAATTAACTTCAATTTAACTTTATTAGAAATTTCAATTTAAGAGACAGAACTAGAAAATAAGAGATTAATGACAATACTCACAATTTAGCACATAGGAAGTTCAGCTTGAGCTTTTACAAATCTAATAATTCAAAACTAAGGCGGCAATTTAGAAAGTTAACAAATTAATACAAAAAACCCCTAATTAGAGAAAACTCTTTTGCTGAATTTAATTTAAAGCCAGAGGCGTTACAACGTAAAACTATATAAAGCCTTCATTCTTATTTTTATACAGGTTAAAACAACAGTTATTTTTGGCTAAATTCAATCATTTAACTTCCATTACATCA
Source organism: Thalia democratica (assembly GCF_965202585.1). Taxonomy (NCBI): domain Eukaryota; kingdom Metazoa; phylum Chordata; class Thaliacea; order Salpida; family Salpidae; genus Thalia; species Thalia democratica. The sequence goes on from NC_139172.1 coordinate 12,716,078, forward strand.
CTTGAACCATCTGTTTATGGTTGATGTATTTGAAATAAACAGCTCTATCAGTAAAATATTTGTATTTTATAACTTATAAACATTTAACGATCCCGATTTACTTTTAGTGTTATTTATACGCGATGCTGGTTATTATCTGACTCCGTGCGTTATAAATATATCGGTGATGTTAATTATATGTTTAGAAATGACTTAGCTAAGTTATTTAGCAAAGTCGACTTAATAAATTGCGAACTTAACTTAGACTATAATTTAATGCTTTGCCTAATTGAATAGTTAGATTGTTAGAATGCTTAAACTAATTGTATATAAGAAATCGAGTCTAGAAAACAAAACTGTATCATAATGAATAGAAACTGCGATTAAACATAATATCAAAACATACAAATAACTATTTCAATTCAAAGTTTATAAAAAACAGTCGCCTGCGTACAAGAAGTACGAGGCGAACACAACCTTTAGCACGATATGATATCATTCCAAAGCTAAAACTAGACTGGCCAAACTACTCGCGCTTCACTAAACTTAAGCATTTTTAACTTTGAGAGAAAAGGAAGAAAGAACAGCGCTAGTTGTTACATTCTCTCGACTTAAACTCGCTATTTTGGAGTTTACACTTATCTCTAAGAAAATATTGTCTTTAATTATTTTTGAATCTGTAAAAAACATTAAAAAACAAATATAGAAGCATAAATGAAATTTGACCGTCGACTATCGTCGACTTATATCTTGTTATTTGTAAAATAAATTATTATTTCACTTTGTAAATGCTTTAAATTCCGTAAATGACGCGCAGAATTAAAAAATTTTTAACAATTTACAAAATTAAAAAAAAAACTGAAAGAATTTTTAAAAATTTATTTGCTAGTAGTGCTCGCGAGTCGTTGTTTCCCATAGCGCTACTCGTACATGCTCGGTCTCCTCATCTGTACTCCATTCGGCCACCTTGCTGATGGTAGATCAGATCTCTTTGTCACCTTCGCCGACTTTTTGAAGACTTTCGATTTTCGAGCCGTTTTCGTGCGAAGCTCAAAATAATATAAAGAAGAAACTATTTCAAGTACTTTCAAGTACGTTTATAAAAAACTTAAAAAACATTTATAGATTCAGTTTAAACGAATTATTCGTTATATAAACTTTTAGTGTATTAAAAACATTTTACATTTAACACGAGTTAGTTGAAAAAACAAGCAATTACATGCATTTCAAAAGTTTAGACTTGTTTTCGTAAAAATATATAGCTCTTGAACTTTATACTAATTTATATAACTTAAGTATCCTAGGAAAGTTGTTTTTTAGCGTTTAAATGTTGAATAAGATTTTTAATAGCTCGAATGACCTTATTAAAACTGTGTTTTTATGAGTAAGCTAAAGTGTATAAAAACAAAAAACATGGTAATTAAGTTTTTTATCTGCAATCACTAAGGTTATTATGGTACAACTGTATATTTTATAGTTCAAAGTTTGAACATAAAATTGATGTTTAAAAACAAATTGAAATCAAGTTTAACAAATTAAGGCAATTTTTCAACTTAGTAAGAGCTCAAAATGAAATTTTAAGTTAAAGAATAAACTTTAAAAATACTCCTTTAACTTCTTATGACTCGATTTCGTCCTAAGCTTTGTTCAGAAAGCTTCTTAGAATAGTTGTCTGCTTTAATTAAATAAAATAAATTGCTATTTTGGTGATCTTTACTTTTCGCCGTAAGAGTTAATTAAGTGTAAGGTTTCAATAACATCTTAGTTTAATTTTCCAGCGGTGAAAAATAGCGTTTGAACAAAAACTCAAAGTTTTGCAACGGTTTCTGACCAGTATTTCGATTTTAATATGTTTAAAACGCCATCGGTGAAAAATTAACAAAAATAATTCTCGATTAGTTTTAAAAATGCGTGCGATAGTGTTTATAGAATCTTCAATTTAAAAATTTTTAAAGCGCCATCGATGGAAAATTAACCAAAATAATTCGCGATTATTTTTAAAAATGCGTGCTTCAATATTGTTCAAAGATATTTTGGTTTTAAAATGCCATTAGTGAAATATAACCCAAACTAATTCGTGGTTTGTTTTAAAAATTTGCTGTAAGCTAATTTCTAAAGGTTTTTTGTTATTCGCAATCGTTTTGCGTTTAGAGTAAGAAACGTGTTTTTTTGTTAAGATTTCGCGATCGGGCCTAACATTTTTAGTTTTGTCGTTGTTTGTCATCGCTGATGTGCTCTTGTTTAGAGAAAAGGGCAACTTCCGTGATTTTGTCGCTCTGTCGGCCGAAGTAATGTTGGAAGAAGTCTTTGTAGTCGCTGCTGTGCTTCCTGTCATAGACGAGGATAATTTCCGTGCGTTTTCCGGTTTGACGGAAGGCATATCTGAACCGGCCGTTGGCTTTAGTCGTTCTGGTGCTGGCTGCGGTCGTGCTGACCGTTGGGACTGCCCGTTTTGGTGCTGGCTGAGATAGCTCTGATCGTTGGCGCTGGTAGCATAGGTGCTGGCTTCGGTGGCGCTGACCGTTGACTCTGGCCCTGTGGATTCTGGCTGCGATTGCGCTGACCGTTGGGACTGCCCGTCGTGGTGCTGGTTGGCATGGCTCTGATCTTTGGCTCTGGTCGTTGACTCTGGCCTTAGCGATTCTGGCCGTGGTTGCTCAGAACGTTGGTTCTTAATAGATATTCTCGTTGCATTGCGTGACGCTGTACTTATGACGTCATAATTCGGTTTGGAGACAGCGCGATTGCGTTTTGATTCTATAGCAGCTTTCCAGCGATTGAGTTCGGCTAATTCGGCTTCTAATTCGCGTATTTCTTGCATATATCGGCTAGCAATTGATCTGCGTAGAAGTTCGTCGTATTCGGCTTGTAATTCGCGGAATTCTTGATTAAGATTCTCACTATTTCTCGTATATGAGTTACGTAAAAATAATTTTAAGTTAGCAACATTTCTATGTTCAGTTGTGTTTGATTTAAAAAAATAAACATCTCATCAGGAGGTAAAACATTGGACCATAAGATAAACTTTATTCTTTCGCAGTTGTCAAGTTCGTCGATACGGTTGTAGAACTAAAAAAATTTTTGAATATGTTAATTATCGTCTCAACATCATATACTTCATGGATTACGCCTAATAAAGGGAGATATTTCAAAACATTCTCTATAATATTAAGGTGCTTAAAGGTTTCTCTTAATACAACTTGGTACCGTTCGTGGCTAAAACCTTGGTATTCGAACCATACATTTTTATCAAAATGCGTTTTCTTAAATCTATCGCGCCTACTTTGTCTTTTGTTAATTTCTGCTCTTAACAAATCAATTTCAACGTTAAAATCTATAATTTCGTTACAGGCTGTTATAATATCTTCGAGATTTTCGCGGGCTTCATCGATTACTTCGATGCTCCTATACTTAGGCCAATCGTAAAGAAAGTGGTCATCTAACAAACACGTAAGTTTTGTTAAGCGGTTAGCTACGCGCCCTTCCCATAAAATAAGTTGGTATAGGTCGTTATCTAGACATGAAATTAACCAATGCAAATGAGTTTTTTGTAAGCGGTTAGTCAGATTGTGATTGTACGTAACGTTTGAATATTTGTAGGGTACTGGTTCGGGTGGGTCCGACAAGGGACACTCTGATATTAATGTATTATATATGTCAATTTTTTAATCTTCCCAGTCCCTATAAAGCTGGCAGCTATTAGGCCTAAAATAAAGTATATCCATGATACTAGTGGATTTTGTTTAAAGTCTTAATAAAGTTTTAAACTAATTTCAGGTTACCACTACGAAACGTAGAAAATAAAAAGAAGTTAAGGACTTAAATAAGGTGCGCGTTAAACAACTAGGGTTCACCATTTAACAATTCCGATTTACTTATAATGTTATGTTACTTATACGCGATGCCGGTTATTATCTGACTCCTAGCGCGTTATAAATATATCGGTGATGTTATTCAAATGTTTAGAAATGACTTAGCTAAGTTATTTAGCTAAGTCGACTTAATGAATTGCGAACTAAACTTAGACTATAATTTAATGCTTAGCCTAATTGAATAGTTAGATTGTTAGAATGCTTAAACTAATTGTATATAAGAAATCGAGTCTAGAAAACAAAACTATATTACAATGAATAGAAACTGCGATTAAACATAATAACAAAATATACAAATAACTACATCAATTCAAAGTTCATAAAAAACAGTCGCCTGCGTACAAGAAGTACGAGGCGAACACAACCTTTAGCAAGATATGATATTATTCCAAAGCTAAAACTAGATTGGCCAAACTACTCGCGCTTCACTAAATTTAAGCATTTTTAACTTTGAGAGAAAAGGAAGAAAGAACAGCGCTAGTTGTTACAAACACAACTTGTTTTAAAAAGAAACAATATTTTAGTGTTTCCTAAGATTAAACCTACCTAAATAAAAGAAAAGATATATAAGGAACTTTTACAATTAAAACCTTAAAACAATAACGAACTTGAACAATTAAAACCTTAAAACAAAAAAGAACTTAATCAAAAACAGTTTTTTTTTTACTATATGTACTAAAATTGATTTTCTCCATTTCTTTATTAGGACTTAAACCTCTTCATCTAATGAAAATATGGTTTCCTTCATCTGGTCTGCGTACCGCTTAATTTTCTAAGCAGTTAAAACTATTTACCTCATTTTATTCAAATCGTTCTCAACTGCTGCTCCTACACTTGTCGAAGAGAATCTCTTCTCTAAACCTAGCTACAGTTTATGGGCATTATTTATTTTCTATTTGCACTCATTTTATTAATTTATACCATATGAAGGTATTTGAAATTAAGTAATTTTGTAAATTTCTAGGAAAATTTTGCAAATTTCGTCTGACTTTATAGCATTTTTAAATGATTTTTTACCGTTTGAAGGCTTTGAAAAATAAGGAATTTTGTAAAGTTGAACTAACAAAATCTGATGTATTTTCAAAGTTTGTCAAACTTCCTGACTTTTTTTCAAAAACCCCTATTTTTCCTGACTTTTGTCATTTTTTGAGTTTTTCCTGACCTTGTGGCAACCCTAATAGTAAGTCTAGAGATATCTTAAGTTTTTAACTAAATCTTATTCCAACAAAATTTTGTCTACTTCTATGCACATAAGTTAAGAACCTTTTATTGTTCAATTTTTAATAAATTGTAATATCATAGAAAGAGGTTGTTGAAAAACTTTCAAAATTGCCCAACTCCAACCTTAAATGTCTTTCTTATTCTTTCAGCTATACCAACAGTTTTTTCCAGTTAACGCTTTGTAACTTAATTAAAACGTCTTTTAAATTTAACATATATTGGGAAATAAGCTGGGTCCTTTTAGAAGTAAAACATTATGATTTTTTTATATTTAAGTTCTGTAAACAAAAAATATTATATTTAATTTTTTATACAATTTCTTAAATTAATACTTTCGGGTTTAACCTTTTTTATTTAAGTTATGTTTACAAACAAAAATTTTATGGAACCTTATGCTGTTGATTGTACCATAAGGTGCATTTATTGCATAAATTTCTTTAAGTGGCAAATCATATAAAATACATCACAAAAACGAAACATCTTTGTTACCATTGAAAAAGCTAGTGATTCAAGTTTCAGTACATTAAGAAAATGTACTTAAGTTTTTGATCTTATTGAAATTGAAGCTATTTTTATTAATTTTTTGAAGCCAAAGTTTTGCAAACGAAAATAATTTGATTATACTGTTTGTTTATTTAGTTAGGTCAATTTTGTAACAGTTGGTTATTTAATTTGTTTTCTTTTTTGTTGATTAGCTGTTTATGGTTAACTTAACATTAATGTTTTTTTTGTTTTAAATCCTGAACATATCATTAAAAGGTTTTCGTAGTGTGCGACTCGATAACTAAAAGGTTCTTTGTGCACCACGTCCTAGGACTAAATATTTTAAGCGCTTTTTTGCTGTTCAATAAACTAAAATTAGTCTGACTTGTGGCACTAGGATCTAATATTTTTACTTGTTTTTTTAGCTAACATTAATTTTGCAGAAGTCAATTTTTAAATAAATAATAAAAGATTTTTTTTTATTGAAAAAATCTAACTAAAACTGAAGGTGATTTAAACTAAACTACTATCCTTAGTTAAAAATGCACAAATTTTTAGTATTTAATACAAGTAATCTGCACAGAACTTGTGTGTAACAAAAGTGCAAAGATATAAAATAGCTGGTAGGTTCATACTTAGACTATACACTGATTCTTATTAGATCTAAATGTCAATGATTTCATGTACTGTTTAGCTTTAGTTAAAACAAGTTTAAAATCCAAGTAGAAAAATTAAAACTTTAAATTTTATCAAATCATTAATTGTAATGTTAACTATTAATTTATAAAAAATTACATTGACTAATATAAAATGGTTAGTATTTTGATTTTAAGAAACCATAAATATTTTTTAGTAACTATAAGCTATATAAGTAACTGTAAGCTGTAATTTATAGTAAAAGATTATTGTTAATAAAATTTACTCCTTAAAAAGTAAAAGCTATATTAATTTCAAAGCTATGTGGCAGACTACTTGTACATACACTAAAATAAAAAAAATTAAAACCTGATGCTCCTCCCATTGAGCTTTCAACTGATGTTGCAATCTTTGTAAAAACTTGTTCAATGCATTTAATTGATTGCCAATTTGATATTTTACTTAATATTTCATTGCTACCTCGGGCAAGTGTAGATCCACAATCAGCATCTCCTACACCCTCACCATCAAGCTTATTTATAAGGTTTTCATTTTCTAAAAGTTTTTTGCAGGCTGCCTTAATACAACTGAGTGCAACTGCAATCATTTCTTTTCCTAAGTTTGTACTATTTGAACTTTCAGAGAAGGTTACTTGTGGAGATGTTATTGTAAGTAAATTTTGATGGTTAAGTTCATAACAACTTATTTTAGACTTAGAAACTTTTGGCCATGAAGGAGCATTTGTCTTTGCATCAAGATACTTAACAATATCATCATCTACAATTGTTATGTTAACATTAAAACCACACATATCAAGGGATGTCATTAAATGTCCAATATAGAACCTAACAACGTGAACATTAAAATTCTGTGACAGTTGACTCAAAAGCCTACTTGCTATAAGACGAATTTCCAGGAAAGTTAAACCACCTAAGTTATTTATAATCATGCATACCTGATCATCTTCTTTTAATAAAAGATGAGCGAAATTCGACTCGTCAGTCATATGATTTAGAACTAACTCAGCTGTGTCTTTAGCACTTGCAATTTTAACTCTCTTCACACCAGACTCCCCATGAGCTCCTAGCCCTAATTCCATTTCATCTTCTAACAACTTGAAAGAAGTTCCTTTTCCAGGAACAGAACACCCACTCAAACTTAATCCTATTGTACCCATTTTTTTTGATGAAGTAACAGCTTTGAGAACTTCACAAATGTTGTCAATTGATTTACCTTCTTCTGACATTGAACCTGCAATTTTCATTGCAAATACTATTCCAACAAGTCCTCTGCGACCTGCAGTCTTATCATTTGGCAACAAAGCACAGTCCTCCCCTACAACAATAATTTCGACTCTAATACCTAATTTTTGTACAGCTCTTTCTCTTGCAATACCAAAGTTCAGTCTGTCTCCAGTATAATTTGCAACCAATAAAATCACTCCTTTTTTGCTTGATACTGATTGAATAGCAGCAAATATTTCAGAACTAGAAGGTGAAGCAAATACATCACCACAAACAGCAGCAGAAAGCATGCCTTTACCAACAAATCCTGAAGGAAATGGCTCATGACCAGAACCACCACCAGAAATTATTGTGACATGTGTTGATTTAAAGTTGTTTATATCATCTCTTAGAATTACAGAATGACCTTCTAATCGAACTAAACCTGGGTTTGTAAATGCAACATTGTCTAGTAATTCATCAACACACGTTTTATAATCATTTATCAATAACTTGTTAGCTCTGGACATTATTTTTTACATATGTTTACATACCTGTTAAAGACTTTTTGATATAAACGTAATACTTGGTTTAAAACTAGTCAAATATGTACTTATAAGTAGCAATATATTTACCCACTTTTTTATTTTAGAAAAGATTAAACTTACTAAATACAACTGGTTTAAAGGCACTTGTGTTGAGTAAGTTTAATATTTTCAAAACTAATTATTATGGGTAAATGTTTTGGTTTCTTAGAAAATCTTTTAGAGATATTATAATTTAAGTAAGTTATAAAACTAGTTTAAAAAAACTATAAAGGTATATACATTAATATTTATACAACTCTACATTTTACAAATACAAATACTTGAATGTTCTGTTAGACACAAGAGCACATTAGTTAGTTTATTACAATAATATCTTAAAATATAAATCAAAATGTACATGAAATTAACAGGGTTGCCAAATTTTTTTGAGAAATTTCTTCCAGTTTTTCTGAATTTCTTCCAGGTTTTTTAAAGTACAGGTTTTTGGGTCTATTCGTAGTTTAAAGCCAAGTTTAAGGTGGTTTAAAAATATTCTAAGTGGTACAACAACATTGAAAAGATACTACAAAGCTACTTTAAACGTGTTTTTTAATAAAATAAAATTTTTGATGATGATAAAAGTATTTTAAATATATAATAGAATTTTCATGTCAAATTAAAGTTTTAGTACTTAACTTATAAAAAAAAATGTGCAAATTATTTTTTTATATTTACAACCAGGTTTTGGTGACAAAAAATTGCGACCTCTTTAAGTACTTAACATGTATTTTAAGTTCTTAACATGTACTTCAAGAACTTATCATGTAAAAATTGGTTAAACTTCAAGGTTTTTCCAGGTTTTCTAGTTGTTTTTGTTAAATATTCAGGTTTTTCAAAATTTCTCAAATTCCAGGTTTTTCCAGGATTCCAGGTTTTTTGGCAACCCTGAAATAAGCAAAGAAAGTTTAGGTTTTTTACGTCACTATATAAATCATTTAAAAATATAAGACACACTAAGTTTGCATTAATGTTCAAAATAATTTGAAGTAAAAACTAAAAAAATGTTCATAATTACTAAAAAGTTCATTTTGTCTAATTAAAGCTAGATTTGATGCATTATATATGGGAACGGTTCGCTTTAGTACGAGGGGACACTGTTGCACGGGGACACTTATGCATGAAGGGTAACTTTTACATGAGAGTAAAAAAATATATATATAAAATAAATAAATGGCAAAAATAAAACAAGAAAAAAAACATAAAAAGATTAGTTCATAGAAAAAAAAATACCAAAGGGTAAGGGTTAGTGGTAACAGTTATAATAAAAAGAAAATATCACAAAAAAAAAATAGAGAAAAATAAATTAAATAAACTAATAAAAAAACAAAAAAGGATAAAAAAAAGTTACTGACCGAGGGTTAGGGGTAACAGTAATATAAAAAAATATATATACCTAATAAAAACTATTAATCAAAAAAAATGGTAAAAAATAAAGTTTTAAAAATATATATATAAAATAAACGATTTACTAAAACCGAGGGTTAGGGTTAGAAGTAATAGTGATAGTAAAAAAATAAAAAAAACTATTTTAGTTTTAATAAACAAATTTTAAAAAATTTCAACCTGTGCCCTTGTGATAAAGTGATGCTCTTGCAAAAGAGTCGGAGTGCGAAAGTGTCTCCATGTGCAGAGTGTCAACATGTGCAAAAATGTCACCTTGTGCAAAAGTGACACCCACCCATTAGATATATACTGGAGCAGTGGTCTTCAAGGTAATCAAAATCTGTGAACCCTAAAATACAAAATTAAAATTCTGTGTACCCCAATGTGCGAATATCTAGTAAAGTTTCAAATTTCCCCTTATATCTAATGCAGGGTTTTCCAAACTTTTTTCCATCGTCCAACAAGATTTCTCAAAAAAAAAACACCTAAAGCCTTCTTTTTCGCTGTATTATCAACTCCAGAATATCTAGTGTAAATTTTAAATTATGGCTGTGTGGCTCCCCGTTTTACAACTTGTGTCCCCATTAATTTCCTAATCTTTTCCATAATATCTAGTATATGTTTTAACCTACCATTAAAACACCTAAGATTTATTTTTCTTTTTACTCTCCATCATCAACTCCAACATATCTAGTGAAAGTTTCAAAATTTGGGATAAAATTTTTAAGTTACAACTCATGCACCATAAATAAACTTTGTGCACCAAAAAAAAAACTATGTGTGCACTGGTGCACACTTTGAAGACCACTGTACTTGAGTACTGGATTAAGAAATTTGGTAATTACCTAGGATGATGTTGCACCAATATCAAACTGAAAATATATTTGATTTTTTGTCTTCTAACAATATTTATAGGTTTAAATTGATATTTTATAAATACATAAATAAAATTAAACTTATTTATCGAAAATCATTAAAACTTAAATATTTAATCGCTTTTATTTGACAATATAAAGCGATTATATCAATACAATGATTTGTATTGATTATGATATTGTAAAATAAAGTCAATTAAATATTTTAGTTTATCAGAAATATATTTTATTTTTACTATGTATTTATATAGTGTTTTTTTCTTAATATTTTTAATTAAACATATTAGGCTAAAAACATCAATTTTTATTTGTAATCTTGGTTAAAAAAGACATCAAATACAGTTTATTATCAGTTTGATATTAGTGCAATATTATCCTAAGTAATTACCAGAAAATTATATATTTAATTTAAATAAATCATCTTTCTAAGGGCCCACTTAAGGGCTTTTAAATAGTATATTTAGATAATTCAGATTTTATAACATTTCAATTTTTAAGTAGGATTAAATTTAAGTTATGGTGGCAATTTCATGGCTATAATTACATTAACAAGAAGTTAAAAGCGTATCTGAAAGACTAAATGCTTAATTTTAAAACTTTATTTATGCAATTCTTAACAAAACGTTTAAGTACTTTACTTTATTCTTAAGATCTAAAAACTTACATATGGGTTTTTCAGAGCTCTAAGTTTTGTTGCCTAAGTTCTTGTAACGGTTCAATAATTATTAATATAAAAAAAAGCATTATTAGAAAAACAACTCAAACAACTAATTTGCGTTGGACAATCGATTGTATTTTTATTTTACAATTTTTAACAAAACGTTTAAGTACTTTATATATATTCGAAAACTTTGCAGCATTTAGTGTAGTATTCGTCAAGTATTCGTGCTATCTTGTTTCGGAGAATTCCCCTACAATGAGTTAATGTTGGTCTTTGAAAATGATATGGGCGTCTTTCCTAATGTCTGTAGTTTTGCAAATCAGTCTTTGATTTTTAATTTTTGACGTAGTTTGTTCAAAAATTATTTCACAAAAAAAAGTCATTTTTTACCGTAAAATAATAGTTTCGGAGAATTCTCATATAAGGAGTCAAAGTTGGTCTTTTAAAATGGTATGGGCGACTTTTCCAAGGTCTGTACTGTAGTTTTGCAAGCAAGTCTTTATTTTTTTATTTTTGACCTATTTTGTTAAAAAATGACGTCACAAAAAAAGTCATATTTCGCCGTAAAAAACAGTTTTGGAGAATTCTCATATAAAGAGTCAAAATTGTTCATTTATAAAAGGTATGGGCGTCTTTTCCTAGGTTTGCAGTTTTGCAAATCAGTCTTTGATTTTTAATTTTTGACGTATTTTGTTCAATAATGACGTCACAAAAAAAGTCATTTTTCTCCACAAAAAAAAACTCAAAGAAAAAATTGTTTTTAAAATGTTTTTCAAATAACAGTCTGATTTATAATAGTATCCTTCATAAATTGAATTAATTTTGCAAGCAAACATTACATTACAGTAAAATTTCTAATTAAAAACTACACCAAAACTGGTATTATACATTGCTTTATTATAAATTTTATTTATGTTGTAATATATTTTATTATACAAAGAATTAAGCAAGTAATTATGATCGTTAACTATTGACTTATACAAAATTAAGTTTATTTTAGGTCTTTTTTCTTAGCAATTTTTTACAATAGTGCACTTAAATTCAAGTTACTTTTCTTGTCCTTAAAAATTATTTCCGTAATATGGTTATCCATTTTTCCAAATGTATTCAACCTGTAACGAATTTTATCTAAATTCTAAAGAAGGTTAGTTTGAAATAATAAACAAGTTTATAAGTACTAGTTCTTCGGATTGTAGAGCTGTTTAATTATCCTACTTTAAACTTGATTAGTACTTTTGATATAACTATATTTTATTATATGAAGTTATAAGTTATGTGACTTTCATTTGAGTACGGTTTTTTGTTGAGCCAACAATTACAACATCTTCTGCAACTTCATCAAAGTTTTTATTTGATTTACTTCTGGTTGAGCGTTTTAAACTAGTTGAAGCCTGTTACCAAACAATTTTGATAGTTTTTTTAATAAATCAAGTTTAACCTGGAACTACAGCTGGTTTTTTGATTACACTCCCTGTTGCGTCAAAAAAGAGGCTTGTTTTTACTTGTGTTTTTAAATGTTTTGTTAATATTTCCAATCCTATTATACATAATAAAAAATTATTTGAAAATATAAATGAGTTTAAAGTTTAATATTATTACCTTTCTCGGTATATATACACAGCAAACTTGTCTTTATTTAGCTGCTAAATATAGCCTTTTATTTCTCTACTTTGTTCGTCTTCTACCTTATACGTTTTTTTATTGTTTCTAGTTCTTCGAACCGATTATATCTCGTTTGGCTGTTGTGGAATTGTTAAAATTTTGGTAATTTGAGATGAGTAAGTTCTAGAAAGGTTATAGGTTGTAAGAAGAAAATAGGTTAATAGGTATGGAGAAAAGTAATTTGTATTTTGTAAAATGTGATTAACCTAGCTGAAACATTTCTCCCTTGAAACTGCTGTTAAGCTGAGCTTTTGAAACAAAGTGCACAAAGTTTTTTTTATCCTTGAATCGATTTTTTAAACCGTTTGCAGTAAAATTTCAGTACATAGTAGGGCTTAATTTTTAAAAAGTACTTGTTTACTATCAGGTTAGTGTACCCTAATAGTACTGTTTTCCGATTTCACTTTATAAGTGGTGATATTTCTGCTTCTAAAACTTCCCATAAAAAATGATTAATAACTTCGTTTAAACTTCTAAAATTTTTCTAAAAAGAGTTTATTAAACTTTAAAATTAAAAGACTCTGTAAACTGCATATGCTTTGATGCATTTTTTTTTCTTCCTTGTGACTATCAACCTATTTTTGTTTATAAATTTATAAAAATTAAAAACATAAATTAAACTATAAAGTTTACTTTTACTTGCTCATCCAAAGTATCACTAGACAAACATTCTCTGTCATAACATTTCACCTGTTTGTAAATTTATAGAATGTCTTAAAACAGCTTCGTTTTATTAAATTAATATAAAAAAAAGTATAAAAGAGAAAGTTATATACTCTTAAAAATTAAAAAATATTGCTGTGGTAAACGTAAAATTATGGATTAAAAAGAAATATTTTTGTATTCAAAGCAAAAACGTAAAAATTTTGATAATTTAAATAGGCTTTACTAATATAACATTTATAAAAGCTTTTATAACTTATGCTGATCAATTAGACAAGTTAGTTATAAATTAATGTTCAAAAGCATCCAAAAAAAATTAATCATAAGAATATAGCGTCGTGAGTAAAAATACCTCTTACATAATAGTTTTTATTCTTTATCTTTTTCAGTGAACAACAAAAAAAAGAAAACTATTTTTTAATGTACCATAAAAAAACCATATTAATCAAAAATTTATTTACTAAACAATTTAATTACTCAAACTTTCAATACAAATTAAACCACAATAAATTTGTATGTTTTACAAACTTTAAAAATCTTTTCAAACGGCTATCAGGAAATAGCTGACTTTTTACTTTATTTACAAAAGTAAAGCAACTTGTTTTAGTTAACTTTAAACTAAATTTATTAATTTAGTCAGTTACTCTATTGACTATACTTTGAATTGTTATAATTATTTTTGAATTTTACTACTCATTGTACTAGTGTTTTCAAACACTATTTAAACTTTGACAGATAAATATTTTGTTCATTTGTTTTTATAGCTAGTTTAATGTTTTTTTTGTGTGCCGTATGTATGTTTTTCAAAACTTTTTGTACTTAATTTTTATTTCATATAATATAGTTAGGTAATATTGTTTAAAATTATATAAGCAGTTAAGACTTCGACTAGTGTAACAAACAAAATTTGAATTTTTTTGAAATTGTTATTTAAGCATTGAAAATTATTATATTTAAAAAACTTTACAAGTTGATTTTATATCAGATTGGTTTATAGATTATATATATAACTTAATTAGGTTTAACAAGTTAATTTAAAATTATAAAAGTATCTTGTAAACTAAAGAGCTGAAAAAGGACGCTAATACTTTTTTAAGAAATAAATTTCTTTTTTTTTGGATATAAAGTTTTTAAAACAATTAGAAACTTAGTTGCAAAATTACAACACTTTATATAGATTCTTATACTTTTTTATCAGTTAATCCTCATTATGGGGAAATACACTAAACATATATTTAAAAAACGATTATTTTTCTATGACTTAAATTCTAAAAAAATCGATAATCAAAAAAAAAATTTTGAAGAAGACGCTAATACTATTTTAAATAACAAATTTTACCTTTTTCGAGGAGAATTCTCCGAAGCAAGTTTTTTTATAGCAAAAAGTGACTTTTTTGTGACGTCATTTTTGAGCGCAATACGTCAAAAATTAAAATTCAAAGAATAATTTGCAAAACTATAAAACCTTGGAAAAGACGTCCATACCATTTTTAAAAAACCATTTTCGACTCTTTATTGGAAAATTCTCCGAAAAAAGTTTTTTAAAACGAGAATGACTTTTTTTGTGACGTAACTTTTAGTAAAAGACGACAAATATTAAAAATCAAAGACTGATTTGCAAAACTACAGACTTTAGGAAAGACGCCCATACCATTTTAAAAGACCAACTTTGACTCCTTATATGAGAATTCTCCGAAACTATTATTTTACGGCAAAAAGTGACTTTTTTTTGTGACATCATTTTTGAACAAACTACGTCAAAAATTAAAAATCAAAGACCGATTTGCAAAACTACAGACCTTAAGAAAGACGCCCATATCATTTTTAAAAACCAACTTTGAATCTTTGTAGAAGGAATCTGCGAAACAAAGTTTTTACGGCAAAAATTTAATTTTTATTGTGACGTCATTCTTGAACAAAATTTAAAAAATTTAAGACTGATTTGCAAAACTACAAACCTTAAGAGAGACTCTAATATCATTTTTTAAGACCAATTTTGACTTTGTAGCATAATTCTCCGAAACTGTTTTTTTAGAGAATCATAAGTAGAAAAAAAAAGCTACTATTGTGACGTAACTTATAGTAATAAAAGATTATATACTTTGAAATAAAAACTGTTTTCTGAAACTACAGACCTTTTAGAACAAGAAGGTACTTTTTTTTGGTTAAAAATTAACTTTTATATGGTAAATTATATTTCAAAAAAACTTCGAATACTTGGCGAATACCTGGCGAATATTTTGCGAATACTACGCTAAATGCTGCAACGTTATTCAAAAGATATAAAAACTTACACATGGGTTCTTCAGAGTTCTAAATTTTGTTGGCAAAGTTCTTGTAACGGTTCAATAATTATTGAAAAAAAAGCAGTATTAAAACCACTTTTAACCCGGTCATTTCTAACCCAGTCACTTCTGACCCAATCATTTCTAACCCGATTTAATTCAATCGCTTCTAAACCGATCATTTCTAACCCGATCACATCTAACCCGATCACTTCTAACCCGATCACTTCTAACCCGATCGTTTTAACCCATTTTACTTCTTTATTTTATTTTTATTTCTTAATCTTGGTTTCAAGCAAAAACAAACTAGTATTAATAAAAGTATTGAATTAATAATAAAACTTTAAATTTTAAGTCTACTTAAGACATAACAAATTTAATGTGTTAAGTAAAAAAAAAAATTGTATAAATTTTTATTTTAGTGTTAACTTAACATAATTTTAATTTAATTTTATAACCTCATTTTTTGATTTTTCAACCTACACATAATTTTAAATTTTTCATTATTTTATACTTTTTGTTTTTTCAATCTACTTTTTCAATCTTGAATTGAACTTATATTAGAACTATTTTAAAAATACAAAATTTTAGAACCTAAAGTTTTAGTAAATAACTTAATGGATAAGAGTTTAAGAAATATAATCATTAAATTAAAGTGATATCAAAACTAAATATTTTTGAAAAATAACTAGAACAAAAATTAAAAAAAAAAAAGTCATCGAATTTCTGATGAAACGAATCCTTATTTTGCTTAATATAAAGATTTTGTCCATTGGTTTTATGCTCATTACAAGTAGACGCACGAACGACAACTGTTTTTATTTATAAAACAATAAAACTTTTATCAACTTGTTTTGCTATAAGTACAAGTAGAAGCACGCACAAAAGTTATGCCTTTTAAAACATATAACTCTAATTAACTTGATTTATTTTGTGCACAGTAGAGTACTTATTAACAGGCGATCTTTGAGTTTTTGATTTCAGGCAAAAAGAAATCACAAAAAACCAAAAATTGGCAAATATCACAAAAACACACTGTTCAAAACTAAGTGCTTTGGAGTATTTTTCATACTGGCTAGATTTATTTTCTGAAAGTAACTGAGAATGCTTTACTTTTTGACATTAAATACCACGAACAACACAGTAAATTTTTTAGTTTTATAGGCAGATCTATGTTTAAGGGCATTTTAGAAAGCTTAATAGTCAAGAACTTTTTTACGACCTACCTTTACTGTTAGTTGCTACAATTATAATGTCATAAGAGCGGAAAATATTCAAAGTTAAGTTGAGCCCTTAACATCGTAAATGTTGATTAGCTGATGAAGTTTACATTAAAGTTGTTGTTTATAAAAAACAGTTGTATGATTCCGGAGTATAATTTTTGTTGTTCTCAATATTATAGTAATAGATCATATTTCCTGTATTTTTTTATTCGATATTTCGAGAAGAAAAAGAGAAACCTACTTCAAGGTTCTTATTTTTTTTAACATCACTTTGATTTTGAAACTAAACCTAAATTTAAACTTTAACATACATTCAATAATAAGATTAAAATTTAATTAGTCTTGTTTTATAAATAAAGATTTGTTTTTTTTTTTGTTAAAGCGCTTTTTTCCATCACTAACACATATCTTTCTAGATTTTTTATATAAGCACTGACGAGGTCTTTGACCGAAACTGAGTTTGCACTAAAACGTCTTGAAAGAATTTGATAAATTACTTTATTTATAATATTTTTACTCTGGTAATAAATTTATTCTAAATTATCGCATTTAGCGATATTAGGTAATACAAATAAAAGATAACAAAAATATCATATGTGTAAGATAGTTAAAACTATATTTATTGATTGTATAAATCTCGAATATTTAATTCATTTCAAAAGTTGAGAACTAAAAAAGTTAACTAAAAAAAGCTTTGAGTGTCTATTTATAAAAAACTATAGTAGTAATAAAAGGTATTTATGAAAATAATGATAATATTGAATATGATTATATATTGTTTATTGAACGACAAAAAAAAAGCGCTCAAAATATTTTGTCCTAAGACTTGTTGCACGAAAAACCTTTCGGTTATTGAGTCGCACACCACGGATACCTTTTAATGTCTTGTCCAGGACTATTAGCTAGTATATTACAATTGCATTTATAGAATCAAGTAATGTTAGTGTACTGGATGGTTGAAAATAACTTAATTAACTTTATTAGCAAATAAAAATAAAAAGTTTTTCAATAAATAAGTTTAATTTATTTAGTTTTCATGATAATTTTAAGGAAAAAGTACTGTTTTTCTACAGAAAAGATGTTTTAGCTAAATATAAAGTTTTGTATGCAGTTGAAATTATTAACGTGGTTTAAATGTCACTAAAAGCTAAAGTATTTTAATTTTTCTATAAAGAGTTTCTGTTCGTATAACATCTTTAAATAATTTTTATTGTTTAGGACTTTTATTATAATAAAATGCACTATTAATTATTTTAATAAATTTTGTTATCATTTTAATAAGCTCTTTACTTTACAGTAAATTTAGCTAAACAGTTTTGCCAGAACGAATAAATGTACTTTTAAGCAATAAAGAAACAACATAATAACCTATATGTTAAATACAACAGATAGGTTTGCATGCAGTATTTTGGACTTAAAAAAATATTTAACATCAATAACAATAACGAAAAAACTCTTTAGAATATTGTTGAAACATTGTTTTGTAGAAAACCTAAGTGAGTTATGTCGTTACTAATTTTACATGGCCCGGTTATACGCACGAATCAGGGCACACACTTTTCAGCTATATTCACAAGAACTCCTTTTTGTTGTTGGATGTTTATTTGATAACGAACACATATGTGCTTTTAAAAAAATAAAGGCATAAATAAGGTTCGCACTTTAATAAGTACACACCCGCCTAAGGTACCCACTAAATCACAATAATGATTAAAATAGATTACTAAAAACAATGATGTATATCTTAAATGCTTTAAAAAACTTACTTGTTTTACTTTTTAAAATGCTTACAATGTAAATCAACTTAAAGATAGCTTATAAAACAAACAAAGCATAAAGAAACAAAGTAATTTAAATAAATAACTTATAGACAACTCAAACGATGTAAGTTAGACTCAAGCTTGTAAAACATGAAAGTAAACTTTATAAAAAACATTTATTAAACCATTGACGTAAAAAATTTAATCAAAATATATCTCTAGCTAAAAATTACAGAACTTTCTCAATTGAGCTCCTTAAGTATATAATTGATAATCAATAAAACATCGGCGAAACTCTAACAAAACCAAAGTCTGGACTTTCGTCTGCTGAGAGAGATAAGCTCAAGTTAACATAGATACTTGATAAAAGCAGTATGATCATCAAACGTCAAGCTTTCGGTAGACTGAGACCTGTGTTTCGTTTTTATTGAAACTCGTCAGTGAGTCTTAACAAAAAACAGTTTTCAATCTACAAACGAGTTAGCATATTTTTAAACATATATAAAATTTAAAGGTTTTATAATCCAAGTTTAAGCAAAATCAATATAATATAATAATGACTATAACTTCTTAAGTATACAACTGTTCTAAAGATAGGTGAAAAGTTTTTTTTTAAGAAACGACTAGATTATCTTTTTAGTTAAAATAAATAGATTAATTTGAAAAGTCTATGATTGATTTTAACCGATCTTAAGTTACTTATATTAATTATATACTCAAGAAACTCAATTAAGATAGTTTGGTAATTTTAGGTTAGAGTTATATTTTTATTAAAATATGTACCTCTATCAGTTTATAATTTTTTTTCTAAGTTTGCTTTTATGTTTTACAAGTTTAAAATCGGCTCACACCGTTACAGTTGTCCTATGATTTATTTATTATAAATTACTTTTTCTTTATTTTAGTTTTGTAAGTTATCTTTAAAGTTTTGTTTACAATGTTAGCATTTAAGTAAATAAAACTACTAAACTTTTTATGTAGTTATGATATACATTACTACTTTTATTATTTGACTTTTTTTTAATTAGTTCATACCTTTGGCGGGTTTGTACCTCTAAAAGTGCGTACCTTATTGATGTCTTTACTTTTTTTAAAACACATTGTAGAAATATGTGGTTTTGAGTAGTAAAATATCGAACATAATGAAAATAGAAAAAGATCCAGTGAATATTGTTAAACAACGTGTGCCCAATTCGTGCGTATAACCAACTTTTCTAAATGAAAATTTTCTTCTTAAAAGCGTTTTTCCAATAAAAAACAGCAGTTTTCTTGTTTGTATTAACATTAAAAGTTTTTTATTTAATTGAAATTACTACATACAAAACAATACACTATACGCAAAAAAAAATCATCTTTTAAAAATACTAAAGCAACACGATAAGAATTCATTCGAAAACTAAAAGAATGATAAGCGATTCCCTTTCAGCGAGATAGTACAATTAAAGAAATGTAATATTTGATCCATCATGTTTCTATCTAAGAGTTTATAACAAGCTATCAAAAAGTTAAGCGGGTTTTGTTTTTAAGTGTAGAGCGGAACTCTTGACGGTTAGACTTCAACGCTATATATGTTTCACGTTAATTTAACGAAGAGTGAGTTCTTATTCTTGTCTGATTCTGAACCTCAAGCGTTATTTTTATTTTACGGACAATAAAAAAATTCGACGAAGAGTTTCAATGACTGAATTTACGTTGCAATTTTATCTCTTTTCGCACTGATCAAGACCTGAATTTGAACTGACTATGACGAGCAATGACAAATTAAAAACGAAAAGACAAAATCATGAAAAATTAAACGAGCTACCGAAATCTGAAGTAAAACAGAAAATTTTTATTTATCATATAATCATATTTGCAGACTACCAATCATTTAAAATAAAAATCTATTAGAACAACTAAAATAGCTCTAGAATGTTTTGCTAAACATAAAATTTACTCAGCAAGTTTTTGGTAAAGTTATCTATTTAATATGTGTTAATAAAAACAAAAAAACTTTAATAAAAAGAAATAATAATTTTAAAATGGGTTTGTATTACATACAATGTAATATTACTTCAAACTAAATAAAAATATGATTATGTATGTGTAAAAAATAATAACACAAATTTGCATTAACTTAGCAATCCTTGTAAACAAATATAGAATTTTAATATATTTTTTAGTTTAGCATTTTTTAGTGTTTTAATTATAGCATACAGCCATAACTACCTTAGACATCTTTATGTTTAGCACCTAACTAATAGATGAATCGGTACTTTGTTTGAATAATATTTAAGTTGATTAAGAATTTTTTTATTAGGTTTAGTTTGAATTTTATTTAGCTTAAGCTAGTTTATGAGTGTAGTAGTTTTAATTACACTAAATTTTGAGAAAATTTTAACTTGTAATAACATCTAAAAACTACTAATACATTTAAGTTTTTTAAGTAAAAGTTACGTTTTAACAAAAATTTATAACTTTTTTAACACTTGCTTTCATTCAAGATTCGATTTGCCCCGTATCGTGTGTAAATGCAGTTTTAATATTAATATCAAATATCTTACTATTATGTTACATACTGTCTGTCAAAGTTGGCGTGTAAATACTTTTATACATTTGTATTACAGTATTTTTTTTCTATGCTTACACTGCCGTGTAACGTAAAATTTTATTTTGTAAAACGTGTGTACCGATTCGTCTTTTAGTACGTTTCATTGTTTTTTGTTTTACAAGTAACTAAGTATTAATTTTGAAATGATTAATATTTACCACAAGTTTAATAAATCAAGAAACATTTAAAGTATTAGGCAGAAATTATCTAAATTTATATATACTTATTCTTTTAGTATTTTAATAAGTTGTCTTTAAAATAAAAATTGATACAAATGTTTACAGCTTAATAATTATATTCCAAGTAAAATGAAGGAAAAATTGTATTACTTTTCGTTTCAGCAGTTAAATTGTCTTAAAAAGTTAATATGTCATTGCACTCTCTTTTGAAAAAGACGTTGCGTTCGACCATTATAGTACATTGTGATTATTCGAAACTGGTAGTAGATCACTAATGAATAACATCAAAGTAAAAATTGAAAAATTGTTCTGAAAGTATCTATAATAATGTTTAAGAGTTTATTCCCTAAGTCTTTTAGTAACCTTTTTTTTCTAATAAATTTTACTTTTAATTTTTTATTTCAACTTTGATTTTTTTTACCTTAAAATAAATTTAGCTTTAAGCTATGTTTAGTTTTAGCTAAGTTGTATTTGATTTTGATTTGAGCTTATTTTATCTATATGTTGAAAATAATTTTACATTAGTTTAGTTTAGGGGTGGGCAACGTACGGCCCGCGGGCCGGATCCGGCCCCCGGAGTCAAAATGACCTGCCCCTAAACCTTTTTTAAATTTAAATAGAATCCGGCCCGCGGACAAAATTTATCCGGCCCGCGAGTGGATGACCCGGCCCGTTAGGCATTTTAAAATTTATATGAAATCCTACAAACCAATGTAAATGTTACAAAGTTTGAACAAAACCTTTTTTAAATTATTTTTACAAAATAAACTATAAAAATTTAACCTGAAAACGTTTTTAAAAATGGCTTTAAAATTTTGGAGTTATAAAAACACTCTTTTGTTATAGTACCTTGCTCTGTTTCAAGTCAGTTGAATAAATTCTTTCTTAAATTATCCAAAAAAATTGTTTACTGAACTAACTTTGATGATCTTACCTATCATAATAATTTTCATAAAAAATGACATGTAAAAAATTGATATTTTTCCTAGATGCTTAATAAGTTGTTTTATAAATGCTAATAAAAATAGTTTTTTAAAACATTCACACCTACTTTAAGCAAAACTGCTTAACTTTATATTTTAGTAGAATATTCCAAGTGGAGACTACAGTTTGCACTCTTTTCTGCTATTGATATTTTAATTAAGGAATTTTTGATTAATTAAATGATTAAGTTTAATGATGACCGACTGATGTCAATATTTCAAAACAATATCTCATTAATTTTAAGAATGATTTGTTTAGAAAATTTATTTGTGTATGTTTGTAATAACAATTTACAATCTAACAAAATTTTGAATGAATCTTTATAAGTTTTTTAAGTTAAAGTATAGAGTAGTTTAGTATTGCAATGTTAGTTAACTTCTGAATAATATTATTAATGTAGCCTCGAGCCAAGGATTACCAAAGTTAGACAATTTCGAAAAGTTAAAAAATTTTAGTGTTTTAGTCTGAAATCTTAGGCTCAAGTAACTTATAGCAAGTAAATTATTGTTTTTATAAAACTAACTAGTATTATTTCGGTCCAGAGTTGTAATAAATATAGAATTATGAGTACTTAATAGAAATTAACTTAAAATTTTATACTTGACAACCTTGGTAATTAATAAATTGATTCAAATTTTAAAACACCAGATCAATTAGCATCCAGCCGGATCCAAGTCTTTTGAAATTAATTATTTTCGGATACAAAACCTTGTCTAAAATTAGTATTTAGCCGGATCTTGATAACATTTTTGAATAAAGATCCGGATCTAAAAAAGCATCTAACTGAATCCGGTAGATCACTTACTCAAAATGCTCCGGCCCGCTGAGGACTATTTTTTTTGGATCCGGCCCGTCAATTATTTATGTTGCCCACCCCTAGTTTAGTTCATAATTAAATCTTAATTATGTTTAACTTAAATTTATTAAAGTTTTAGTTTAATTTTAACTTTTACAGTTATATCTATATAACTTTGGTCAACTTAGTTTTATTAAGTTAATTTCACAAAAGTACAATGCAAAATTGTACTCTGGCAAAAGTGACGACTCGCGTAAAAAATTTCAACCGGTGTAAAAATGACACCGTGCGAAAAAAAAAAACTCTTTAACAAAAGAAAAAGCCATAAAAATATGATGACTCGTGTAAAAGTGCTACCATTCAAAATTTTCGCCGAACAAAAATAACTTTCCGTGCATGTAGTGTAAAAACTATTTGGTTATAAGTGACGAGCAAAAGTGATTTGGTGAAAACTAAATAAATTAACTCTTTCTAGTCTACTGAGTTATAAAACCTTTTCTTTTTTACAAACTATTTACTTAAGCAAAAAAATATAAAACAAACAAGTGCTTATTAAGTATTCAGTTTCCAATAGGCATATCATAACTAGAACTCTGGCATCACAGCACTTGAATGTTTTTATCTAAAACTTTTACTACTAAAACAACCAACAGAAAAAATTAAAAGCAACAAAAAATATTTTCTTAGGTTTAAAATCATAGTGCAAATATTTAGGTTTGTATAAAAAAAACAAATAAGATACTGTAGTAATCTACTTATAACTTTAGAATAGACGCTAAAAAATATTAAGACCTGATTCAAATTCAGACCATTATAAACTTAAAATACTATTAGTTTATTTTAATTTCAAAACTTACAATTTCTATAACGCTCTAAATGTTTTTTTACGTTATTATTTAAAATACCTTGTCAAATTACAAGTTTGAAGAAGTTAAAGCATAGTACAATAACATGCCGGTTGAGTACGCAATTTTAAGCCAAAAAACGCTGTATATCAAAGACTCTGTGTATTTTTATTTAAAAAAACAACTATCTTAACGTAATAACTCATTAAATTTATTATTTAAAAAAATGATATCTTGTTTTGAATTAAAATAAAACGAAAACTAAACGACTCGAAAAAAGTACTAAACGACTCGAAAGTCTTCTAACTAGTTTTATATCGTATTCAACATTTATAATAAGATTAATAACAGTGCTATTGACATCTAAATACCAAATGACTAAAACATAGGGATTGGAAATATTTAAAAAAGATTTATTAAATTTTAATTAATGGAAAAAAATTAACAGTGCAATTGAAATTTATATATTTCATGATTAAAACATATTCTAAACATGTTAAAGCGTTATTACTATTTATGCTACATATTAACATATGACTAATATACATAAATATAAATTAATTATAAATATCTAAATAATACATAGCATCTCAACTCTGTTGATGATGGCCGTAATAACTACCGGTTAAAACTGATCAAATGAGCACAGACTTTAATCTCACAATAAGCTGACAATATCTGAGACGTTGGGCTGTGAATGTTTTAGCTGTGTCAATTTTTTCAACTTTACCCACAAACGGTTGCTTCAGAACTTCATACTTATTCCAGCTTGGCTGGGTATCAACAGCGGTTTCACGCGACTATGCCTGCCTAATGAGTTCTAATTAGGACGAAACCAGTTGTAAGTTGTCTCGGATGCTGTTGTTTTTGATCGTGCAGTAAAGTTCATTAACTATAATATATATATATACACATATTAGTGTTATAAAATATTTGAGTATATTTTAAACATGGAATATATAAATTTCAATTGCACTGTTCATTTGTTTTATATATTTAGATTACTATACATTTGAAAAAAATATATATACTAGATCTCAAAGATTTTATAAAAAGTTCTGGTCGATAGTGCTCGACAAATTGAATTGGACCTATATAATTATTTAATTATATAAAAACAATAGTTTAGACAGCTGTTTCGTACATGAAACATAAAACTTCATGTACTCCTCAGTAAACTAAAGTTTATTATAATAGTAAACAGGAATTTAAATTTTGAATTTTTTTTATAATAAATATGACGTAGCAATAATACAGTTGATTGTACAGTTACAATTTCAGAAGTAAAATAATAGCCCACAACAATAAAATATTAAACAAAAACAATATAGACGATAAAAACACCATAAAAATTAAACTTTGCAATTGCCGTAAAGAACCTTGCCCTTTAAACAACCAATGTCTAGTGTCAAGTATAATATATAAAGCAACAATAACATCAAATAAAACAAAAAAACAGTACTTAGGATCCACAGGAAATACTTTCAAACAAAGATACAAAAATCACAAATCATCATTCAACAATATTAACAAAAGAAATACAACAGAACTAGCGAACTAATTTAGAATTTGTAAGATATCAGACTACAAAATTAAATAGGAAATATTAAACAGGACAAAATCAAAATTCAATAGTAAATTCGGCTGCAAACTATGTAACTTAGAAAAAAAAGAAATTGATAAATCAGATAAGAACATAACACTAAACAAGAAAAGCGAAGGACAAAACATATGCATTCATTACCAAAAATACTTTTTTAGCAAAATTAAAAATAACTAAATATTAAAACAAAGTAAAATTTTAGACGCAAAGCAAGTAGTTTTAAAAACATTTCTACTAGTTTTAAATATTTTTCTAACATGACGTTTTCCAAACTTTTTAAAATGCATAATTAACAACTACAGCGTATTTTTAAAATTCAGCTAACTGTACAATAAACTACATTATTGCTACGTCATAATTATTATATAAAATTTCAAAATCTAAATTTATGTTTATTAATATAATTAACTTTAGCTTACTGAGGAGTACACGAAGTTTTATATTACGAAACAGCTGTCTAAACTATTATTTTTATATAATTAAATAAATATATTAAATCTTAAATACTTTTTGATAATAATGAACAATGCAATTGACACTAATTTAGAACTAAATGCTTTTGAAAACATGTCTGTTAGTGATGCTTGAGGTTTTGGTCTAGCAGAAACTTTTTGTTGTTCGCAAGTTCTTTTTTAAGTGCTTTGGAAGTTTTTAAAAGCAAATTGTAGCTTTCTATAATTTTTTTACCATCAGTTACTCGCCTCTCTGCTGAAGACATTTTAGAATATCGGACTTTGAGTGTTTCTACCAATGGACTACCAATGTTTCTAACAATATCAGAAACATTGGTAGCTTATGAATTTTGACTATTGCTACCAACGTCTATAGGCTCAATTTTTAAATTGTTATATCATCTTCTTCATTTATCCTTGCTGTTATTCATAAAAAAAAAATTCTCTTATTATTTCTTCTTGGAATGATGCTTATATTATCATAGCCTAAAAAATATCAATATCTTGATGTGTGGCATTGATTTTAAAATTTGTAAAAATCTTAAAAAATTAATTGTTTTTAAAGGTCTCTGTGAAAAGAATATTTGGTATTTAAAGACTGCTTTTAGAATGTCATTTTTGATAGTTTCGTCAGTAATTTTCTCCTAAGCCTCTGGAGCATAGTTAACTACAATTAGCAAAGTTGAATGTTTGCCATAACGAATATATCAACAGATTCCCAATAAAATTTTGAACATTCTTTTTTTAGTATTTTTTTGTTAACATTATAAAGCTAATAGAATGACATAATAATTTTCAAAACTCTTAATATATATCTCTTTTTGATCACTGCAATACCTCCAAAATTGCATGACTACTTCAAGCTTGTAACATTGAAGGAAAAAACGCATTACAAAAAAAAACACTTTTGAAAATCTTAAAAATTATTTTAAGCATTGTCAAATAGCAAAACTTTTGTTTTGTTTTTATGGTGGATCTTTTTTAGACTTTTTTACAAAATATTAGTGTAATAGTCATCTTTAGCTGTTTTTGTTATGTGTATACTAAGTTAGGAGTAGATAAAAAAACGTTATTTAGTACGCACTACCGGTTGAGTACTCACTTTTGCGCTGTGTTTAAAGTGCGTACTTCAGCGGTAATTTAGTGCAAGTTATGCCTCCTGTCAATAAACTCATCAAAAATACTCAAATTACTTGTTATTATTTATCAAAATTACATCATAAATTATAAATTATTATATAAAGTACTTTTACGTCCATAAAGCTTGGTGTATAATTTAAAGATTTTTAGTTTACTATTATACTTTAATTTGAACTTCTAAAAACTTTAAACAATTTTCAAAACACAATACAATATATGATAATACAATACAATATATGATAATTTAATAAAACTGTTTTCAATTATAACATTAAAGTTTTGTTCAGTGACTATTAGAAACATTTTTCTTAATGTAGTTTTTTAGCCAGTGATCTACTGGATTCACAAATATCGGATCCGGCCGGATCTGAATATTTTTTCCTAACTATCATCCGGCCGGATCTAAAAAAAATACCTAACCGGTTCTGGATATTGGATCCGGTAGATTATTATTAAAAACTCTATTTTTTATTTTAAATTCAAAAAAGAGTTACCTCAAACTAGTAATACAAAATTGTTATACTTTAAAATAAATATTCTTGTTCAAAGTAAGTTTAACAGCAACTAATGAATTCAGAAAAAAAAAGTTATGAACTCACAATTTTTATATCAAATCCGGGATTTTTAATAAAATGTTAAAGTTTATTTTGTAGAGTAATAAATTAAGGTGCAAAAGTCATTTATTATTATTTTTTGAGTTTGTTGTGCGAAGATAGACTCGGGCATTAAAACCTGAACCGCTTAAATAATACACACGAAAAAAAAACATATCTGCATATTGATTTATTTAAACACAGGAATAACTTATATAAAAGTAATAAAATTTTTTTTTTTGGTCAAATATTTTGTATACTTTTAGTTTGTGTTGTTAAGTAACAACCAAAATTTTCAACTTATATCGAAAAGGAACTTTGCAACTGTTATTATAGCTTACAATTTCATTATTATTAT
This sequence comes from Thalia democratica, assembly GCF_965202585.1. Lineage (NCBI taxonomy): Eukaryota > Metazoa > Chordata > Thaliacea > Salpida > Salpidae > Thalia > Thalia democratica. The sequence goes on from NC_139172.1 coordinate 12,744,131, forward strand.
TCTAACTAATTAAACATTGTTTAATAAACATATTCATAAACCAATAAATTTGTAATTTGTGGAAGTTTTGTTTTTATGGTGAATGGTCTTGTTTAGTTTAAAGGGTTTTGTGTACAAGTCACCTATAAATTTAAGTTTTTTTAAACAAGTTTAACTAGATTCAATGAAGTTTAAAAGTGCTAAAGTTTTTTAAGTATGCACAGCCAATTATGTACGCATTTTTGTCCTGTGTTCAAAATGCCTACTCAAGTAGTTAATTATTGTAGTTACTAGAATTAGGTATTTCAGTTTAGTATTTATCTAGTGATATCCGGTCGTATCCGGATCTTGGATCTAGTAGATGAACAATATTGACAACTTGAATTAATTTTTATTTAAATTATTTCCTAAGTACTACAGCTAAAACGTTAATTAAATTACAGTATTATTAGGTATGTCGAACATAAGTATTGTCAAAAAAAGGTCCCAGGTTCACGAAAAGACATCAAATTTGAAATAGAGCAAAATTTTCGAAAAAGTATAATCAATAATTTTTTAGAATTAATAAAAAGTCATCATACGGACATGGATAACTAAGAAAACAAATGGTTTTATTTATTAAGAGCAACCATAGATATAAACAAAACTATGCTACCTTTTAATAGTTATTAGTACTACTTTGAGACCAAAAACTTCATAAAATACTTTTAAAATATATTATAGTCTTGAGAAAATAGTTGTTGTTTTATTTTTTTTTGGAATGTTTTTGTTTAGTTTAATTCTTTTATTTCATTACAGAAAAACATTATTTCCTACATAAATAATTCTAGTTGTTAACAAATGAATTTTACTAATTTTGAATTAACACGTTTTTACAGTTTTCTTTAAATTAAAGTTTTCTTGCAAAAACATTTTTTAGTTTTTAAAGTTTTGGTTTGAAATAAATTTAAATTTACTAACAAAAAAGATTAGTTCTTAAAACTTTATAAATATTTAATTTGCTTAAACGACTAGTACAACAAAAAATAAAACCTTTTTTTGATGGTTACACGACAATTCAAATTCTTTAAAAAAGTTTTAAGAGGATTTATTTCAGTAATCAAATAAATTAAAAAAAAAAAAGTTACAGATTTAATTGAAAGAAAAAGTAAAAGAATAACAAAAAAAAAACTTAAAAAGAACTTTAAAAGTTATTACAAACTAATATATTATTCTAGCCTTATCTCCAAAATTTTAAAATGTTTTGCTAAAAGAAAAGTATCGTTCGTAGATAAATAATAAGGTTGTAATGCAACCACTTTTTTTTTTCAATTGTTTACTACTTTTTGAGATATAATTACTTAAACGTGTTTTTAAAATTTATCGTCCACGTTATTTTGATTTATCATTTATTTTGTATTAAATTACAAATTATTTAAACTATAGTATTTGATCTTTAGCAGCAGACTAGGTTTTAATTAATATGTAACTATTGATAAAAAATTGACCACCACCGAAAAAAAAAACCAAACAATTTATATGCTTTGAGAGCATAACTTTGCTTGACAGCATTTTCTAGGAATTATTAAAAAATTTCCAAACTTTAGACCGAATTATTTTCCTTATCTTAATAGCTAATTATTCTTTTTTTGTTCTAGAGAACGCTCCTTTGTCTTTAATTAAAATAAAAAACCATTGGATTGGGGTTTGAATTTTTATTTAATGCCAGAAAAATTAAATTGATTTTACTGTATAGTTTCAAGTGTTTTATATAGTTTAAATATTTTTAAACTACTGAGTTTTAGTTTCACAATCGCTAAATTTAAAAAATATCAATTATGGTAAATAAAAAAAAACTAAAATTATAGAATGACTATTAAAAATTTTCAGTTGTCTGTAAATTTATTTATTGAGCAGCAAAATCAAAAAAAATAATACTTTACATTTAATCTGCACAACTCATTAGAATTTGTAATAAGATTTTTTTTAAGATTTAATTTTTAATCAGGTGTTGTCTTTTTAGTTTTATAATAATGTAGTTCTTTAAAATTCTATATTTCTACATCATGTCAATTTTAAGCAAGTTGTATTATTAAAATTTATATAATTCAAAAACTTAAATCTTTTTTTAAACTCTATAAAAGTTCAATAATATGTTTACACATTAACTTCAAGTACTGAAATTTTTTAAAACTGAAATATATTTAATTATTAAGTACAAACTTCTAAAATGATACGAAACAAAAAAGAGAGAAAGGATTATGCGATTTTTGTAGAATATGAAGTAAAAAAGAGAACTATCCTGTATACAGCTTTTCCATTTTTTCTCTCTAACTCAAGATTACTCATTGTCAGTTTATTTTATAATTAGTCATGTTTTTATTTTTCTCCTAATAAAAAAAGTGCAGATATAAAGTTTTTGATAGATCTAAAAAATAGTTGTTAAGTGTAAAGTTATCTAGTAAATGTAACTCAATCAAAATAATTTTACTTAATCTAGAATATTATTGTACAACTTGATACATTTTTATCTTTCAGGTTGGGTTTTTAAATTTCACTTGTCAAATCATTTATAATTTTTTTAATTTTATGTATTGATTTAATTTTATTTCAATTATTTTGCTAGCTCTACTTAATTTAATGTGAAAATATTTTGGTTAGAAGATTAAATTATAATATAATTCAGTAGTAGTTATAGTGTGTGGCCTGATGGTGTAAGGGTCCTAATGATGGCTTTGTAAACTCTTAAGTTGAAGGCTGAAATATCAAAACCCATGTGGTTGACACACATGCAAAAAAATAGATATTTACATGGAATGAAGTTGTACCAATATCGTGCTGAAATTATGTAGTTAGCCTTATAATCATATTTATATTCGACGTCTTTTTTAAGCATAATTTTAAACTAAAAATCAATGTCAAGTCTAAAAAGATACTTTGTTTTAAACAAGGACCGGTTTTCACCTTTAGGTACCTTTGAATACTGTATCCTGACATATGACTTGATAACCAAAAAGTTTATTGTTAGTTACCTAGTATTATGTTACACCAATATTTATCTGAATTTATATTTTATTTGAGGTCTACTTTAACTATAATTTTAGGCTAGAAATGACATTTTATAAATACAAAATAATAATAAAAAATTATATACCATAAAACAATAAAACTTGAATATTTAATCACTTTCATTTTACAATTTAAATCGATTATATCAATACATTATTTTATATCAACTACAAATCTATAAAGTAAAAGAGATTAAATATTTATGTTTTATTAGTTTGTAGTAAATAAATTTTATTCTATTTATGTATTTATAAAGCTTGTTTAAAACAAAGTATCATTTAGACTGAACATATTAGGCATTAAAGATTTATTTTTATCTCAAAATACGGTTAAAATAGTAATGTTTATTGAACAACAAAAAAAAGACAATCAAAATATTCAGTCCAAGGACTTTGTGTACTAAAAAACCTTTTAGTTATCAAGTCGCACACCACTTTGATACCTTTTAACGTATTGTCCAAGAATATAGACATCTAATATAATGTAATTTCAGTTCAATATTGGTGAAACATCATGCTAGGTAATTATCTGCTAGGTAGTTACTGGTTTTTTCTTACATCAGGTTTTTGAATCAAAAAATTTTGAGGGCTTATGTTTTTAGTTATTCAATAAACTTATGATATTGTTAAAAAACAATTAAATATTTGAGTTATATTAATGATAAAAAAAATTATTTTTGATTTTGTATAGCTAGTTTAAAACCAAGTATCTTATTAGACTAAACATATTAAGCTAAAAAAATTGATCTTTAGCTTAAAATTATGGTTAAAAAAGATATTGAATATAAATATGATTATTAGGCTAATAATTTCAGCTTGATATTGGTGCAACATCATTCCAGTTAATTACCAAAAATTTTTTCACAAAAAATATTTTTTATTATTGACAAAATCTTTTTGTAGTTTTTTTAATGTTATTTAATTTCACATATTAAAGTTGAGTGTCAGTTGATAACTAAAAACTGTTTGCATTTTATTAGATAGTTTTTGTATATTAGCACACTGTTTAATTGGCATCTCAACCAGTTAAGAACAGAAAATCATCAAGATGTGGTCAATTCTTGAGAAGATAACTAATCAGGTTAAACAAATTAAATATTTCATTAGTTGATTTAAATAACTTTATTTAACAATTGAATGCTTTGTCTAGTAAAAAAAAAAAACAAATATTTATTTTTTAAAAGCTCTATGCAAAATTTTTTTCAATATCAAATAATTTGACAAAATTTATTTTAAAATACATCTGTAAAGCAAAACTAACTAGTTTTGTTTAATATAATAAATATTGTTATTTTGTGGTTCATTTTTGAACATTATTTTTATTAGTTATGTAAGTTGAAAAATATTAAAAAAGGTAAAAAAAAATAACAGTTCAAAATATAGATTTAATCGTTTGCTAACAAAAAATGCTAATAAAACAAGTTCACTGGAATATAAATAAAAACAAATTATACAGTAATCTTCCTTTATTGTACCAACATATGTTTCTATGTGTTAACGAATCAACACACTTCAACTGGGTTTATAATGGAAAGAATAACCAAAGATTAATAACCAAAGATTAAAAAAAAAATATTTTTTTCACAATTTGGTCTTATTACATTGAGTTTAAACTAACCTTTATTTTATAGGCTATAAAATTAATAATAAATTTTGAGATATAGCAGTTCAAAGTCTGAGACTTTGTAGGTTACTTATGGGAGGCACTAACTAAAAAGGTAAAAAAAAGAGACTGTTTTACTAAAAATTTATCTTTACCTACGTTTTTTGAGATATTTACCTAAAACCTTCACGAAATGTTCCTTGCAGTATTTAGAAATTTCTGTATCCACAAAATTTCTTAAATAAAAACTTTATATCAATAATTAACAAAAAAAAATATTTTTCTTTTGTCAAATATTGAAAAATGTATAAAAGAACTGTTTTTAAAAACCTAGAAAAAAACTTTAAAAACCTTTGGCAACACATAAAATTTTACTGTAGTTACACTCCGATAAGAAGTCTATGTTTTTTATCACTGAGGGTGAGCTAGACTGTAAAAATATCTTTCAGGTTTGATATTTACTAAAGGCTATGAAAATACCTTTGATATTTTAAGTAAAGACAGCCACAACAAAAAAAAAAAATTAAAATCAACTTTTTAAAGTTAACAAAAGCTAAATGTTACAATATAAGTTGACTATAAAAAATTAAAATATATAAAAAGTAATTAACTTATACTCATTTAGAATTTAACAGGATACTAGACTGAGATAAAAGTCTTTTAAAATAGCTTGAGTTTATCTTATAAATACCAAACTAGCCTGAGTCAGCCTGAAAGCTTGATGAACCTGTTAGTTAACTCCTAAAGTAAATGTCAGAATGTTTAAAATTCAGGGCAATATAGGGTCCAACATTTTTATTTATTTTTCACTAAAAATAACATTGGATCTTGTATGAAAGTTTGAAGTACAAATTACATGCCAGTTTTTATATAAATAAAAAGTATTTTTTAACTTTTGAGATATTGTAAATTTTATAAAAAGTTTTCAATACAAACGTATCGCCCACAAATTTTTTTGGGTCAATTTTCTTGGAAATTTGAAAATTGCTAAAAATCTATCTTCTCATTTATTTTTTGAGCTAGAGTCCTAAAACTTTTAGGAAAAATTCCTTTTCTAAATCAAAAGACTTCAAATGTTGCAATTTAAAAAATATTAATAAATAAAAACTTTAGATATAAAAAGAACAAAAAAGATAGGTTTTTTTTAATAAAAGTTTTATTTTTCAAAATTAAAAAAATCCTGCATTAATCTTTTTAAAATTTAATAATAAACTTTCTGTGAAAATTGGAAGAAAATTGCTAAAAAAATGATAGAGAAGATAGATTTTAGTTAAATGGTCGTTTTAGTTTGCGCCTTCCATTAGGAACCTATTGAGGTCACTGACTTTAATTGCTCATATCTCATAAATTACTTTAAAATTTTTCAAGCGGTTAAAAATGTTTGACAGCTCAGATAACTATTAAATAAAATCAACTTGTAAAAATCAAGTTTACCCCCCTATGCCCTTAACATAAGGTTTGATTACATCAATTTGATCATCAGACCACAAGCCTTCAGTAGACTAAGACCAGTTTTGTCATAAAAGGACTTATCAGTCAGCCACAAGCAAAAAATATCAAACCTTATGTTAACTCAAGCTGGTCCAATGGCATATGAAAGTCCAGGCTTAGACTCTGAAGATTTTAACTGATGTTTTAGAAAATGTATTAAAACTGATTCTTTTTTGCAACTCCAGTATAGTATTTTGTTTACCCTGCTAAAATATGTTGTATTAATTTAGGTTCTCAACTACAGCTCAAGTTTGGGTAAAGTCTGGTATCTTCTTGTTTTTGGTTACAGATTAGTTGTTATCACTTCACTTGGTGGTTCAGGTAAGTTTGTTTTTTCTTTAATAAATTTTAGTGGAGTTTTGTTAAGTTTTAAAATTTGTAACTGTATAATTTATAATAGAGAAAAAATTTATTTAAAAACTATTTTCCTTTACAATGTATGTAGACTAACAATATTAATTGTATATAGTTTATGGTGATGAACAAGGTCAGTTTCAATGCAGTGTTAAAGAATCTGGTTGTGAAAACATGTGCTACAACCACTTTGCTAAAATATCTCACATGAGATTTTGGGCATTTCAGGTTAGTTTAAGGCCATAGGGGGGGGGGGTAGACCATGTTTTTTACAAGTTGATCTTATTTTATAGAGTTTTTACTAAGCTTCAAGATGCTTTTTACCGTTTTTAAAAATTCGAATTAGTTTTTGAGATATGACCGGCCAAAGTCGGGCCGCATAACAGGTTCCTTATGGGGAAGGAAAACTAAAACGGCGAAAAAAGACTAATGCATTCAAAATCTATCTCCTCCTTCATTTTTTAAGCAATCTTCTTCAAACTTTCACAGTCTATTCTTTATACAATAACAAAAAAACGTTATTTGTGACTTTAAAAAATTTCAAGTAAAAATACCTTTTTTTTGTAATTTTATGACAAAAATTAAAAAAAAAAGTGAATTTTCATCAAAAAAAATTTTTTTTTACAAAAAAAAGGTATTTTTACTTGAAATTTTTTAAAGTCACAAATAACGTTTTTTTGTTATTGTATAAAGAATAGACTGTGAAAGTTTGAAGAAGATTGCTTAAAAAATGAAGGAGGAGATAGATTTTGAATGCATTAGTCTTTTTTCGCCGTTTTAGTTTTCCTTCCCCATAAGGAACCTGTTATGCGGCCCGACTTTGGCCGGTCATATCTCAAAAACTAATTCGAATTTTTAAAAACGGTAAAAAGCATCTTGAAGCTTAGTAAAAACTCTATAAAATAAGATCAACTTGTAAAAAACATGGTCTACCCCCCCCTATGGCCTTAATAAAAGAAATATCTACTGTTAAAGTCAATCGTTTATCCAATATACAGTTATCTTTCCGGTTGAGTACATACTTTCTAGATATGGAAGCTTAAGATAAATATGCAATTAAATTCTTCTTAAATTAAACCTTAAAATAAAACATTACTAGTTATATTTAAAAAAAGTAGAATTAATTGAACTTTTTTCATATTTCTTCTAAAAGAAAAAGAACTAAAATACCTGTAAACATACAGTAATTTCCTCAAAAATTTCATATTCTGAAATTTACATTTACCTCCTTAATGATTTAAACATATATGTGAAAATGCGCTACTGGAATTTGTATATCTTGGAAAAAGTGCATTTCACACTGACATCCCTTATGGTTGATGATGATATAACAAGTATCCAGAAAACAATAATAAAGTCTAATTATCTACATATACAACAAACAGTGCATTTTTTTTAAGCAGATACTTGAAAAATCATATCTAATATATTTTAGGTCTTGCATACACTTTTTGTAGTTGGTAAGTTTAATTTAATTTTTTTTTTTGAAAATAATAAAAAGCTTGTTTTAACTTTTCATAGCTGTAGCCAACAGTAGCTTTCATGTATTTTGACTCCAAACTAAAAATTTAGTGTATTCATCATCAAGAATACTAGTACAATTTTAAATATTAGTATCAACAATCACTGATTAATATTTGTATCGTGAAATGTTTTTTATCTTGAAACCGTTTTGTTTTTATGAAAAACCGGTTGCTTCATCTAAAAGTTTGAAAGATACAACTTTTCCTATTTTCTATTTATGACAGGGCTACCAAAGTGGGGAATATAGGGGCAAAGTATATATTATAGGCATACTTTTTGTGAGGGGCAAAAAAGTGAATGTGTAATTAACTAGTAAAGTCAATATGTAACAAGTGGGCAATAGTGAAAATGAGTTCAATAAACTTGTTTTATGGTCACTAATTTATTTCTATCTCCTACAATGACTATAATGTTTGAATTTAGAAAAAAAAACTTTGAAAGTTTATTATTTTTTTTAAGTTTCTGCTTCAGCACTATTCAAATTTATTTTCATATCCATCTTTATAAAGCAGTTTTTGATAGTTTTATCACTTTTTTTTCATAGTTACAGGGAAACACTTTACCTGGAAACCTTGAAAAAATTGGAATTCAACAATTTAGGCAAAAATAACCTGAAAAAACCTAAAATCTTGATAAAAAAACCTGGGAAAACCTGGACTCTTTAATAATTTTAACATTTTTAGTACCAAAATTTCAATTTGACAAAAAATATATCATATAAATAAGATTTTTTTGTCATCATCAAAAAAAATTTTATTAAAAAACTTATTTAAAGTAACTTAATAGCATCTTTTAAATGTTTTTGTACTATTTAACACAGTTTCTTTTATAGAGATTAACTTAAAACTAAAAATAGACCCGAAAATGTTTACTTTTAAAAACCTGGAAGAAATTTGAAGAACCCGGAAAATTTTTTGAAAAAACGAGTGGCAACCCTGTAGTTAGCTACATCTAGTACAGTAGCAGGTCTACCATAAGAACTTTAAAAAAATTGGAAAAATGTTTGTAAATAATTTAGTCATTCAACATTTTAATAGCTTCAATAAAAAAAAGTTTGAATAATAACTCCTTATTTAATTTGTTAAGTTTTAGTTTTAAATTTTGAATTTAGTTTATTTAATTTTAATCAATTACAATTTGTAAAGATAACAATAGTCAATCAAATAGATTTTAATGCGCTACATAACTCTGCATCCTCTTAGCTCATTGAATGTACAAATTTTTTTATTTGTTTAGAGAGAATTAAACTCTAGAAATATTGAACGGAATACTGATACAGTTAATTTTAACATAAAAACCAGTAAAACTACAAAAATTCACACAAGATTTAAATTTTGTAATAATCTATGCTAAATCCTTTTTTAGATAATTATTCATAATTTGACATTAAAATAAATTCTTTCAAACAATCTAAATAAGAATCAATTTTTTTCAGAACTAAATATATTTCATGCTTCTTTTGTCAGTTGTATACTAAGCAATAAAAATAAAGTTTCAAATCTAACTTATATAGTGGAAATGCAATCAACGTAATTAATAATAATAAAGCAAAGAGTAATTAACAATACATAAGTACTTCTAATTACAATGCAACTAAAAAATAATAAAATAGAGCAACAACTTATAAAACAATTTAAGTAAACAACAAAACCGTATAATCAAAATCTTTATGTTTACACAACTTAGGTTTTCTTAACAAAATACAAATAGCCTCAAGTTTAATTAAATCCGAAATGTGAAAACAATTTTTAACAATTTTAAATCTTTTTAAATTATAATTACTAGCACAATCACTTTGCTTTATTATTAATAATTACGTTGATTGCATTTACACTATATAAGTTAGATTTGAAACTTTATTTTTATTGCTTAGTATACAACTGACGAAAGAAGCATGAAATATATTTTGTTCTAAATCCTTTTGGCTATTTAGGAAATCTTATCGTATGTTTTTTATACTGTCTATTTCACTTTTAATCCTCCCTGGCTTATTATGGACTTTATGCATGTGTAATATAACTTTTTTAAACCACCAAAACAGGATAGCCGTGGCTGCTAGATGACTCATTCCATTCATCTTCTCATTTTCCTGGTATCAGCAGCAAATTGAACATGCAGTTCCTTGCCATGAATCATCCATTCTATCCATAGCATTTTCTGCGTCATTGATATGTTCAGAATTTGGTTGATGTTATTGTTTGTTAGCCTGTTTACACACTGCAATACCTAAAATAGTCCAAATGCCTTGTTCTTCTCTTGTGATCTTACTTCTTCTAAAGGTCTTACTGCAAATCTCACATTCAAAAAGTTGCTCTTTTACTTACAGGGTTCGTGCGCGTCAGGCTAAATCAGGCTAAGTCAGGCTAAATAAGTTTTTTTGAAAAAAGTAGAAAAACGTCAGGCTAAATCAGTTTTTTTATTTAAAAATTTGAGAATCTTAGTTTTTCTCAGTTCAAATATTGGAAAATTTTTGATAAAAAAAAATTGAGAAATCATTTTAAGATTAAATTGAGACAGGGTTCGTGCGCGTCAGGCTAAATCAGGCTAAGTCAGTCTAAATCAGTTTTTTTGAAAAAAGTTGAAAAACGTCAGGCTAAATCAGTTTTTTATTTAAAAATTTGAGAATCTCAGTTTTTCTCAGTTCAACTGCTTGAAAATTTCTGATAAAAAATGATAAATCTCTTAAATAAAGATCAAATTGAAATGTGAATTTTCTAAATAAAGATTTAGTTTTTAAAGACAAAATCAGTCAGTATTTGTAAAAATAAATGCTTAAAACCTTTTGTTGAATCTCTAACATTTTTTTAAGAAACTTCGTTATTTTGTTTTGAGTACATTGTATACGTCATAATTATGAAAATTCATAAAAAATACAGTTTAAACATTACAGTTTAGTTCAACAACTTAGCTGTTTGTTTGAATTTTAATACTTGTTTTAATAATACACGACAATGCACGTCGTTTTATTACAAATCTTCTGGTTATAATGTTTTTATAGTGCTTAATTAAATTGAACAATTGTGTTTAGTAACATGTATTAAAATCTTACACTAGTATTAAATTATATATAGCACTTATTTTAAAACTTATCACTGAATTTGTTATATAAGGGGCATAAGAGGGGGAGGGGTCAATCACCTTTTTCACAATTTAGTCTTATTTTATTGAGTTGTAACTAAGCTATGAGTTGCTTTTTGCTTATTTTTAAAGCTCAAAATATTTTTGAGTTAAAGCTGGTTGAAGTCGGAGACTACAATAGTACTAATCAAGACCCCCAATACCTAAAATGACTTCTAAAGGGGATTTTCTTTAATTTTAAAAAATGTCAGGCTAAATTGGTCTCAGTCAGGCTAAATGAAAAAAATTTCGCGCACGAACCCTGTTGAGATGTGAATTTATTTCTAAATAAAGATTTAGTTACTAAAGACAAACTAAGTCAGTATTTGTAAAAATAAATGCTTATAACCTTTTGTTGAATCTGTAAAAAAATTTTAAGAATCTTCATTATTTTGTATTGAGTAGATTATATACGTCATAATTATGAAAATTCATAAAAAAATACAGTTTAAACATTACAGTTTAGTTCAACCACTTAGCTGACTGTTTGAATTTCTTTACATATGTTTTTCAGAACTAGTTGGTTTTAATTTCCAATTTATAGGCTTTATACTAACTACTTTTTAGATTAAAATTCTTAGCAGTTTATTCATATATTTTACTGTTTGTTTTAAGTTGTTAGAGATATTCACAACATTAAAACTTAGCTTTAAGATATAAGTACTAAGTTTTGTGGGAGTACAAATTTTAGGTACAATTAATTTTTCTCTACAAGAAAAAAATATTAAAGGTTTTTTTTTTAATTTAAGTGTAAGCTTTTTAATTTCATATGACATCAACAATCACTATATTTATTTAGAGTTTAGGATTTATAATTATGTATCAATTTTAAGTATTAGTCAAAATACTATAATAAACATTTTTTACTTATTTTAATACTAGTGTAAGCGTTCATTTTAAATTTTAATAAAACACGACAATGCACGTTGTTTTATTATAAATCTACTGGTTATAATGTTTTTACTTATTGCTTAATTAAATTGAACAATTGTGTTTAGTAATATATATATTAAATTTTTACACTAGTAATAGATTAGATACAACACTTTTTTTAAAACTTATCACTGAATTTGTTATGTCAAGGGCATAGGTGGGGTCAATCACCTTTTTCACAACTTAGTCTTATTTTATTGAGTTGTAACTAAGCTATGAGTTGCTTTTTGCAGATTTTTAACGCTCAAAATATTTTTGAGATAAAGCTAGTTGAAGTCAGAAACTACAATAGTACTAATCAAGACCCCCAATACCTAAAATTACTTCTAAATAGGATTTTCCTTACTTTGAAAAAATGTCAGGCTGAATTGGTTTCAGTCAGGCTAAATGAAAAAAAATTCGCGCACCAACCCTGTACTTACTCTGTTGTTACTTTTACTTACTCTGTGTTTGCTACAGGTATGCAGTCTTTCTAGGGAAAGAATTGCTGTATATGCTATGGATCATTTTAGTTTTCTATGTAGCTCCTTTAAGTTTATCACATGATTGTGCATCTTTTGAATATAAAGTTGTAATACAGAGGACACGTCCAGGACTGCTTTATATCCAGATCTGGTACCTGCAGGCAGAAGATGACCTTTTTGCGCTCCTTACTATTTGTAATATATGTCTTTTCTTCAAATATCACACATAAGGCAAGCTGGTAAGAACTTTTGTTTTCAACTTCCTACAACATAACCAGTCTTGCAATAAGCAAATTTAATAGCAAAGTTTGAAATACAATTGTATTCCTATATCAAGCTCCTGTCATTAATGTTATCAATCATCAAATCTTCCACATTTCAAATTGGATATTAAATTTTCTACAACAAACATTGTATATTTCTTATTGACTAACACATCTTCCACAATAAGCATTGGCTATTTCTTATCAACCATCAGATCTTCCACATTGAATACTGAATGTTCAATGTTGATAACTGGATGCTCTGAATTAACTTGGTGTTTTACGTTGACTTCTGGATCTTTAATTACAGCAAAGAGTTTCATTACTTCAGCTCAGCAGTTCTCTGATTTTTTCAACAAATAATGTGACTATAAGATCACATAGCTTGTCTTGCGCACTTTGGAATTGCTGAATTCCTGCAAGCTCATTGCATTTATATTTAACCCTAAACGTTTCTCATGACAAACGATAGCCATATCTCTTAACTGATCTCCTGATCAACTTTGGTTGAACTAGTATGGGTTTTGTTTGGTATGAATTACAATCTACTTTTTTCACACTTTAACCTCAGTTGGAATGTGTACAGTACCATCTATTAGCTACAAAACTCTCAGTGTGTTAGTCTCTTGAAACCTGTACTCACAACCACAAGCTTCAGGTAATTGAGTTGCAATAAAACTGAGAGGGATTGTATCGTACTGCTTAATAAGAAGATCAATAGGCTTTTCATCCTTTCCTGATCCACTCACTTCAATGTAAAATTATTTATTTATTTTAAAACATTGTGAGATTTTTCATGATAATAACTTCTTATTTAATTTTTTAAATTAATTTAGTTTCAAATAATTAACGATTTATTAAGATAACAATAAAATTAAATCAAATATGTGATACTATGAGCTACACAACCCTACAATGTTTATTTTTTGTTTTAAGAAATCTTTTGATTATCTTATAACAGTAGTAAATTTAAACAGGTCTAAACAACCTTTAATAATAAAAATTTTAGAACAAAACTTGTTGAGTACACACCTTTAGGCTTTGTTCATAGTGAGTACTCAAGGGGAAGATAACTGTACTTTTAAAACAAGCTATCTGATAATTTTTACAGCTAATAGGAGCTAAATAGTTTTATGAGGTTTGAAGCAGAAAAGCTTCCTCATAACTTAAAAACTAAAAAGAAAATTTATTTAAGTTATCTTCATATATTTTTAAACCCTAATATGAAAAAAATTACAGTTGATAGCTATTTCAACTCCAACAATTTTCTTCCATTTTTATTGCTTGCATGTTCAGTCGCAAATTGAAAAAATAAAGGATACAGAAAAAGCTCTTGAAGACTTTGATGGAAACGATATTGTTAATACTGTAAGTATTTAAACTATAGCTATTTAGTAAAAAGTTTTGTATAATTTAATATAAAACTTAATTATTACACAAGACGTACAGCTTAGTTAGAATTTTTTATACTGCTAAAATCTTGCATTTTATTTTTATTCCCATGAAGTTGTTAAATTTTTGTATAAATTTTGATACAGAATTAAAGTTTACCTTTTAAATTACCAAATAAAAAATGTTAACTTAACTAATTTACACCACTGTATAGGAAATATTTTAGTAGTAATTTTTTATTAAAACAATTTGAAATAATATTAGATTTTGTATGGTACGAGAACAAATGAGTTTTGTTTAAAAGAACTAAATTTGTAAACTATTTAAAAGAGATGTAAAATATGATAGTATTTAGTTTCATTGAAAGCTATCTTTAGTAAACCTAGAAAAAATTTAAGTACAACAAGATGAAAAAAAGTTTTAAGTTTTGTGTTTAATTATTACTAATACCTAAGAATAAAAAATATAGAGTCTTTTCCGGTACTTAAATTTATACTTATTACTAAGAACAGTCAGCTGGATGAAAATAATTTTTTTTGGTTAAGTATAAATGATTAAATATGACTAAATAAAAAATGATATACACTTTAGATTGTGTAAAATATTTTAATTGAAAGCAGGCCAGTTTAAAAAAACTTAAACTATAGGTGAATTTATATTTTCTTATTCAAAACAGATCTACGACTTATTTAAAATGTTTTTTTGCTGTATTGCTTTTTGACACTTACATTATACAATATTTTTTTTACATAAAAAAGTTCTTTTTAAATCACAGAACAGATCGATCTTTAAAAAATTAGTCATTTAAATCACATTCTGATAAAGCTTTTGATTAATCATGCACGAAAACAACATACAAAAGCTAAAGTAAGATTTGGTTTCTTTTATTTTTCTAGCCTAAGTTATATCAAATAGATAGTGATAAAACTAAGAAGATTAATAAAAAGACCAGAATAATAAGATGTTTTTTAAAGTAGCATACGAACATGTAATAATAACGCATTTCTCAAATAAAAATTAAAATAATTACTAGTGAATTTTTAATTATTTGAAAAAAAAATTGTAGGGTTGTCAAAAAACTTGAAGTTTGAGAAGTTTTGAAGAAAACCTTAAATTTTGAACAAAAACCTGGAAAAGCCTAGAATTTTTAACAGTTTTCATATGTTAAGTAATGATATTTCGACTTAACATAAAAAATCTATCATAAAGACAAAATTTAAAAAAATAATTTAAAGAACACATTTAAAGTAGTTTAACAGTATCTTTTCAATCTTATATACTATTAAAGATATTTTTTTACCTTAAACTTAATTTTATACTATAGATAGACCCAAAAACTTTTACGCTCGAAAACCTGGAAGTAATTTCTTAAAAACATTTGGCAACCCTGTATTACGGTGATCTAACACTTTATTATGTGCTAAGTGATTTTCAGCTATTATGAAAAAGTATTCTTATTATTTAGTATCAACAACTTTTGAAATACACCTAGCATTTTGATTGTAAAGTTTGCTCATTTGATTCTTACTGATAAGTAAAAATTATTTTGCTCCGTACCTATAATGCACTTACTTCACGCTACAGTGCGCAAACTTCACTACTGCCTTTAGGCAATATTTTTTAACGGTTTCAGTAGCGTGTACTCAATATTTTTTGTTAAATTTTGTGTGCAAGATAATAATTTTTCTTTATGGAAAATTTTTGTAGTATTTTATACCAAAAAAAATTCAAAGTTTTGTAAATTTAAATCTACATGTATTTTCAGTTAAATATATAAAACTAATTAAAAATAAAAAAGTTTGTTTGATTTCATAGAAATAATATAAGCAGTAAATTTTGACAGTTTTGACTTTGAAAGTAATTTCTTTAATTATTTATCAAAAAGGTTTTAAATAAGTATTGAATTATTAATTTGGATTAAAAAATGTATAAGTGTACGCCTGAGCCTAAAATATCTTGTAAATGTATCAAATTTTATTTTTATCACGAGTTGAAAAGATTTTCAAGTTTCATGAGTGTATATATTAATAAAAACAGATCTATACTTTTAAGTAGTTCTACTATTTATATATTTAAAGCAATATAAACAAAACAGAGCTAACAAAACTAACCAAAACACTTTTTTAACTTTTCATAAGATAAGTATGTATAGTATTTAATTTGTTTAGTAGTTTGGCATATCCTTACATGTAATGTAATCAAGTTTTACTGTGTGATCTCTAAACCAGGGGTCGGCTGCCTTTTATAAGTAATAGACTAGATTTAATAGAATAAGTCTTTTGCTTGCCTAATTAATAAAAAAGAGTCCAAGCGGACCGAAAAACTGTTTTGAAAAACTGTACTGATAAAATAAGACAGTTTTAGATTTAAATTGTAATGAAACAATTTTTAAATAGTCATTGCTTACACTTTATTAAATGAAGAACACATTTACAAAAATTCTTACCCAAAAAAGCTTAAGTTTGAGTATTTTTCGGTTAACTTAAAGCGTGCCATAGGTTTCTACTTAGTTTGCTGAGTTCTGCCTTAAATAGGGTTTCCAAAAAACCTTGAATCCTCTAAAAACTTTGAAACTGACAATGCAGACAAAAAAATGACCGAAAAAACTTGGAATTTGAGAAGTTTCGGGAAAAAACTTAAAAAAACTGGAATTTAAATCAGTTTTTACTTTTTAGATGAAAAATAATGAAATATTGGAACAATACAAAAAACTTATCATATTTTTTTTCGTATCATTGAGAATTTTATATATTTTAAATACATTTAAAATACCATTACAGTATCTTTTGAACATTTTTCTACTATTCAAGGCTGTTTTTTACCTTAAATTTAATTTTATACTAAAGAAATACAAAATACTTGTACTTTCAAAAAACCGTTGGCAACCCTGTTTTAAGTTTGATCATTTTTTTCGACTTTTATAAAGTTTCAAAAATATTTCTTGTCATTAATTTAGTTAAGTACGAACTTTTTTAGAGTAACATGTTATAAAAGTTTGAAAAAAAAAAGTATTTTTTATCTGTTAAAGATAACATTTATCTTCGGTTAAATATACTTTACATACATAAATGATTGTGCAATGCTTAAACTTTAATAATTTAAATGAATAATAACTCCCGTTTTTAGTTCACGTAGGTTAAATATATAAAATTAGCGGTCTGTAAAGATAATAAAAGATAATGATTTACAATACAATAGGTCACATAACTCTACATAAAGTAAAAACAAATATCCAGTATTTATTTCAGCCATCATCAACAAAGTTAAGATCTTTTTCGCCATCAATAATAAACAATGAACTGCACCATACGAACAACAACAACAGTATCCGAGACAACCTACGACCGGTTTCGTTCTTTTTAGGACTTATCAGACAGGCATAATCGCGAGAAAACGCTGTTGTGATCTAACCAAGCGGACTTTAATAGTTGGTTAGATCACAACAACGGTTTCTCGCGACTATGCCTGTCTGACAAGTCCTAAAAAGGACGAAACCGGTCTTTGGTTGTCTCGGATACTGTTGTTGTAGTTGGTTGTGTGGTGAAGCTCGTTATTTATCATAATAAAAACAAATAGTAAGTATTTTTTAAATACATGACTAAGTTACTTAATTTATAATTAACACATTTTTGCTTTATTATATCATTTTGATGACTTAAACATACATCCATTTAAACTACCACTAAACTTTCATTTTACGAGTAGAAAAGAAAATATATAGAAAGAGTCAACAATAAACTACGTAAACTAAAAGCCTAGATAGTCGTTTTACAAGAAACGTGTATTTTTTAAAACGTTTTTATACTTATGATGAATGTTTTTAGATTGCTAAGTAGGCATTACCGCTAGATTAAATCACATGGTTTTTTCAAAAATGTTGTCTATTGAATTTAAATTACGCAAACTAAAGAAAAAACTAGTTTTAAATTCGCTAAATTTACAACTAAAGCTTTTGTATTTTTTTAAATTTTGTATAACTAAATTAGATAACAAGAATTCGAAGAGTAAAGTATAAAAATATATTATTTTGACTTCCGTATGTCGCTGCTTCTAATTTATTTAAATACTTTATTTGATAGCCATTAAAAAAAACTTTTAATAACTTAATAAAAAAATTCTGATACTTGTAAGCACCAAAATAGTACCGACAACATCAAGTGCTTTTTTATTTAACTATCTTTTATTGTTATATTAACTTACTAAATATGGAAACTGAAGAAGTTTTAATTGTTAAGTTTTTTACAACAGTATGACTACAAAATGGAAAAGGATTTAAAAAAACTTCCACGCAGAAGGATGCAAGTTGGCAAGTACAAGATGAAGAAAGTGTACAAGGAAGATGGTGCAAAAGAAGTTTGTTAAACCTATTTTAAACTAACCTGCATTTTTAGGGAAGTTTTTTACTATGGTTACGCTTAATATTACGAAGTTTAGTTGAAACCTAAATTAAGCGATAGTACTGTATGTTTCAGTAATGTATAAATTAATATGCTTATACTATAAACAATTTTTTTTAAAGTAGTTAAAGAATTAATTTAGAGAAATATCTAACATTATTTGAATGTTTAATTTAAGTATTTTTAACTATTCCGAATATTTAAAAAAATGTTTTAGTTATACTAAATTGCCAAAATATTTAATGTTCTTCAACTAATAATGAAAATAAAAGTATTCTGTGTTTTTGCTTAAAAATATATAAAGTATTATAGTTAATTAAGGGCATAGAGGGGTCCGACATTTTTTTTTTACTAAAAATAACATTGTATCTTATATGAAAGCTTAAAGTACAAACTACAAGCCAGTTTTTATAGAATTTAAAAATCTATTTTAACTTTTGAGATATTGTAATTTTTATAAAAAGTTTCCGATACAAACGGATGGACCGCAAATTTTTCAATGTCAATTTTCTCGGAAATTTAGAAAATCACTAAAAACCTATATTCTCCTTAATTTTTTGAGCTAGAGACTTCAAATTTTCAGGAAACGTTCCTTTTGTAATGATACTTTAAGACTTTTTGGTAAGACTTTGAATGTTGGAATTTTGAAAATATTAAAAAATAAAAATTTTAGATAAAAAAAACAAAAAAAAATAGGTGTTTTTTATAATAGTATTTTTATTTTTCAAAGAAAAAAATCCTGCATCCAATCTTTTTAAAATTTAATAATACACTTTCTGTGAAAAATTGAATAAAATTGCTTAAAAAATGAAGGAGGAGATAGATTTTTAGTGAAATGGTCTTTTTTCGCATTTTTAGTTTGCGCCTTCCATTAGGAACCTATTGAGGTCAGCGACTTTGATCGCTGATTTCTCAAAAAATACTTTGAAATTTTTCAAGCGGTTAAAAGTGTCTAATAGCTCAGATAAAACTCTATAAAATAAGATTAACTTGTAAAAATCAATATTACCCCCCTACGCCCTTAACATAAACTGACTAATTTCAGTTTTTATACGAACTAGTTTACTCAAAAAAGTCTTAAACTATCAGTAGACTTTAATTGTAAAGATATTTAACTATATGTATAAAATATTTTATTTACTTCAAGTTCCTTTTTTAAAAGTTTTGTTAGACCATAATAATTTTAAATATAACAGTGTATTAATAACAACTAATGGTTGTTGTGTATATTTGAAAAAATGATTAGTTACATTTATTACTTTTAGATGCTTAATGAAATAGTTTATATTTCTTATTACAAATAAAACTATACTTTAACAACATTTTAAACCTACTAAAAATTGAAAATCAAAATTATGTACATTCTTAAAAAAACTGTACTTACCAACAAAAGATTTCGTGATGAGTTACGGCTTCAAAACATTTAAGCTTAAGGCACTGTTTACTTTAAAAGTCTGAAATATGAGTCATTTTAAACACTTGAGTAATTTTCTCTAATATTGCCCGGGCAAGTTTCGTAAGTCTAGGCTTTAAGTTTATATGAGTAAGCTATTCGTTTTTTTTTTGTAATATCAAAAAAAAAACAAGTTTCGCATGCTTTTAATAAAACTTATTTTCATATCTTATTTGGTTTGCAGCAATACTTTTTACGTTGCTCTAAAAAAAGGTGATGTTAATAAAGCTAGTTTTATAAATATATTACATCATTAAAGTTCATTTTCTATTAATCAGTTATTAATCTGTATAAACAAATGTTGTTGTTAAAATAAAATAAAAATGTTGCATCTTATTATAAAATAAAAGATTAAAAGTATTAGGCTAAACCTTTCTACAAAATCAAGTAGACAACGTTTACTAATTAATGTACTAGTATACACTTTTTAAAACTTCAAAATCTCCTTCAAAACTGAAACTTACACTAAAATAAACTATTGGATGCAATGTCGAATTTTAGATTCGCTTATTTAGCGGTAAACAAAGTTTATCAGATAGCAAAGTATATATGAACTTTATTTTTTATTCGAAATAAGCAACAATATATATAATTTCTGTCTTGTTTATAGAGAAAATGAAAACTTATTTTAATTTTTCAAACTTGCGTCTGTCCAAACTCTGTTAAGCTTGCTACTTGTACAAAAGTGTTACCTAAAGTTAGAGCTAAATTAGTTACTGAGCTCAAGAATTTGTATACACAAATAGCAAGCATGCTTTTACAAAAAGTAACTTGTTTTAATATAATTAAACTTTATTAAGTTAGTTTTTTGCTTTTATGAGTAAATGTTAAAATTAAACTATGATTCAAATTAGTTTCAATACTTTAAAAAAATATTCTATTAGTAAATCTGTATTTCAGTTTTCATTTATTGTTATTTAAGCTATGAACTGTCTTTAGTCATGCAATAACAAAATAAAAAAATTATTTAACAGGTGATTCACACAGATAAAATAAAAGTCAGTTATATTATCAGCCTCACTTTGAGATTTGCAATGGAAGTTTTGTTCACACATTTTGGGTACAATCTATTCAATATTGAAGTTTGTGAAGATCTAACTTAAAAATAAATACTCTCTTAAAAGAAATAAAAGTTTCCTTCTTTATCCTTAAACTCATAGTATAGTTATAGTTTTTACTGCACATAAAGATTTTGTTTACCAAAAAAAGATTTAAAAAAATGATAGAGAAGTGTAGTTAATTTTGTTTATGGGATGAATTTTGTTTGTAAAATATATCTGTCTTAAAAAATATTTTTTAAATAATACCGTCTATTATTCCTCTTTAGTTTTCAACGCTTAATGTAGTATAAAAATTTATACTACGTATTAAATTTCACTGTAAATATATTTGAAAAATTGACTTTTCCTAAATAAAAATTCCTAACAATTGAAAAAATACCAGGATGGTTCGATTTCTGAAGGATCTTTGTTCAAATACTTATGGATGAGAGTTCCAGGAAGATTTAAGTGTGGACATTTAAGTTCATATGACGATGCTGTACAAACTGCTTGTTTTCAACACCTAGAAAATCAATCTGGTTTTGTTCCATGCTGGGTCTCTAGACCTTATGTTAGTACTTTGAATTTTGAAGTCCAAGTTAGATACTTTTGAATAATGTACTTAAAAAATTTAAGTTTGGTAAATATGAATAAACAATAAAGAATATTTATTTAAAAAAAAAATTTAGGAGAAAACTGTTTTTCTTCGTTACATGAATGTTTTGTCTTTCATTTGCATGCTAATTACTGCACTAGAAATTGTTCAGTTTATATTCAGAAATGCATCTGGTTACAACAAAAAAAACAAACAGTTAGTTGATCAAAAATATTTAGTTTTTAAGTATTTTTCAAAGGATTATATATTTGATGTTTTAAATATTTTATAGAAAAATTGTTCAGTAAACATAATGTAGTGAAAAAACACCAGGTGTTAAATATCTGACAATTTCATAAGAATATTTGCGTTTACTATTTCTTATTATCTATTATTATTTTGACAAATACTAAATTTATTTAGTTGAAATTGAAGAACTTGATAAATAGTTAATTTATTTATCCGATCGAATTGGCTAAAAATCTTTTTGTTAGATTAAAGAAACATCGATTAGCATCTGAAGCACCATTTGCACCTCCCAGTTTTCACGAAGTTATGAGAAGAAACACTGTTTTTACTAATAATATTCAACAAGGGTACGCTTATGTCTTCTTAAGTATATTTTGTTATAAAGATTCTTTGTTAATTAAAAAAGAT
The DNA here is from genome assembly GCF_965202585.1 of Thalia democratica. NCBI lineage: Eukaryota > Metazoa > Chordata > Thaliacea > Salpida > Salpidae > Thalia > Thalia democratica. The sequence continues at coordinate 12,766,440 of NC_139172.1, forward strand.
ATAATGTTAAGTTAGCCTTCTTAAGTATATTTTGTTATAAAGATTCTTTGTTAATTAAAAAAGATATAATGTTAAGTTAGCCTTATATTTATATAAAATATCTAGCAGACCAATGGCAAAACCGCTTAATTCAGCTCCAGCAGGAAATCCTAATTTTACATGTGTGTCCATGGAAGGTAAAGCTTAGTTTACTGTTTTGTTTTTGTTTTCCAAATTCAGCTTTGTATGATATTAAAACCAAAAGTCTTCTATGTTAAGAGCTTGAGTCTTGTTAAAAATTTACTATTTGTAAGAAAATATGTTTAAATTTTATATTTTAATACAGAGTTAGACAAGCAACGTTCAAAGGAGCGTAAGAAGTTGCTAAAAATACACCAGAAAGACAGAAGTGACAACTTCTCAGAGCTCAGTGACGTTGAAAGTTACTTACATGACGACAAATAATCTACCTCTAACATTGCTTTTTTAGCTAGCTTCTTTGTGTCGGTGCTTATTATGTCCCTTTTTTATTGTACATACGTTTTAAAGGCCTTTATACAAACTTACGTGTGCTAAAAAGTGACTTAAGAAAATCATGCTAACTATTTTACACTTATCCACTACTTGCTAAATCTGTACTTTTGGATAGAATTTTACTTATAAAATAATGTGTCTGATAGTGCCAATTCATTATTTCCTATCTCTCTTTTAAAACTTTCACTGAAAACTGCGTTTGTTTGAAATTGTCATTTTAACTAAATCTCTTTTGATTATCATTATGTTTTAGATCTGTACATTCTTGGCTTTAAAACATTCTATTATTAAAGTTAATTTTCTGTATATACTTCATAGTTTTCTGTATAAACTTCATAGAATTTTAATGAATGCTACTGTTAATAGGAAAAAAAAATGATGTTGATGTACTCCCATTTAAATCATTTATTCATTGTTTTTTTCGTTATAAATAAAGGTTGCATTCAAAAAATGAGAAAAATTTAACTAAAATTATCTTCAATTAGTTTTTTACTAAATAAAGCTAAGTTTCATTAACTTTGATACAGTATATATGCTATTTTAAATGATTAATCTAGACTGAGTTGAAAAGTTTTGTATATATTTTGAGTAATTTATACAATATCACATAAAATTAGTTTCAAAATTCTGTTTTAACCTTTGTAAACTGCAAGTGCGTATAAAACACACTCAATTTATATAATTTCTTGCACTGTACATCAATGTTATACTAGTTAAATAGAGGTCAAGTTCAGCCTTACAACCCTTAATTAGTACAGTTGTACAGTAATTTTAATTGATAGTTTTTGTACACCAGTTAGTTCACATATTAGATTGTTACATATACAATAATTAACAATGGAATTAGTTTTTCCTAGTAAGTTTTTCAAGTAAAACAATTTAATGGGTAATTAACGATAATAGTCATAATAAAGAGAAGATACACATGGCAAAAATTGTAATTAAGTTTTTTTAACCATTTCGTTGAACTTATAAAGACAAGTTCGTGTGTATACGCTGAATTCGTTGGAACTTATTTAGAAACTTATTAAGTTATACACTTGTTTTCTTTTTTAAGTTGTAATAACAGATAAGCAATACAACAGTTTTTTTATATAAAGAGGAATATATAAAGTTTATAAATAGTATAAAAAATAATGAACTTCTAAACCAACAAAATAGCTTAATGTAAGGCAGCGATTCTTAAATTAATGTAAATTTAACCCTGGGGGTAAATTACCTTCTTTTAGGGGTAAATTTTTTTTATTTCATGTTATGTAAGTTAATGTTCATTAATTCTAGTTTATCAGTTAGTGTTTAACTGTAATTTTTATGTAAACTCTTAAATTTTTATATTTAATAAGCTTAAAGTTCCAAAAATCTAGTTTTTTTTTCCTCAAAATTAAAATTTATTTTGTAAGTTGGGGGTAATTTAGTAAAAATTTTTCTAAAAGGGGTAAAAATGAAAAAATGTTTAAGACCCGCTGATGTAAGGCAATAATGAAAGGTATAGTAACTTCATAATTTACGTACACACTTTAAACACGGATCAAAAATACGTATCAAACCGGCAATGCGTACCTTAGAAATTTTGCTCTATAAGTATACCTAAATTAAGCCAAGTACAAACATGTTAAAAGCAACTAAGCTTTACAAATGACTTACACCAATATCTCACAATACAACAAAATTGAGCTCAAAACATATTTGTTTAAAATATTATAAGTCTTGACTATTTATATATGTAGTTATATGTATTTATTTATATTCAAATCCTTATGCTTTTTGAATTTATCTTTGTATTTATTGAACCTTTGAAATTTACATAATACAACTAATCATTCTTGATAACATTTACACAAAGTTTATTTTTTTAGATCGAGAGCTGTGTTCAAAGAAATGTTATTAGTTGTTGGTAGAAACAAACTATGTAAAGCTACAATCAGCTTAAAAAAAATTTCAAAAATTTTTTAAAAGAATTTGCGAGCAAAAAAAAAGTTTCTATTAAACCAAAACGATAAGCTGCACTAACAGACATGTTTTCAAAAGTATCTAGTTTTAAATAAACTTCAATTGCAATGTTTATTATCTTCGTTATTATTTCTTTATACATTTGTGCTTCAAATATGGAGTACGTAAATGTCAATTTTCTTTATTTTCGTTAATATCGCTTTTTCATACGCTTTTTACTTTTATGTTTGTATCATGGGGTAAATAAATGTGGTTTGCACTTTTATATTATTTTTGTTTTTATATTTTCGTATGACCTTTTATAGTTTTTTTATTTCTTCGTTTTAATCATGTGTTTACCCCAAATTTAAACTGCAATGTTTGTTAAACAAGTATACGATTCAATATTTTTGAAGTTTCAAAAATTTATATCTAAGATCAAAACACAACTCAATGTTCATAATGAATTAAATTTTAACTAATCAGTTAAACTAACTCGTCAGTTGTTTACTTAGCAACAAAAAAAAGTTTTAAATACAACTTATATAGTCATAACATTTACGAGCGTTAACTTAGCTCGATTAGAACTTTTTGCAATTTTTAAAAAATGTCCAAACTTTAGATCCAATTATTTTCCTTATCTTTAAAGCTAACTAAGATTTTTTTAGTTCTAGAAAACCCTCTTTTGTCTTTAATTAAAAAAAAATCATTGGATTGGGGTTTGATTTTTTGAGTGGGGCCCCTTAGAAAAAAATGTATTATTTTATAATTGTTACTCTAACAGATGTTGCAGCCAAAAAATATGCTTTTTTATTTATTTATTTTAACATTCTAACTTTGCTGTGTTCTCAAGAGTCGTTGTTTTTTTCCAAATTTCTAATATTCTAATAATATATATATAAATATGCCCGACTATAAATTTCAAAAACCTTTTATTTTCTAACGGTCACTGCAGCAAAAAAAAAAAAATATTATTTGAACATTAATCTATTATTGAACTATTTGAACATGAAATCCCTCATATTTTTTTTATGAGGGATTTCATGATCAAATAACGATAGTTTTAGTAAAACGTACATGGGTCATGTCTTACATAAACCAGTTAAGATAATAAAAAAAACGTGAACCATTTAAAATAGTCATAATTAAGTGTATTTAAATAAGTAAAAAAAGTTTTTTTTGTCAATGACCGTTAGAAAATTGAAGGTTTTTTAAATTTAAAATTGGGCACATTTGTATGTATTATTAAAACCTTATAAATTTGAAAAAAAGCTACCCTTGAGAACACAGCAAAGTAAGAATAATAAAATAAATAAAATAGAAAATCATATATTTTGGCTAAAACATCCGTTAGAGTAACAATTCAAAAAAAAAAACAACTATTTTAAGGGGCCCCACTCAAAAATTTAAGCCCCATTCAAATGATTTTTTTTTTGATTAAAGGCAAAGGAGCGTTCTCTAGAATAAAAAAAGACTTTTGAAAGCTCTAAAGATAAGGAAAATAATTGGATCTAAAGTTTGGACATTTTTTAAAAATTGCAAAAAATGCTTATCGAGCTAAGTTAACGCTCGTATAACATTTTGGCAAAATCAATGAAAAAGTAACATTAATGAGTAAAAAGTTATTAACAGTAAATAAATAATTTTATTTAGATAAAAATATAAATAAAGCATACGTAATATTTTACGAAAACAAAGAAACAGTATAACCAAAATCTATATATGTACTTACACAAATTAGGTTTTCTTAATACAATACATTTAGCCTAAGTATAATATAATCAAAAATGCTATAACTACTTTTAATAATATGAGTTTTTATAAACTGTAAATATAACTACTTCCACAAGCCCGTAGGTTTCATTACCCAAAAATTGTATGGTCTCCCAAAAATACATAAGAAAGATAGAACCGTTACTTGAAGAGCTTTGAAAAGATCCTTTTAGGAGAAACAGTGTAAAGTAACAATCGTTGAATAAAATAAAATATTTTATTTAGAAAGGTATACCTCTGTTAGCTCTGCTTAACATTAATTAGCAAAACTTATTAATTTCCAACTTGATCCTATCTTAGAACATTTAAACTTTTTGAAAGACTTAATTACTTTTGTCGATTAAATAAAAAGTATTAATTCAAAAATACATTTATAGTATCTTTTAAAGTTCAAAGTATTTTTACAAATGTACTTTTAGATGAAGTAGTACATACATGTACAATATTTCAAACCAAGTAAAAGTAAAAACTACTTTATAAAACTTTTAAGGTTATCAACTAGTGGAGTACAGTTTACATTCAACTCACAAATGTATTCCCAGCACGATGGAAAAGCTATAGGTTTAGCATTACGGCTACTTTTGTCTAACATTTTCATGGGCTTTATTGAAAGAAAAGTAATCTCTAAGAACAATTCAACTTATTTCAAATATGGTGATGATTGTTTTATATTGGGAAAAGATGAAAAAAAAAGAAATTTTTTGTAAAACAAAAACACATTAATCAATAAAATTTACACTAGAAAAATAAAACAACAATGAACTACCTTTTCTTGACGTTTTAGTTAACCGACAGAAGAATAAATTTGTGGCATCAGTGTTTACAAAAAAAAACTTTTACAAGAAACTGTTAAAAATTTCATTCGTTTTGTAAAAAGGAAAACAAACTTAATAAGAACGCTTTGTCATCGCGCACATAAAATTCGTTTAAAGGAAGTATTTGCTGATGAAACAAATCAGATAAAGTTGATACTAAATAAAAACGACTATCCTCAAGAATTAATAAACAAAACTATTAAGTTACACCTTAAAATTATAAACAAGATAAAGCAAGCAGGACGTAAAAAAATGTCCAATTACTTTGATATTACCTTATGTTAAAAAGAATTCCAGAATTATAGATAAAAATTTTAATAAATTAGTTTGTAAATTTTATCACTCAGTAAAGCCTAGATTTTTTTTTTAATCTAGACCGCTGATATAATCCAGGGAACCGTTCAGTTCCAACCTGTGCACAATTCCCACCCGATCAAATCACACCCGAATCAAATCCAATTCGAATCAATTCCAACGCAATCATTTCCAACCCAAATCAATTCCGACGCAATCAATTCCAACCGAAATCAATCCCTCCGAATTAGTTCCCACCAGAATCAATTCCCCCCGAATCAATTCCCACCCGATCAGCTTCCACCTGAATCATTTCCCAACCGAATCAATTCCAACCAGACCAATTCCCACCCGATTAATTACCACCTGAATAAATTCCTACCCGAATCTGTTCAACCTTTTTTTATGTTATCCGTTTAGTCAAATCAATAGTTTCTGCATTAGTTCTAATCAATTAAATTTTTCTGTATTTAACGTTAATGAAAAAGTTTATTTTTAATTTAAGTCAAGTTTTATAAACAGTAACCTGCCAGCTAGGTTCAAACTGCAAGTATGGTACGAACTTTTTAGCTTAAAAACGCTATGTTCAACATGATTAGTTTGAAAAGAAAAGTAGTAAATAAAAAAATTGTATTTCAAATAAAATTATACTGTATGATATTTAAATAAACTAAATCAAAATGAACCAATAAATAAGTTATGAACTTACAAATTTTAGATCAAATAAAATATTTAAAACAAACACATTACAGTTTATTAAATGAAAATAACGAACAGTGCAATTTGAATTTACATTCGTAATGATTAAAACATTGGAATAAAAAATACTTTAAAAGTCGTACAAACTTTAGATAAACAAAAAAATTGTTTTGTGCAATATGAAATATCTAAAAATATTATCAAAAAAAAATGTTTCATAAAACTTAGACAAAAAACATAATAAACAGTGCAATTTACATTTACTTAACCCATAATTGTAACATAAACGTAAAAAACACAGAAAAAACAAAAAATATTCTAAATAATAATTAATAACAGTATATATTTCGTGTTTAACTCTTCAGTTGTTCACTAAGCAATGAACATAAAGTTTCAAGTCCAGCTTAGATAGTCAAAAGGTAATTAATATAAAAGTAAAAATAATGAACAAAGGGTAATTAGCAATACATATGTAGTTTTAATTACAATGAAACTAAAAATAAATAATACATACGTAACAACTTATAAAAATATTTATGAAACAAAGAAACAGTATATTCAAAATCTTTATGTTTACACAACTTAGGTTTTCTTAATAAAATACATATAGCCTCAAGTTTGATTAAATCAAAAATGCTATAAAAGTTTTTAATAAATTAAATCTTTTCAAATTATAAGTACTTGCATAACAAGGTTTTGACAAACTTGGTTGTGCCATCAATAATCTCGTACATTTTAGTTAAGAAATATGATTAATCCACAATAACACAACCATTTCCTTTACCTGCTCTAGAAATTATCACTGTATCATCCTTTTTCAAGTTTCTAATTACATTTCTTACCTCAGACACATTTAGTAACTCACTATTATTTGGCTTTAATTTGCAGTAATTATGGGCTAACGCAGTAAGGTTAACCTTCGTTGCTATTTCCTCTGAATGTGATCTCGGTTGTAGTCTAATAAGCATTTTTAAAAACCTAAGTAAACTGATTTTTTGTCAAGTTGTTTTGCCGGCAGGGAGAAATTAAGGCCTAAACTTAAAGCAAAACTTTTCTGTTCGGATACTTCTTTTATAGAAAGATTAAATACGCAATATTAGCAAGGGTTCCATATTTTAAAGCTATTCGTTTTTCAAGTTTGTTTTTATTTTTTATACTTAATCTATCCTTGTGTTTGCTGGTAACACATTTTATATATTCCTAAAAAAAATGTAAAGTTTTCAGATTAAATTTTATTTTCCACTTCATTGGTCAAATATTTAGTTACAAAACTTAAGTACTTAACAGTCTTCTCTATTTTACTGCTTTCACACTTCAAAAACTAATTTTTAACTTTACTAGACATTTTTAGTTTCGAACTTCTGATTCTAAACAAGATCCACGTTGGTATAACTAACTTGAGGCTAAATTGTTGTAACATTTCTATTCATAAACTTTTTTAGCAATTTTGCACTGAGTAATCATTAGCTTATTACAAAGCTTAACTACATACATGTCAGAGTTTCTTCTGTCATACGGTACTTGGTTTTAAAGCTAAGACTTGAATAAATGCTTCTTTTAAAAACAAATATGTTCTTAGCTTGATCTGGATTAAACTTTAGTAACAAGGGTAGCATTTTACTAGTAAAAGACCATTTTTCCTATAAAAAGCTGATCGTGGTCGTTAATAATTTAAAATTGATGTTAAAACCAAAATACTATTTCGAATAATAAATTAATTATTAATTGTTTAAAACTGTTTTAATACATGTTTAATGTACTGTTTTAAACAAGAAATAAAAATTAGTAATAAAGTATTCAGTTTACAAAAGTTCCACTTAAAAGAAAACTGTTTTGTACAAAAATAGTTTCTATAGTTGTTACAAAAGTAGATTTTATATGACACAAATCTATACCATAGAAAATTTTATTACAAAAAATAGTTGTAATAGTAAAAACTTAAAGTTGCTTAAAACCTTATATAGATTTTATATAAGTAGCTATAAAAGCCTTTTACAAGAAACTGGTCAATTTTCTGCTGTCTGCGAGCCGTAATTACTTAAAACTACTGTGTAAATCAACAAAGAAAACCTACATTAAACTAAAACACGATAAAATATGTAATAATAACAATTTTATTTTCAAAAACTTTAGTTAAAGGAATGATGCTTTACACCGCAAAACTTATTTTTTAATTGTCTTTATAAAGAATAAAAACTACAATTTTAATGTGAATTCCTTTCGTATAAGACTTTTCAAACCGTTCAAGAATAAATTTAATGTGAGTTCTTTTGGTATCAAATTTTTTAACTCGTGCAACAATAAATTAAATCAAACTTGATATTTGATTGGGAATTGAACCGGGTGGGAATTGAGCGGGTGGAAAATGATTCGAGTGGGAATTGATCCGGGTGAAAATTGAGCGGATGGGATTTTATCGGGTGGATTTGATGCAGGTGGGAAATGATTGATTTCCCATGTTGGAATTGATCGGGTTGGAATTGATCGGGTGGGAATCGTGCGGGTGGGAATTGCGCGCGGTTGGGAAATGTCAGTATACCAAAATCCGATATCGGAAATTAAAAAAAAATACGGTAGTTTACTAGTTTAACTGCTACTGTTAAGATAGTTATATCGAATGAATTTTGAACTATAATACCACTAGAATTTAAAGTCAATAACAACAAATTTTTACAGTACTCTTTCTTTATTTAACTAACTTACTAACACATGTTAACTTGTTAACACACATAAACATGTGTTAATTAAATAAAGAAAGAGTACTGTTTAAATTTGTTACTATTTAATATTCTAGTGAACTTGTTTCGCTAGGATCATTATTAGCAAACGATTAACTTTAAATTTTGAATAGTTAAATAAGTTTAAATAATTAACCTCAGTTCGTGCTTTAGTGCATTGATATATGTAGTTGTTCTGTTTTAGTTTAAAGAAAACACTTTTATCCACATATTTATTTGGACTGAATACACTTAAAAGTTAAAAAAAGGAAATAGTTAGAGAAGTTTTTGAAAAGTTGGTGTAATTTAACATATTACGAACTTAAAAATTTAAAGCCATACGAACTTTGAAGTGTTGTAAGTTTTTGTAAATATATAATAAGTCAAATAATAAAACAATTTAAACACTTTTATTAATTTATGTCATTAGTTAAATTGTGTTGAAAAGTTAAAATGTCATTATAGTCTCTTACGGATTTTTTTTGCGTGTTACGGCTAAAAACACAGTATAGATATTTTGACTTACTAGTAAAGAAATGAAGAATACCAAAATAAAATAGAAAACTCTGAAAAGAAAAGCTATAAAGTTCAAAATTTTGTTTCTTAAATCGTGTTTTTAAATCTTTATTTTTAGATTTCAATTAAATATCAATCGAAGTTTAAATTTCTTTTACTTATAATTAAGCTTTAATTATGATAAAAAAAACTTTTAGCTTAAGTTTTGTTTAACTCTTACTGACGTTTATTTTAATTATAGGCTATTTTATGTTTAATTTCAAATTTTAATAACTATTTGTTTTTACTTTATTCTTATAAGCTTGGTTTTACTCTAGTTTCACAAAAGTCAACCACATACAAAAACAATGTCTTGTAAAAGTAATACTACGTTCAAGTATAAAACCCGTTAAATGAGCATATGTGAAACCGTTTAAAAGTGACAACTCGTATAAAAATGACATCCAAGATTTAATTCAAATGGGAATTAAAGAAAATTAGAAACAATTTAGGTAGAAATTAAACGGATGGGACTAAATTTAGATCGCAACTTAACTCGTTGGAATTGATCAGGTAACAATTAATTTTGATTGAAAATTTTTGAGGTAAAAGTAATTCAATTTAGAATTGAACGGGTGAAAACTATTTTTTAATAAATTAATTTAAACTAAATTTGCTAGGATTGGAGCTAATAGTTCTATTTATAACAGACAATATTTTTAATTTTTTTAAATACGTAACAAAAACATAAGAGCTTTTTCTTACTCGTATTAAGTTAATTAATGTATTAAATTTGTAATGAAATTAACATTTCATTTTGATATTTTAAAGCTCGTGAATAAATATGGAATTTTTTGTAACAATATAAGCAATTTTCATTATTCTCAAAACAAGCTTTTCCAAAACAATTTTTATAACTCACAAAACAATTTTCTTAAAACAATAAACAATATTGTTTACTTAAAGGAGTTACATTTATTTCAGTGCTTATAAAACCGAATTTTACTTGCATTTACTTGCAGTATCGGTTAGTGTTTGGTGAAGCTCGTAATGTTGTATTATAAAATGTTTAATTTAAGTTTGAAATGCTTCGTTTTCTTTGGTTTAAGATACTTCTTGTTACTTGTGTTCAGTTGTATTTTTAGTTAGTGTGTGGTGTGATTATTTTATGTTTGTAAATAAACTTTTGTTGACTTTTAAGTATCTTAGTTGTATTTATCTTATCTAACCATATCTATCCCCATTTAGTTACCCCTAGCAATTTAGATTGGTTACAATAGACACAACAACGGGTACTCTTATCGGGATAATTAGAGACCATGAGTGGCCTGAACTTTAGGAATTTTCTAATAGGAATCAGGTGCCTTATCAATTAAAAAACGCAGCGGAAAAAAAAACTTTAGTTTATTACTAAACAAATTTTTAACAAGTTTAAAATTTTGACAGTATAATTTGCGATAATACTTTACTTTGCGACATTTTAATATGATTATAGTAAGAAAAATTGTGTGAAAAACTTTGTACTTTGAAACAGCAAGTCTACAATTATAATGTAGTCCTCCAGGGCCTGAGGTAGGAACTACCTTTAATTGGGGGAAGTCCCCTTTTTTGTGGTAAACTCTTAACGCGTTTAGCTCTTAAGGTTTTTACTGAATTTACCTTACTCATTAGGTTTAACTTAGTAATTATTAAATATGTAATAAGCTTAATATATATAATTTCTTTAATGAAGTGAGTTTATTGAAAACGTGATGTTAATGTGAAAATTAGGAAGTAGAAATAATAAAGCAGCTAATTTATCAGTAGAACAAAACTGCGAATATAAACACAACAAGTAAACACCAAACTCTACAAACTAAAATGTCTTAATAATGTTTTTAAAGTGTCTTAATGACACAATCTTAAGCACAAAATAGGTCTTACTAAAAATACTACTAATAATACAGAGTCTTAATATATGTCGTGCTTCATGCACAACGATGGCTAAACTAAGCACAATATAATAAGATCATGCAAATAAGCTTCAAGATCTTATAAAACAAAAATAATATAACAGTTCTTATAATGAGTTCGTGTGCATCTCGCACGGTCTTATGGCTTAATTGAGTACATTACAATACAGTTATACAAATAAAGATAAAGTTCTTATAAAATGACAATCATATCAAAGTTCTTAAATTCAATCAGTGTCTTAAGTTCTTAAAATTAGTGTGCTTTTTGCACGATCTTATGGCTAACTGAGCCAAAAACAAAATAACGAACAACATATCGAGCTGCGCGTAGTGCGCAAGCTAGGGCCTAATGAGCAATTTCTTATCGTTATCTTGAAATAAGTACATAATTTCGGCTGACTATAGCGCCAACTGGCGGAAAAGTATAAAATAACGAAATCGAAAATGGAATTCGTTACAATAATACAAGTGTGTAGTAGTGGTTTATTGAGTTTTATTAAAAGAGAAGCTAGATGTCAGGGATGTTTTGCTTAAAATACTATATGATTTTTGCGGTTATTTCTACTTATCCTTTTGTATATTCTTTTTAGTGCTTAGGTGCACAGTTTATTTGCTAACGAGCACAATATTTCTTTTTCTAAGTGCACAATATATGTTGCAACTAACATAAGTCGCATGGGGGCGCAGTATTTCGATCATAAAAAGCACAGTCTTTTTACTCAATTGCACAATGTTCTTTTGAACATGTTGCAATTTACATAAGTCGTCAGGGGACGCAGTATTTTAGTGCAAAATTGCATTTTATAAGTTGCCAAGAGAGCGCATTTATAATATTTTTCTAAGCATAGAAACGTAAAATAATAACCGCATTAAATTTACAACAGCAGAATAGTTGTTCTCAGTAACGTCTGAGTTTTAGCTGATAAAACAAATTTTTCTATGTGTTTACTACTACTAGTTTATAGTTTTGATCTGCTGATTGATTGTTCTAAAGTTTAGATTTTATTTGTTTTAAACCAGAATGTTGCTGAAATTCAAAAATATGTTTGAATGATGTTTCATCTTTATTAGTCGTAAAATGGCATTTCATATACCACATTTTATTACTCGTTTCAAGTTCAAGTATACAATTTTGTTAAAGTTTTCCCTTTGAAAGAAATATATGCAAGGATTATTTCCTTTGAAAGAAATCAAAAATAAACTCCCCTTAAATTTAGCAGTCGTCGCTTGTTAAATAAATTGTTGCGTTTGTATCTTTTTGAACGTTGTTTAAAGCAAATGTTTGATTGTCGTTTAAGCACAGCTTTTAAGCACACCTAACTACTGCATACAACTTTAAAAGTTTTTTTTGTTTTTAAGTACCACAATAGACAAGAGAAATAATCAAGATTTTGTGTTTATATTATGACGTCACAATCAAAAATTCCTGCTGTCATTATTTCCAAAGCCAATCAATGTGGTGTTTGCTGATTCTACAAACCAGCTAGAAGACAGAAAGTCAAAAAAGATAAAGAAGCCCGAGGACAGGAAGCCTGAAGACAGGAAGCCCGAGGACAAGAAGCCCGAGGAAAAAAGCCCGAGGACAAGAAGCCGGAAGACAGCTAAATGACTATCATTGTTACTTTGTCCTTATGTTGTGTTTTATCTTAGTTTTTGTAAGTTATGTAATTTTTGAGATAATAAGTAATACAGTTTCTTTTTCTTACTTTTTTTTGACCCGGAATTTTAACACTGACATAAAAATTTAAAGATAAGTAGGGTTTTAAGGATTTAAATTATTTAAAACCAAGCTTTAAACACTTATTTGAAAAAATAAAATCAAATAATGTAATAAAATTAATATTTCATTTTAATAAATAAAAACAAATTATACAGTAATCTTCCTTCATTCTACCGACATATGTTTCTGTGTGTCAACGAATCAACACACTTCAACTGGGTTCTGTAAAAAAATAATTACTGTAATGAGAGAATAGAAGCATATTTCATTTTAATATTTTAAAGCGCGTGAATAAATATGGAATTTTTTGTAACAATAAAAGCAATTTTCATTATTTTCAAAACAAGCTTTTCCAAAACAATTTTTTTACTCTCAAAACCATTTTCTTAAAACAATAAACAATATTGTTTACTTAAAGGAGTTACATTTATTTCAGTGCTTATAAAACGGAATTTTACTTGCATTTACTTGCAGTATCGGTTAGTGTTTGGTGAAGCTCGTAATGTTGTATTATAAAATGTTTAAATTCAAGTTTGAAATGCTTCGTTTTCTTTAGTTTAAGGTACTTCTTGTTACTTGTGTTCAATTGTATTTTTAGTTAGTGTGTCGTGTGGTTACTTTATATTTGAAACTAAGCTTTTGTTGACTTTTAAGTATCTTAGATGTATTTATCTTATCTAACCATATCTATCCCCATTTAATTACCCCTAGCAATTTAGGTTGGTTACATTAGACACCACGACGGGTTATCATATCGGGATAAAGTGATAACATGAGTAGGAAGTAGTTGTTTAAGCTTCAAGTAGCTCAAAAATACTATCAAAAATTAGTTATGCGATGTTTGATTTATCTACACAAGGTCCATTGACCAGAGCTGTAACCTTATTTTTATTATTTTTTGTTATTGCATATTTTACAAATAAAGTTAAGAGGTCTATATCCTAAAGTTTCAGAAACACCAAAACGGAGCGAACCATCGTAAACTGAATAAATTATTTGCGTACAAAAAAGATTTTTTTATAACAACATAGATGTATTGCAGTATTTAAAATTCTTATATAATGTAAATAAAGTTGTTACTAGAAGTTGAAACTATTGTAACACTTTTCATTAAGTAGTAACAAAAGTTTATTCTGCGGCACGGTTAATTATTTATACTTGGAATGTAATCTATTTATTAAAAATATTAGACATCTGCATAAGAATGCACCACACAGTTATCAATATATATATATATATAAGATGTAACGTTAAAAGGCGTTAAATCTGGGGAGATCCTGATAATCTAAGCTTATCGGAATATATACCACATATGTTCTTGTGTTCAAACTTCATTTCAACTAACAGCATTTCACTGCTCTCAAATAAATTTAAGAACAGATCTACGGAGTCTATAAAATATTAACACACATTAGAAAACAAGCAGAAAAAGCATGTATAATTATGTATAGTGTTTATGTAGGTAGTAACTATAAATGAACTTTATGGTTTAAAAACAAAGTTTGGGATAAAGACATAAAATTATAAAATTGTCTACAAAAAATACAAATTTAATAAAAGTAGGCACTAACCTCAAAAAGCTCTAAGAATAGGCAAGTTTTTAAAATGAAAATTAAATTGAGTTGTGCAGAAATGTTACGTCATAATAAATTTAACAAATTGGTCAATAATTTATACAGCTTAAAATCATGAAGTATTAAACTTGCAAGTGTTTTCGATTGTAATGTGAGTGTTGTGAAATAAATTAGTACATAAGTAGACAGAGTTATTTAAAGTAGAATCGTCGGTTGTGGGGACAAATATTCGATAAATCTTGCCGTTTATTCAGAAGTAGGTCTTTATCTTCTGCTGCAATTACTGCTCTTTCTGTATTGCAAGTTGGGCAAATTCTACCTACTCCGTTGGATGCATGTTTGATCTTTGAAACAACACTCCACTCCATGTTTGGCCTTATACCGTACCTGTGAAAGAAGCTCCAGACATAATCTGATAAACGCGTGCTTTGTTTTTTACTTATATTTTTAAAAGTATGTTTATGGTTAGAATATCTATTCTTGAAACTACCTGCTGTACTATTGATATAAATTTCATCTGGGCCCTTACTTTCAAATTCAAATTTATAAATTCCATTTTTAATTAAACAATTACCTTATAATGGGCAGTTATTTTTATTTATTTTACGGAAATTACATGTTTTAGGCATATTACTTACTTATTACTATTAGGGTTAGTTGGTTTTGAATATTTATTTGTAGTTTTATTGTTATGCATTTTGCTTATACTTTTAGCGCTATTATTTATTACTTGTTCTAAGTTTTCTTTTATCATTTTAGAAATACTTCTAGTTATACGTTGATTATTATAATCTACACTATTATTAGTATTATTGATGTGGATATTTACATTGGCATTAATATTAAAGTTATCATTACAGCTTATATCTTTAATGTTTAAAGTTTTAATATGTTTTACATTATTGTTATCATAATTTAAATTTTTACTATTAGGATTATCATTATTATTACTGTTATTATTACTATTATTTTTATTATTACTGTTATTTATAATATGATTAGTATAATTAGAAATACTGTACATATCTGCGTTATTACTAACTTTATTACTAGCACTATTATTTGTATTAGCTTTGATATGTCTATTTTTAAAGTTTGAAATTATTGTTTTGTTGTGCGATTGAATTAAAGTTTTAACATTACTCATGCAACTATAAGAAATTTTAACAGTCTTTCTATTAAAAATTTTATTATAAAAGTGGCTATCGGGGAAGTGTTTATTGACTAGCTTTAAAAATTCTTTACCTAAGTTTATACTAACTGAATAGCAATATGGAGGATTATACCACATTATATGTCGGTTACGCGTTTTTTTTGCGTTTTTTATCTACATCTAATTTTTCATACTTTAATTTAAATTTAATACCTCAGTTTTTTAATTCATTTTCGTACGGTGCTTTTATTTCGTTAAATATCTTTTCATTCGAAGAGAGGGTACTTAAACGTTTTTGTGTCATTACCGGGAGGCATTTTTTTAAATGATAAGGGTGGTCAGAATTAATATTAATAAAGTTTAATAAAGAATTCGGTTTACGGTACGGACGGTAAGTATTATTAGATAAATTTAAAGTAACATCTAAAAAATTCGTTATTTGCGCTCCTATTTCTATAGTTATTTTAAAACCGATATCAGACATCAATCTAAACATTGACTTTTTAATCTTTTCGTAAACAAGAGGCTTTTCGTAAATGCCTACTTTTATTAAATTTGTATTTTTGTAGACAATTTTATAATTTTATGTTTTTATCCCAAACTTTGTTTTTAAACCATAAAGTTCATTTATAGTTACTACCTACATAAACACTATACATAATTATACATGCTTTTTATGCTTTTTTTCTAATGGAGCAGTGAAATGCCGTTAGTTGAAATAAAGTTTTAACACAAGAACATCTGTGATATATATATATATATATATAATAAGGTTAATATTCAAACTTGAACACCTTCTACTGAGCCGACTTGAAGGGCTTTTAAATAATTTATTGAAATGGCGATTTTAAAAGTACTGGAACATATATTTCATAAAGACAAAAAAAATTGTCTTTAATCTTCAGCCAGTTCAAATTTAAAATAAAAAGCACTTTGGTAAACAAAGATGCAAAAGTTTACAAAAAAACAAATACAATATGACGTAAGAATTGAACATTGTACTTAACAAATATTCAGTACAAAAATCTATCTACCATCTTATTAATCAGACAACTAAAATTAACGAAAACAACAGGTAATTGACTATAAAATACTTCAAAATTTGTTGTATTTGAAGAGGAGCTTTTTCATATGTCGACAAGACGATATGAATTCGCTCCTCTTATATAAACAACCTTGCTTTTTTAACGCATACATAACGGCTGTTGATTCTTTTAAGCACAGCCTACAAACATGGTTGTCACCATCTGCTATTGGCTGTGCCCTTTTTATCACCTCCCAAGTTAATTTAAAATCAATGTTTTTACGCTTAAGGCCGCAAACATACTTCGAAAGCTCAGTTTCATTTTCGTATACACCACCTTTAAAGGATTTTTTATGGTTAGCATACCGAAATCTGAATTGAGTGAAGCATAAGCCGATGTAGAACTTCTTTTCAAGGTCAGAGTTAACTGTTGCCTTGTAAATAATGTTCTCTGACCGGCAATTGCCCCCTTCAAATTATATTTAAAGCCACCAGCGCAATTACACTGATTTTTGATTAAATTACTTTTGTTTAAAATCCTTTGATTATGTGACTTAATTAATCTCTCCAAATTCGCCATACATGAATAACTGATTCGCATATTATTTTTGTTAAATATCTTTGATAATGGATTATTTTTGTTAAAATGTTTTTTTACTATATTTATAAATTCTCTACCGATGTTTGTTTTAAGTTTAACTGAAGTACAGAATGGGGGATTATACCAAATTATATTTCGCTTTCTTTTACTTTTGTTGTTTTTTTGTAAACTTTTGCATCTTTGTTTACCAAAATGCTTTTTATTTTAAATTTGAACTGGCTGAAGATTAAAGACAACTTTTTTTGTCTTTATGAAACATATGTTCCAGTATTTTTAAAATCGTCATTTCAATAAATTATATATATATATATATATTGCGTTTGATTCTACTAGTTTTTAATTATCATTAGGGAGCTCCTGTAACAGTCGTATAATACCGCATAAAGTAATATTTAAAAAATAGTAATAAGAGTTCTTGTAAAGCAATCAGCTCTGGGTACTGTTGTAATGAAATTACTCCTTTTGCATGTATTCCATTATGTGAAGATTGAATTATTTAAAACAATTCAATCGGAACGCATCTCTAATGCAACTTTAAATTAGTTGCACAGGAAATTTACGTAGATAACGTAACAAGTAGAGTAACAATAAATACTGCTTGACGCAACATTTTATATGTAACGGAGAACTATATTAATATATTTTAAATTTGAGTTGAGCATTCAAGTCAACACTTCCTGCATATCCTATTATACTGTTTCAGTTCTTAAACATTTTATTGTTTTCTTTCTTTAAATCAAGTTCATTTTAGTTAGAAAATATTTATTGGCTATGAACCTTTTTGATTTAAGTCCAAATGCTTATAATTTTTAACTCACTGTATAGACTTCTTAAACTTGTTTTTAACTAATGTTTAATTTGTTTGTTAAATTTTTGATTTAATAAAAGTTCTAAATAAAGTATAATTTGTATATTTAAAGCAAACTATAAAAAAATTTTTGTGTTTAGTTCTTTTTAATAAAGAAACACTTATTCACTTGATGTGTCTAGCTTTAATAATTTGGTAATATTAGACTCATAACTAACTATGAGTAATAGTTTAAGTCATAAAGATAATGTATTTGTTCTTCAGACCGTAAATAGACACGCCCTAGGGCGTAGAGTGACAGACCATCTGCAGAAAAAGCGTATAGAAGTAGGTCTGGGAGACAGTCTGGCCCCAGATATTCTACGAGAACAAACTAGACCTTTGGATATTGAGCCACCAACACTGTCAAAAAATTGAAGACACAACTAAATTATCACAACTCTTCTTCTGAGGCGTCGTCTGCTTCAACGAAAGATTATGGTTAGTAGAAGAGACTACTTCTGACTGATTAGTTTTAATAAGAACGTAATCAGATCCTAATCTATCGCGTGAACTGTTGTTGATGTATACGCGGTTCGGTTTAGTGCCAATTACAGTAGATAAGATACGCACTTTAAGTGGTATGCACCTGCGTAAGTTACGTTTTAGAAATAAAAAAATGAGTGGAACCAAATATATTAAAAAAAAATCGAGTAAATTCATATGACGCTTTTTGTCGAAAGAATAATACGCTTTTTGTGTGACTTTTTACGGTATTACTTCGTTTATTCTGTTTATACCTGCAATTTTCTTCGTTTTTTCCATTAAAACTTTCAGAAGTATTAATTTAGCTGAATGTTTAGTGTGTACTTGATTGCAAACAACTTTTACTTTTCTTACATGTGACTTCTTTGCTTATTTGTTTTAATTCTTAAAGAGTCCTTTTTATATAAATGTATTCATAAATTAAATTTATTTTATAATAAGCTACTAAAATGATTAAATGATAAACAACAAAATAAAATAATAGTTTTTACAAATATTATCAGATTAGTTACTTTGATTAAGATTCTAGAATAAGCTGGAATAGATCGTACATTTACTAAAAATAAGTAGATATTACTAAATAATTTCTTTTCGGTACTAAATTTATATAAAAATTTGAGACAACAATTCATTTTGCAGTATATTTTATTTTTTGTTAACTAAAAATTTTTCAATCTACCCTTTTCAATAGTTTTTGTAACAAAAACTATTGAAAAGGGTAGATTGAAAAATTTTTAGTTAACAAAAAATAAAATATACTGCAAAATGAATTGTTGTCTCAAATTTTTATATAAAGTAGATATTAGTTATTAAATTAGTAGATGATTTTTTGTATTGAAACAGTAAAGTACGCATTTCACGTAAGATAAGCACTACATATTGGGTAGTTTTAAGGTGCGTACGTTGTTCAAGTCCCTACTGTATATAAATATGAAAAAAGTTTAATATACGCTGAAAACCATTAATTTTCAGCCTATAAGTTTGAGCTACTTAGAAACGGAAAACTAAAAGTTCTGAAAAGCATTATGACTTAATGACGTATATAATTTAAAATAATAATAATATAAATTGTTAAAAATTTAATTTTATAACTATTTAGTTTTATATGTTTGTATTCAATGTCAATTTTTTTTTGTTTATATAAATGTATTTTTAAAAACTGAAATGAGTACTCAAAACTTTAAAATCTGTAAAAGTTTGATTTCAATTCAAGGAGAAAAGAAAAGGTTAGTTTTAACAAATAAGAAATTAACTTAAAACAGTAAAAAAAACGTTTATAATAGTTACTGGCAATAAATGTTTCTTAATAAAACTAAATTCCATACAATATCAAAATTTATAAATAAGTAGAGAGTACAATAGCAGCTTTATTTGATATTTTTTTTAACTTGTACAAAAGTTTTGGTTTATATTGAAAGAGTGGTATTAAAAATCATTTTAAAGTTATTCCGTTATATTTTGTATCAGGTATAAAGTAATAAAGCCTTAAATCCTAGAGATTCAAACAAGCAATGCCCCTCGGAAAGTTATAAGTCTAAAAAAGTTTTTGGCTACAAAAATAGCTGCTTTCTTTAGTCATGTTTAAATGTTTTTTTATGAAATTATTATTTGTAAGAGCAAGTATGTTTTAATTAAAACTACTATACTAGATTTGTTAAAATATAATGGTTTAGTAAGGTATTAAAATGATGTATTATCATTACAAAAAGAGACTTATTTAACTAAATGTAGAACTTTTTCTATACACAATCTTAAAATTTTACTGCAATAACACTTTTTATATGCTATAGTTACAAAAAATCAAATGATGGTTTAAAAAATCTACGAGTTTAGTACAAAAGTACTTGTTTAGTTCAAAACGTTTTCAGACAACAGTCCGTCTTCAGTGAACTTATGTTAAACTAAAAGCACTGAAACACATTCATGCAACTAAGTGAATAAAAGTGTAAAATATATTATTACGTAGTAATTCAAAACTGTGTATAACACTAAATTTGTAAAAACCAAAATATTTTTTAAATTATAATGATATTTTGTATGTAAAAGTAAATCCAAATAAAATGAATATAAAAACAAACACTTTTGCGATATAAACTTTAAATCAAAATCTACCTTAGTAAGGAACTGTTTGATGTAAGTTATTGTCAATAAATATTGTCTGCTATCGGTGAAATTAAGAAAAAAAACTTTTCTCAAACACTACTTAAAGTAATTACAAAAACCTATATTAATAAAAAACTGTATCTTACAAATTTCTTATCTTAAAGAAATAGTATTATCGATGAATAAAAATAACTTTTTTGAAACAAAATCTAAGTAAAAAAAAATTAATTCACTGATAACAGTAACTATTTATCAAAAATAACTTACACCAAACAGTTCCTTATTAAGATAGTTTTTGATTTAAAGTTTATACCGGGAAAGTGTTTGTTTTTATATTCATTTCATTCGGATTTACTTTTACATATAAAAAATCATTATAATGTAAAAAATCTTCTAGCTTTTAAACATTTAGTGTTATACACAGTTTTGAGTTACTACGTTATATTATATTTTTTTCACTTTTATTTACTTAGTTGCATGAATGTGCTTCAGTTTATTTAGTTTAACATAAGTTAACTGAAAACTGACTGTTGTCTAAAAGCGTTTTGAACTAAACTTGTATGCATTAAACTTGTAGATTTTTCAAACCATCGTTTGAATTTTTGTAACTATTGAAGCATGGGGAAAAATTACAAGTAATAAATTGACTGTGTCCTGGACTGATTTTTAAATTTTATATAAATCTTGTTTCATATGCTATAGCTATGTTAAATTAAAGTTTCCATTTTATTTATTGTGTGTACAATTAAAATAAGGTACACTTTAAGATAAAATTAATTCCAACCATATACTTCAATATTTAACCTTAACCAAAAATTAAATTCAAGCATAAAAAGTAGCTGTGATATCTAATTTAAAAAAAAAAAAGTAAAACGCATATTAACTATTTCCGAGTAAGCTACTTATTTTACTATAAAAGCAATAAAGTTCTGTTTTTATACCAATATATTTTTAAAGCTACGTTCTTAAACTAAAAAATTACTTAAGGTAATTCTTTGTTAATGATGTCTTGTAGTTTCATTCTTCAGTAAAATTAGAGGCATAGTTTTATTTAAGAAATATTAGTAAGGTTCAAATCAGCACCTTATTTAACTTTATAACAACTTTCTACTTATCAGTTTATTTTCAAATTGTAGTAAGTTATACTAACTTATAGTAATTTATAAAGTTGAACAAATTAAAAATTTCCTACTACAATTTATTTTTTCTTATAAACTCAACTATTTTTCTGTTAGGGTATTACTCCCTTCTAAAGGAAACTTTGATGAGTATGATGAAGAAGGGGAAATAATTAAAGAAGTTAGTATCGGCGGAAAAGGTAGGGTAAATATGGAAAAGACTAAAAGTTGTTTTTTAAATAACGTGGCAATTTACATCAAGTATTACTTCAGTAATTTCTATATAATTCAAAAAAAAATCAAGCAGTAGCAGGCTAAGCATAAAACTGTTAAAAAGTGTTTTGATAGCGGATTTGTAATCCAGCTTGGCCTGGAGGTAGAAGCTACTGTTAATTATTAGAATAGTAACGTTAATACCACTACTTGTTAAAGGAGATACCATTTTATTGATATTTGTAGGTAGATTATTATATCTTAGTATAAAGGTATATTTTAAACTAGGTATTAACTTGCCATGACCTAAGTTATTCCGACACATTAGATTTAGTTACAAAAGATTAAGACAAAATAATCTTATTAATCAAGTAAGTTAGTGAGAAAGTACAATTCAACTATGTTTTATTGCCAATAATATTAACAAAATAATAAATAAAAATCACCATACTATAGACATATGTAAACTAAAACACAGTTTAAAAACAAAATATGATGTGCTTTGTGCACAAGTTGACGGATAACAGGGCGCGTACAGCGAAAAAGTTAAAGACTAATAAGCTAAAAGTTTAATAAGACAAATGAGCTAAAACATTACATTGTTTAATTTTGTTTTGATAAATAATCTTATAGCGCCCATGGCGGTTATTTAAAAACCAGCAAAATGTGTGTTTGTTTTGTTACAGATTAAGCTTTAGACAAACTTAATTTTAATCTAATATTTTGAAGCTTTATACATTTATAAAATTAACTTAAAAAAAATTTTCTAATAAGGAAATAAAACTGCATAAATACTTCACACAAAACACAAGGGTCAGAAAACTGTAGATCGCGGGCCGAATGCGTCCCTAAAAGCAAAAACCTACGGTTTACAATAAACTTTTCAGCTAAAAACATACTTAATTTAAAAGAATGGTTGATAACTGACTAAACTATGACTAAAAGTTTTTCGGTTGTGACTGACTGATGAGTCCTAATAAGGACGAAACCGGTCTCAGTCTACCGAAACTTGTGGTCTGATGATCGAATTGGCATGATCAACCCTTTTGTTAAACTTGAGCTTGTCTCACGGCAAACGAAAGTCCGGACTTCTGTTCTGCAGACTTTCGCCGATGTTTTTTGTTAGTTTAAAAGAATTAAAAATTTTGCATAAAAACATACAATTAGGATCTCAACTTAACAATTACATAACTATTGCTTTGTTATTGTTATTTTCATATTGTTAGTTTAAAATAGTGTTTACTATTGATTACTATAGGTGGTTTAAGTAATTGCGTCCATTAGAAGACTATTTTCTGTAAAGTAGGACCCACGAGCAATTTATTTGGGGGAAATTGTTCTTTTGCTTATAAAAGCTGCTGACCCATGTACTAATACATTTAAAACTTATGAAATACTAAATATATGAAACTCAAAAGTTTTTTATTAGTTTACAAATGCATTTGTAAAGAGTTTGCTTTAAATCGTAATATTGTACAGATGGAACAAGATCGGAATCAAAAAAATCAAATAAAGGCTCGAAAAAAATAGATCCATGTGTAGAGTTTGCAAGAAGTGGGCTTACTAAAAGGGAGTTTGAACGAAGAAAAAAAGGCGAGAACGCAGGACCGAGTTGTCAGAATCGTGGTCGAACGGAAACAAAGCAGGCTTGTACTTCAAAAGATAACAGAAGTAAAAGCTGCAAAAGTCAAAAGTCTACAAAAAGTGTCAAAAGCAGCAAGAATCAGAATTCTAACATACCTGTTAAAAGCAATAAAAATCAAAACAAAAGGAATACTAGAAATAGTGAGAAATCGAGTTGTCATAATCGGGGTCGGTCTACGACAAGGCAAGTTAGTAAATTAAAAGACGATAGAAGCAACAGCTGTAGAAGTCAAAAGACTATAAAAAGTAACAAAAGTTGTAACAGTCAAAAAGAAAAAAAAAACACTTGCAGTTCAAAAAACAGCCAAAAAATAACAAAAAGTAAAAATTCAAAAAAAGGGGAAAACAATGCTAACAATTTAAACAACTCCAAAAGTATTATAAAAAATCTTGAAGCAAATTGTACACCTTCAGTATTTAACTCAAGTAGTGCTGAGTTCGAAATTGATAAAAATAATTCTTCTCAGTCGAAAACACACAATACATTTTTAGACTTTTTAAAAGTTAAACCTTCAACTTCAACAAGTAGTCAGTTTAAAACTAAATCTTCAACATTGATGGAACTAAAAAAACCTACTTATATACCTATTTCTAAAGACCCGAACAATGAAAATAAAAAAAGCAAGCTTTCAAGCACGTTTCTAAATTTATTCAAAGTGAAATCATCGAGATCGGTTAAAGTAGTCCATCAAAGTTGTTCTAAGAACCAAAAGTTTTTAACAGCTGACAATGTTGTACCTTTAAAAGATTCTTCTTCTCAAACGAGAGAATCAAACAATTTTATCAAACTTTTTAAAGTAAAGTCTTCAAACTCTGTTAAAATGCACGAAAATATATCTGAACAAAATAAAATTTGTTCAAATGGTCAACTGAATAAAACGCCTCAAAGCAGTCTATCTAATTCTAATATAGCAAATACCTTTTTAAACTTTTTTAAAGTTCAGTCCTCCAAGTCAAAAGACTCTATACTACATTCTCAAAACAACGTTCAACCATTGGTAAATGTCCAACTTACTAATAAAAAAAGTGATAGAAGTGTATCTTCAAAAAGAAAACCAGACATTTGCGTTGAGTATTCTAGCAGTAATTTATCAAAAAGGAAATTTGATGCACTTCAAAAACAACAGGCTCAACAAGATGCTCTATCGTATGAAAAAATTGGAAACAAAGTTGCTTGTGTAAGCAGAAGTGAACTTAGTGTTAAGCAACATCAAAACAAGCAAAAGAAGAAAAGAGAAGATGAATCATCCGCCTATGACATATGGAACATTTTTACTCGTCTAGCAACTTCTAGCAAGTCTGAAATTAAGAACAACTCTATAAAAAAACAAAACAAAAAGATGATAGAAACAGGAAAATCTGTAGATGATAATACAATACTTACAAAAAAAGCAAAAAGTGATCGATCCTACTCAAAACAATGTAAAAATAATGCTTCAAACTTGATTATCAAAACACCAAAAGTGAAAACTTCTAAATCAACTCTTACTAAAAAAACTAAGTCTAGAACTTCATGTTTAACAATCAACAGTCGCACGACGATTTTAAAAAATAAATCTGCACTATCTACCACTAAAACAGAACAAAATGATAATAACTGTACAACAGATAAAGAAGAGCATAAACAGTCATATGGTGAAAAATTACAAAGATTAATTTCAAGCATTACTATTAAAATACCTAATGATAATAGTGCAAAACTTAACGAAAATACATGTATAAAAACTAAAAAAACAAGTTCAACAAACAACAGCTGTAGAACAATAAAAAGACCACAACTGTCTTGCAAACAAAAAAATGAAACAAAAAATGAAGAGAAAAATAAAAATAAGTCGAAAACATCTGTAGTTGATAATATATGCACAACAAGTAAGGTAGAAAAAAGAAGTCCTTCTAATAAAAACACTCAAAAAACAGTTTCTAACCTAACTCTTATGATATCATGTGAAAAACTGACCAGTCCTTCTGTAAAAAAAGAAATAACAACTAACAGTTGCAGAACAAAAGTATCAAACTCAAAAACTAACAGTTGCAAAAAACAACAAATATCAGAACAGTCTTGCCTAAAACCAAAGAAAACAAACAACGATGATATGCAGAAATTTACCTCATGTATAAAAAAAGAGGAACCAAACTGTACCCTATCAAAGCCATCACCAGTTATTATTTGTTCTTCTAATACTATTGTTTCACCATTTATAGCTTTTTCTCCTCCTATAAAAAGTTTAGAAAACTGTGTGCCAACGTTAAAAGTAAAAGAAGATTCGAGTAACGTAAAATGTGAGAGAAAACCTTCAAAGCAATCGTGTATGTCAGAAGCTAGTAAATACTATACAGCGGTACAATGTCCAACTAACTTATTTATCAAACTAAAAAACTGCATGAGTGATTTAAGCTCAGTTAAATGCAATCCAAACAGGAAATGCAAAGATAAAAATAAAACCAAAGAAAAAGAAGATGATGAAAGCGAATGTCCTTTTGTTTTTACACTAGGCCCATAAAGCTTTGTTTATACCTTTGCCTACTTTCGTCAAACTAATTATTAACAAAAAAACTAATTTTTATTTTTAAAAGAGCCCCAACTTTTACTTTCAAATATTAAAAACAATTTGATTTGTTTATGTACTTAATGGTAATTGAATCAATAAATGTCTAAAAGTTAACTAATTGTCTTCTTATTTACACAACTGAAAAACATAACATCCTAGACTTATTATTGAAGCAAAAATAAAAACTAACTTAACAATGGTAAACACGTTTTAAACTTGTATTAAAGCAACGAGTATTATTTTATTTATGTTTTAGAAATAAATATGCGCTGCTATTAGCTAGTTGCAATACTTCAGCTATCTTCAGCAAAATTGTACTATATTTTTCGCGATTATGTTTGCCAGATGGGTTCTAATTAGAACATAGCCGTCTCTGATTCTTTTTTTTTGATGGTCGTGTATTGAAGTCTAGTGCTTATTTTTATTATTAGCCTTTATTTAAATGTTTATACTCTACTTTTATAGTGCCGTTATTCGTTCAAGTATATACTTACAGGTGTTTTTATTTTTGAAATCCGAAGCATAGCTGAGAAGATTTTTACTAAATTCATATTTTTAACTTTGAAAAATAACAAGTTTCTATTTTATATTTTTTCTAGTTGTTTTTAATTTTTTGATTAAAATAAGTTTTTAAATTTTTTCGTTCTTTTCTACAAAAAAAATTCTAAAAATTACTTAGAGTTTTTCCTCTAATAAATACATAAATCCTAAATAACTGTTCAAAATATAAATTTAATTGTTTGTTAACATAAGTGTTGTTTTACTTTTTATTTACAATAGATTACATATAACTTTTTAAAATTAAAGCGCTCTGCTACTTTTTCTAAACATAAGTAATATATCATCTAACTGTGTAGTTTAAAACAACTAGCTAGTCCTAATGTTCATATATATCGTGACGTAATTATTAGATACATTTTTTTCAATGATTAGTAACCAGTAAATATTTAGTAGTTCCTTCATTTTGATGGAAGTAGTTTATATTATTATTTGTATCTTATTTTGTATTTTACTTTAATTTATTTAATTTAAACTTGATAATTAAAAATATTATATTGTTTTATAACAGTCGGATTTAACATTAAGTACTTTATTTATTATTAACCTATAAAATATATAGCAATTATTTTTATGTTTAGTGGACACATGTATATACCTACTTTAGCTTCTATTCTTTCCTTACAGTATATATTTTTTACAGAGCTCAGTTGAAGTGTGTTGACTTGTTTAACACACAGAAACATATGTCAGTTTAATAAAAGAAGGACACTGTATAATTTGTTTTTTTAAATCACAAGTATTCGTTTAAAATTTTTGTGTAAACCAAAGTATTACAGTTTGATAAAATCGTTTTCACACTAGTTTTGTTTTAAAACTTTTATAATTTCTAAGGTTTAGCACTTTCTTACTACCCTTTCTTACCCTCCTCAATAAGTTGTAGACTGGCTTGAACCATGAATTCATTTCTTAAAGAAGTTAAAAGTTTCTGCACTGTTAAACACCTTGTTCGGCAACGTCGTTTAAAAAACTCATTTTATTTACTATTGCCTTACGTCTGTGTAATATTTATCATTTATCTATCGTTCTGCTGGTTTAACAAGAAAAAAGAACAGCGGCCTATAATTAAAATAAAAACATTGAACTATTACCAACAAAGTTTGTTAGGTTTCTCTTCTCTCGTGACTTGTGACTTATCATTAAAACGTGGGAATGTATCCTAAGTTGAACCCATCTTTATCTTATAGCAAGATACTTCTAGTACTCTTTAAAAATTATACTATGATACTTAAGTAAACTAAAATGCATAATAGTTAGTCGACTTCAGATAAAAAACATAAATAAATTTTAATTTTGTTTGAAAAAAAAAATATTTAAAACAACAAAAAAACTTTACAAAAAATAAGTATTACAACTGAATATAAAACTGAATTTGTTTCATTTTAAACAGTTGTGCTGCTGATTTGACTTGCATTAACTAATTTAGAGTTAAATAATCAATTTTTTGATTGATCGATTTTCTTCAGTTCCTTTTATTTTGTCTATTTTGAGCTATTTTCTTCAGTTCGACATTTAAGCGAACAAAATAAACTTACACAAAAAAAACAAAATTAATTCATTAACAAAAACAAATCCCCTTTATTTTCTAGTGAGAAGAAAAGTTTGTATCTTGCTTTTTTATTTGGTTCTTTCCTAGAAATAAATTGAATTTTAATATTTACTTGTTTATTAAAAAATAAGGCTCTTATGAAGTAAATGTTAAATCAATTCATAACTTGGATAAGCTTTTGCAAAATAACACTAACATATGAAAAAAAAAATAAACGTCCTTCTTTAAAATTAAAAAATACCGGTAGAACAAAATTATCAAACGTCATCTGCTCAACTTTGGTGAAAGCTAGAAAGCTATTTTTTGTCTTGCCTTTTTACATGGTTTGTTATGCTCTAAAGATTTTTCACTGCAAAACTTTAAGGTCGGGGTACCAGATTGATCCAATAAAAAGTTCTGACTGTATATGTTATGCGTACCATATAACTTTAGACAAAACTACTCTATTCACAACAAACGATGATAAAATATCTACTTGTTTTAAGTAAAACTTATATTTAATCAAGCTTTTTAGAAATACTTGAGTTAATAAAAAATGTATTTGTATTATTCTTGCGTAAACATATAAAGATTAGGTTTTTGCAAGTTTAGCTTGATTCGTAGAATAAAATACCATGAAACTTTTGGTCCAAAACATTTTTTAGGTTTAGTGCGTTTCATTTAAAGTACCTACCTTAACTACTGCCTTATTGTAGTTAAAACCACTCGATCAGTTTTTATGAATTAATACAGTGTAACAGGGACGTAGCTAGCTCAAAAAAATTACGAACCTGCAAAAAAAAATCAAGAATTATGTGTGATGACGTCATAGCGGGAATAGAGTAGTTTTAACTACCTTTAATTTTATATGTTAGTGTGCAGTTTTGTTAAAAATTTAAAAATAATTTGAATATTGAAGTATAATGAATAACTGATTACAAGGCAATTTGTACTGCTTTTGACCCCCTATAATTCTTTATGTGTTTCAACTTTTATGAACTCATAAAACCTTTCATTTGAAATAAAAATATTAATTAAGAATTTAATTTTTATAGTATTACTGATAGGCCTAAAATATATAACTTTGAAAACAGTTTCCCCAATTCAGAAAACATTTTCAAAAATTAGATAAAAATCATAAACTTTAGAAGTTAAATAAAAAACAAAAGAGATATAAAATAAAAAAGTTCACAACATTAGATAAAATTCAGATGTACAATTACTTTATTATTGTCAACAACAATTCATAAAGAAATGAAGAGTACACGTCTTTGTAAATGTTATTTCTAGCTTTGGTAGCATTAAGATTTAAGCTGTAAAAATGAATGAAACATTTTCTTACTTAAAAAATTTGTTAAATAAAAGCTGTAAAAAATAAATCAAACTCTTATTTTTACAAAACAAATTTGTTAAATAAAACAACTTAGTTAAATAATTGCAAACTTTGAATATAAAACATCAATATTTGAAAATGAAGAATTATAACTTTTTTCTATATCATTGAAATAAGACTAATTTTTCAAATTTATCAAAGTTTTTTTTATAAAATTGGTTATAAAAAAAAGTTTATTAAAACTAGCTAGCAAAATCTCATTCAAATCTAGAAAACATCTGTTCTGATATTATTAACAAACCTAAAAAGATCCTTGGTTTTCATAAATAAAACAAAACTATACTGAGTCAGTCTGAGTTCAAAAATAAAACTGTAAATATCCTAGAGTTATCCAGAATACTTTGAGTGTGTGGCAACAATGTAAACTTTAAATCCTTCAACTTTGCTAAAAAATGCAGTAAAAACTTTAACTAAGGTTAGCATTTATAAAATCTTTAAAACAAGTTTTAGTTAAAAAATAAAGTTTTAAAATACAATAAAAAAACAACAATTTGTTTATATTAATCTTGAAAATATAAAAACTTTAACTAACCTAAGCATTTATAAAATCTTTGAAACAAATTTTAACTAAAAAATAAAGTTATAAAAAAAAAAAAAAAACTATAATTAGTTTATATTATTCTTAAAAAAATGTTCATATTTTTGAGTTTTTTTTAGTTTGTCTTCTTGTTGCAAGCTATTTGTCTTATTGTGTTATTTTTTCTGATTTAATAGATTCTAATATTTTAGATAAAACTTCAGGAAATGATATTATCATCACTGTTTAAAACGTTTTTCATTTTTGTATATTTGTCAACCACAGGTATTTTATCTTAAAACATTCAAATCAGAGAGTCAATTTGATTTAAAACAAAAGTTAATTCTTTATGTTAGTTTACTTTGAGGTTCATCTACTTTAAAATTCATCTTGTTATATATTTTCTATCTGTATTTGCTCTTTTGTAACACAAAAAAATGTAAATTTCAAAAAAATATTAAGTTCTTTTTGACTCACTACAAACATTTCAATAGTACAAGATCCTCTCTCACACTTACTTTTTTTATTCTCTCACACCATTTTAACCAAATCTACAGCTTCTAAATGGTTTTTTTTTACAATAATTTGCTATTTGATAACAGAAATCTACACCAACCAATTTTTATACAATTTAGATGTATTCAATTTGTTCAATATTTACGACACTAAAAGTGCTAGAGAGTACAGTTAATGTAAAAATTATCTCTCAGGAGTGCAAAACTAAATATAAACGAATACTGAAAGCTAAAGAAACAAGATCTTAAAAGCTGAATAATATGCGAGTTTTTTCGCACAAATGTTTACGTTTCTGTAGATTTGCAGAAACGTACTAAGCTACACTTACTATAAATTATGAAGTATTTTATTTAAAAAATACTAAATGCTGTTGTACAAAACTAGTGAAGTCTGGGCATCGCACTTAAACAATCTAGAGCCATCGCTCTATGTACCCACAATATGACTTCAGTGATTTTGTTACTGTATTTTACTACCAATTAATTTAAATTATTTAAATTATATCAGATATAGCATATGCTTGTTCAACTGTTAGTTGCTAATAGTATTCGATAGTAAAAGTTTTGTATGAAACAAGCTCGTAAAATAATAAAACAATAATTTTAAAATAGTCAAAGTATTAAAAAGTTACGTTTTTTGCACTAGAGTATTAGAAAAACTTATATAATTGAACATGAAAAAGTTATTCATTACTTTGTTATTTAAATCAGTAATAGTCTATAACAAGTTAATAATTGTATATATTAAATAATAAAACTCACTAACTTTATAAAGCAGCTAGATGTACTAAGCGATCCTTAATTAGCTCCTGTAATGATTAATCTTAAACTAACAGTATAGTTTAGCCTATAGTCTTAAAAATGTTTTTAATTTAATCTGACTAAACTTTTTTTTTGTTTTGATTGAGTTTTGCAAAAACTGTTTGAAAAGCTTAAAAGAAGTGGCAGTTTTAAAGTTTCTAGTAGTCGCAGTTTTTAAGAATCCGTAGTAAGAGTATTTGCACGCTTTTTGACTTCGTCGACTAGCGGGCATTCCAAGTTTTACTAAGTGAAATACACTTCACTGTTTAGAACCGTGGTCCAGATTTTGCGGCAAATCTGAATAAAAAACGTTTCGCAAGCACGTTATAATAAGTTCCTTTTGCTAAAATTTTGAATACTAATTGGCAGTTCTCACCGTTGATTAAACTGTACAATCGAATTCGGAAACTTTCAGTTTCCGTCTGTTCGGTATAAACAACGTAGTGTCGTTTGGTGAGCAACTTCTGCCAGCCCAAGCAATTTAAGTCGTTATACGTGAAGCAATTGCTCCCTTCCAAACCATTTGTTTCAGAACGAGCAATCAGGAAACACAAGTCAACAAAGTTTATTAACGCCCGTTTAATTCTAAAAACTGTTTAAGTGTGAGTATTCTTTTTTATCGTTGTTTTGTTTACCTTGTTTAATAAATATTGATTTCTTAATCGTTAATTGATAACAACTACTTATAGACTAGGTTAGCTAAATAACAAGTTATATTCTTAATACTTACCTAATAGCCTAGCCTATAGTAATCGCAATAATTAAGACAAATTTAGTTTCAGAGGATTTTATTGTGAATCTGTAATGGTTTACTTGCTGTTTCATTGTTTTGAATGCCGAGTAATGTTTAGTCAGTCAACCAGACCGGATTTCTAATGTAACTCAAGTAAGGTTACAATTAAAAGCAAATTAAGAGCAAGAGTAGAGTTAATTTACAAAATCTGATGTAACGTTTTATGCGCAATGTACTGTACATACTCGTTAGAATTGGAGCTAGGGATTCGAGTCAAAACTTTCAAGCATGCAGTTCCAGTGAGATAATGTGGTTCTAGTATTTGAACTTATTACTCTTTCATTCTTTTATAAAAAATTATATAAAAATGTTCATTTTTTATAATTTTTTTATGGTTTTAAAGTTCAAGTAGTTTATATGATTTACGATTTGAAAATTCGTTCTTAATTTATAACCAATACGGAACCATAGCTGTAAAAAATAGTATAAACTTATTACTAAGATATTCATTATTACAAACAAACAAACAAATAATATTTTAAGTATTCTTATTCAAAGTTTTAACATATAAAAATGATGCTGTAAATTTAAAAATATTTACAAAAAACTTACAACTTTTCAGACTACAAGTTTTAAAATCTTTAAAAATATCTTTTAAATCACTACGTTGCCTAAATGTACCAGTTGTATCACATTAACACAATTTTGTTAGACTAGCGTAGTAGTCTCATCTGACTGTAGTTTCTTTATACTTTTCAAAAAAAAAAGCTTACAGTTTTACCGCTATAGAATAGTAGTTAATAGTTTTGTGATAGAGCGCAAAAAATGATTGTACAAGATCGGCTTCGCTGACTAATATTAATAGTTAAAATTTATATAACAAAAAATAATTAAATCTTTCTCACTGCATAATTAACACTTATTGCAAACGGCTCATCAATACCTATTGAGTTTTCTTAATTTTGTTTTTTACAATTTAATTGATTATCAGACTTTACTTTTTTTTTTCAAAAAAGAGTTAAAAAAAAATATTTTTTAAGTTTGTTTGAGTATTTTCAAGTATGGCTTTTCAAAAATTGTATCTTATTAAATTAAACTGAATTGAAATTAAAATAAAACTATATTGTAGTTAGAACGTTAAAGTTTTAAAAATACAAAATCACTTCATAATCAAGTGTAAACTAAAAAATAAACTAGATGCTAATACTAAATAACTTTGCTAAATACTTATAAAACTTGTTAGAGTAAAATCAAACTAAAACAAACCAACGATAAAAACTGTCAATAAAAACTACACATTTTAAAGATATTTAAGGAACAAACTACTATAAAATTATTTAATATAAATATTAAGAAAGTTCAGTCTGATATACAAACATTTTCTGCTTACATAAACTGGGCCTTAAATATTGAATTCACAAGGCTTCCATAATAAGTAGCTGAAAAGAGTTCTCCGCTCTCATTAAAACTAAAAAGTTCTCTTCTTTATACTTTCTCGCACCTAATGATTGTCCAAAAATTTTTGTTTTTTCGCAGGTTTTTTCGAACGTCCATCAAATTAGCTTTTAAAGATTTTTGGAACATTTTGCTTTTCTTCTCCCTGATAGTTTGAAGGCGAGTTGAAAAAACTTCAAAATACTATCCTTTCCCTTGGTTATCCAGGTAACTGATGTAAGAAGTTTAACAGTATTAAAAATGATTGGTTTTCAGAAGTGTCCAGTGTACTTAAAACTTCCGTACCTTGGCAATATTTTTAAGAAGTTTTTTTTTTTTTTAATCTGAGGAAGTAAACCAGGTGTAATACTCTAATGCGGTTAGCGGTAGAGTGTCGTCTTTTTTCATTCTCTTCTCTCAAATTATTTCATTTGTTTTAATGAGGTTGTTGTTGTAGTTACTTTTGCTTTTATTTTAGCTTTGTGTTTGTTTCTTATGACCAACCATGCATATTTATTAAACATCGTTACTAGCGTAACTGTCAATTGTTTTTAATTTAGGCTGTTAAGCAAAAGTATTTTATTTCCTACTATTTTGCTACTACAGTTTGTTGTATTTTTTCGCACATTTAATCATTGTAAATACATTCTCAACTTACAGACTCGATTTCAGTTGTATAAGTAGTATAATTTATCTGCAACCTTATAAACCAACGTTAGTTAAACATTCGTATAAGTTCAAATAACACTTTTAAACCTACTATATTAATTAGCTAAGTCAGTCTAAACATTAGCTTTAGAACGAACTTAGGATCCACTTTATATTAGCGCCTATATATATAGTCAGTTACCGCCAGGCCCGCGTTACATAAATAGCAAAGCACAATAAAAATTGGTTTACAGGTTTTCGGCTCTCTTCGTTTAAGAAAATTTTATATACTGATCGACCTCTAAGTTGTATTTAAAAAGATATTTGAAAAAAGTAATACTATCTTTAAGTTTAGTTGTCACTGTGGTAGTGACTACGTGTAAATGACACCTCAAAGGTTTCACGTAAGAATCGATCAGCATGTTCCGAAAATCTTGTTTGATGGATTCTAACTACAGTAAAACGTTATTACAATTTCAATTCAGCTTTATTTATTAAGGCAAAGATTTTGATAAGCCTTACTTGAAAGTACTCAAATAAATTTTTTTAAATGAAATGTGTTTTGTAAAATATTTTGAATAAGTTATGCACCGAAAAAAAATTCTTAAAAGATTTTATTTCATAAAAAATAAAAGTTTTCAATGTTATTTATTGATTGACTTAATTAAAATAATATGATTCTTTTGTTAGTAAATTCCAACAATTTCTATATAGTTCTACTCCTTTTAGAATTTTCGTCCTATGTACAAGTCAAACATGCATGGCTTTAGTCTAGCACGGATGTTGTCTCTCAGATCCAACTGTTTGTCAGGATAATGCTTGTGGTATCTTTTATGAGCCATTGTCTTAAAAGGAACTCCCAAGCGGTGTTGAACTCTAAAAAATAAGTATGAGCTTTTAAAGACAAACTTTTGTGCTTTGTTAGTTTAATGAACGACAAAAACAGAAGCTCAAAATATTTGGTTCAAGGACCTGGTGCACGAAGAACCTTTCGGTTATCGAGTCACACACATCTTGTAAACCTTTTCAATTAAAAATCAGTTTTGTGACTGTCTTGTGCTAATGATTAAAAAGCATTTATTGTTATATAAAAATCATAAAAAATTACTTTTTTCCATCATATGTTAAACATTCCCACAATGGAACTGATTTTGACTTGACTTCATCAACTACAATGTTTAATTTCTAAAAAAAATACAATAATTGTAGTATAAAAGTAAGCAACTATTTTTGGTA
Organism: Thalia democratica; assembly: GCF_965202585.1. Lineage (NCBI taxonomy): Eukaryota > Metazoa > Chordata > Thaliacea > Salpida > Salpidae > Thalia > Thalia democratica. The sequence goes on from NC_139172.1 coordinate 12,802,022, forward strand.
ACTGTTTTCATAAATTTTAATAAAGTAAAAAATATTCTGTATTAAACTATTTTAAATAGTATATTCAGCATACTCTTACTCCAAAAGTTTTAGAGAAGTAAAAACTTATAGAAGATTGGCAAGCTAAATGTTAAATATTAAAACTCGACATTTGTTGCACAGCGATTAACAATGTTATTTTATTCAATAATAAGGAAACATTTAACGCTAGTTCAAAAGAAAAAAAAAACTTAACTGCAGTAAAAAACAAACTACTCAAAGATCTATTGTAAATGTTAAACTAGTGTAGCCATTAGTATAAGAAAATTTTGTCTGCATATTCTATAACTCTTTCTAAAATAATATTTGAAGTTGTTTCGTTATTTTTAAAGTATTTTCTCTAAACATGCAAAGCAATGATATTAGGTGTAAAAATAAACGAGCAATAATAATTTTGTTTTCAACTTTCACTAATTTTAATAAAAACTTTTTTTTTGTTGTAAAAAAATTAACAATAAAATACTATCTAAATAATTTAGATACATAGAATATTACCTAACTAAAAGTAATAAATTTAACGTTTTAAAATTAATGTAAACTTTTTGCTTTTCAACTTGAGCAATTTTTTCTTGGGGGCTAAGATCTTTAACACATGGTTCATTAGAAAGTTTGTACGACTCTGTGTCACGAAAAAAGTTACGAGGAAGCTGAAAAGTTTTAAGTTTGAAAATTTAATGTCATATAAAATAATACCTAAGTTTTAAGAATATATATACACAAAAATCTACACTTTTCTATTAAAATTATTTGATATATTTTTTTAAAACTTAGTATACATGTTAAAAATATATTTTTTAACAACAAATTTCATTTAACAGTTGTAGAGAAGTTAACTATTAAAATTCTTTTCGTATTTAAACATTGTAAGATCTCTTATAATTTGCTATATAAATATAAAATTGTGCTTTTTTTTTGTCTACATACTTTTCCACGTTGGAACTTAGACCCTCTTCTCATTTTGTTAAAATTTTGTTCATTTGGTCTGACTTCCATTACTTTGTCGTTTTCATTTTCTATATTATCAACGGAAACTTGATCATTATTCTTCAACGTCATTGCCTCAAAAGTAGCTGCAAATGATTTTCTTCTTTCTTGTAATGTTTCACCTTGACTTTTGAAAACTTCATTGTTACAACTAGCTATTTCACTACCACAGCTAACTTTTTTAGACTGTGTCGTTACAACTTGTTGAAAATAAAGCTTATTTTTGATTCTTTTAGACTTAAACAAAAGCCCATGTCTATAAACATTTTTTTAAAGTTTTCTAAAAGTTAACATTTATCAGAATATTGACTCATAAACCATGTGAGAGTGTTGAAACGTTTATTAATAATTTTTAGAGCTTCCTAGCTTAAACAGTTTTTATAAAACTTTCATTATAATTAATGATATAAAAATATATTTATATAATATTATGATTAATTATTATAATAATATTAATAATATTATAATAATAACATTATAATCATATAAACTTAGTTATAACTAAAATTATTTTTTTATTAAAATGTTTATAAAAAACAAACTGAATTGTTTATTATACTTTTATCCGATATTTTTTGTTACTAATTTCGGAAAGCAGATCAAACTATTTTAAATATTTAATTAAAGCAACGAAAAAAAACTTCTATAATGTTTTTTAAATGTACAGTAACCTCTCGCATCTTTACGCACTCGTGGCGTTACGAAATCTCGTTTAGTTACGCACTTTAGAATTCTAAAAAATTCTAAAAATCAAAATTTTAATTTGTTTAAATATTGCACAAATTAGCTTTATTGTACATTTTTAATTTTAAATATGTTTATATATGCTAACTCACCTCTCTATATCTTTAAACTTTGTAAACTTGTGTTCCTTGTCTAATTGATAAACACTTAGTTATACCTCAATATATCAGAAATGTTGTTAACAATAAGAGATTAAGTTAAAATTATGAAAGAAATATTACTGTGTTAAATAATAAAAGTATAATCAAATAATGAGAGTTTCAAACACAAATAAATATTACAGCACTCTTGCCCTACATATAAATAAATATCCAAAAAAGAAATCTATTGAAACTTCCTAGCAAAAAGTAGCAGTGATACTTTATAAATATAGAGCTTACACTTAACACAAATCTCAATTTTTTTTAGTAAACATATCACTAGTTTTTCATATCACTAATTAATCAAAAGAAAAATCTTTTAAGGCACCAAAAGAATATTTTTGTAAAAGGCTATAGAAACAAATTTTTATATAGACACCACACCATTTCTTGATTGTAAGCAAATGCTTAACTATAAATTGAGTTTGCTAAGTAGAATAAGATATAAATTAAAGTATCATATAAGTCACATATAAATAAAGATAAAGATGAAACCTCCTTATTATTAAAATTAGTAAAAATTTTCTACAAGTACTATCATTTTATATAAATTTAAATCCTTTTTTTAATATATTTATAGTTTTATCTTTTGTTTTTATATTTATGATTAAAGTAAACAAGTTGTTAAAGGTGAGAAAGTCCCCAATCTGCTTTTATCTAGAAGCAATATCAAAAAACAGCCATTATAGTAAGTATATTTGGTACCTCTCGTATTTTTACGATCTCTCGTATCTTTACGCATTTTTTTCTGTGGACACAATGAGCGTAAATAAGCGAGAGGTTACTGTAAGTGTTTAGTATCTAATTAGTTTTAGTTATAGCATTCACAAACATACAGACAGTACGTTTTGTGAAACAGTAGGTACAAAATTACAGTATTCAAGGTTATATTTTCGAAGTTTATCTTTCACTTTTTAATATACCATTTGCAACGGTGCAATGACGAAGGGTCAATTTTACACGAAGATACTTTTGCTTGAAGACAAATTTGCATGAGGGGACAAAATTACACGAAGACAGTTTTGCACGAGTTACAATTTTGCACGGAGCGTAATTTTTACACGAGAGTAAAAAAAACAGAAAAAAAACTAAAAAATAAATTAATTAAAAAGAAAAAAGTACTGACCGAGGGTAAGAGTTAGGGGTATAAGTGATAGTAAAAATAAAAATATGAAATAACTAAGGGTTAGGGGTAACAGTGATAGTAAAAAATAAATAAATAAATAATTAAATAAGTTACCGACCGAGGGTAAAGGTTAGGGGTAACAGTGATAGTAAAATGAAATAAATTAATTAATAATTAATGAAAAAAAGAATTAATAAAACTAATAAAATTATTAATATTAAAAGAATTTAATCCGTGCAGAAGTGTCTTTGTGCAATTTTGTTATCGTGCAATTTAGTCCCCTCGTGCAATTTTGTCCGCTCGTGCAAATTTGACACCTACCCATATATACATAGTATAATAAGGTTAAACTTTAAGCATCAATTTTAGATAAAAGATGAGATGTATAAAGGTTGAAAACTTATTTATTTCATTATAATATATATATAGCTTAGAACGTAATAACATATAAAGATTTCAAAATCCTCTTATTTAAATATAGCTGAGACTGAGCTTTCTAGGTATGTTCGCGGCCTAAAGCGCAAAAACATTGATTTTAAAGTAACTTGGGAGGTGATATAAAGAGCACAGCCAATTGTAACAACCCTGTTTGTCCGCTAGTTGGCTTGCTTTTCTCTGCCTCTCTCGTATTTTATAATAACAACATAAGAAATCAAGACTAATGATTCAGTTTGTGTGGGCGCTTTGGCGTCAACTTACAGTTTCATTTCTACCTTTCTTGGTTTTAACTTAGTTTTTTATATTGAGTAGTTATGTTTATTTTGTTTAATAAATGTGTTTGTGTACTTTGTATAAGTTAAACTCATTAAAGCAACCAATCTAAAAACACACCTTCTTTACTTAAGAGAAATAATTATAGATAAGATTTAATAGTATTTAATAGCAGCCTTGATTCAAGTCCTCTTAAATCTTCGGTTTGTTAAAACTAATCAAGCTAAAATCAATGAAATGTAGAACACATAGTTAAAACAGGGTAGGTGTCAAAAAAGCACGTCGTCGCTTTAGTACGGAGTGACATTTTTGCATGGAAATTTTTTCTAATTTTTAAAAACTGTTCACTTTAATAATGATTAATTATTTTGTAGTTATTAAGTTAACAAACAATTAAATGTGACAATTAGTTCTAACACTTTTGAAAGTATCGTATTTAAAAAATTATAAATGATGTTTTAAACTAGGAGCACTTTAAATTAAGCTGTTTTTTTTAGTTCCAAAACTATAAAAACAACTAAAAATCTAAACGGGTAGAAGTGTTGTTAAACTTAAATTAAGTTTATTTACATTTGAGAAGTCTATTTATGATTTTTAAAACACATAGATAAGCATAAAAAAAGTTGCGAGATGCGTGCATTTAGAAATAAGAGGATTTTGAAACCTTTAAATGTTATTACGTTCAAAGCTATATATATTTTATAATGAAATAAATAAGTTTTAAACCTTTTTACATCTCACCTTTTATCTAAAATTTACGCTTAAAGTTTAATCTTATTACAATCAATTCAAGCTTTTTAAAAAGGTTTTAAGAATCCTAAAGCATGTATATTAAGCTTTATAAAAAAGGTATTATGTAGAAAACTTTATAGTAAAAGTATCAAAACAATTTAATTTAAAACTACATAGTAAAATAAATTAATAAAGTTTGTAAATTTAGTTTTGTTTTAGTTTTAATTAAAGCTTAAACTTTTAACTCCTACTAAGTCTACAGAAAGCTTGTGGTCTGATGATCGAAGTGGTATGATTAAACTTTATGCTAACTTGAGCTTGTCTTACGGCATACGGAAGCCCAGGCTTAGGCTCTCTAGACTTTCGCCGATATTTTCTTTGATCGTTTTTAAAACGAGCTTAGTGGACAATGTATTAAACGTTGCACGGCAAAAGACAAAGCTGACGTCACCGATCATGCCAGCTTTGTTTGTGGTTATCAGTTTAAACGAATAGAAAAACTATAAGATAACTTTACTTTTGGTTGTATCTGGAAACTATAAAAATAACCTACTATATAAGAAACAAAGCGACTAAATAACAACTAAGTGGTCACAGAAATAATTAATTTTGATAACATAAGTTATTATTATCTTTACAGAGTTTTATACTTGAAGCTTACTTAAATATTAAGTAAAAAAAAAACACTTATAACAAATTTCCGGTTAAACGTAGTGTGATACAAATAATGGTAAAATTTAAAATAATCAAAAATATTTTAGTTTGAAATATCTTATCGACTAAAAATAGATACTACGTAAAAATACTTATAAATATACTTCATTGATTTACAAAGTACATTTTATAACTCAAATAGTTTTCAAAATTTTTGTTTGACTAAATAATAATTTCAAAAATAAAGTAAAAGTAAAAACCTTCGTAGTTCTCGGTAGTTGTAACTCATGTATGGTGGTTTGCAATGAATCGGAGTAAGCGCTTTTGGATTTAATCCTCCAAACTTTTCATAGCTTACCCCGATAGTTTTCAATTTTTCTGGTGGGTGGGCTTTCACTCTAGAAATTTCGTGTCTAGCTTTGTTGTTGTCCTCAGTATTTCTTTTTAAAACACATAGAGTTAGAAGTAAATAAAATAAACTTTGAAAAATTAACAAACTAGACAGCTCTAAGTTATTGTAGTAGAAAAAAAAGCCTTCGAGTATAAACTATATCTAATTGTTAACTGGTTGAGTGCACGACTATTTAAATTCGGATAATCTAAATTTTAACAATTTTGTGTTATTGTTTGTATCTCTTTTAATAAATATTAGATAACAAAAATACTTTATCATCATAATCTTAACAACTAGACCTGCATGCACAGCACATTTTTACTTCTAAAAGTTTTAACCATTTCTTTAGATATGGCTAAAACAAAACTTAAAGTTTAGTAATTTTTAACCCTTTTGAAATTTCACTTTTAGCAAAAATTATTTTAAACTTTTTTTTATCATAAGCTTCTTAGTTACAAGAACTTTTTGTATATATATTTTTAAATATGTATTGCTTTTTAGATGTGACCTCTTAAAAATAATTTTAAGAGTTTTAATTGTTGGAATTTGAATTGTAATGTAAACATGCTGGTTTCATACTCAAATTAATAGATACTTTTAACTTTGGAAAAAAATATAATAATAAAACTAAATGCTTAAACATGTTTGTCATTTGATAAAAAGTAAAATTTTTGTAGAATTTCAAACTAAACTACTAACTTTTTAAGCAAATTAGAATTTTTTTTTAATTATTTAAAACTAAAATAAAAACTTTAGATAAAAAAACGAATTATTTCACCTTTAATAATTGATTATAAGTGTTTTTCAAAATTCATAACTGTTTAAAACTTGAAAAACTAGTCAAACACATAAAAACAGTAAAGAAAACAAAGTTTGTTTAAATTTATAAATAACAACAAAATTACTTGACATATTGTTTATAGATACTTAAAAAGTATTTAAGCTTTTATTTTCTATAATTAATTAACAGCTAAATTATATTTTTTTATATTAAACTAACGCTTGCTGAAAACTTTAGTAAAATTAATTGCATATTAACAACATAAACTTATCTCAAGTAAATTCGTCTCAAAAACAAAACTTTTACCTTTTGCACAAGTAATCATTTTACCAATTGTTTCAGATACACTTTAAAAAAAAAATAGGTGATTTATTTTTTTTCTAACTTTATACAATTTTTCACTTACTTAAATAAAGCATTAGCTTTAACAAGAGACCATCGTCTCGTGTTGTTATGAATTTCATCAAAACTAGTTGGTTTTCGTATATAATGATAGTCCAAAGAGCTTCTTGGATGGAGGTTTTGGTAGTACCAAGACTTATCTGTGGTTGTTTGGTTCACAACTCTTGCGTACATTTTGAATTTTAGCTTAAGCACAAAATTAATAGAAGATTTTAGCCATCTTATTATGTGTGAGTTTTTTGTATAATAATGACGTTTGTCAAAAAATTGTATCAAACTAGTTTCATAATTATGACATCTGTTAGTATCTTGACAACAACTATTATAATGATAATAAACAAGTAAGCTGCTTGTTCTGTAGAAATTATATCGTCTTTTTTTAACTCTAAGAGTCGGCATGCTTTTATAGGTGACGGGCTAATTTTCTTAGAAAAGTTGTTCGTGTACCGTACTGTATAGAAAAAAGTCTTTAGCAGGCCGCATTTATTTCAAAAAGTTGTTGCAACCAATAAAAAATACTATTCTAAACAATACTATAAAATATGTAATATTAAAGCACTACTAATTAGTATTAATTAAAGTTAACCGCTTAGTTGTAAGTTTTAAACCCAAAAACTTTTTTTAATGCATGTTTTTCGCTAAAAAGTATATCGCGGGCAACATGACTTGGTTTTGTGGGCTTCAGTATACCGATACCTGTTCTAGCTTATAAACTTGAATTAATAAAGGTTAAGAGAGATAAAGATTAAACAACATCAGCTTTATACTGAAAAAGGTAAACAGACTCTTTGACTAGTTGTTTACCTACTAGTAGTTAAAGTTAAGTTAAGTTTCTGTTTTCAGATCTATTCTGAACAATACTTTCTATTCTGTTAAAAAGAAGTATTCTACAATTTTACAGCTTAAAAGTTTTTAAAAGTGCGTTCGGAGACAAAGCAAAAAGTATATAATCTTTAAATTTTGTATAAACGTTTTAATAATATATACTACAATGTAAGTTTCGATAATATGTAGTAAAAATCTAATTCCTTATGTTATAGAAAATATTAACTTGATTGTTGACTTATTTTGTATAAACGTTTGTTCCCGCAGGCCGCGTTACTAACTCCTACAATAGAGTCTCTAATAACTTTTAAAAATAACGCTAACAAGCAATCAATTTTGTACTAGTTAAATAAATATTTATATAAAGATAATTAGTCTTGATGTTGTTTCTCTTTAAACGAGTGTGATCTTGAACAAAACTAAAAACATTATTTCAGAAAAACTAAAAGAAAATATACATGAATAGTACATCAATAGTTTGTTACATTACCTACTTTAAGCTTTTTCAGTATGGCTTAATTTTTATAAACAAGTAGACGGAGTAAGTACTCCCTAACCCCAACAATGGCGAGCTTCTACATAGGTTCTTAAGAAAATAATCTTTCTAATGGAGACAAAGACCTTTCTGTTTTATACTGACGGTATGTAGCGATTTTTCTTAATTTTCAGAAAGACTGTAAATTTAAAAAACTTTCACAAAAGACTCAAAAAATTAACCATTTTATTTTCTTGCCATATTAATTTGATAAATTTTTAAAAGTTTCCCGGTTTTTAAACTGTTTACTAAACCTTGTATTGTTTTGTTTCACAAGAAGGCTTTAATAACGTTAGTTTCTAATTTTTTTCGACATGCGTTTAAAATTTAAAAGTCTTTTACAGTTATCCTTTTATGTTTACAAAGAAAACTTTTATAAATAACTTTTGAATAATAATATATTTGGTTTGCAAAATAAATTTATGAGAAAGTTAAAATATTTTTGTTCTCATTCCGAAATAAAACGATCGTTATTCTTTTTTTATATAACCAAATCTACATTATATTTTTTAATATTATAATAGTGAAGAGAAGTTTTTTATGCTTCATACAAAAACAACAAAAATTGTATAACACTAATCATAAACTTAAAATAATCGAATTAACTTTAATTAATTTACATTTTGCTAATGTATAAAAACTATATAATTTTTTATTCGAAGGTAATTATCGATATAAAGCTAATTTTACGTTTTATAAAAGTTTTATTAAATAATCTTTGTTCTTGGACTGCACTTTATTGAAAAACGTTTTGGTGGGACGTAGTTGTTTTAAAATAACTGTAGTAATCGCTAAACAATACTATTTTAAACTAAAAAAATCAAAATATAAGTGTTAATAGTGCACTGCTAGTAAGTAAAAACAAAACAAAGAGTTTATCTGCAATTTTTTACTACAGAAACTTTTATTTTTGTTGTTTTTTTTTAATTTTCAGCTAAAATGTACCTCGCGGGCCGCAATTTTAGCTTTACGGGCCAAATTTTACCCGCAGGTTTGCTAACTCCTTTTTTAATTAGAAAGTAAACCAATAGTCGAAATAAAGTTTTAGTATAGTCTTTTTCTCTCTTTTTTTCTGAAAAATAACGTTTTAATTGATGCTTATTTTGAAAAAATATATATAGAAATTTACTTTTTTAGTCAAAACAATTAGCTTTAGAAAACTTTAAGTATTAAAAGTATGGAAATTTTCGTAGTAGCTATTGAAACAATACATAAAAAACAGCTAAGCTATTTAAACTAACTGCTTAAAATCTGCTCAAATGCTAACTTTAAACTGGATTTTTACAGCTTTTAAGTAACTAAAGTAAACTTTTTTTTTTTAATTTTTTTCTCTTACTTTATTTATAATAACACTTTTTGCGATATTTAAGACGACTTAAAGAAAGTTTCACCAAGGTGCTTCTTAATTATTTTTTAACATAAAGTTAATAAAAAACTATACAAAGTAACAGAAAATCGAAAATTTCTTCGTGAAACTTTCTTCAAATCCTTTTAAATTCTGCACATTTTGTTGTTGTGATAGTTGCCATATGTAAAATAATTTTCAGCTTAAAACTCTAAGGTCGCATTTTTTGGGTCCCATACAATTTACATTAGGGTTGTTTTCAACAAATCAAAAATAGCCTTTATGTTGGTTTTACCAAATTGCTAATATTTTGCTTAAGTATTTTTTTGATAATTTCCACATAAAAACAACTTTTAGCTGAAAACTAAAAAGTCAAACATTTTATAAAAACTTTAGTTTTTTAATAAACAACTAATAAACAAAATCTATATTTAAATACAATATACTATATAAAAAATTTGCAAATATGATTCAAAGTTACTTTTAGAACTTGAAAATTTTAACAAAACGTAAATATTTATTTGCCTAAAATTAACAGTGTTTTTATTTTTCAGAGTTGAAAAATAAAGAAACAGCTTTCTTTTATTATTATGTTAAATAAAAATAGCCAGTCAGTGTTCAATCATAAATAGTTCTTTATACATAACTTTTACTCTTTGCAAAAAATATATGTTGTTGATACATAAACCGATGGTTTCTAGTACATTATGTTATTTGAATGAAATATTTTCTTCCTTTTTTAATCGATTATTTTTCTTCTTTTTTTTCAACCTCTTAAATAATAGTTGTAACAAATCTAAGTATTAATATATAAAAATTAAACATATCTTAAAAATTTGAATTATTAAATATTTTAAATCAAATCATTTTAAATCTCTAACTTTTAAATAAGATCTACTCATTAAAGTTTATATTTTTTATTTTTACAAACGAGAAAAAAGAGTAAAGCATTTCTTTGCATACTTCTTATTTGTTCTTTTTCTAAAATAAATTGTTAAAAGTATATCGTGATAGTACAATAGTTATAATAAGTAGTTATATTACAATATTTTTTATATAAAAAATTTAGTTATTTTTGACTTTTGCATATTTTTTCCAATTATCTGATCCTGTTTTCATTCTCGACAATAGCATTTTGTTAGTAGCAAACCTAAAAGTAGTAGCCTGTAAAAAGTACTCAGAATAAATAATAACGCATATTGAAGTAGAAGTTATATAAAAATTATATTTTTGACTAACTTCTACAAACTTATTGAATTTGTGTTTATAGTTAAAACCTATTAAGTGTTTAAAACAAGTATTTAAATTGTTTTTAATAATTTTCAAAATAAAACCAGAAACAGCTTTTATGTTCTGTAGTAAAAAAATGCGAACTAACATGAAGCTCGTGAACAAAGCAACCGAATGTAGCCGTAATTTGTTTTCCAACTGTAGCAAGTGCGGACTTTGCAAAGTGCTCTGAGGACACAAAGAAAAACCCACCGTTCTTATTATGAGTCATATTTGTTATTACAAAAGATGGTTTGATGCTCTATGATGTTTTTAAGTTATTAAAATACAAGCAAAACGTGCTTTTGCTTTGTTATAGTCAAACAATGTGCATAAGATGTTTTAAAATAAAAATTTAATGTTCCTTTCCATGAATATTTGTTAAAATTACAGTTTACATTTCCAATATTACAAAAAAATACCTTGACACCGCAAAATTAGTTTTAATATAAAACGGTTAGTATAAAACTGTGTTTTTTTGCATTAGCAAGTGTGTTATTCTAAAAAACATGGATTGTAACGCTGTTCGCTAACTCTAGTTATTGAGATTGCCGAGTTATTGTGTACATATAAAAAGTTAAAAGCAGTTAAATTAGTTAGAATATGTCGTGTGAACTGTGTTAGTGCGCTATTGTAACTTGTGTTTATTTTTGCGTTATTCATTTTTCTGCACCTTTCTTATATTATTTCATTGTAGAAAAAAGTTAATCAATTATTTGTATTAAAAATACTATACTCTTATAATAAAAATCTTAATAAAAAACCCGTTATCAGCCGGGATCGGCTATGCGTAATTGTGCATAGAGAATAAAAATAAATGATAATAATAAACTTAAAAGCACAGTGGTGCAATAAACAAAACAAACATATAGTACATAAAAAATACAAATAAATAAAATTAAATGGAATAAAACTTATTCTGCTCTCATTTGTTCATCTTTTTCGGTTTTTTTCCCTTTCTTTCAGTCTTTTGTGTAAAGTAGATCTCCATTTGGTGCGGTCATTTGCAAGCAACTCTAACTCATCAGACCTTATATTTAAGCTTTTCAGGTCGCGCTTGCATACGTCTTTAAAACGTAATTTTGGACGATCTCGGTTGCGTTTGCCAACGACCAACTCGCCATACAATAGAGACATTGGAATTCGCTCAGCACCCATCCTCAGAACTTGACCGAGCCAGCGAAGCCTGCGCTGACTGAGGGAAAAGTACATGGTGGTAAGACTAGTACGTCTAAGCACTTCTTCGTTGGTGATCTTTTGTTGCTATACAATTCTAAGGATGCGACGAAGGTTTCGTATCTGAAGAGTATTAGTTTTCTTCTTCTGCATACCAGACAACATCCATGCTTCACTACCGTATAGCAGAGTACTGCATACACAGGAATGATAAATAATAGCCTTTGTTCGAATGTTTAACTTTTGGTTGTCCCAAACTCTTGCAGTCAAACAAGCGAAAGTGCCTGAGGCTTTAATTTTTGATATCCTTGCCATTGATTTTGATTGATGGTAAAATATATGTTCCTTGACTTAGAACTTTAGTCTTCTTAAGACTCATAGTAATGCCGAAATCCGAGCATGCCGATGAAAACTGACTTAGTAGTGTCTGCAGGTCTTGGGCAGAGTAAGCCACGAGTGCAGCATCATCAGCAAGTAGAAAATCACGAATTGCAAGATTGAAAACTCGTCAATAAGTTCTTGTATGGACCTTGATACCAAATGTTGACGAACCAAAAGCATGCTTTAATAGCATTAAAAAGAATATTCCAAACAGAGATAGAGCAAGTACGCAGCCTTGTTTTACTGTTTTTTGATTAAAACTACCATTATATTCCACGGTTTTCCTTGTGTTTGTGTGAAAAGACTTCCAACATTAAAAAAATTTTGAGGACATCCAATCTTCTGAAGTATAGCAAACAGTCCTTCTCTACTCACTAGTCAAATGCTTTAATAAGGTCAACAAAAGCGATGTATAAAGGCAAGTTCTGTTCATTACACTTCTCTTGTAACTGGCGTACAGATAATATCATGTCAGTGGTACATCGTTAAGACCTAAACCCACATTGAGACTCAGGGTATACTAATTCAGTCAGATTCTGGAGTCGAGGAAGAAATACTTTTGCAAAAGCTTTACCAACAATCGCAAAAAGATAAACTCCCCTGTAATATTGTTTCAAAATTTTATAACAGTTTATAAAATTTTAAAACAACATTATCCAAAATCAAGAAAACACTTAAATTTGTCTAATGTCAATTTAAGTAACTTGGTTTTAAAAAAGTCAATAAAATTTCATAAATAGTGTTATAAAATTTTAACTAGCACACAGGAAAAGGTAAATCTACTGTACGACAATCAACTCCACTCCAAATCTTTCCTCAGATTCCTGTCTCTCACAATGACTCTGCTGACAGTAGTAATTCCTCAAAGTGATTACAGTTATTATAGCAACAATTTCAAACTTTTTGTAGTATAATTTGTCAACATCTTATTTGTTGTTGTTTATAGCTTGCCCAACAACAAAGTGTTTTCAATTTAAAAATGGAAAATTGTAATTAAATAACGTTCCGTTACACTATCCTTCCTCACTTTTCTTTTAAAAAAACATGCACCCATCTCATAAATGTATTGTTTTAAAAAAAAAGTATAAAAACAACGCTATTAAAGATATGCAGTAACATCCCACTTTCCTTCCTCACTCTCTTCAAAGAAATAAACGAATGCATAAGTAGCCAAAAAAAATATATATATAAATAACATCACACTAAGATTATCGAAAAATTAAAAAATAACAAATAATAATCATGGCGACAAAACCCATAAAAATTACATAGCATTACAGTCATGTAAAATGTCAAATCTCTAAACATAAATCAAAAACAATTCCATAGAACAGCAATTAATAATCAATTCATTTTTTGAGTTGTGTATTAGGGAATTTTTTTAATGTTTACAATTATTATTAAATTTGCTTGGTTACTTTAAATTACACAAGCAAGATTTCATTAACTATTTAAACTTCCCAACACGATACAAACCAACAGAAATTAGTTTTCTTATAAAATAAAATGTTAGAATAAATTTTGATTTTTTGATGTGTTTTTTTTTCTCTTGTGTTAATAAAATAGTCTCAAAGCAAAATTTTAGGATTTTGTTTCAAAACTTGTCTTAAATTTAATAAGCAACAATTGCATCTAAGTTTTTAACCCAGATACAAAAAATCATACATAAATAAAATAAAAAAATCTGAAAGATGATTTGATAAATGCTGCCTGCCATAAGTTTTTTATTTAATTTTTTAGAGTTATTTAGATAAACAAATCAACTCAAAAACAAATCACTTTAAAAAACACAGAAAAAATAAAAAATGAATAAACAATCTATCCCAACTTATATATAATTGGTTTAAAACATTTAAAAATAGTTATAAGGATAAAATAGATCAAAAAAAAATGTTTATAAAAATGGATATTAAAAAAAAAATATTCTTTACAGTCCAAACCCAAAATAATCCATTATACCATTAAACATATCTTACTCTTCTGAAATATGGGTCTCTGCATAATTAACTGGCCCATGTGGCCTTAAATTATAACTATTATTACCTTCCACTTCATCAGTAAGATTTAAAGGGCCAACATAAGCTTTAACATTTCTAATTGATACTTTCACAACATGGCAATTTTTTATTATGTACAAAGAATGTTCTGTTGATTTACTTTGTCGCTATCAACAAAAGGTTTCTACTTATACACTATTATTGGCCTGGTTTAAAACGCAACGTGCGCTCTAACTTGTAAAGAAGATGCCCCCAAGATAACGCTTAAATTATAGTTGACTTAAATAAACTAATATGAATTACTTACTATTTACTAAAGGTTTAATAAATCAGTTACTTATACTAATTTAAACTTAGTTCGAATCTGTGATAATGATTATATTTACAATGAATTTGCGAAACGAAAAGATGGTAAAATACTGCACAACATTACACTAATAAACCAAATTATCAATTCTTTTAAAAGACGACAATACTCGAATAAAAGAAACTAAAAACTAAATGTTTAAACCAAACTCAATAGGTATTCTAAAACCGAAATCAATTCGACAACAAGATTGAAACCATTAAAACTTAAGTGCAGCGAAAAGCTGCACTGAGTTCAGACCGCTTCAATGAAGTAGAAACTAAAAGAACTGAACTGTAAATTACTCGAGACTATTGAATTTATACTCGCTTGAGAAAAAAGAAGAAAGTAAAAAAGAGACAATTACCGCGTAAGCGGTACAACTTCTTACCACTTTGTATGGTCCTTCATACAACTTACCTAGCTTTTTCCTATTATGTTTTATCAGCCAAACATACTTACAATTAAAAAGGCCTGGCTGATAAAAAGGTGCATAATTTTTAGTTTTTTTTTAATTTGCAGCTGATATCTGCCATGGAATTCACAAAGACCGCACATTCAAAAGGAGATGGTCTGGTGATTTGATTAATTTCATCAACTTCGTCAAAAAGGACTCGGCCACTTAAATTTAAAGAGCATCCAAATGCATACTGGGCCGGGGTGTAGGGGGAACCTTCAATAAATGAGTTGTTAATGGTGCAAGTAATTAATGGGAGGTGGAGAGCCCAATTTGTTTTGTCTTCAAGTGACCGAAAAGCCACATTGATTGTTCTATTTTCTCTTTCAACATAACCATTTGTCTGTGGCGTAAACCTTTGCTCAATTAGTAAACCAAGAGGTGAACCTTTGCTCAATTTCCAACTGTTTACACGCCTCTTATAATAAATAATTTTTAAATTATTTGCCGTTATCTGACAGAACAACCTGAGGTACTCCATAATGCCCTACCCAGTATTGTATAAATGCATTCCTAACAGTTATTGCTGTTTTATCTGGTATGGAAGCCGTAACCAATAACCCAGTTGCTCTATTTTTTATCATTAGAACATATTGATAGTTAACTGACTTATCCAATAGACCTATAAGGTCTAAATGTAAAAATTAGAAGCGTTGGGTGTTATTGGGAAAAAAAACTATGTTTAGCCTGTTATGGTTAGAAACTTTTGTCTGCTGACACGTGGCGCAGTTATTAACCCAATGGCTGACGTAATCCCTTAACTTAGGCCACCAGAAAGTTCTCGCTATGGCTTCTATGGACTTCTCAATACCCAATTGAAGCCTGTTATGGGCTGCGTTGTACGCAGTCAGACGTAACGGCTCAGGCACTATGACACGTTTAATTCAATCCTCTATAATAAAAGCCATGCTTTCGTATGTTGTGAACTGGACTTCTTTTTTTAATAGGCGTGCTTGGTCAATAAGTCCTGGCTCCCTCCTTTGTTTGGAAAATTGCAATTGCCTCCATATCCAAAGTTTTAGGGCTAACAGATTCTACATCTGAGCTTGACATATCCAAATTATAAACTTCTGGAGTTATTAATTGCTCAGTGTTATCATAAACATCTATGTCCAGCTCGCTGTCACTAGACTCAGATTCCGAACTACACGAGTAATCCTGTATGTGTCAGGTGTAACTTACTTTCCCCGACTATTGTTTGTACATTGTTAATACCATTTTTAGTAAATAAAATATTGTTCTGAGTAGAGATGGCCAAATCTGAATTTGGTGAAAAACATGGGTCAATTTGATTGGTATGGTAAGACCCACTTAAACTTATGTTAGGCTCATTTGACTGACCAAAAGGTCGTTATTCTTTTTTACTGAGGACGCCAATGATACCAGAGGAGGTTGGCACGCCAACTTCCAAGCGTTTGTTTAGAAGGGGTTAAATGGTTGACTCATGGCTCAGAGGTTTTTGGCTCTGAATGCGAGCACTCTTAGCCCGAGTTTGAATCATAGTGTCTGGAATACACTGTGGATTTGGACTGACTCGGGACAATAAATATATATAAAGCTAAGTTCAACATATATCACTTTCGGATTTTGAATGAGCTTAAATAATTTAAGTTAAACACACTTTGCATCTGTCCAACAAAAAATAAATGTCCTCTCAATAACAAATACTTAGTTGAAAATGCCATATATAAAGCAATAATCAGATCGGAAAACAAACAAAAAACTATTTTGCTCAACGGGTGGGACTTTCAAAAAAAGATGGTACAAACGTATCAGTGATTTTAAAAATTACAAATAAAACGGCACAGAAATATCGAAATACATCTGGAAACTTAAAATTTACAATATTTATTATAAAACAGACTGAGAAATAAACCACTATATTGGTAAAACCAAAAACCCACAAAGTATTTGAAGTATTTGCATACTAAAAAAAGTCGCGATTGCCAAAGCCGACAGAAGATAAATTAAATAAACGGTACGAGCTCTTTTGTTCCTGCCCGCACTTCAAAATTTAAGTCTTAAGTTGTTCGTAATTTATGCATGCTCTTAAAAAGTTTTTTTGTAGCTACTATTTTCTTGAAACTAAAATTTTTAATAAAAGCATTCAAGCAAAATTCAAAATTTTCATAGTCATTATAAGCATAAAATTCTTTAAATCTTCGATAGTTACGTCACCATAAAAATTAGCTACATTAAATGTATCTCAACTCAAAGCTCATTTACTACTATCAACTACATTTTTATTTAAGCAATGTTAATTTTGAAAACTCACTAGAAGAAAAAAGAAACCTACATATAGATTCTTTTTATTATATTTTTTTGTATATTGATTTCGAAACTTAACTAAAATTTAAACTTTACCCTAAATTCAACCATATGACTAAAATTTAATTTGTTTTTATTTATAAATTTATCTTTATTTAATTTATTAAATACTATTTTCCATGACTGTTTCATACTTTTTTAGATTTTTTGTTTAAGCACTGACGAGGTCTTTGACCGAAACTTAGTTTGCATAATAAATTCTTGAAAGAATAAATATATTTTTATTCATCTTAAAATAGTTCTACGGAGTTTTCATAGACTAATAGTAGTACTACTATCGATTTTATGAAAACTCTGTAGAACTGTGTTATTAATTCAACAAATAAAAAGGTCGTTAATTACAAAAAATAAACTAAGTATGTGCTTTTCTAATTGTTGTTGTTTTATTCCAGGAAACGCCTGCTTTTTAAAAGAAGCGAGCCAATTATCCTAGAAAAAGTTGCTTGCGGACCGCCTTGTAAAAAAAGTCTTCTGCGGGCTGAAGTCAATTAAAATTGTTGTAGTAAAATAAGAAAACATTCTTTGTAAACCAAAAATACGAAAAAATAAGCAATAATAGAGCATGAATTAAGATGATTATTAAAATAACAGACTAACTTTAATTATTTACAATTGTTCTCGTTGTTTTTAAAAAAAATGATTCAAGCTAAATGATACCTGTAAAGTTAAAAAATTTATCTTAAAATAAATTTAGTACCCAACAATAATTTCTACTGACTCAGCTTATCTTGAAATACATATCAGTTACTAATCGTGCAAAAAATATTTCTCAGTATATTCTTTTATATAATAATATTTAATGAATAATCACTCAAACTAGTTATATAATATAACCTTGTAAACATTGCGTACTTAGTAGTTACTTTTTGGCTTTTAACTTTTTGTTTACAATAACTGATAGAAAAAAAAAACTAATGAATAGTATGTATTTACACAACGATTTTTAAAAAGTTCATGTTAAATTAACTAAATAATTTTTTTGGTGTTAAAAAAAGTTAGATAAAACAACAGACAATATAAATGTTATTCAAAACCAACAACTAAGAAACATAGCAAAGTTTTTTTATTCTATTAGTCCAATTAGTTTAAAGAAAAAAAACCGTGCTAAAGTGACCAACTGTAAATGTTACAATTTTTTCAACAATGTGGACATTGCTAAATAATACTCTGTACAAACAGAAAACTAACTCTTTAACTATATAAGTTTAAAACAGTATTGTGATAAACCGTTCAAACTAATTACCTACTTTAAACTCAAAGGTCAACTTTTTTATCTAGTTCTAAAAATTTATTATTATTGATTGTTATTATATGCTTAGCAAATCAAACTTTTCACCATTATCTCAACACCACTCGTTCTATTTTCAATCTCAATTGCTTGTGAAAAGTAGTTCAGGAAACTTTTAGTTGCACCATAAATTGACATGTAAGGAATTGGTCTAAACGAACTAATTGATGAAATATTGAGTATAAGTCCTTTTTTGTTTTTCTTCATCACTGGAAGTAACATTTGTGTCATCTGTTTTTTAGTTGTTAAAATTTTGTTATGAATAAATAGATGTTTTGATTTTTGAAACTTATTGTAAATTACTTTTGTAACATACATATGTATAATTTCTTATATAAAACAAAATCTCTTTGCAGAGATTTCAACGTTCTTAAACTAACTCTGAGTTGAGCCAGTATGTTGACATTAACCATGTCATGACAAGCTGTAGAAAGATCATCAATCTCAGTAAACATGTCTAAACTATGCATCATTCCAACATTGTTAATTAAAATACCTATGTCAGAAAATTTAGATAAAAATTTTGAAATATTATCATACTGTTCCTTACGACTATCCTTGAAATCAACTTAAAGCGTTTCAGTTACAACATTATGTGCTTTTCTAATTGTTGTTGTTTTATTCCAGGAAACGCCTGCTTTTTAAAAGAAGCGAGCCAATTATCCTAGAAAAAGTTGCTTGCGGACCGCCTTGTAAAAAAAGTCTTCTGCGGGCTGAAGTCAATTAAAATTGTTGTAGTAAAATAAGAAAACATTCTTTGTAAACCAAAAATACGAAAAAATAAGCAATAATAGAGCATGAATTAAGATGATTATTAAAATAACAGACTAACTTTAATTATTTACAATTGTTCTCGTTGTTTTTAAAAAAAATGATTCAAGCTAAATGATACCTGTAAAGTTAAAAAATTTATCTTAAAATAAATTTAGTACCCAACAATAATTTCTACTGACTCAGCTTATCTTGAAATACATATCAGTTACTAATCGTGCAAAAAATATTTCTCAGTATATTCTTTTATATAATAATATTTAATGAATAATCACTCAAACTAGTTATATAATATAACCTTGTAAACATTGCGTACTTAGTAGTTACTTTTTGGCTTTTAACTTTTTGTTTACAATAACTGATAGAAAAAAAAAACTAATGAATAGTATGTATTTACACAACGATTTTTAAAAAGTTCATGTTAAATTAACTAAATAATTTTTTTGGTGTTAAAAAAAGTTAGATAAAACAACAGACAATATAAATGTTATTCAAAACCAACAACTAAGAAACATAGCAAAGTTTTTTTATTCTATTAGTCCAATTAGTTTAAAGAAAAAAAACCGTGCTAAAGTGACCAACTGTAAATGTTACAATTTTTTCAACAATGTGGACATTGCTAAATAATACTCTGTACAAACAGAAAACTAACTCTTTAACTATATAAGTTTAAAACAGTATTGTGATAAACCGTTCAAACTAATTACCTACTTTAAACTCAAAGGTCAACTTTTTTATCTAGTTCTAAAAATTTATTATTATTGATTGTTATTATATGCTTAGCAAATCAAACTTTTCACCATTATCTCAACACCACTCGTTCTATTTTCAATCTCAATTGCTTGTGAAAAGTAGTTCAGGAAACTTTTAGTTGCACCATAAATTGACATGTAAGGAATTGGTCTAAACGAACTAATTGATGAAATATTGAGTATAAGTCCTTTTTTGTTTTTCTTCATCACTGGAAGTAACATTTGTGTCATCTGTTTTTTAGTTGTTAAAATTTTGTTATGAATAAATAGATGTTTTGATTTTTGAAACTTATTGTAAATTACTTTTGTAACATACATATGTATAATTTCTTATATAAAACAAAATCTCTTTGCAGAGATTTCAACGTTCTTAAACTAACTCTGAGTTGAGCCAGTATGTTGACATTAACCATGTCATGACAAGCTGTAGAAAGATCATCAATCTCAGTAAACATGTCTAAACTATGCATCATTCCAACATTGTTAATTAAAATACCTATGTCAGAAAATTTAGATAAAAATTTTGAAATATTATCATACTGTTCCTTACGACTATCCTTGAAATCAACTTAAAGCGTTTCAGTTTCAACGTTATATTTTCTTTCTGTTTTTTAAGGAATTTATATTGTTTTTATAGTTTTAGTGCATTAGTTTCTGAGCCGTTTTATATCATTTATTATCACTATTTAATTTTAAATGAGCGGCTTTCCATTATTTTAAATCTAGTTAGCTTTATAAATTTTTCTTATTTGTTACAAATAGCTAAAGTTCTAAGGCGCATATGCTAACATTTACAAGTACTTAGAGTACATAAAAGTTATTAAAGTAAATTAAACAATCTTAAAAAACACTTGATAAGGTACTCTGCCACCTTCAAACCAGTTTTTCTCTAAAATAAGTTGTAAAATTGCTTTTAAATAAAATATTTTTTTATGCTCGAACAAAGTTAAAAAAAGTGTTTGTAAAATATTAAAGACTTTGAAAAGTTTCTAGTCTGTTTTATAGAGTTCAAGCTTGATGAAAATATTTTAAGTGATTTTATACTTGTAAAGGAAAAAGGCATACGTCTTAAAATTTTTGAGTTAATTGTACGTTGTACTTTATTGAAAAGAGTCCGTAAAATATAAGTTTAAGAAAACAAGTTAACATGCTTTACTAAAGTTTATTTTTCAATAGTCCTTTTTTACTCCATACCAAAGTGAAAAAAATTATAGCAAAGTATAGTTGTTTTTTAATACTTATAACAAATCTATTTTAATTCAGATTAAAACAATTTATCAACATTTTGAATAGTTATAATAAGATGCTTAACTTCTACCATGTTAACTTAGTGTTAAAAAACATTATTTTCAGTAAACTAACTGATTTCAGTGGCTGTTTGTTTTAGTTTAGAATTGTCTCTACTGATGATTATTAAATTTACACCTTTTGAAGCAAGCTGTGTTTAATAAAAAATATACCTTTTAAAACGCTAAAAAAAGTTAATTAGGTTATAATTAATCACTTTCATTTATAAACATTTAATAAATATAATTATTAAAGTAGTTTTAATAATGAAGAAAATCTATATAGTTATTTTTCTTAACTAAAAAAGATTGCTTAATTTACTGAAATGTAAAGAGCTTATTTAAATAAAGAAGAAAATCTAAAAAAGTCTAAAAATTCCTTAAATTTTCTCAGTATTATAAAACAAAACTAAACCCGTAAGTTAATATCTTTCTTAAGATATATTCCAGATAATTTTCAAAATATATTTGAAACTTACACATACAACTTGAATGTCGTTTTCAAATTGAAACTGTTTAACTTGTATTAATACTGTAATCTTAACTTTATTAAGTATAAGTTTTAGTTGTTTAAAAGTAAAATTATTACTCAAAAAAAAAAATTTTAGAAGAGACACATTATTTGAGTTTCATTGTTAACTATTTTTATAAAAAGTCTCTATTTAAGATTTAAAATAAAATATTGAGAATAGTTATGAGTTGCAGAGCTTTAAGTTTAACTAATTAAAATTTTACAGATTTTTTTTTACCTATCAGATTAACTTTCATAAACCATTATAAAAGCGGCAATTAGGTTAATACAAATTGTAAGTTTTTAAAACTTTTTTTTTTGAAATAATAAGAGCTTTAAAGTACAAAAACGTTTTTCAAAACTATATAGAATTTTATCATGGCATGTTAAAACGGCTAGGAGTCTAATATGCACGAAGGGATACTTTTGCAAGAAGGTTCAAATATGCACAAAGACGCTTTTGCACGAAGACACTTTTGAACGGCGTCAATTTTGCATGATGGGTCACTTTTGCATAATGACACTTTTGCACAAAAGGTCACTTTTGCACAAAGACACTTTTGAACGGATTGAATTTTTTTTTTAATTTCTTGTATTTTTTTTTACTATCACTGTTACCCCAAACCCTTACCTTCGGTTTATATTGTTTTTTTTTATAAATAATTTTTTGTAAATTTATTTTTTTTTATAGTTTTTTGAATCATTAAACTTTATTAGGTTATATATATTTCTTTTGGGTAGGTGTCAAATTTGCACGAGGGGACTAAAAATCACGAAGATACTTTTGCACGCGGGGACTAAATTGCACGTATACAATTTTGCACGGAGACCTTTTGCACAGGTTGAACTTTTTATTTTTTTTATTAATTTAGTTTTTTGTTTATTTTATTTTACTATTACTGTTATTCCTAACTCAGAGATCGGTAAACTGCGGCCCGCGGACCAAAAGCGGCCCTTTAAGTCAAAATATGCGGCCCGCGAGCTTCTTTTTAGCCAAAAATATATTTTTTTAAAACAAAAAAAATTAAAGGTTTCGTAATAAAAATTTACAGTTAGGCTTGTAATTTAATAAATACTGTTTATTAGTGCTCTAATATTGCTTAATTTATTATATCTTTGATTTCAAATAAAACTTTTTACTGACAACTTTAACTTTTTTCTAATAAATGCGGCCTTCAAAGCTTTTTTTTCTAAATAGTGCGGCCCCTGAGCAATTTTTCTTAGAAAAATACATAGGTTATATACATAAGGCTGCCGACCCCTGTCCTAACCTTTACTTTCGGTTGGTAGCTTTTTTTTTTTCTTTTAATTAATTTGTTTTTATTTAATTTTGAAAACTTTATGGAAAGCTATGATTCCACAAAAAAATCTCAACTGAATAGAGCAAACAAACATTAATTAGACAATTTGAAATTGAGAATTATAGTCACTTTATAGAGTTTTTAAATCGTTATCATTGCATTCGCATGAAACACTGTGTAGAATAAAAACTTTCAATTTGAAATTGTCTAATTAATGTTTGTTTTTATTTATTCTTTTTTTTTTATTAATAATAATTTTTTAAGTTTTTTATTTTTAGTTTTACTATCACTCTTACACCTAACTCTTACCCTCGGTCGGTAACTTTTTTTTCTTTTTTGTTTTTTTTTTAGTTTGTTATTTTATTACTTTTTTTATTGTTTTGTTATTTTTTCTTTATTTTTTTTTACTTTACTGTTACCCCTAACCCTTACCTTCGATCAGGTAACTTTTTTTTTCACAACTTATTTATTTTATTTTTTTTACTCTCGTGCAAAATTGACCCCTCATTAAAAAGTAACCCTTCGTAGTTTCTTCGTGCACAAATGTCTTCGTGCATATTAGACCCGTTCCCTGTTAGAACAACTTTATAATTTTTTAGAGCGGAAAGATATATTTTACAAGTGCACAAATATAACTTATGAAAAATAAAACATTTATAAAAACCTATTAAATAAAAAAAAAGTAGTTAGTTTCAAAAATAAACGTTTTTTTACGTTTAAAGGTTGTAGTTTGTTTAAATTTCAGTTTTAAAACATTCACGAAGCTTTAAAATATAAAATTACTTTAAAAACTTAACATTTTTATTTTTCAGATGGGTTATGTTAAAACAGCTTTGTAATCTTTTAAATCAAATAGATACATTTAGGTTACAAAAGTAGAAGTATAGATTTTTCAAGTAAAACAACCATTTTAAAAGTCTTTATTTAAAAATAATTGGTAAAAAAATAACAATTGAGAGGTAAGTTAACTTTAAAAACTAGCTTAAACACAAACACCATCAACAAAAAAATCGGCGAAAGTCTACAGAGCAGAAGCCTGGACTTTCGTTTGCCGTGAGACAAGCTCAGGTTTAAAAAAGCGTTAACCATGCCAGTTCGATCATCAGACCACAAGCTTCCGGTAGACTGAGACAGGTTTCGTCTTTATTAAGACTCATCAGTCAGTCACAACCGAAAAACTTTCAGTTGCCAATCTACAAACGGTTTATCATGCTTTCACATGAAGAAACTATTTGCTGGTACTAATTAGAAAACTATAATAAAATAACTGCAAATTATTTTCTCAAGCCCTGTAAATTACTTTGAACACAGCCCAAAAGTATGTGCCTAAGAAGTACTAGTCTAATTTACACTTTAAACACAACTTTTTTGCTCAAAAGTTCGTTTTCAAGAAAAAAATTACCGTATAAAATCATGGAGGGCGATTTGTTAAAGTTTATGAAAAGGGGGCGACTTAGTGAATTAGTTTTGGAAATCCTGGTATAGACTGAAGACTGCAAGTTTTTCGTTTGAAACTAACTGATGAGTCCTAATAAAGACGAAAGTGGTCGCAGTCTACCGAAGGCTTGTGGTCTGATGATCGAATTGGCATGATCAACCCTTTAACTACTACAACAAATAAAAATATTTTAGCATGAAATTTTTTTTTTTAATTTGACTGTGATTAAAATAACAATAATAATATCTAAAAGATTCAAATTTTTATTTAAGTAGATAAAAAAGATGTTTATTATTTACATAAGTAGTGCTTAAGCTAAGTAACAACTATTCTGTAGAGAAAAAAATTATTCGACTACTGTTGTTTCTCTTGTCAAAAAATATGAACACTATTCAGCTTATTTACCATCTATACAAAGTCTACAATATCAACTATAAAGGTGTAAATATCTATAGTTAGAAACATAGCTTAACATATTAATTTTAATTTTTTTCAACTGAAAATTTTTTACCAACACATTCAAATAAATAAAGATGTGTAAATTGAAAATATTATTTACAACCAGGTTTCGGTGACAAAAAAATTGCGACCTTTTCAAGATTGTCACCGTATTTTTTTTGTCACCGAAACCTGGTTGTAAATAAAATATTCAGTTTGCACATCTTCATTTGAATAAGCTCTTTACATTTCAGTAAATTAAGCAATCTTTTTTAGTTAAGATAAGTAACTATGTACCAACACATTCAAAAATTATACAGATAGTGGATAGTGGCATTATGGATAACCCTCTGCCAAAACTTTTTTATTTTTTAAAGTTACCTGCTTTATACAATCGATGGTAGACCTATTTATACCTAAAGCTATGTAGACGTTCTTCCAAGATGTTAATTTAAAAAATTTATAATGACTTTTTTTTTTAATTTTCATGTAAACTTAATAACTTACACAGCTTCTATTATATGAACGTAGAATCGAGTTGAAATAAATTAAATGTTTGATTGAAAAGTTTAACTAAGAAAAGTTATACCATCTGAGTTTAAAAATTAGTTACTTAGTTACTTGTAGCTTATTTCTAGATTTTCAAGTAAATAAAAAATTCATCGTACTTATTTACAGCTAATGTAAATAATCTTGTCTAAAAACATTAGTTAATGTAAAGAAATTTGATAGTTACACTAAAAATTTACAGAAATAATTAATCAGTTTAAGTTGTAAATTACGTAACTAATAACTCTGTAAGCTAAAATAAAAACAAGCAGTAACAAAGGAAAACTAAACTATAAAACCATTATAAAAGTAAAATATATTAGAAAATAGAAAATTGTTTACAAAAATAAAATCTATAAATTGCTCTCAGAACATTTAAAAAAACTAGAAATAAAATTTACAGCAACAAACTAGGTAAATACTTCAACATAAAGGATTAAATATTACACGAGCTGAAATGTTATTTAGTCTATAAGTTTAAGTGTTTTGAAGAAAAAGGCGTTTAGTATAATAAAATTACTTTTTAATTATTACCTGAACGATTAAATAACACAATATTTACAAAACAACAAATATTTATAATATGGAAAATTGTAAGGTTATTAAAATATACATAATTTAATAGTTTTTGATATATCGCTTATACATTATACTACATTTTATAACCTTATAAAACAACTATTTCTGCAATTACCTTTGTATATTCTAAATAATATTTGCAGCTACCTTTATTTCAGTTAAACTTGAAGTTGAAAATTATTATTTATTTTAATAAATTTTTTAATCACAGTCAAATTTATAAAATTATTAGTTAGTATTGTTATTTTTTTAGTTACAGTAGTCTACTTTCTGTGATTGAAAATTAATGAGGGAAAGTTGCAAGTAAACGACGGCATGAAAAAAACTTTGTAACTTTTTGTTTTTAAACTGATTCTCAATTACTTTTGAATTGTAAAACAGAAGTTGTAAACGTTATTTTAAGGTTTAGGTACACTTATACGTTAGTTAGAATGTATTAACTACTTAAGTACTTAAAAAACCGAAATAATATTGTACAGTAGACTACCGCTTAAGTACGCACTTTTTTTGGTACGCACCTCACCTTAAGTACGCACTTACCTAGAAAGACAAAAAAATTCTAAATTTTCTTAGACTTAGATTTTTTCTAAAGATTTGTTCCATAGAGTCATTTTCTGACGCTTTCAATCCATTTTTCTAAATTTCTCTAAACTTTTCTAAAATTTATAAAAAATTTTTATTCAAAAACTTTTAGAATATCTGCAATAGAAAGGCTAATTTAAATGTGACATAATACAAAACTAGTTAACCACAAAAACTAGTTACAATTTTTATAAAGTCAAAATAAACATATAAAAAAAAGAAACAACAACAAAAAACTAAGTTTAAAAAAAGTTAATAAGCACCTTATCATTGTGCACTTATACTATAAATGTTTCTACTGATATAAAATTTCTTACAAAAACAGTCCTGAAACGTTTTTCTTTCAAATAAAATAAAATCAAGGTTTTTTTAGCTAACGGAAAAATATAATAAATGTATTAACTAAACTAAACTTAGCTTGACTAGCATTATGTAGAAACTTTTTATAGAAAAAATAAATCATTTTAAAATCTAATAAAAAATTTTGCAGATTAGAATTATGTATCAAATGCTATTTAAAATAAAAAGACTTGTTTATTTGGCTTAATTATTTGGTGGCTAGTTGTAAAGAGAAAACAAATAACTAAATTTCATATTATACTATGTCGTCAAAAAGTACGCACTACCCGTGCTAAGTACGCACTTTTTGGTCGGGTTCAATTTGCGTACTTAAGCGGTAGTCTACTGTAATTTAAAAATAAGTATAACAGACAAAACTTTATTTTTGCTTTGCAATTACTTTCAAACAAACTAAGTATCAGTGAGGCTCTATATAGACTATGGAAATTATTTTATGTTTTATGTCCATTTCCAACTAACTCTATTCTTTAGAAAATCACTTGTTGCTTTTTTATTTAAAGTAACAAAAGTATTAAACACTTTGTAATATTTTTTAGTCTTTAATTTAAAAATATTTACTTAGAAACTTTAATAATCTTATTTCAAACAATTGTAACATATAAACTTAGAAAAGTATAATAGAACTTTAATAATAATTACAAATTTATGTTATAGTGCAATAGATTGTGCATAACTAATTGAAACAATTTACTTGATGTGCTATAGCTTTTCCAATTCCATTTGTTCCGCCAGTGACAACTAAAGTTTTAAATTAAATTACTTTAAATATTTACACTTGTATCAGATGTCCACTTGTTTTATCAATTAGTCAATGTATTAGAAAAATCGATCTTAAAATCATTTAAGTGTATATAATATAAAAGAAAAAATCAGTTTTATTCATAGTTAAAAACTTTAAAACAAAACAAATCATTATGAATTTATATCAAAAAAAAGAAAGTTTAAGATATAAAAGTTTTATTTATTTTATCTGAAAAGTAGTTATAACTTAGCGAGTATTTATTTCTATTTATAAATTTTATTTAGATTCTTTACTAGTATATAAATTTTACAAGTCTTTTAATCAAAAAAACAGAGTACTCAATTGAAAACGAACAAGCTACTATATTTATGATATAGGAGGCTGTAGAAAATAAAATATTCTAATGTAAATTCGTTTATTTTCTTAAATCGGTGTTAAAATTAAGCTATATTTTAAACATAACGTCTTACCTGCCCAACTTCCATACTTTTTAAATTCAACGTAACTTTTGAAGCCGAAAGTTAGTAACAAATAAAATATATACTTGAGTATGCGGTAAAAATAAAACAACAAATATACTCCTCCAACAACAGAAAGAACAAACTTTGATTGTTCAAAATCTGAAAGTTTCATATTTACAAATACTAATTGTTTTCAGTATCTAAAAGTTAATACTCGACTACTAAGTACAAATTATTTACAATCGAACTTTCTTTCAGTATTACTTTGGTAGTTAATTTTTAATTAAATTTACGACTATACCTCAAAAGACTTTGTATAAACAAAGTCTGTTTGAAATGTAAATAAGTTTAACTTTGTTAGCTTAGTTTAACCTCTAACAAGTTTTAAAGTAAAAAACTATATAAAAAAAATTTGTAAAAAGTTTTTTATCTAACACAAATATGAAATAAAAAGAAGATTAATGATTATTATACATGAGAAACTTTTTGAGTAAAAATAAGTAGCACAATAATGTAATAAAGTTGTTATGACAAGTTGTAACCTTTTTAGATTGTTTGTTTTTCTTTAGAAAATTTTTGTTATGCTTTACTCTAACTTGGTTTGGAGGTTATTGTTAGCAATATAAAAAAAAATTTAAACAATAATTACTAATAATTAGACAACTTAAAGTTTTATTTAATTTTTATCTGAAACGATTTACTATTATATATTTATGTTAAATAGATACACAATGCGTTCTAATTTTATATAGTCAAACTATTTACTTTAAACAAATTAAAAAGCAATAACTTAAATTATTAGCAAGCGAAATAAAACATTAGACACTAGTAAATTTATTGAAATTGACAAATTAAAACAAGTTTTAGTTAATACGCCACGATATGAAATTTTGCAAAATTTTAAGAATTCGCTAAATAAAATTCATTTTGTATTGATTTAGTTGCAAGTAGCCCCGAAACATTTGGCAGCAAAATCGAAAATAGTGGTTTTTATCTTAATATGTGATTACAAATTTAAACAGTACTCTTTTTTTTATTATACTAAACATGCACAGTGGGCTGAAAACGGGGATCAAGCGGCCATCAACATAAAACTGTCATAAGAAGCACTATAATACAATTTAAAGTTGCACTTAGTGTTACAATCAGAATAATGTTTGTTTTTATTAAAAATAGTATAAATTTTAATTTTTAATGAAACTTTAAAGAAAGAAACTTAGAAAAAAAGAAAATTATAATTGGCTACCTCAAGAGAGTCACATTTACTTCCATTTTAGTTTAAATATGAATGAATTTTCAATATCAAGCCGGGTGAAACTATACTCTAAATACAATTTATTTTTAACTTAATGATGATCTTTGTATATCAAAGTTTGTATTATTAATAACGTTACATTTGTACTAGTTTATCAAAAGAAAAAAAACCGTAAACATTTTGAACAATAAAAACATTTATTTGTTGCAAAACAGTGCAAAAAACAAAATAATTTAGCCTGTGATTAAAAAAAAGCACTTTAAAGTTACTAGAAAACATAATTCAAACAGTAAGTTCTTAAAACTTCTTTGAAATTAAGTTTCTCAAATAAATAAAACATTCTATTCAGTAGCACAAAGCATATGTAAAACGTTTCCAATTCTGATATACATGATGAAATTTTTTCATTTAGCTGCAAACAACTTCGCGCAGTATGTCCGACTTTTTTACAATAAGTGCAATTCAGTCTGTCTAAAGTGTTGTTAACATCGTAGTCACTCTTGTCCCATAATCGATTTAAACAGTCTGTTAAATTTTCATACTGAGAAGTTTTCCTTGAAAAGTTCATTCTGTACTGTCTTAGAAACTTGTTGTTAGCTTCCAATCCACTTTCGGTGTAATTTAGCAAACCTCTACCGTTGTTTTGCTCAATTAGTTCAGCACTATGTGCAAGAACAGTATGCGCATTTGGAGTAAAGCGAATCCATTTAACCGACATGACCAGCATCATTGTTTTTTGAAATAAAACTGAGTATTTCTCTAAATTAATCTTTCTGTTAGAATTTATAGGCCATAAAATAATGGAAACATACAAAATAATTTTGTTAATGTTTTCTTTTAAACTAACATCAGAAATATGTTCGTCAGCAGAGTCCTATTATTGGTGTTTGGCAAAGTTTTGACTGCGTTACCTGTTGTAGAAGTTCCACCATGGCCTGTGGGATACGGTTTTTCAAGAAAACCTTTAATTAGCTAAAATAGTTTAAAAAAAACTATTTCAATAACTAAAACATATACTAAGCTACCATGTTTTGACCAATACTAACTGTTCTCATGATCTGTAAACAAAAGTAAGTGAATCTATACACATTAAGAACCTTCTATAAGATACAAAATGGTCTTTTTTGTCACAGTGAAAAACCAGGGATAGAATATTATATCAATTTTTTTAACAGAAATATCGCTTGTAAAAACCTAAAAAAATAGTTATATTCCACATGATAGATTTGTCTGTAAATTTGTATATAGATTCCTTGTCATTTTTACTAAATTATTAAAAGAGAAATTATGTTGGTTCTACAGTGGCGAATTGAGAAAATTAACCCTGAAGAACACCCTAAATTGCCAGAAATTATCAATAAATTTTCGGCAAGAATAGAAGATTTTAAAATTAGAAATAATATACTTTTACATTTAAATATTCAAAGAATTTTGACTTTTTGCAATTAACATTAAACCAAAGTAATGAAAAAACTTAAAAAAAAGTATTTGTATAAAAGCTTATAAGGTGTTTTTTAAGAGTAGATGTAGACCTTAATTTTGAAAAAAATTTAAGCATTTTTCGAGGCTTTTTTAAACTTAAAAAAGCAAACTTTGGCTACATTTAAGCTTACATAACTTTTAGTATACTTTAAGCAGCAGAAACAAACCCAGTTTTTAAAAGACGAAACCCCTCTCTAAACAATTAAATAACAATCTTGCTATAACTGTTTAGTCGCGAAAATAGTCAATGGCCACTTGCCAGCCCACTGTGACATGTTTCCGTGTGATAACAAGTTTACATACTTCAACGGAGCTCTATAAAAAATAAATACTGTAAGAAAATAATAGAAACTAAAGTAGGTGTATATATGTGTTTATTAAAAATAAGAATAAGTTCTATAGATTATTGTAGATTAATGGTTAATAATAAATAAAATATAAAATGTTAAATCCAACTGTTATAAAACTATAAAATATTAGTAATTATTAAATTTAAATTATGATTAAGTAAAGTAAAATACAAAATAAAATAACAGGTCTAAATATAACGTACTCATATAAAAGTAGTTGTAAAAATATTGATTCATAAGACTAAACCAGGGGTCGGTAAACTGCGGCCCGCGAGCACGTTTTTTTCTTTAAATGGAACGCGGCCCGCGAAAGAAAATTATGCGGCTCGCGAGTGTGTAAATGTGGCCCGCTAAACTAATATATTTAAAAAAAATATTTTTCGGTTATTTAGATTAATTTGATTAATTTCGTTTTAAGTACCTGTATAACATTTTAAAACAATAAAACGACTTTACTGATTTGGCTTAAAAATGTGAAAAAGACAGATTAGCATTCGAGCAGTGTTTTTTTCTCAGTTTCATAAAAACTTTCTTCTTAAAATAGCAATTTCTGATCTGAAAAAAGAGTGTTAAAAAAAACTTGCCTCCGTAAGTTATTTATATAATACCTATTTAGTAAATATACTAGTTTCAAATGTTTTCCATTGTGTACAAAAATTATGCACAGTAATTAACTAAATTGTCATTTCTTTACAGTTTAGTTATTTTGTTTAACATTTAATTTATACGTAAGTTTCTCTTATAGATACTTTATCACTATGTGTTATTTTTGAGTGTACATAAAAACATTTTAAATAACATAATGATAAGAAATAAGGTCTGTTTTGGTTTTGACACATTTCAATTGCTTTAAAAGTTTTCTGTACACTTTAAATTAATTCCTATGCACACCAATGTACAAATATGCTCATTTTTAAACCACTTTTTTATTTAATACTTAGATAAAGTGTAGTTTAAGCATAGTAGTCTATTGTAATTGTTTCTACATATAATATCTAAGTCAGGGGTCGGCAGGCAGTTTCTGCTCGCGGGCCAAATTTCAAGTTTTCAAAATCTTCGCGGGCCATAATTTTAGTGATGTTTTAGTAATCTTTTGGCTTTAGCTTTGGTCACACCAGAGATAGTTTTACTTTTATTCACTTAATTACTTTAAATGACTTTTAGCTATACATAGAATGCCTATTTAATATATAAATATCTATTGTAATAGATTTTACACTGTTTAATATACTTAAGCATTAATAAAATATGTGCTTTCTTAAATACTTAATAAGTTAAAATTAATAAAATATGTTTATTATTTTACTTACAACCTAACTCTGTATAAAAACCGAGGTATAAAAAACATTTATGGGTCACTTTTATACATTTTTTATATTATGAATCACCTTTTAATAATTAAAAAAATGTTAACTTTAGAAATTGTTTTTGCGTCTTAGATAGTTTACACTGTTAATTCAGTAATTAGTTAATTAAATAAAATAAATACCTATTTATACTGTAGATAAGCTAAATCAAAAGTTTTTAGCATAGTTCATGCTGGAATACTTTAATAAAATACCTTATTAGTAATTAATTAGTCTTTTACACGGTTGCCACTTTAAAAGCAAAAATTTCTAAATTATATTAAAAGTTTACTAAAAGTTAAAAAATCGAAAAACTTTCTGTTAATCAAGCTTAAATACATAACTAAAACATCATTATTATAAAAAGCACAATATGTAAATAGACAAAAATTACAATTAGTAAACTACACTACAGTCATAAAAACTATTCTGAAAATTCGAAGATTTATTCAAAGTGTTTGAAATAAAAGTTTTAGATAGACCTGAGTTTTATTAAAATTTCTTAATCAGCTTTAACCTAGTCTGAATTTAAAAAAAGTTTAAACTAGCCTGTTTGTTTGGCAACCCTGTTTAAGATAAAGTTCACAAAATAAAGAAATACCAAAGTTTATTAACAATTAATTAATTATATAACTAAATTAATTATTGCAATTCAGCTTGAATGGACTATTAAGTTTTTAAACATTTTTAACAAATGTATAAAAATTTATTAAACTATAAATGAATTAGAAAAACCTGTTTTTTTGTTGAGCAATATAGCAATTCTTTATCTGCAATAAAGATATTGCATTTAAAAAGAGCAAATTTAAATTATAAGACCAGCTATAAGAGTTATAATACGTTAGTTTGAAGTTATTGCAAGAAACAAAAAAAAAATCGCTTAAGTCAGTTTTAACAACGCACATATTTATTTTCAGTTACTACAGACTGATCAGAAAAAACTATTTAGGCAAGTTATAAAGTAGCAAAAGTGATTAGTAAAAAAAGATACCGTTGAAAGTTGAAAACTTTTTTAAATAAATTGTGTTTGAAATTTGCATTAGTAAAATTAATTTAGCTAAAAAATAATTTGCCAAAAAACCTTGAATTCCGGAAGAACTTGGAGTTTGACAATTTAGGCTAAAAAAGTATGGTAAAACCTGGAATTTGAGAACCTTTGAAAAAACTTGGAATTAAAAAAAAAAAAATTCATGTAATGTAACAAAACTTCGATATTACACGAAAAATCTATCATATGATTTTTTTTTACCATTTTTTTATTAAAAGTCTTATTTAAAGTTGCTTAACAGTATAGTATCTTTTTATTGTTGCTTTCCTATTTTAGACAGATTTCTTTTACCTTAAACTTAATTTTATACTAAAAACAGACCAAAAAACTTGTACTTTCAAAAATCTGGAAGAAGTTCAGAGAACCTAGAAAAATTATTTTAAAACTTTTGACAACCCATGAGCTGCTTATATTCTTTCCAAGGGCTAAAAATAGCACAAATATTTTTATTAGGTCATATGTTGTGTTTTTACAACACAGGAAAAACATTTATTTTACAAAATAAGTAATAATGCTAGTTCTAAATATATTTATTCTTTCAAAAATTTATTTTGCAAACTAAGTTTCGGTCAAAGACCTCGTCAGTGCTTAAATAAATCTAAAAAAAGATATGTGACAGTCATGGAAAATAGCATTTAAACAATTAAATTAAAATAAAAACAAATTATTACTGAAAATTTTTTACTTAAGAAACTAAACAAATCAAATTTTAATATTAAGACTGAGTTTTAGTAGAAGTTTAAATTTTTAGCTAAGTTTTAAAATCAATATAACAACAATAATAATAATAATCATCAAAACTGTATGTAGCTTTCTTTTTTCTTCTAAATAATTTACAGACTAAACATTGCTTAAGCAAAAGTGTAGTTAATGAAATGAGCTTAAAATTTAATCGAAATTGGTGTAGCTTATTTTAATTGTGACGTAATTATTGAAAATTTGAACAATCTTGTGCTTTTAATCGTTATTAAAATTAAAATTCCCGCTCAAATGCTTTATATGAAAGCTTACAATTTAAACAAATTTTTACCTTAAAACAAAACAAGTTAAATTATGGTGCTAAGTTTGAATTTTTGGCAAAGTTTAAATTCTAGTTAAATTTAAAAATCAAAGAACAACACAAATAAATAAGAATAAGGTTAATAATAATAAGTGGGCTTAAGTTAAGATGCATTTTAATCAAGCTAAATTTTATTGTGACTTGAATATTGTAAATTTAAGTAGTTTTGTGCTTGTAATAGTTACCAAAATTTGAAAACTTTGCTTGGATAATTAAAAAAAAAAAAAAACTAACTTTAAGAAAATTATAGTTACAAAAATTAAAAAGCATGCATAAAACCTGTATTACGAGTAATTTAAGTTTTGAAGTGGAGTTTTCGGAAGTGCGGGCAGGAATAAAAGAGTTCGTACCGTTTGTTTAGATTATCCCTTCTGTCTGCTTTAGCGATCGCGACCTTTTCTAATATGCAAGTACTGCAAATGCTTTGTGGGTTTTTGCTTTGCCAATGTGGTGGATAATTTCCCAATCTATTTTGTATTCAATGTTCTTATTTTTAAGCTTCCATATATACTTTGATAATTCTGTTCCGTTCTCTTTATAGTTTTTAAAGTCACTAATATGGTTGTACCATCTTTTTTTAAAAGTTCCACCCGTTGAGCCTAAATAGTTTTTTGTTTCGTTTTCCGATTTGATTTTCGCTTTATATACCACATTTTCAACTAAGCATTTATTCTTAAGGGGACATTTGTTTTTTGTTCGGCAGTTGCAAAGTGTTTCGTTTGGATCATCGTTTCTTGTTTATAAGTATTTTCGATTGTGTTTTTGGATTAGTTTCTTAATATTGCTCATGCAGCTATATGAAATTTTACAATTATTTCTGTTTATTATTTTGTTTAACTTGTGGTCTTCTTTGAAATGTTTATCTATTAGTTGCAGAAAAGCTTTACCTATATTGGTTCTTACTGATTGACAGTAGGGTGGGTTGAAGTAGATTGTTTTTCTTGTTCGTGCTGGTTTCTTTTTGCTTTGGTTGTTTTGGTGGTTGGAGTATATGAGTTTGTCTTTGAAATTTGAGTTGGTTAAAGCATTCTGGTATCCAGTTATTGATTCATTGAAAATTTCTTTGGTTTTTGAGAGTCTATTGAGTCTTTTTTCGATCATTTTTGGTAGGTTCTTTTTGATAATGGACGGGTGGTTCGAATACTTGTTAATATAATTAGTGCTTGAGTTTTCTTTTTGGTATGGTTTGAATGTGTTATTAGCAGTGTCTAGAGATATATCTAGGAAATTGCATTTAGTCGCGCCTATGTCAATCGTTATTTTAAAACCGAGGTCATTAAAATTTTTTATTGTGTTCTTTTTTAGTCTTTCTAGTTTTTGGTTACTTTTTCTGCTTATTATTGCGAGACCGTCGTCTCTATAGAGTCCGATATCTTTATAGTTGTATAAGTGCCTAAGTTTGCTTAAGGCATACAGGCCTACAGTAGTTCTAAATATAATGACCAACTATTTTAACTTTCTTATCTTTAACATCCCTTGTAGGTAATTAGATTTGTATGGTTTCTTAGTACAATGTTCTTTTTTTGTATGTCAAACCTTATACAGAAATTATCATAGTCATTATTTTAATGCACAGTTATCAACTAAAATGTCATTTCTTTACATTTGAGTATTTTGTTTAACATATAATTTATACCTAACAAAACAATGTTTCACTCCTATATTTGCATATCGTTAAACATTGTTTTCTTAGTAATAAACTGTTTTAATAAAAAATAGCTAAAAATCTTCTTAAAGACATTTGAATTGTTTACTTTTACTAAAATAGTTACAATATTATATAGTTTATATCTAAGTTTCTCTTGTAGATGTTTTATCACTATATGAGGGTACACAAAAACATTTAAAATAAAGCTTACTTTAGTTTTGACACATTTTAATTGTTTTAAAAGTTTTCTGTGTACTTTGAAATAATTCCTATGTACACCAATGTACAGTAATGCTCCTTTTTAAAGAATTTTTTTATTTAATACTTCAGTTAGTAAAAACACCTCCAATATGTGTTCTCAGTTGAGCAGTATTTGTTGTATCAGTGCTTTCTTTTTACCAGATCGATTAAAGTCCTAATTTGATTTACGCGACTTTATAATCTTCAGACAATTCCTAAACGCGACTTTTTTTTTGTCATTGAAGAAATAATAAAAAAAACTTTTACTACTGCAAACACAAATCATTCTAAACGGTGTCTCCTTTTAGTAATTACTTTTGATATTTTATAACTTGCCTTTACAAACTTTTCTGATCAGCCTGTAGTTACTAAAGATAATCATTGCTTTTTTGAAACTGCTTAAGTGATTTGTTTTTTCGTTTATTGCAATAACTCTTATCTAAAGTTTTATTATTCTTATAGTTTGCCTTATATTCCCATTTACTCTTTTTTAAAAGCAATGTTTTTATTGCAGATATAAGCTATAATTGCTATAGTGCTCAATAAAACATAAACTTTTTTACTTAATGAATTTTTATACTTTTGTTAAAAATATTTTAGAAACTTAAATTTCTATTCAAGCTGACTTATAACAATTTTTTTGCTGTATATATTTATTTCTTTCTTAATAAACCTTGTTATTTCTTTTTTTCATGGTTTTTTTTAATAGGGTTGCCAGACAAACTAGTTTGAAAAACTCATACTAGGTTAAACTTGTTTAAGACATTTTAAAATTTTCAGGTGTATAGGAATTTTTTTTTTTTCAAATACTTTCAATAAATCTTCGAATTCGTAAAATAGTTTTTATGACTGTAGTATGGTTTTTTAATTGTTTTGTTTATAATGTACTTTTTTATAATGATGATATTTCAATTAGGTAGTTAAACTTTTATTTTTTCAAAGCAAGTTTTTAGCTTTTTCAACTTTTAATGAAATTGTGCTGGTTTAATGTAACTCAGACATTTTTGCTTTTGAAGTGCAACCATGTAAAACACTAATAAATTACTAATAATATATTTTATTCAAGAATTAATAGTATTTTTTACATAAAAATAAAATTTTATTAAGTTAACTAGTTACTAAATTTTCTTAAGCATGCAAATTATTTAAAACACAATATTATTATCAACAGTTAAAATGTTTTTTAAAATGAAAAAGAGGTTGATAACATAGACATTTATAAAAGTGATTTGTAGATGTTTTTCAACATCGGTTTTTAAAGAGAGTTAGGTTGTAAGTAAAATATCAAGTTAATCTTATTTATTGTTTAAGATAGTATATAGTTTATTAAGACTAGGTGTATTACTCAGTGTAACTTTTATTCTTGTAAATATGTATATTTAAAGGGAACTTGTCAAAATTGCAGGAAGAAAAAATTGCATAAAAGGTCATTATTGCACAAAGGCAAATTTGCACGAGGGGACATAATTACACGAAGATAATTTTGCACGGAGGGTCATTTTTGCACGAAAGTAAAAAAATAGAAAATAAATACATATAAAAAACAAAAAAAAAGATAAATTAATAAAAAACAAAATTAAAAAAGTTACTGACCGAGAGTATGGGTTAGGGGTAACAGTGATAGTAAAAATAAAAACTTATAAAAAAAAATTAATAAATAAAAATAAGTTAATAAAAAAAGATACCGACCGAAGGTGAGGGTTAGGGGTAACAGTGATAGTAAAAAAAAAATTTAACTAACAAAAAAAATTCAAATAAAATAAAAATTCAACCCGTGCAAAAATGTCTCCGTGCAAAAGTGTCTTCGTGCAATTTAGTCACCTCGTGCAAGTTTGACACCTACCCATATTTTAAAATAATTAAGTGCCAAAGTTAAGTTATACTTTGCTGATTTAAAGTTATTTATAAGACAAAATTGATAAAACAAAAAAAATTCAAGATAGTATGAATTTAACTTGAAATTTAGCTAGACATTTCAAAATAGTTGTATATAATTAAACTTACACTATATTCTTATCAGTTTTTAGCAAGCTTGTTCTGATAACGCGCTAAATGAAATTAATTAATAAACTTTTTTTTAATGAGTGACTTATGTTTAAATTTTTTAGTTAAAACCAGTACCAAAACCAAACTATTACTATTGTTTTTAATGATTTTGATTACTTTTATTAACATTATATGCTATGTTATTAGTATCATTATTATTGTTATTATCATTGTAATATTTATTATCATTACTACAAAAGTTATTATAATTGTTATTTTTAAAACATGAATCATTAGGTACAAATGTGTTTAAACTTTAAACTAGGCTCTTACTGATACTTCTAGTTATAGGTCTATTTTTATAAGTATGATTGGTGTTATCATTATTATTTACGTTAGGCTTACTTTATTTTGATTTGCCTCTTTGAACTTTATTTTCATTATTTAAGTAAGATTACTTAGGCTAGCTTTCTTGTCTCAAAATGTGGCCCTGTTTGACAAGCTACCTGTAAGAGTTATACAAAAATTTTTGAAGTTAGCCTACATTTTATAATATACAAGTAAGTATTTTTAAGTTTATTTTTCTATTTTAGTTTAATGATTTTAAGTATTGAAGTTTTATCAGATATTGAACGCTAAACTTAAAGTTTGAATTGATTGTATTCAAGTTATATAAAAATTTAAAAAAATGAGATTGATAAGGAAACTTGAAAAAAAGTGGCCTAAAATTACTTTTTCATGTTTGTTTCGGTTCTAGGTGATAGTTAAGTAGTTAAATTACTAAGAAAAAAAACATTAGTTTATTAGAAAGATAGTGAGTTCATTAAGGAAAAATCGTAATTTTACCTTTTGATAATAAGCCTTATATGTATTGTATATTTAAAACTTAGACAGACTCATGTATCTGACTGATTAAAACTAAAAAGTTTTAAATTTCTGACTAAAACTTCGGCCCGCGAATATGGTTCAAATTAGAAAGTTGGCTTGCTAAGTACCTTTAGCTTGTAATCCTGTTTTAAAGAAAACAAACTAAATTTTCTTAAACTTTCAAAGCTATGAAACATAACATCTGGTAAACGGTTATAACTACTAAAAAAATATTTTCTTTTATCTACAGCTAAGTTTGAATTTATTTTTTTAATCTCACAATTTTCATCTAAAAGTTAAAGTGTATATGTGACTTAAAAGGTAGAAATGAATACTTTACTATTAACATGGAAGTAAAAAGCACGGACAAAATTAAAATCTTTTTTTTTTTATCTTGAAAAATATTAGACTAAAAAAAAGCACTATAAATACAAAATAAACTTTCATCCTACCACTTATATCATCAGATCACAAGCTTTGGGCACACTGATTTTTTATAGAAACTCGTTAATCAGTCGCAACGAAAAAACTTACGGTCGTCAATCGACAAACGGTTTATTATGTTATACCATGAAACTACCGTTTGTTATATGATTTGATCGGGAACCGTTCAGTTCCAATCCGTGCACAATTCCAACCCGATTAATTCCAACCCAAATCCATTCCCACCCGATCAATTCCAACCCAAATCAAATCCCACCCGATCAAATCCAACCCGAATCAAATCCCACCCAAATCAAATCCCATCCGATCATTTCCCACCCGATCATTTCCCACCCGAATCAAATCCCACCCGATCAAATCCAACCCGAATCAAATCTCACCCAAATCAAACCCCACCCGATCATTTCCCACCCGATCATTTCCCACCCGCATCAAATCCAACCCGAATCAAATCCCACCCGATCAATTCCCACCCAAATCAATTCCCACCTGATCATTTCCCACCTGATAATTTCCAACCTGATCATTTCCCATCAACATCATTCCTACCCGGTCAATTCCCACTATATTATCAAACCCGATTATATTTATTCTTGTACGAATTAGAAATTTAAAACGTTTGGAACTCACATTAAAACTTTAGCTTTTGTATTTTTAAAAATCATTTGAAATATAAAATTAGTAAGGTAAGAACAATTTTTTTATTTAAGCTAAAATTGTTACTGTTGCTTATATTATCATGTTTTTAGTTTAATGTCATTTTTGTTTGTTGATAACTACGATAATCAAATAATTACGACTTGCGAGCAACAGAAAGTTGGTCTGTTACTTGTAAAATGCTATCATTGTTACTAAAATTTAATCCAGATCAGGTTTAAATAATAACTAAGTTTTTAGTATTGTAACCATTTTCTATCATGTTAACTAATTTATGTCCAATTAATTTTTTTTTGTACGAGTTGGAACAATTGACATTGAAACTTAATTATATTTTAGTTTTTGTAATTAGTTAAAACAACAAAATAATATAGTACTGTACAACATAGTTTTCTTTAATAAGAGCTTTGGAATTTGAAAATTATATTAATGCTTATTTTATTTAACTCTAGACCTAAATTAATTTTTTTCGTTGATTACTAAACTTTTTTAAGTAATTACGGCCGGCAAAGAAAATCGGCCTATCTTTTGTAAAATGCTTTTACGGCTGATACAATTCAGTCCAAATCAGGTTCAAAGCAAATACAAGTTTTTTTAGTATCCGAAATATTTTTTATAACAAAGTATTCTACGGTAACTGATTTACGTCCAATTAAATCTACCTTTGTAACGACTATTGAAATTAATATTGCTAGTTAGTTAGAAATAAAGTTGCAATACATAGTTGTAAATAACGCATAAGTTAATGAAAAGTCTTCTTTACAAACAAAGTTTCAAAAGTTATAAGCTGTTTATAACACAATGAAAAGAAAATAAAATTTTTTCTTATTAGCGCATATCACAAAAACAAACCTTTTTTACGATAAAATAAAATGTTTGGATTTTGTTATTGCATTTGGTTGTTAAAGCATTTTTAATGCTCGTTGTTTTAACATTTACAATTTTGGAAAGAAGACACAAGCGAAACAAGTAAAAGTTTATAAATAAACAGCTTTTTTGGTTAATAAAAGAAATTTTCTTTTTCTCATTTTCGTCTTTTTTCATCGTCGCACAGGCTCCAGGTAACCAGTCTAAACACGCCCCTGCAGTTAGGTACAGCTTTTTGAAAATAAAAATAATAAAAATTTGTTAAAGTAATAATTTCTCTCATTAAAAGTTATTATAAAACGTTTTTTAAATTGTTAAACACTAATAAAAATAACTTTTTTGGTCGAAATTTATGAGGTAAAATGAAAATTTAAACTTAAAAAGAACGGAACTTGATTGAAACATATAATCAATCTTTCTTCTAAACTTTACATGTACAAAATTTAAACGGATTAGAATTTATGCATAGAACTATTGATCTGAAATAACCGTATAATATATATAAATGTTGATATTATTTTATTTGAAATATTTATAAACTGGATTGAGTCGAATGAGAGTTCATTCGAGTGATAATTTACCTGGATGGGAAT
The DNA here is from genome assembly GCF_965202585.1 of Thalia democratica. NCBI lineage: Eukaryota > Metazoa > Chordata > Thaliacea > Salpida > Salpidae > Thalia > Thalia democratica. The sequence goes on from NC_139172.1 coordinate 12,844,289, forward strand.
TGATTGGGTGAGAATTGATTCGGGTTGGAATTAATTCGGGTTGGATTTGATCGGGTGGGAATTGATTCGGGTGGGATTTGATCGGGTGGGATTTGATTCAGGTGGGAAATGATCGGGTGGGATTTGATTTGGGTGGGAATTAATCGGGTGGGAATTGATCGGGTTGGAATTGATTCGGCTTGGAATCGTGTGGGTTGGAATTGAGCGCGGGTTGGAAATGTTAGTATACCGATTTGATCAGTTACGTCAGTTTTGTTTTAATGCGTGAAACGTTCAATACATCGTCCACCTGACAAGACAGCTGGTACTCTCGTTTTAAATACTCCCACAGGAAACATCGGAAAAAGTCTAACAGACCCTAAACTTACATATACCGTGAGACAAGCTCAAGTTTACATAAGGCTTGATTACAGCAATTCGATTACAGACCACAAGCCTTGGGTAGTCTGAGACCGGGGTTTCGATTTTATTAAAAGTCATCAGTCAGTCTGCCAGAGGTATATCAGTAAAATCCTTTAATAAAATTAACAATATTATTTCTCCGGTAGTTAGAGATCTAATCAATCAAGCATTTTATGAAGGTAATTATCTAAATAGTTTAAAACTAACAAAATAAATACTAAAATTCATGATTCATGTTAGAATCAAAAACATTACCAGGAAACTGTAAATCAATTTCAACCTTATCCAACTTAAGCTAAATTATAGAAAAATTTATTTGTAACCGTTTACATAAGTTTCTTACTAGAAATAGTATCCAAAAAAGTTACAAATTGAATTTCTAAGAAGGAAATTCTACCACTTTAGCTTTGTCTGAATTTGTTGAAGGAGTTCTATCATCATTTGATGAGGATGAAGCTGTATGTACAGTTTTATTAGATCTAAGTAAAGCTTTTGACATTGTTGATGGAGAAACTTTGTTAAACAAATTGATTTTATGGTTAAAGAAGAAAAATAAAATTGTTGTTTAGATTATATATAAGTAAAAGAAAAGTTTCTGATTTTAAAGGATAGGTTTGGTGTTGGAGTGCCACAGGCTTCAGTCTTAAGTCCTCTACTGTTTCTAAAACATATTGATTTACCGAACATCACCAGTTTAAGAATTCTACATATTGCAGATAACACAAACAATATATATACAACTTTTAAACAAACCACTTATGTAAATAACAGTAACAACCTTAACTTAAAATAGTTTTTGGTTTGCTTATCTAAAACAATCTTAAGTTAAATGTTGACAAAACAAGATGCATGCTTGTTCATTCAACAAAAAAAATAGTTTTTAAAAATATATATATTAATGTAAAAACAGGTGAAAAATTGTAAAAAAATAAACAGTTATAAATTTTAAGGTATTTCAACAGATAATAGTCTTAAATGGACAGAACATGTAAAAACATTATATACGAAGTAATTGAAAACATTTTGCATTTTACGTAAAACGAAATACATTTTAAATAAAAAACACATGTGTTTAATATTTAACTCACTCTCTATGAGCCAAACCAGATACGATCTGTTGTAACCGGAGCAAAGCAAAAAAAAATAGAGTCAATGAAGTCAATTTACTTACATATAAAGCTCTTATTTGCATTCATTACAAAAGAAATAGTAAAATTTATATCAATAAAATAGCTAAAATAACATTAAGTGTAAAAATCTTGTTTTAATATAAGCTATGTTTTTATCTATAAATTTGCACACTCCTTTTACCATTCAACTTTAAGTGTTATTTATATAGTTTAGAAAAAGTACATAACCACTTGACAAAATTTTTGCAAAGAAACTTTTTCCTACCAAACTGTAATAGACATAGGCATAAACCTTTAGGATATCAGGTAGTAAACTGTGGACTAAGATGCCGAATGACTTTAAATATCAGTTTATTTTGTAAAGTACCAGGTCGATCGAATAAATTTTTTGATAAAAAATAATTGAATGGTATAAATGTAGATAGGTTACAATGAGTTATTGTTCTCGTGTTTTTTGGGATTACAGTAACCTCTCGCTTATTTACGCACAATGTGTCCACAGAAAAAGTGCGTAAAGATATGAGAGATCGTAAAGATACGAGAGGTACCAAATATAATTAATATAATGGCTGTTTTTTGATAATGCTTCTAAATAAAAGCAAACTGGGGACTTTCCCACTTATAACAATTTGTTTACTTTCTTTGTGAATGTGAAAAAAAAGATAAAACTATACATATATTAAAAAAAAAGGACTTAAATTAACATAAAATAATAATTAAATTTTTATAATAAAAATTTTTTACTAATTTTAACAACAAGTAGATTTCATCTTTATCTTTATTTATATGTGACTTATTTGATACTTAACATTTATATTCTATTGTACTATACTTGACATTTATATTCTATTGTACTTAGCAAATTAAATTTATAATTAAGCATTTGTTTACAATTAAGAAATGGTTTGATGTCTATATTAAAATTTGTTTCTATAGGCTTTTACAAAAATATGCACTTGGTGCTGTAACGGATTTCTTCTTTTGAACAAAATATATAAGATATAAGAAAAATGTTAAGGAACAATTGTTTATGTTACTACAACTTTTTTTAATTTGACCTTTGCCCACATAAGGATAGACTTAAACTTAATCGCTTATTGTTAACAAAATTTCTGATATACTGAGGTATAACTAAACGTTCATTAATTAGTCAAGGAACATAAGTATACAAATTCTAAAGATATAGAGAGATGAGTTTGCATTTGAAAACATATTTTAAATTAAAAACATACAATAAACCTAATTTATACAGTATTAAAAAAATTAAAATAATTTTTATTTGAATATTTTAGAATTTAAAAATGCGTAACTAAACGAGAGTGCGTAACGTCCTGAGTGCGTAAAGATGCGAGAGGTTACTGTATACTAATAATTACTACACCTAGGAGTGGTACCTGCTACGTGTTAATTGGGTTCTGTTGACATTGATCAAGTCAAGAATGCAGCAAGTACTATTATCCTTTATTTTATTTAGACTACTACTTCTACTAAAAGCTTGAAAATTTAGTACTTCTTCTTTATTTTTAAGGTGTTTGTAAGTATTCGATACAATTAATTTAAAAATATTAAATTGTTAACTAAATTACTTTTTTAATAGATAGTAGTTTTTAGCTAGTTTTAGGATTATTGTTTTTAAAGGAAGTTATTTTATTTAATACTTTTAGTGTATTTAATTTGCCGCTTACTTACGTGGTGGTCTATCCTGTTATAGTTGAATCTGTAAGTATATGTAAATATTTTAAGTTATAAACAGTTTAAAACAAGTCTAATTTATTTTGTTCTACCTGAGAAAAGATTATTCCAAAACTTAAAATAACTAAACATAAAAAAAAAAGTATTTGAGTAAAACATCATATTTAGTTTTGTCTCTCTACTAATGTGTAGTTATCTTTGTATATATAATTTTTTTACTTAAACTTCTTAATGCTAAATAACTTTTTTCCTCGATGTAGATCAACGACGGAAAGGTCTTTCTATACACCAGGTGCTTTGAATAAAATACCTAACATTGATCTTTAATCGTGTTCAATAAATTTAAACTTTAGATCTATAAAACGAAAGGTATAAATCGTACAGAAGCTAGATACGCATATGGTTTGTGTTGGTAGCAAGTAAAACCACCCAGAGCATGTGTTAAAATATATCCCGGTTGTGGATTTTTAGCAGTACAAGCATATTCACGGAAACAAACCACCACTACTACGAAGCTATAAGAGCAAATGGACACGATCACGAATTAGCCTTTAGCTAGAACTACGGGAAAAGCAAAAACAAGAAAAAAAGAAGTAATCTACTTAACTTCAATTTTCTTATTTGTAAAAGTGCAGCGACCCGGGCTGCTATATGCTTGCTAGAGACCGTGGGTAAAAATTTTACGATACTGTAAATTTTTCAACAGAAAGACTGTTCTAGTCTTGTTACAAAATGTGAAACAACTAATAGTGGCAAACTATAACTGTTTTTTAAGATGAGTTCACAAGTTTACATTTCAAGTACATATATAGTACGTTGCTTTATTTAAGTCAGACTCATAAGTAATCTAATCTACCAAACTAATCATTTTCCATGTTATTTACATTACAACTTTGATAACTTTATTTAAAGAATATTCATTTTATGTAGATCAGTTTGTTATTAGTTTAAGTCGTGATCGATAATAAATATATTATTTATAAACTTTTAAAAAAATGACTGACTAGATTTTTAATAATTTATTTAAGTTACCAGTTGCTTCTTATACAACAGTCTCCTCTCGCGAATCTATGCACATTGTGTTCACAACAAAAGTGCGTAACTAAGGGAGAGGTAGCAAATATACTGGCTGTTTTCTTATATTACATTTAATTAAACTTAGTTTGAAACTTTCCCATATTTTCTTTTTCCAACACATTTTTCATACAGACTGTAAAAATGTCATATGTATACAAAGTTTTTTTCCCACTTTGTTCCATACCCAATTAAGAACAAACTTGTCTTGGTATTAGAGAAAGGTGTTTCTCTACTACCGTGTAAGCCAAGTTTAATCTCATGTGTGCGAGGAACAAATTAACTAAAAATAAAAGATTTGTTAAATTGATATGCAACTTTACGCTGTAATGTGAGGAATTGATCATTGTTTGATTCAAATATAAAGGGGAGGACTAAGACACCTAAAGCATAAACAGCAAACAATTTAGTTCAAGAAGTTCTTTATGGAAAAAACTAAAATTAAATTATAAAATTCTCAATTTTTAAAGAACATATTTCCTCCTATAATTTTTAAAATATTTATTTAATTTTTTTTAAATATATTCCTTTAATTATTCTTGCCAAAAAGACCTGGAAACCTTAAATCAGGATTGCCACTCGTTTTTTCAATTTTTTTCCAGGTTATCCAAATTTCTTCCAGGTTTTTAAAATTACACATATTTGGGTCTATTTTTAGTTATAAGTTAATTTCTATATATGAAACTGTGTTAAATAGTATAAAAACGTTGAATGATACTGTAAAGTTACTTTAACTGTGTTTTTTAATAATAAATTTTTTGATGATGTCAAAAGAATCTTATTTGTATGACAGATTTTTTGTGTCAAATCGAAATTTACTTCTGAAAATGTTTAGTTATTAAAAATTCCAGGTTTTTTGATCAAAATTCCATATTTTTCCAGATTTTTTTTCAAAATTTCTCAAATTCCAGGTTATTTTTGCCTAAATTGTCGAATTCCAGGTTTTTCTAGGTAAAGTGGCAACACTTTTTAATTTGAAAATTTAGATAAAAAAATCTTAAATTTGATATGGAGTTTTTAAATAACCTGAAAATTTGAACTATCTTAACATGTAGTCAAGGAACATAATATAACTAAGTTTTAAGATGTATAGAAGTGAGTTTGCAATTAAACTTTATATTAAAATAAGATAAATTATTAATTCAATACATACAACACGTTTAAATTGCAAAATATTTAAAAAAAAATCAATTCTGTTTTGATAGTATTTATGAGAATTCTAAAATTCGTAATTTAACGAAACTACCTAGATTCGCAAGAGTTTATTGTATTTTATAACTATATCCTAAATAGTTCTTACAAAAAAACTAAAACATTTAAAATACTTTAAGTTGACAAAATTGACCATACTTGAAAACAGATTTTGTTTTGTAATTAAATTATGATTAAAAAACTAAGACGTGTCAGCGTTGTTAGCTTTAGAAATTAGAAATACAAATATGTTAAATTTAACAAGTTTAAGAACGGTTAATCGATTTCGTTTGATAATTACTTACAGATACTTAAGAGTTAATGGTCTTACAAATGCGTGAAAGTTTTTATCTAATAATTAATATTAAGAGAAGTTTACTTATTTTTTTAAATAAACCATTACTTAGTAGCTGTCAATTGTATATTTAAGTAGTTTACATGTAACTAAATTTTTTTAATAAAAACTTTTTTTCTTATATCAGTAGAATAATTTTTTTTTAAATGTTAATAATAAAATGATGTTAATTGGAAGAAAACGAATAAAAATATATAAAAAAAAAGAAATAGAATATTGTGAACCTTTTTATTTGCAACACATGAAAAAAATCAATAATTTTTAAATAACTGAAGATATTACAACTTCTATAAAAAACATTAAGTCTGTATGTTACTGTTCAAGTTCTATTTTTGTTAATTTTCAAATACATAAGTATTCCGCTATCATTTATTTTTAGACTGAAATACATAACCATCTTTTTTATCACTCACTAAGATTGATATTTACAAAGTAAATAACTATCGTAACAATCATTTTTGGCGCTTAACTAACCTTAAAACTAGCACATCTAGCTGGAGGTCTCAGTTATTGTTTTTTTTTTTTTTTTCTAAAAACAATTTTATTGCAGAACTAATATTTATAACTTGCCATTTTCTATAACAGTTTAATTTAATGTTGTAGAAAAATTTAAAGGAAGGTGGTTTTAAGTGATACGGTAATTTTAATTTAAGTGAACTAAAAAAGTTATTAGAAAATTGGACCTGGAATTATGAAAACAACATCACTTAAGATGTAATAAAATGATTAAATTCATCTTAATTTGTTGTTTAAGATCTGTGTTGGTGACAACCCGTTACTTTTTCTTCCAGCCTTCTTACTGCCATGGTTAACCTGACTATTTCTGTTTTTGTTACCACGGTTTTTGTTGTTGCGTCGGTTGTTATTTTGTGTTCTGTTTGTATTTTACATTGCCATCAAATTCACACAATAACAAAATATTTTTGATTTTTAAGTAAAAGAAGGTTAAGTTTACTCTATTAGTATATTTAAATTAAAAACAAACATTTAAGCTTTACTCTCTGTATTAATCAGAACAGTGTATTAATTAAAATAATTAAACAACGGTTTATTACATTAATATAATATAAGTTAAAAAACCAAGTTGACTGTATTTTAGTATTTTTAAAAGATTTTTTAGTAATATAAGATTAGTTTTTTTAATTAAAATCAATATTTTTTTAACTTCATAGTTGCAATATTTATTTCATATATTATTTTAAGAAAGATAAAAAATTAAAAAACATAAACATGACATACTTTACTTTATATTTAACAAAAAACGTAATAAACCACAATCAAACTATGAATTGTATTCAATAAAACGATATAAAATTATAAAACAAATCGTTAGAAATGAGGCCTCTTTAACACATAATAGTGTTTCACAAAATAAATATAAATGTTTATTAAAGTTTTCTTGAATAAAGCTTCTTAAATCATAATTTAGTTAAATACTTAGGTTAACCTAAATCCTCCTTGAGAATTTGAAGCTTGTGGATTGTCAATCTTATGATCAATCTGCGTTGTAATCGGACCGTTGTCTTGTTTTCCCATGATACGCTCCCTAAAATATATACCTAGTTAAACTTAAGGTGGTAATTTTAAAAATACAAAAACAATTAAAATGATAAATTTACCTGACTCTATTGTAATTTTCTTCCCTTTGTGCATATGTTTTGATGTTAAGGTGTTGGTTTTTGGTAGAGTCTTCAACCTTTTCTTTCTGTTCTGGCCTCTTTAGTATCTTCATTCTGATTGGTGGAGAGGCTGGTCTATTATTCAAGACATGTTGAGGTGGAACGAATCTAATATATATACCTAACTATAATGACTGTTATATTATATAACTATTTCACATAAAAAACTACTATTATGGAAATCTTAACATTTGTGAAATTATCATATCGTAAATCAAAACTGGACTTGTTTTCTTAAAATAATTACTTCATCTACATTATCAGGTAGAATTTAAGTATTGTTAATCCTAAAGAAGTCTGGCGCTTTCAACTGTTTACAAGTGATTTAGCAGGAAAGTAAAATCAAACTTTTTCTGGTAGTTTTGTAATGACAAACCAAAACATAGTCAAAGCTAGTTTTAAGAATTTAATTGTTTAATATTCTCTAAAAAATGTCATATTGTAGTATAAAAAAATTAAAACAAGCACTTTGAACAGGGTGGGGCCACTGGTTTTTGAGAAATTTCTTCCAGGTTTTTTAGTCGATTTTTAGTTTAAAGCTAAATTCAAGGTAAAAAACTGTGTTAAACAATATAACAACATTAAAAAGATACTGCAAAGCTACTTTAAATGTATTTTTTTAATAAAAAAATTATGGCAATTCTTTTATATATATGATTGATTTTTCGTGTCAAATCAAAATTTTACTACTTAACAGTTAAGTTTTTTAGAGATTTTTGTTCAAAATTCTAGGTTTTAAGATTTTTTTCAAAATTTCTTAAATTCCAGGTTTATCCAGAATTAAAGGTTTTATAGCCACCCTGTTTGTCAATAAAAAAAAGAGGGTTTTAAACAAAATATATTCAGCCTTAGCATTATTGTATTTTAGGTAGAAAACTACAGCATAACAGATTTTAAAAACCAAACAATTTGTTTGCTACTTTTTGATTAGTTACTATAATATGTATTTCAGATACATTATCAAAAACAATTTATAATAGTACATTTCGGCTTATAGTTTTGATATTTTTTTTATATATGAAAGCTTTAAAATAAAAAATAAACATAACTAACAATATTTAAAAAAAACACCTTTGTATATAAAAAATTACTTAAATTGTATACATTAATGTTTTAAAATAACTTTCTTCATCTCATAAATGTTTACAAAAGTATATATAAATTTTGAAAGTTTAAAATAAGCTTAAATGTCGATCAACCAGCAAAATCTAAAAATACTCTGTATTTATATAAAATTATATAAATACATCCCAGTATATTGAGCATTTATTTTTAGTTAAGGCAAATAACTATATAATTTTATATATTCATTTATAAGTGCAGTACAATAATAAAACAATACGTTTATCAAATAGGATATTAATTCGGTGTTTTTTTATGTAATGTAGGTTAGAAATAAAAGTAAAAAAAGGCAAACTCTATTTAAGTATCTTTCAGACTTTTGCTTAACTTAGCAATAAAAACATCAGTAACATTAATAACTAGTAGAGTTTTTCTACGTAAGTACTGCTTTTGTTAATTTTTTTTTCTCTATGAACATAAGTATATTGTTATGCTTCATACTCGTTATACTCTTACATTTTTCAAGTAAGACAGTTGTTTTAAAAAAGATCTTTTTTTAAGTTAGTTGTTTTAAAAAAGATCTTTTTTTAAGTTAGTTGTTTTACTATAAATACAACCATTAATACTTTACGTTTTAATTCTATAAAAATAATGATTAAAAATAATTTTATGTTCAGCCCTTAAAAATTGTACGAAATAAAATATAATACATCTTTATCCAGTGAAAAATATTTACAGAAAACGAATATACTAAATCTACCTGTAATAAGTTATTAACTGTTAAAACTTTTTATAGTATAATTTAAATGAAAAAAACGTATAAGTTTTGATATTATATGATATTTAAACAGTTTAATAGAGTTACTGACAATCTAGCCTACTTTTGAATACCTGTAAATCACTTCTTAAACATAAAATATTATAAATATGAATCAATTAAAATACTTTATAAAAGTATAGGATTCTAAAAAAATTCTTAGCTGTACTAATTGAATAAATTCTTAATTCAATCAAAGAAAATATCTATTAATTTTAGTATTTACCAAAACAGTTACAGCCATGGTTGTAGTTATACAGTCATGAAACTTATAGAAAGATAACATAAGGTTTGATATGTTTGCTTATGTTCAGGGTTGCCACTCATATTTTAAAAATTTTTTCCAGGTTTTTAAAAGTCAACATTTTTGGGTCAATTTTTAGTTTTAAGTTAATTTATATAAAAGAAACTGTGTTAAATAGTACAAAAACATTTAAAAGATGCTTTAAAGTTACTTTAAATGTGTTTAATAATAAAAAAAATTTGATGATGACATATAAATCTTATTTTTATGACAGATTTTTTTCTGTCCAATTGAAATTTTAGTACTTATAATGTTAAAATTATTAAAAATTCCAGGTTTTTCCAGGTTTTTTGATCAAAATTCTAGGTTTTTTTCAAAATTTCTTAAATTCCAGGTTTTTCCAGGTTATTTTTGCCTAAATTGTCAAATTCCAGGTTTTTCCAGGTTTCCAGGCAAAGTGGCAAGCCTGTTATATTGCTAATTATATTACTATAGATAAAAAGTATTAAATCACAAAATTAAAACAAACGAATTGCTTTCCATTACAACTTGTGGTCTTTGCAGTATTTTAACAGATCCAACTGAAAGGTTCATTTGTTTATTTTTAGGCGCACAAATACTATGTAAATCCTTGTCTGAATCCTGTAAGTTATTTTTTTATTTTCAAACTCAATAAGTTAAACAACTTAACAACTTTTTTTTTTGGTCATACCATTTTGCAATCTAATTGGGAAGTTCTTACTTAAATTTTAAAAAAATCAATAAATGATTAAGGGCATAGGCAGAGTACACTACATTATTTAGAAATTCCTATTGGCTTTTCAAGTATACTTTATGAACCATTATTTATAAAAACAATAAACTTTTGAAATATCGTCAGTTTAATATTAAGGCTTGATTATACCACTTCAATCAACAGACCACAAGCTTTTGGTAAACTGATACCTGAGTTTCAGTCTACCAAAAGCTTCTGGTCTATTGATCGAAGTGGTATGATCAAACTTATATGTTAACTAAGTTTGTCTCATGGCATTCGAAAACCCAGGTTTAGGCTCTGTAGGCTTGTGTTAAGGGCATAGGGGGGTGAACACCTTTTTTTGAAATTTTATCTTATTTTATATAATTTTTACCAAGTCACAAAATGCTTTTTACTGATTTTAAAAATTCAAAATAATTTTTGAGATAAAGCCGGTCAAAGTTGGAGGCAACAATAGGTTCCATATGGGAGGCTCAAACTAAAATGGCAAAAATAGACTATTTCACTAAAAATCTATCTTCTATGTTTTTTTAGATAATTACCTCAAGCTTTCAGGAAATACTCCTTGATATATTTAGAAAATTCTGTCGGAAAGAATTTCAAAAAAATTTAAATTTTATATAAAAATTAACAAAAAAAAACTTTTGGACGATCTTGGTTGCGTTTGCCTACGACCAACTTGCTATACAACAGAGACTTTTGGATTCACTCAGCACCCATTCTCAGAACATGACCAAGCCAGCAAAGCCTGCGCTGACTGAAGGTAAAGTAAATGGTGGTAAGACTAGTACATCTCAACACTTCCTTGTTGGTGATCTTTTTTTGCCGAACAATTCTAAGGATACGACAAAGGCATTGTAGGTCAAATGTATAAATTTTCTTCTCCTGCATGCTAGACAATTTCCATGTTGCACTACCGTATAGTAGAGTACCGCATACACAGGAAAAAAAAATTTGCTTTTGAGCAAATACTTAATTTTTGGTTATCCCTAACTCTTGCAGTCAAATGAGCAAAAGTGCTGGAGGCTTTACTAATGCGTCAATCTATTTCTGTGTCCAATGAAGCATTTGACGCAATATATGAGCCAAGGTATACATAGTTGTTTACATTTTTGATATCCTTGCCATTGATTTTGATTGATGGTGTAGTTTCTGTTCCTTGACTTAGAACTTTTAATTAAATCAGGGCATGCTAATGAAAACGGACTCAGTAGTGTCTGCAGGTCTTGGGCAGACTAAGCCACAAGTGCAGCATCATCAGCAAAGAGAAGATCACATATTGTCAATCTTCAGATTTTGCTTTGCTCTTAGACTTGCAAGATTGAAAAGTCTCTTATCAGTGATCTACCAAATCCACTATTTAATATCTGGCCGATTCTAGTTCCAGATCTTTTCTCAAATTAAGATCCGGCCGGATCCAAAATGTTTTAAGTTTTACATAGTTTCAATAGAGAACAAACTTATAAAATTTATTTATTATAAAAATATTTTTAGTAAAAATTGTTTATTACAATTTTTTTTTTGTTTTAAAAGACACAATATTATTGTCTAAATGTTTTATTAAAACACTAGGTAAAAGAACGTTGTAAAAAAACAAAAATCTACCTATTCAAAATCTCTGTTTAAATATTAAATTTGAAGCTACTTATTTAACTGCTGCATGCGTGGTTCTTACTGCTGTGTTATTATATAAAAAAATTCAAGCAGTTCATCAAGGAGACTAACAAGATTACATTCATAAGCTGTAAAAATATTTTTGGGATTAAATTTGTTATTACCCACGTAGTTCTGGACACTTATTTTTAATTTTTTTTATCTTTTCAGCATTAGGTAGGTAGGTGGAGTTCCACCTTGTTTCAACATCTTGCACCAGTAACAAAGCTTTTTGCCTTGACACTGATGAAACTAAAGTGATTTGGATTTTTTTAGTTTCTCGCAGGCTGTAGAAGAATGCTGAACTTTATGAAAACAATAAATCTTTAATTGTCAGTTTAATATGCATGTGAATGAAACAGGGTGCTAAATAGGATTCTAACATCAACATACCAACCTTCATGTTAAATGTATTGTTGCGCAGAAAAACGTGAATGCCATTCATATTAATATCCCAATTTTCAAGCATCTCCTTTATGTTTTTACAAATATCAAAGCCAGTGTGAAAACCTTCTGTTTTCTTACAGTGCAAAGCTTGGTGTTAGTACTCCAACCTTTGATTTAATCAATGTGCTGTACAATAAAGATATAACACCCACATGTCACTTGTAGTGACAAAAACAAAGCTTCTGGTAACTTAGTTTGTTTTTTTATCTTCAAAGTCTGAGGGAGTATTGTATCAGTGAGGTACTTAGTGCTCAGAATCAAGTAACCTGGCACTAAAGTAGCCAACAGGTCTATGGAACCTCGATTGCTAGTAATTGAAAATATTTTTCCAACTTTTCAAAATTATTAAAATTGAAGTTTTTATCAAAAAATATGGTAATAAAATATTTAATTATAAGAAATTGAATTCAACTCTAAATCTTACTTAAATTAAAATCTAGAATATATATTTACTGAAATTTTAAAAGTTCTTAAGTTTATAAAACTATCCTGAATTATCTTAGGTATCCTGACCATGTGTAAACCCTGTTTTTAATAACTTATTTAAAAGAAGAACCAAATGGTATCTCCCTAAATTTATTATCATAAAACTTAAAAATATTTTCTACTCAAATTTTCATCAAAAGTAGATAAAATAATGGTCATAATTAAGATGAGAACTTGATAACATTTTGATAAACTACTGTATGTACTGCAGTTTTGAAACAAATTATTGATTAACTTTAGTTTAATTAGTACATTTCGCTTGACTAACTTTATATATATTAAATACTCAAACCACCAAAAATCAAAGTGTTTAAAATTGAAAGAAGCTGATCGCAGAAAAACAAAGTATTTCTTAACTAATTGTATACGGACCCAGCCAGAACCAGATTATTTTTTAAATTTAGGATTTGGCAGGATCTGCTTCTGGATCTTGGATCCGGTAGATCACTTTTCATTAGTTTTTGGAGCTTTATACCAGTTGTTGAGGAACGAAAAGCATGCGTTAATAGCATTAAAAAGAAGATTCCAAACAGAGTTGGAGCAAGCATGCACCCTTTTTTACACCACTTTTGATTTAAAATGGATCAGAAACACTACCATCATATTGGATGGATCTAGTCCAAAAAGGTTCTAGTCATGAATCATAGTCTAAAAAACTAGAAACTTAACCAGATATTCTGGATTTAGTGATGAAGAGCTAAAAAAAGGTCTAAAGTGTATTTAAGGTTTATTTTAAAACTTATTTATGCTAAATATCACAAGAAAATTTTTGAAGGTTGCACTAGATATTACTTGAAAATTTAAAAATTATGATAGATATTCTGGATTTTGAAATAAAGAGCACATCGCGGTAAACAGAAATTTCTTTTGCAATTTAAGATGCACAGACTTTGAATAGCTTGAAGACCCTTTGATCTAGCCAAGAAATTATTACATTACCATAATTTAATATCAGGATATTGTAATGTGATATTCTAAAACAGGGGTCGGCAAACTGCGGCCCGCGGGCCAATTGCGGCCCGCGAAGGGTAAATCTGCGGCCCGCGAGCACGTTATTTTTTTGAATGGAATGCGGCCCGCGAAAGAAAATTTTGTGGCCCGCGAGCATGTAAAAGTGGCCCGCTGAGCAAAAATGTATTTCAAGTAAAATTTTTTTCGGTAATTCGATTTAATTTGTTTAGTTTGGTTTTAAGTCTCTGTATAACATTTAAAAATAATTAGAAGAAGTTGCTACTTTAATTTAAAAATGTGAAAAAGACAGATTAGCATTCTAACAGGATATTTTTCTGAGTTTCATAATAACTTCTATTTTACAACAGCAAGTAATTATCTGAAAAAAGAGTGCTTTAATTTAATAGCAAGTTATATTATACCTATTTATTAAATAAACTAAATGCAAATGTTTTTCATTTTGTACAAAAGTGATGCACAGTAATTAACTAAAGTGTCATTTCTTTATATCTTAGATATTCTTTCCAATATTTTTTATACATAAGTTTCTTTTATATATTTTTTTTTGTAAATGTTATGTTTTAGTGTAAAAACATTAAAAATAACATAGTAATAAAAAAAAAAGGTTTATTTAAGTTTTGTTTTGACACATTTTAATTTTTTAGAAGTTTTCTTTGCACTTGAACTAATTTATATGCACACCAATTTAAAAAAATTCTCACATTTTAAACCACTTTTTTTTAAAATACTTTAGTTAGTTTAAGTTCACTTTATGCATAATTTTCTAAGTTTGTTTTTTCTACATGTAATATTTAAATTTGTACAGACACAATTAAAACAATATATATGACATAAACTAATATAGTTTTTGTTAGGTATACACTTTCATTTTTCAAACATTGATTTTGTCAAACTAATTTAACTTTTATGCTTTGCATATCAATACACACATTTGCTGTTTTTTGGAGCTACCTATTTAATTTAAACTAGATTTAGGAATAGTTTATAAACATTGACACACAGTCAGACTATCACTATTTGAGGACTTTAAAATCTCAGGCCAACTAAGTCAGTTTATAAGTTTTTGGCTAGCATTGTTTTTTGTATAGAAAAATATCTCAGGAATGTGTTTGTTAATTCAGGCTGGCATTTTTGCTTAAAAGAGTGGCAAATTACACTTATGATGTAAGTTTTGCTCAACCCAAAGTGTTAATTTCAGTTTTATTATATGTTATAATATATCAAGTTCAAGCTTTGAACTTGAAAATTTATGCTTAAAAATTTCGAAAAAAACTTGAATTTGAGAATTTTTGAAAAAGCCTTGAGTTTCAAACAATTTTTACATGTAAAGTAGTGAAATTTCGATTTGACACAAAAAATTTAGCAAATAAACATTTCTTTATTAAAAAATATACAAAAGTAGCTTAACAGTGTTTTTTAATATTGATATATGTACTTTATAAAACACTTTTTAAACTTTAATTAAACTTTGTACTAAAAATAAAAGAAGGAATTGTACTTCTAAAAACTTTTGGTGCATTGCACCTTTACTTGTAAAATTTCACCGATTGTTGTGCTTCGTGTTTGAACTAAACCAAAAAATTATACTAAAGTGTCAAAGTTAAAAAAACATCTCTAATAAAAATTCTCAGATGAGCAATAGTTTTTCTATCAGTGCTCTCATCTTAACATATTGGTTAAAGTCATAATTTGGTTTATGCGACTTTATAACCTTAATGCATTTTCAAACAGGACTTTTTGTTGTCATTGAAGAAATAAACAAAAGTTAAAGAATTGATGTAATGCTTAATTAAAAAGAGGTTTTTCTCTTCGCTAATGACTCAATTAAGTTTTATACTTTTGTTAAAAGTGTTTAAGAAAGTTAATTGTCCATTCCAGCTGACTTATATTTTTTTGGCGTGTAATTTGTTTATTGTTAATAAGTTTCGTTACTTCTTTATATTGTGAACTTTTTTTATAACTGGGTTGCTAATTAAACAGGCTTTTTTAAAAGCTTGAAAACTCAGATGTGTGAAAAATTTTATTTTAAACACTTTAGATTAATCTTAGATTTCCCAGAATAGTTTTTATGACTGTAGTGTAGTTTACTAATTGTAGTTTTTTTTTTGTTTTTTTACACTTTGTGTACTTTTTAATGATGATGATATTTTTACTAGGTACTTGAACTTGATTTACAACGATATACTAGATTTTCAAACTTTTAGTGAACTTAGGCTGGTTTGATACAACTCAGACATTTTTGCTTTTAAGTGACAACCATGTAAAAGACTAGTTACTAATAAATATTTTATTTAAGTATTTAAGATTAAATTATGTTAAAGAATTTGTTCTAGCTTTCTATAATCAAACAGGTATTAATTTTATTAAATTAACAAATTACTGTTTTTTTTAATGAATGTAAACTATTTAACATGCAAAAACTTTTTTTTGAAGTTAAAATTCTTAGAAATATGAAAAAAGGGGTTGATAATATAACAAATATATAAAAGTAACTAATAAATTGTCTTTTAAGTTTGGTTTTTATAGAGAGTTAAATTGTATGTAAAATTACAAAGGTATCAAATTTATCTTAGTAAATGCTTATGAAAGTACATAGTTTATTAACACTTAAGTATATTAGTCAATGTAAACTTTATTCTAATTTTATTTAATTTAATATAAATAGTCATTCATTCTATGTATAGCTTAAAGTTATTTAAAATGATAAGGTGAATAAAAGTATAACTTTTCTGTAGTGTGACTAAAACTAAAACCAAAAGATTATTCAAATGTCACTAAAACTAAAACTGCGGCCCGCGAAGACTTTGTAAACTTGAAATTTGGCCCGCGACCACCAACTGCCTGCCGACCACTGTTCTAAAACCATAATGAAGGGCAATAAAAGATTATTATCATGGTGTGTTAACAAAGGTAAATATGTTAGCAGAAGATTATATGCAACCAAAATATTCAAATATACAGTTTAGCTGACTTATTTTTAAAAAGTTTTAGAAAAAAAAGAAAATTTCTTAAAAATTTACTCATAATTAGACTAAAAACTATTTATAAAAATTTTAATAGGAAAAAGACTTATGTGAAACAGTCATTCTTTGCATTTTCAGCGTTCTACAAGGTGCTTATTAAACTCTATAACTTTGATCACTTATACCTTTATGGTTAATTTGAACTTAAAAACAAGGTTAAAAAATAAAGTATGATCAAAAAGGTGTTAAACTCAAAAAGTAGTAAAACTAACTGGTAACTTAGTTGTTAGCGTAAAAAATGTGACCAAACTTTTAAGAAGATGCTTCAAAGCTTCTGAATAATTAGTTTTAAATTGTTTTAATTTTTACATATACTGATACATTTTTTAATTTAGTAGAGGCAAATAAAACTAAATCTTAAAAAGTAATAATACTTAGATTACGGTTTTAGGTCAAATCCAATTTTTACAGACATGAAAACCAAAATATATTATAATACAATGGTTTTAAGCATAGATATTTTTTAAATGTAAATTAATAAATGTTAAGGGCATAGGGTGGGGGGAGGGTAAACACTCTTTTTTGGTTTTTTATCTTATTTTATATAGTTTTTACTAAGCTACAAGATGCTTTTTACAGATTTTAAAAATTAAAAACAATTTATTCTGTCAGAAAAGAATTTAAAAAAATTAAAAAGCTAAATTTAATAACAAAAAAAATAAAAAAAAATTGTTTTTTTTGTTTATTTTTTATATAAAATTTTTATTTTTTAATTTTTTTTTAATTCCTTCCGACAGAATTTTCTAAATATATCAAGAAACATTTCCTGAAAATATGAGGTAGTTATCTTAAAAAACTTAGGAGAAAATAGATTTTTAGTGATTTCTACTTATTTGCCGTTTTAGTTTGCGCCTCCCATAAGGAACCTATTGTTGCCTCTGACTTTGGCCGGCTATATCTCATAAATTGTTTTTAATTTTTTAAATCTGTAAAAAGCATTTTGTAGCTTAGTAAAATTATATAAAATGAGATAAAAAACCAAAAAAGGATGTTTAACCCCCTATGCCCTTAAGACACTGTCAAACTTTGAGTAATTATTCATCATAAATTGAGAATAAATAAAAAAAGTAATATTTAAATAATTTTTGTTTTCAAAATTATAAGTTTTATTTGTATGAAGACTTAAGAAACACTTCATAAAATAACTATTAACAGTAAAATTAAAAACATACTATATACAATAAACGCTCTTTTTCTACAATTTTGATTTAGTTAAAATAAAAGTCATTAAAAATCTATGTTCCATAAATCTAAGTTGTTAAACTTGTGGTTATTTTACTCACTCTTTTCAGGCTGGACATTGGACATTCTAGGTCTATGAACCATAGAATTTACGATGGCTATATTTACAAAATTCTATTTATGAAAAGTACTAAGTAAAATCATGTAAATTAAAATATTTACAAAAAAAAGTTTGATAGAATAATTTATAATTGAAGAAACAAAAAGTAAAAAGGATTACTTAGTTACTTTAACCAAAAAGTTTTAAAATTGATTTCATTAAAACTTATTTAAGTTTTTATATCTACATCAGATTGACTAGTTTAAATGAATTTTTTTACATATAATTAGTAAAACTATGCTATCATTTTACTTTTTTATTTCATAAGAACAGTTTTTAATTGAAATATAAATGCTTAATGTGCTGTCATTTTACATATATACAACCAAATTTTTAAATAGTAGCTTTTGATCAGAAATGAATATAAATGAACTTACAAAATTGTCAACATCTTCCCAGTTTTCACACACAGGGCTTTTTGACATGTCCTTTTTATTCTTAGTTACTTTGTAAATGTAATCTTACCTTCTAAAACATTTGTTGTAGTATTTTAGCCATAGTTTAAAAAATTTAAGAGATAATTAAAAACTTAACTTTTTAATATATAAATATAATATATAATTAATATAAATACCTTAAACAAACTATTTTTAAATAACAAGATTAATCTTAAGCTATATAGGGGGTCTACCTGGATTTTACAAATCAATCTTGTTTTGTAAAGTTTTATCCGAGCTATCAGACATTTCAACCCTTAAAAAAGCCCAAACTAAGTTATGAGATATAAGCATTCAATTGGTGAACTTAATAGGTTTTTTATAGAAAAAGCAAACTGAACTTCAAAAAAAGACTATTTCACTAAAAATATAGTTTCTCTTCATTTTTAACCAATCTTCTTTAAATTTTACAGAGAGTCTCAAACTAATACTTCAAGTTATTCAACGCACAATTTTTTTTATAAAATTGTTATTAATAAAATAGTGTTTTTATATTTCATAGAAATTTGAGTATGAAAAATGTGCGGTTCAAATGTTTGTATCAGAAACTTGTTATAAAAATTAGCATATCTTAAAAGTTAAATATAACCTTTAAACTCAATAAAAACTGGCTTGTAGTTTATACTGCAAGCTTTCATTTTAAAGCTTATCTTGTTTTCAGTAAAAAAAAAATGACCTCACCCACCCTATGGCCTTAACTGTTAAGCTTGATTTCTTATATTATTTATAATAATAACATTAGGTAGAAAACAAAAACATAGAAAAAAGTTTTAAAAAAAGATAAATTCTATCTTTGTTCACCTTATTTGAGTTTTACGAATCTCAAAAAATTTAAGCAAAATAGAAACTTTTAAATAAGCAAGTCTAAGCAAACTTTTATAGAAGTCTATTTAATTCTAAATATTGTATTTTATACTATTATTTTCAAGTCCTAAATATTATAAATTAATTATTTAGAGATATTAGGACAAAATAGAAAACTTCAGTAGTTATTCATAGAAGTACCTAAGACAATCATTAAAATTATTACTTTCAGTTATTAACTATCACAGAGTTACCACTCTCAGTGTTAAAAAACTGCCTGAGTGACCAAAAACTGTCGTGAGTGACCTCAAACTATACCAAGTCATATTTAGTGTTTTATAAACCATTAAAAAAAGTTTACCCATGGTAGAAAGCTTTTAAATAAATTTTAATACAAAAAATAAAATATACAAAAGTATTGATATTATTAACAATAACTAGAGTTCAATTTATTTTCAACAATTCACAATTTAAACTTGCATGTATAAGTCAGACAACACTAATATATGCTCATTTTATAATTTTTGTTACTGAAAACAAGTACTTATAAGTTATAAGAAAACTACTTTATTTGTGATTTTAAGACAAATAAACACAAATTCTAATTAGCTTTAAAAATAACTAAAATTTAATAGTTAAATAACTATTTTTACTGCATACTTAAACTTTTATATGTCTTAATTGTTTTTCAACACAAATTCGAATCATGATACACATGAAGTTCAGATATAAACTAAAAATTACAATAGTAATTCTTAAGTAATAAAAGGCTAGCCATCTATCTGGAGTTATTTATATTAAAAACAAAACAACCCAAAACCAACTAAGTTCTAAAAAGTTCTTAGTATCCTGACTAGTGCTGAATTACCCTTAGATTACAAAAATTTAAAAATACCTTGTGTGGCAACCCTGCAATCATTTGCTAAGTTTTTTTCTGCAACATCTTAATTTAATTATAAACAATCCTATTGTTAGATATCTTATAGTTTTGAGAAGTTTTTTTATTAAAAACAACATTTCTGTTCTGCTAGTTATAATTTTTACTTTATTTCTTAAAAAACCTTACAGTGGGATATCTTCTTATAATGCCATAAACATTTCTTAACAATTTAAGATTAATTAATTGCTAAAAAAATGAATAGGATATATATTAGGTTATTTTTGTATCATTTTTAGTAAATAAACACTGAAAAACTTCTACAGATGTTTGTATCAGAAACTTTAGTAAACTGGCTATATCTTGAAAACTTAAAAAATTCATGTGCTATAAAAGTATTTTATAATACATACTCTTTAGCTTTCAAATAAAGACGATTTAAATTTTTTTTTTTATGTTTGACCACTTATGGCCTTATTAGTGATATACTAGGATTGATAAGCAAAATATTACTTTTGTTCATTTTGTTCAATTTATTAGTCTCAGAATATAAACTTAAAAATTAGGCTTATTTGTAAATTTTAAGTTCTTAGAATCATTAGCAAGAGTAAGAATAAATAAGTATATGCACAAAAAGCTAAAATTTGTATGATATACACAAGTTTCCCATAAAAACTTATTCTAATTAAAATTAAGTTTAAAATAGTTATAGTTATACTGTAAAAGTACACATTTATTTCAAAAACAGAATTAGGTTTTCATTAAATTAGTTTTAATAATCAACTCGATGATTACGTCTTGAAAATAAACAAGCTTTGAACAGAGTTCGCACTCAAATTAGAAAAAAATGTAGGAATATTCATAAAAAAAGAAATATCTGAGAAAATTATTTTTTTTAATTTGTGTGGTAGATGGTGATGAAATCAACTATATTAGTTACTTTTTAATGTTCACATTTTTCTTTAATTATTTTAATATCAAACTTTATATTAACATAACTACTCTTTTAATCAGAGTTATGTTTACTAGTATAAAATATAATTTGAAGTGTAATAGACTTTGTGTATATTTTAAATAGTTCATAGCTTAAAATAACAACTGTATGCTTGGACAGTAAATCAAAAATCCAACAATAATGTCCATCTGATTATTTTTAGTTGCATATTTAAGCTTACATCATAAGAAAATTCCTACCTACTCTCTTTAATTTCTTTGTCAATATAGTTTTTAGCATATGGAGTAATCAGGATTGCCACTCGTTTTTTCAAAAAACATTTCAGGCTTCCAAATTTTTCCAGGTTTTTTTAGGTACACATTTTTGGGTCTACTTTTAGTTTAAAGTTAAGTTTAAGGTAAGAAACTGTGTTAAATAATATTTAAAAAATTGAAAAGATAGATACTGTAAAGCTACTTAAAAAATGCTCTTTAATAAAATAATCTTGATGATGACAAAAATGTTTTATTTATAGGATAGATTTTTTGAGAAAAATCAAAATTTTACTACTGAACATGTGAAGATTGTTAAAATTCTAGGTTTTTCAAGGTTTCTCAAAGTTTCCAGATAATGTGGCAACCCTAAGCATTGCTAAAACTGAAAATGTATGAAAACTTTGTAGGTTTCATTTGTTAATTTTAAGCTACCAAACTATTATAAAATATAGTTTTTTAAAAATTATGCAAGATCCTCTGATGAACAAATAGAACAAATACCCTCCACCTTTTTTAGTACCTAACCAATTCAAGCTACTGTAAAATCTGTAATTTAAAAACATTTTTTGGGAGACAAAGTTGAAGATGATTGAAAACAAGGTGTCAATAGTAAGTTTTTTTTTAACAGAATAAAACCATTTTGAACAACTTAACTTCCTTTTTTTTTTTTTGATTAGCCGCCAGATGCTATTTCGAGTTTAAACCAGGGTTGCCACTCGCTTTTTCAAAAAAATTTCCAGATTTTCCTATTTTCTTCCAGGTTTTTGAAAGTACACATTTTTTGGTTTATTTTTAGTTCTAAGTTAATTTCTATAGATGAAACTGTGTTAAATAGTATAAAAACATTGAAAAGATACTGTTAAGTTACTCTGAATGTGTATTTTATTAATAATTTTTTTGATAATTATAAAAAAATCTTATTTATATAATAGCTTTTTGTGTCAAATCAAAGTTTTACTAGTGAAAATGTTTAAGTTAGTAAAAATTCCAGGTTTTTCCAGGTTTTTTTAATTAAAGTTCCAGGTTTTTCCAGGTTTTTTGATCAAAATTCCAGGTTTTTTCAAAATTTCTCAAATTCCAGGTTTTTCCAGGTTATTTATGCCTAAATTGTTAAATTCCAGGTTTCCAGGTAAAGTGGCAACCCTGAGTATAGTAGTGTATATAAATTATTGTATCATTTGCTTTATTTTAAAAATAAAAGCAACTAAATATTTGAGTTTTATTGATTTATGATAAATAAATTTTATATATGTATTTTTTATATATAATTTTCAAGCCTCTAATTATGGTAAAAAACAACATTGAATTTAATATAATTTTAGCTTGATATTGGTGCAACATGATCCTAAGAAATTACTAAAAAATTTATATAACAAAAAAAAACATTTGTAATATTATCAAAAAAACTTCTATCATCAGGAAAAAAATGGGTAATTACCTAGGATGATGTCACACCAATATCAAACTGAAAATACACTATATTTGATGTCATTTTAAAAACTAGTATTTTATAAATATATATATTAGTTAAACTTATTTATCTTAAAGTTATAAAGCTTTAATATTTAATTGCTTTTATTTGACAACATTAAGCAAATATATTACAACATTAATTTATATTGATTATGATTTTGTTTAATAAACTCAATTAAATACTTCAGTTTATCATAACTAAATTTATTTCTTACTGTGTATTTATAAAGCTTGTTTAAAACAAAGTTTTTTTTTTAAGATTAAACATATTAGGCTTAAACATTGATCTTTAGCATATAAATATGGCTGAAAAAGACATCAAATATAATATATTTTCAGTTTGATATTGGTGTTACATCATCCTAGGTAATCTATTTTCTTCAAAAATACAATTTTCTTTTTTCTTTATTTATTGATTTCACATTTTTTTGTGCCTTAACTGTTCAATTGTGTGACCTGATGGCATAGGGATACTAATGTTGGCTTTGAAAACTCTCTATGGGTTGAAAGTTGCAAGTTCAAAACTCAGTGCCAACACATACACAAAAAATTCCAGATTATTTTAATTTATACCAGATTTGCACACAAACAAACAAAACTAAAATTAAATTGAATATGTCTGAAGTATATATATGGGAAAGGAATTAGGACCTTCCCATCTATGAGGCCAAACAATATGTTAAAATATGAAGCATAATAAATTAACTTTCATTTATAAACCTTCACCAAAACACTAAACATTTTTAATGTGATTTATTCCCATTGCTTAATTAATACTTAAAATTAATTGATAAAAACTTGTTTTTAAATATTATACTCATTTTATGTTCTATTTTTTATTGATGTAATCCTATTTATAGCTTACAATAGTAAATACATTACTCATTAGAGTTTATTAGTATGTCACTAAAATGTTTTGTTTAATTACTAAATTTAGTTTGTTTCTCACAAATTACAATTTTTGGTATTCAAAAATCTTGTAGAAAAGAGTACTTCAGCTGTAAAGCCTAGGCGCTTGTGATTAGTTAAAACTTAATTTCTTTTGGTCTAGTTTTAATTAATATTTTTGTTGTTATATGTTTGGGTAAAGTAAGTAAAAGGTTTATGTCCAAATTTAAATAAAGATTTCATACTAACAAAAGTTATACCCAAATCTATTAAAAGGATAAAAGCGAAACGTGTTTATGTTAAAAAATAGATTAGAACTAAATAGGTAATTTTGTAAAATAAAACTTGTATATATGTATTGTTTATTGACCGACAAAAAAGAACGCTCAAAATATATGGTCCCAGGACCTGACCTGGTGCACGAAAAAACCTTTTAGTTATCGAGTCGTACACCACTTGGATACCTTTTAAAGTCAAATATATACAGATTTTTGTAATCGTTTAAATCTAAACTAATAGCTTGTTAAAAAGTAGTTAAGGTAAAAACATAAAGTAATATACTTTATAAAATCAATTTACAGTGACAGTAGCTGAAAGAGTTGTCGGAAAGCATTTCACTTTCACATTTTCTCCGAGTTTTTTATGAGATAACTGTGGTTTAAGCTTTTAATTTAAAAAAAACAAATTAAAACACGCTTGAGTTAATAGCTACAAGTATTAAACTTATATTTCTGAAAAGTATGAGCTTAATTATCAAACTTTTTAATAAAATGTTAGCTTTTAGCCATCTCTAATCTATATTTCATTCTGTTTCACTAGTAATTTAAAAATTTTTAAAGGTGTAACATTTTTATTCAAAATATAAAGATCAGACAGTTATGTAGTAGACAACTATGTAAATTTCTAAAATATAATATTAAAAGCTACTACGCAAACTACTCCATTATTTTAAAAAAAATATTAAAACCCATCTGAAAAAAGTCCCTGGATCAAGCCGGATTCGGATTTTTTTTCTAAAATTAGGATCGATTATAGATCATAGCGAATTAAGTTGAATGAAATATATGACAAAAACTATTTGCACAGTAATTTTCTTTATTGTATTAACATAAATTCCACGGAGTTTTGTTAAAATAATAAGTACTGCATGAATAGAATAGAAGATAAAGTAGATAAATATGTGTATATACTAAAATATAAGCCATAGTTTTGTAGATTAACATTAAGGATTAACTGAAATACATTAAGGTTACATAAGGTTACATGACTAATATTTGTATAAAGTAACAAGGCAATTAAGTTATAATATAAACCTTCCCTTAAAAAACTTTTCACTAATTTTTTATGCGTAGAAGGTAAAAAAAGCATGCTTGTGTGTGATTTAAATACAGGCTTCTAAAATTAGTTGAAACTTAATATATAAAAAAATGATAAAGTGAACTAGAGACAGGCAAACAAGTTAAAGATTAAAAGATAAGAATATATTTAAATTAAGTATTAACTTAGGATATTTGGATAACTACATAAGTTTATATAAATTATGTGTACATGTGTTTAAGTTGAAATAAAAAGTAAGAAAACGCCTATAATTGGATATTAATTAAAAAAGAATTTACTGTTGTGTACGGTCAGTAAAATCTGTCACATATGCATACTTAAACAACAATAGCAGTCAAAAAAAGAAAACAATTACAAAATAAAAAACAACATTTTTCGAACAGCTGTGTACTGTACACAACCAATGGTTATTAATATTGCTAAAAACTTACATTTTTGAAATTAAGTTCGGATCCATACCCGGGTTTTGCCCAACTTCAGATCCGGATAATTTTTTCAAAATAAGATACGTGTGAGATCCGGCAAATCATTAGTTTTAACATTTAAGTTATAGTAAATCTTTACAATCAATTTTATAAAGTTAATTACGAACAGATACTTGTTTTCATAAATTTTTAAATTTACAGGTAGTAATAAAGTGTTCAAAAAATTTATAAATTTAAAGCGATTTACTTGGAAGTTGAAGTTACTGAAAAATATTTCCTAGTAAATGTTTTAATTTTAACTTAACAGTCTATAAAAACTTTAACATAAGCAGTAAGATGTCATAAAAAGTTAAAATGACATCATGTTCATTTGTAATAAAAAAACTAAACTTTACAGGAAGTAATAAATAATAAACAATTACAAGTAAATGTTTAAACTTTAACTTTGTTGTAAAGTAAGACTTGTAAAAGACTATAACTTTAAAATGATTTACTAGAAATATTACTAGTAAAAGTTTAAGTTTTATTCAATAACTAGCATTTGAATCATTTTAGAAATGTAATTGTTTTTTTTATCATTTTATTTAACTTTTTATTTTAATAAGTAGGTTAAAATGTGGCATTTTTTCTGGATTAAAAATTTTTACGTTAGTAGCTAAAGTTTCATTATAAATTGAAATGAGATCACGTTTTTGTAATAAAGACACTAGCCTTAACTTTACAGATAATAATAATGGGTTTACTATCATTTCTAACTCGCTATCATTTCTAACCCGATCACTTCTAACCCGATCACTTCTAACCCGATCATTTCTAACCCGATCATTTCTAACCGAATCACTTCTAACTCGATTACTTCTAACCCGATCACTTCTAACCCGATCACTTCTAACCCGATCATTTCTAATCCGATCATTTCTAACCCGATCACTTCTAACCCGATCACTTCTAACCCGATCACTTCTAACTCGATTACTTCTAACCCGATCACTTCTAACCCGATCACTTCTAACCCGATCACTTCTAACCCGATCACTTCTAACCCGATCACTTCTAACCCGATCACTTCTAACCCGATCATTTCTAACCCGATCACTTCTAACCCGATCACTTCTAACAAGATCATTTCTAACCCGATCACTTCTAACCCGATTTAACCCAATCATTTCTAACCCGATCATATCTAACCTAATCATTTCTAACCTGATCATATCTAACCCGATCTTTTCTAACCCAATCTAACCCGACAATTGTTAGCCCGATCTATATTAATATATTTGTTTGTTATTGTTTTAAATAAGGATTTGTTTTAAAAACAAATTAATCTCAACAAGGTTGTTTTTTTAATGAGATTTAGTTAGTTTTGTTTAAAATAAAACTTAATGTTCAGATAGTTTTGTTAAAATTTAATTTTTGATATTCTTTGTTATTGGAAGTTTGTTATCGTACGCTAGACCTAGGTATAAAAATATGGGCCAGTTATATTGAATGCCACATAACAAAGAGACGCGAAACTTATATACCTTTAACTCAAAAACTATAGTTTTATCTAATATTTATAGATTAACAGCAAAAGAATTTAACAATTTTGTATAATACTAATTGACTTATTTATGATTAGAAGGAGAATGTTTTTAACAAATTTGGTTTTAACTTCTTAATAAGCAAGTTTAACATCAATTCTTTCATCGATCAGTGAGTTCTAATAAAACCAAACATAGCTGCACAATCTTTCAATTTAGAATTAACTTTCACTTTCTTTCCAACAAAAAACCTTCACTTAAAAATTCAGCAACACAAACGAATTTCGATTTAGTAAACTATTTCAATGATTTTAGTGCAGCAATCAGCAAAACAGTCTGAATTATGCACTTTTTCATTAAAAGTTGTTCATGGTTACTTTTATAAAATTCTTTCAGAATATACTAGAATGTCAGAGTTAAAACAAAGAACATAAGTTCATGATTAAAATTTATTTTTGTTCAAAAATCAACCGGTTATACACATCCTGACTTTTAGAGTTAGGTTATGTACATTTGTGCAACCGTTTTGTATTTCATTGTTTTCTTATCATTTATTTTTGTCGCTTTGCAAAAGCATAATCGATACAATTAAAATAAAAATTATTGGAATTAAGGTACAGACACTTGTAAAAAAAATAAAAAAATAAAGTGCATTGACTGACCACTAAATTTAAAGTCCAAAGCACATTAGGAACACAGGTTAAAAAAATATCTATCGAAAATATTGAAAAACCTTGTATTATTTACAGAGGAAAGGCGCTGCTAACAAAATTAAACTATAGAGTTACCCAAATTCTACATATTATATCAATGGTTTACAATGGTTTATTTTCGTTAGGTTTATAAATCAATGGTTTTTTTCGTGGTAATTAATTATTTAAATAAACTTAAAATGGATTAATTATTAACTGTAGTTAATTAGTTTTAAAAAGCATTACGGAAATTCTAAGTCTTCTGTCTTCTAAAGATTAAGTATTAAGTTTTGATAGTCGTCAATGTAAGAAATATAATGAGTTTTGCAGCCATTAAAGACTACTTCGTACTGTACTTATTTTTTGAAGAGATTTTAATAGTTAATATACATTTCTTAATTATGGAGACCAGATTGGCAAGTTGCATTCAAATTTAAGGCGAATTTATAAAAATACAACTTTTTAAGAATATTAGTATCAGTATATATGAAACTCGAAATAATACAGTTAATAAAATTTAGTAATCGTAATTAGTATGGTGGTTTCATTTAAACTGTTATTATTAAATTCTTAGTTCTTAAAATGAAAGTGTATACTGTTTAAATAGTCAAAAGTAGAGGTAGACGTTTTTCAATATTTAGAAACCGTCATTTACTAGAGCTTCAATTTAATTTTCTTTCTTTAAGCCAATGGTAATTTATATTTAAATATTTGATAAGATATATTACATAATAAACTTAACTATAAAAGTTAAGTGTCAAAAACTTATTGTTTTGCTTTTTTTTTCTTTCAAAATATGATGTATATAGAGAAAAACAAATTTACATTTATCATGAAAGTTTAAAAAATTTCAAAATTTAACATTGCAAAAACAGCTTCTCACGATTAATAGTAGAAACTTCTTTAAAAAATTTCTTGATATCTTTTAAAAGTTATTGTACTACAGGTTTCCAAAAACACAAGAACTTAAAATTATTCAGCGAAAATTAAATATGAAATATGAGTATAAGTTACTTGATTAATTTATTTATTTTTAAAATTTATAATAAAATAATAAAATTTGTTTGTATTGTGAAACTCTAATATAGGTTTCAAAGAAAGTTAGAGGTGCAAAAATTATTTTTAGAAATTTAGAGGTGCAAAAAAAATACCGTGAATAAAGTCAATAGATTTCAAGCTGGCTTTACTGTAATGAATAAAAAGTAAATGTGTTGCGTGTAATAATCATCTGAAAAAATAGTTGATTAAAGGAAACAAAAAACTTGATGTAGTTTTTATAAACTTTTGCTTCTAGTTATACTTAATATAACTATAATTAATTTATTACCTTATTTCAAAATGTTTTTCAGTACTTATTTCGTTTATACTTACGTTATTTCAACTGTTCATAAGTAAATTTCAAAGATTTTTTGTCTACTAAAGTACTAATTTAAGTCGTAATTAAAATATTTTGTATGTTATATAGATTTTAGTGAAGGTTTTAAAGAAGATAACCTGGGCGAGATTTGATTAACCTCGGACTTGTTATACAAATAAACATGTCTGTTTAATTGTTAGTGACTTTTTTTGCTTTAGGACTAAGTAGGAATTTATTAATGATGTGAAATCAAGACACTCAATCGACGTAATATGCTTTTGCAGTTTGTTATACGACATAACTGTTTTAATATCTAGGTTATACCTAAAATTCAGGTTTTTACACTTAATATAACAAAAGTATTTAATTTCTACTAGTGTTTGTTTAAATTCCATTATCTTAATAGGCCTATGTAAGTTGTATAACAATTTGTAAAAGTTATTAAAATGAAGCTTAAAATAACCTACTATAAATCGCTAGTACATTAGTCAGCAATAATACAACATTTACAACAGACTTACATTGTAGTTTTTGGACCGTAATATAAATGTTTTTGTATCTGAATATTACAATTGTCAAGGTTTACTTTTTAAAATTTACTTATGTTAAAATTATTATAGTCACGTGAATTATTATAAGATCCAACTTAAGTATAGTTATAAGTGCTTACTTTAAAATCTTACAAAGAATAGTTCAAAATATTGTAAGTAAACGATTTAGTGAATTGTATATTATTAACGAAAAACGGCTGTTAAAGTAGATTTAAAAAACAAAAAAATATGAAATAATAAAAAAAAAATTGAAATTATGTGTAGGATGAAATATTAAAAAATAAGGTGATAAATTTTAATAAAACTTATGTTTAGTTAATACTAAAGTTAAAGTTCACATTAAAATAATAATGTTTTCAAGAAACTAAAATAAAAATACTTTAATAATTTTATAAGACTATTAGTTTTTAAAGCAATCTATATTAAAAATAAGAAATAAAATAAACAAGTAGAATGGGTTAGAAATGATCAGGTTAGAAGTGATCGGGTTAGAAGTGATCGGGTTAGAAATGATCGGGTTAGAAATGATTGGGTTGAATCGGGTTAGAAGTGATCGGGTTAGAAGTAATCGAGTTAGAAGTGATCAGGTTAGAAATGATCTGGTTAGAAGTGATCGGGTTAGAAGTGATCGGGTTAAAAGTGATCGGGTTAGAAGTGATCGGGTTAGAAGTGATCGGGTTAGAAATGATCGGGTTAGAAGTGATCGGGTTAGAAGTACTCGAGTTAGAAGTGATCGGGTTAGAAGTGATCGGGTTAGAAGTGATTGGGTTAGAAGTGATCGGGTTAGAATTGATCGGGTTAGAAATGATCGGGTTAGAAGTGATCGGGTTAGAAGTGATCAGGTTAGAAATGATCGGGTTAGAAGTGATCGGGTTAGAAATGATCGGGTTAGAAATGATCGGGTTAGAAATGATAGCGGGTTAGAAATGATCGGCTCCCTAATAATGTGCATTTATGCGGCTCTGGTAGTAAGCATATAATGAAACAATGAATATCGAAATGGAAATGAAACACTATTAACCATTTGTTCATGGGGTGCAATGGCAATGCAACTATGGACAATTTAAGTTCTTAAAAACATATGCAAGACATTATATTTTTCAAGTATATATTAATTTTTGAGATAAGGTTCTTTTTGATACTTAATTGAAAAATCGAGTTGTCAGATTTTGTATGTTGAGCTCTCTGATTTTGCAACCTCAAAAAGCAACTGCTTGTTAAGTAAAATATCTTTAAGTTAAGATTGTTATGTAAAAAAGGCTTCTGCTCCTATGGCCTTAATACTGATAACTTATTTATTTAAAGCTTGAGTTGGTAATTAACTAGGATGATGTTGCACCAATATGAAACCAAAATTATATTCATATTATTTAATTTCTCTGCCATTAAAAAAAAATATTCGGTTATGATTAACTTTAGGTGGGCACCAATATCAAAGTGTAATTCGATATACAGGAATTTTTAAGCTTTTTTTAAATAACTTTCAGTTTTATATTGAAAATAAGTATAAAATTATGTACTTATACTACTGAATGTAATTTTAGGTGACTCTTCAACTGTATATAACAGTGTCATTTCAACAATGCGACTTTTAATGATTTTTTATTCCTTTAGTATTATGGTTTATGTAGGTTACATATCGCTGTGAATAAATTATAAAAATTAAGTCGGTTCCTAGGCCTTATTAAAATCTAACAATAGTGTCATTACAATTAAGTGTCATTTCAAATTATATTTTACATTAATAGATAAATTAATATTTTCTGTTATTTTCAATAATAATAATATTGGAAAGCTAAAGATATTTTATAATAACAAATTCTTTTTTTTTGTAATATTATTAAAGTATAGATTTTTAAAAAACTTGAGATCAGTAATAAAAACTATATTAAATTAAATAAAGCATAAATAGTATTATTTTAAATTAATTACTATTTTTGAAAAAATTATGTTAAATAGTTGTCATTTAAATATTATCCATCAATATTTTATCGTATTTGTAACTTCATCATTGATTTATAAACTTTTACCTATTTTCATTTTATACGATTTTTTTAAACTATTTTGTCATACAATAACTTACTTTAAAATTAAAAAGCTAGTATTTAGTTATATGTACAACACTACAGTAATATCAAGGACTTTATTTATGAAACAAAGTTAAATAAAAGTATTACATTTTTGACATAGGAAAAAAATTGCTGTTTGCTAATAAATCGTTTAAAAACTATTTTAATTAAAAATTAATGTTTATAAACATATCAACTCTAACATTTGTACCTTAATTTCATAAAAAAAATATTCAAGTTATTTTGATTATTAAAAGTTTTTTACAGTTATTAAATGAGAGTTGTTTTTTACCAGGAGCTTTATGTTTAAAAGTAAAGTTTTTCATAGTAAAAAAGTGTATTTTGTTTTTTTGTTTGTTTATTATTTTGTTTATGATTTTTTTTAAAGTCCAAGTATTAAATATTTTTTTTTGAAATTAAGGTACAAATGTTAAAGTTAATATAACTATAAACAGTAGTTTTAAATTTATATAGTTTTTAAACGATTTATTAGCAAACAGCATTTTTTTCCTATGTCAAAAATGTAATAGTTTTATTTAACTTCGTTTCATAAATAAAGTCCCTGATATTACTGTAGTGTTGTACATATAACAAAGTACAAGCTCTTTAATTTTAAAGTAAGTTATTGTATTTACTTAGTTGAATTTCCACTATAATTAAGAGTTGAATAAGGCCTAAAAACCGACTTATTTTTTGTAGTTAATTCACAGCGATATGTAACCTACATAAACTATAATACTAAAAGAATAAAAAATAGTTTAAAAGTCGCATTGTTGAAATGACACAGTTGTATACAGTTGAAGAGTCACCTAAAATTACATTCAGTAGTATAAGAATTTATTATTATAAAATATATTTAGCTTCCTGATGTTAATATTATTGATAAGAACAGAAACAATCAATTTATTTATTAAAGTAAAATATAATTTGAAATGACACTTAGTTGAAATGACACTATCGTTAGATTTAAATAAGGCCTAAAAACCGACTTAATTTTTATTATTAATTCACAGCGATATGTTACCTACATAAACCATAACACTAAAATAAAAAAAATACTTTAAAAGTCGCATTGTTGAAATGACACTTTTATATACAGTTGAAGAGTCACCTAAAATTACATTAAGTAGTATAAGTACATAAGCAGGGCTTTGCCCTGCTTATGTACTTATTTTCAAAACAAAACTGAAAATAAATTAAAATAAAGCTGAAAAATTCATGTACATTGAATTTTACTTTGATATTGGTGCCCACCTAAAGTTAATCATAACCAATTATTCTTTAACTAAGTCAATTTAACGAGAAGAAAAAAGACTTGTCTTAGGACCTGGTGCACCAAGAACCTTTTGGTTATTGAGTCGCACACCACAGATCTTGTCTAGGACGCTAAACCATAATTTATCAAAACAAAAAAATAGACTATTTCTTTTATAATCTATCTTTCCTATGTTTTTTAAGATAATTACCTCAAACTTTCAAGGAATGTTCTTTGATAAATTTAGAAAATTTTGTTAGAAAGAACTTTAAAAAATTAAAAAGGAAAATAAAACAGTTTTTTTTTTGTTTTTTTGTTAGAAAATTTTTATTTTTTAATTTTTTTAAAAATTTTGTTCCGACAGAATTTTCTAAATATTGCAAGAAACAGTTCCTAAAAATTTGAGGTAGTTATCTCAAAAAACCAACTAGAAGATAGATTTTTAGTGATTTCTAGTTATTTGGGCTTTTAGTTCGGCCTCCCCAACAAGGATCCTATTGTTGCCTCTGACTTTGACCGGCTATATCTCAAAAATTATTTTGAATTTATAAAATCTGTAAAAAGCATCTTGTAGCTTAGTAAAAACTATATAAAATAAGATCAAATATTAAAAAAAGGTGTTCACCCCCCTATGCCCTTAATTGTCAAAGAAGAAATGCGTTAAGAAATAATTAAAAAGAATATTAATGAATATATAACAAAACTAAATTGTATTATAATATTAGCTGGTTCAAAGACATGATGTACAAAGGAACCTTTTGCTTATCAAGTTGTACACCACTTGGGTACTGTTTAACATCATTGTCCAGAAC
Source organism: Thalia democratica (assembly GCF_965202585.1). Taxonomy (NCBI): domain Eukaryota; kingdom Metazoa; phylum Chordata; class Thaliacea; order Salpida; family Salpidae; genus Thalia; species Thalia democratica. Next base: position 12,878,325 of record NC_139172.1, read on the forward strand.
TAATTGATAAAAGTTAAATAGAGTAAAAACTTAGTTTGAATAAAAAAATTATATCTAAATTATAATAGCTTGTATATTAGCATATAATGTTCTCACAAATATTACTTTAATTTAAGCACAACAATAATTAAAAAGTTTGAATTAAACAACAAAATTTTAAAATCAATTTGCAATTTTAGTTAATAATTTAAAATAGTTGTTCATGAAATAATTAAAATTGACCTGTTTTAAAACATGAAAACTCCCCTCCATGAGAGCAAGGGGCGGAAAACTAAGAGAATTGGAGGGGGATTTGAAGATGACAAATTAGAAATTCCTAACTATAAAAACACTGGGAAAGAGTGTATGTGCATTGATGACTGTGGTGGTGCACCTACTTGTGAACTTCTTCCAAAAGGTTTTTTTTAATGTATTTTTCAAAATATTTGTGTCTGTTTATTATAAAAAAATGAGACTTCTTTAATCATTTAGTTTAGTTTTATAGCAAACTAGTATTGTGAAAAATATTGTAATATTATTTTTTACTTAACTTATTTATACAGGGTTCCTTATAAATTTTCAAAGTAATCCAGTCTCAAAGACCAAAAAATCTGTTTAAAGATTTTGATATAAAATCTATTTGCTAAAAGGCCCTGATTTTTATTAATAAAATTTTTATTAAACTATTTATATCTATCTATATAATATGTCATTAAACATATTTTTCTTATTCTTGTTGATAAATTATGTAGTTTTATTAAGTTTATTGTAGCTATTATTATAAACAGTGTTTTTATATTAAATTTATTAACCTGAAAATTGGTGTTTGCGCTAATTTTATTTTACTTATCTACTGTGCACAAATTTTTAAGACTTAGAGTACCACTGACTTAAGCCAATGTTCATCTTTCAATTACTTTTAGTAGCAGTTTTTTAGTTGATATTATTGTACTTTCTTCTTCATTTATTCCAGTTTACTTTTATAAGTTTGTTTTTACTCAGTTTTTGCAAACATTTTTTTACTTGTGTTTGAGTAAATATATAATAACAGAATGAAAAGCCTTTGCTACAAACATTGGTAAACTATGTGTAGAAGCAGCAAACTAGTACATCAGTATAATAAAAACAGGCCTAATCAACATTTTATTTTTTAAAAGTTATAAATTAAAAATTAAGTTTAGTGCAATCTGTTGTACTGGAAATATAAACTAAGTATAATGAAGAGTCAATTAAAAAGTCAAATAAATGCTTAATTTTTTTTTTAACTGAGTTATTGATTTATAGATATATTTATAAGACTATGTTTTACTCTACTAACTCATGAGACTAATGAGCCCACCAGCTATAATAAATATCTAAATCAAATAAAATTCTGTTTGAATAAGACTTTTATTATAACCAGTTATCTCATTAATCTTATCAGTTGAGTGAATTATTGTATTGTAAATAATTTTGTAATTTTTCACCTTGGAATAAGTTAAGGGCATAGGCGGGGGTAAACACCCTTTTTTGGTTTTTGATCTTAATTTATATAGTTTTTACTAAGCTACAAGATGCTTTTTACAGATTTAAAAAATTCAAAATAATTTTTGAGATATAGCCGGTCAAAGTCGGAGCCAACAATAGGTTCCTTATGAGAGGCCCAAACTAAAACGGCAAATAACTAGAAATCACTAAAAATCTATCTCCTCCTACGTTTTTTGAGATAACTACCTCAAATTTTCAGGAAATGTTCCTTGCAGTATTTAGAAAATTCTGTCGGAAGGAATTTAAAAAAAATTATTTAAAAAAAATTTTATAATAAAAAAACAAAAAAAAAACTGTTTTTTTTGTTTATTTTTTATATAATTTTTTTATTTTTAATTTTTTTAAAAATTCCTTCCGACAGAATTTTCTAAATATATCAAGGAACACTTCCTAAAAGTTTGAGGTAGTTATCTCAAAAAACGTAGGAGAAGATAGATTTTTAGTGAAATAGTCTATTTTTGCCGTTTTAGTTTGCGCCTCCCATAAGGAACCTATTGTCGGCTCCGACTTTGACCGGCTATATCTTAAAAATTACTTTGAATTTTTTAAATCTGTAAAAAGCATCTTGTAGCTTAGTAAAAACTATATAAAATAAGATAAAAAACCAAAAAAGGGTGTTTACCCCCCCTATGCCCTTAAGATCTTTGATTGTTACTCTAACTAAATTAAGAGTATACAAAATAAATAGTTCTTTGACAAATATAATATTATGTTTGAATTGATAAAAACTATCTTTAAAAATAGTATCCTCTATAAAAATTTGAGTAAAAAAGTCTATAAATGATAAAAAAGAGACATAATTGTTAATAAGTTCTACCATTTTAAGAGCTAATACAAGTTTGCTAAAAATAGTTTTTACCAGCCAGTTCATAATTGATTTAACTTGAAAAAAAATTAATTACATAAAGTTGAAGAATACTTATATCTTTGTTATAGGAAGGTTTTTAAACAGATATATATATCATTTGCAACTTAGTATATAGAGATTACTCATTTTTTATTCTAATTCACAAAGCTTTTAAAAACTATACGAGTTTCATTGTCAACAGGTAAATGAAAATGAATTTGAAAGTTTTTTTCTTTTTAATATCTTTTTAATTGCACATGCTGTCAAAGCTATGACATAGTTAAAAACTATAAAGTTTTGAAACTATTTAAACAAAGCAAACTCTACAGCCTGGAATTAGTATTCATTGAGGAAGAACAACCTAGGTTAAATACGCAAATAGCATTAAATGGAAAAGTAAAATTATTAACAATTTATTAATTAACATATCTTTACTTTACTTTTATTTGCTAAGCTCTAAAGTTTGTATTTATTTGAATTTATTCATGGGTCATAATTTAAATTTATTTTTTAAACTGTTTCACTAACCAAATTAAAAAAAAAAACATTTACCACTTGACAATGGAACTCGTATAGTTTTGAAAAGCTTTGTGAAAAAAAAAGAGTAATCTCTGTATACTAAGTTGCAAATGATATTGAAACACTTATATCTTTAATCCTAAACAATATTAAATGACTTTTAAAGGTTAAAAAATTATTTACTAAGTAACCTTACAGTGATCACTTTATATATTTTTTAAATTCACTATGTTTTTATACATTATAGAACAAAATGAAAAGTCATTAACTATATGAAAGTTTTTTATATACTTAAAATAATTTTAAAACATGTTTTAACTTTTAAACTCCATCCAAATCACAATTTAAAAAATAATGATCCCTTTAAGCAGGGTAATCATAATCTTTGAAAAACCTAAAATTTGACTATTTAGGCAAAACAACAAGGAAAATCTAAAGTTTGAGAAAATTTGAAAAAGCCTGGAACTTAAAACAGGTTTTATATGTAAAATAATGATATATATATATATTAGATACAAAAAATCTGTCTGTCATATACTAAGTATATGAAAAGTAGTTTTTATTGTAACATTACAAATTTTATTTATTATAAAACACATTCAAAATAGCATTACAGTATCCTTTTCGTATTTCTAAACAAAAGTTTTTGCCTTAAGTTTGATTTTATACTAAAAATGAACAACAAGTTTGTAATTTTAAAAAACCTAGAAGAATATCAGAAAATCTATGGCAACCCTGCTTTAAGTAAAATTAGTGTTGTATTGATTTCTGGATTTTTTTTTATTACTTTCTTTAATTTTTTTAAGCTTTAAACTTTAATTATATAACTTTTAACTCATAACTTTAGTATAAGTATACTTAAATACACAAATAAATTTTGTCACAGACAGTTATAAATATTATTGAAAAATAGTCCAGCACTGTTAAAAAAAATTAATCCAGAGAAAAAAATTGTTTTTTTTTATGACTTACTCAATTTTATTATAGAATTCTATTGTTTTTATGTATAATTGTTTATTGAGTGAAATCTAGTGTAGTAGAAACGTTGTTTAAGATATATTTTATTTCATATAATTGAAATTTTACTAACAAATATAGCAATGATAAGCGTTTTTTATTAAAACATTTCTACCTTGACTTTGAGAATAGATTAATTTAATTCAAACAATTCTGCAGCAAAATGCTACAAAGTGATCAGAATAGATGATTATGGAGATGTATATGAAAGAGCAGGATGTTTAAACTCTGAACATACTCATTTACAGCAATGCTATGTAAGTCATACTGAAATTTATATTTAAAAATTATTTAAAACTACAAAATATCAAAAATGAAGTTCAGTAGTTCATACCACTAGTTCTATAGTTTATTCAACGATAAAAAACGCTCAAAGTATTTGGTCCTAGGACCTGGTGCACAAAGAACCTTTTTGTTATCGAGTCGTACACCACAGATACCTTTTAAATGTCTTGTCCAGGACAAGTGTAATTTAAATAAAAATTGTGTAATATAAATTAAACTAAAGTGTAATTTAAATTAGTTAAATTAATTCATATTCAAGTATAAAGTAATACTTAAAGAAATAAAAGCAAAACTAAATTGCGATGAATTGTTCTGATATTTGTTAAAAGGAATATAAAAAAGCTTAATTATATTGATAATAACTTTATTACTCTTTACCCTTAAGCTTAACTTTAATTTTAAGATTAGAAGTTAAAAAAAGTAAAAAGTTAAATTAAAAGAAAAGTTTTATTTTTTTTTGTGACAAAATAACTAACAATCTTCTTTTTGTTCATGATTTTTTTGTAAATGTTAAGTAAAACTTTTTATCCTACAATTAGAATTAAATAGTTCTCATAGTGTCTTTATTTTTAATTATTTTTTAGTTATTACATGTTTATATACTACAAATAAAGCTAGCTTTTTATATTTTTAACTGGATAGCTAAATATTTTACTGACTTTTAATAAATACCTTACAATTATTTTTTAGTTTAAGTATTAATTGTATTTGATTTAACAAAAGTTAAGCTTTATATTTCTGATTGACTAAGTTTACTTTTGGTGTCAAAATTTACTACCATATTTTTACTAAATTAAGGAGTTTCGAAAAGGATTATAAAATATTTTTTTGGAATTATTTTACTATTGAAAAAAAAAAGCTTATAAAAGCAAACTAACCTTTTTAAATGAATATTTAAGATTTTTTGAAACTTTTGTGACATTCATATTTAAAGCCTTGTTTTAAATAAAAAATCAATGTTTGAAAATTCATAAAAATATGTAAATAGAAGTCAGCTTAAAAATGTAATGTTAGTTTTTCCTTAAAAATATATTCAAGTTAATTTCAGTGTGATTCTTCAGTTTAATTGTCTGTAGAATTTTACAGTTTTTAAATATATATATCTTAAATTGTTGATAATCTTTAAATGTTGTAGAAAAATATCGGTTGGATATCAGTTTTTTTTTTCTAAAATACATTGTTTTTTGTTTAGTAAGAAGTTTCATATCAATAGTGAGTCAACTTTAAATAAAATACGTTCTTTGAAGTACAAAATTAAGTTAGTTTCCTACTATAGTTATAAATTTAATAAAGTTAATAAAAGTAAATTAAGTAAATGTGAATAAATAATTAGAAGTTATAATCTTGGCTGAGTAAAATAAACAAGCATGTGTTTATGTATATGCTTATATACAAATGTTTTTAAAATTTAAATATCACAGTTGTTTTACCTGCAAAAATTATATAAGCTAGTAATATCTCAATAAAACTTCTAAACTTTTTCATTTTATTGGTTTTTCTTTTCGAACCAAGTTTTGGAACCTTTTTGTAGAATAATTATTTTTGATGGTTAATTTTTAGCTTAAATTTTCAAAATACCACAGGGTAATCCAAGCTTTGGAGAACCAACTTCATTCGGCTGTTGTGACAATACTACTATGTGTAACAAGTATCTTAATTTAGATTTACCTCAGGCTGAGTTGACACCAAGTGAAATTGAGTTTAATGGTTAGTACATAAAATAGTCAGTAGTTTTACGATAAAGCTTGAGTTTTTTTTCTGCTAATTTTAACTATCATAATTAAACTACGTAAATTTGAAATGTGCCATCTAGCCTAACTTAAATATCAGTTTATTGAAATTTAGCTTTTTTTTTAATGCCATAAAAATTTTGAGAGTTATATAAGTTAAATTTTTTCTGAATAGTTACACATTTTTTACCTATACATAATAAACAAACCTTTTTTAAATTGATATAAACTAAAGTAAAAAAAAATAGTTAAATACATTTTTGAAATTTAACTGTAGTTTAAAAGTTTTGATTTTCAGATAGTTTTAAGTACTTTAATCAAATAATTATTAAAAAGAAGTGCAAGAAATTTAATAGTTAAAGACAATATTAATTTTGACTTCAAAACTTATAATCTTTTTTATTAATAGAACCTGTTAAGTTGTAGTTTTATTTAAAAAAATTAAGGCTAGACTTAAAATATAAAAATATAGATGAAGTTGTGTAAAATGATATTTAGTAAAAGTTTTTTGGTATAGCATTTGTTAGTGTTCAATATTTTAAGTTAACATAATAACAGTTTAAGAGTTTTGTATAAAAAACAGCAGTAATCTGTTTTGAGAATTACAGGGTTGCCACAAGGTCAGGAAAATCAGGAAAAGTCAGTAAATATTAAGAAAATGACAAAAGTGCTGAAAAAATGGGAGTTTTTGAAAAAATGTAAGGAAATTCAATAAATTTCACAAAATTAAAAAAAAACGTTAGATTTTGTTTGTTTAAATTTACAAAATTCCTTATTTTTCAAAGCCTCCAAATGGTGAAAAATCAATTGAAAATCTTCTAAAGTCAGACTAAAATTGCGAAATTTTCCTAGGAATTTACAAAATTATTTATTTTTCAATGCCTTCTTCTGGTAAAAATTAGTAAAATGTCCAATAGAAAACTGCAAAGTTTTTCTATTAATATACTGAACAACTACCCTACTTGAGCAAGCAATTTTTGTATGCTTTTTGGTATTGATGATCTGTGGCAAGGACACTTCCATAGTGAAATTGTGATATATACACAAAAGTATATTTTGCGGAATTGTAGAATCAAAGTGTTTTTAAGTAAATGATTAAGTTCTTTATAATTAATTTAAGCACTAAGTTTGATGTTTTATGTAACAAATATATGTGTATAATTTGCCTCTTTATATATTTTTAAAAGTTGTTTAAATTTGAAAAATAAGTTATAAGAGAGGTATATATGCCATGGTTAAAATTTCTTATTTATGATTTTTTGTAGAATAACTGATGTTTTTAAAATAAAGAAGAGTAGATTTATTTGTTACAAATTTTATACTAAATGATAAGAGTAAATATAAGATTGAAAGCTTTATATAGTTTCAAGTGTTTTATTATGTATTTTAAAACAAGTATAAATTAAGAGTTTGATTTAGAAAAATGCAGAAAATTTTAATAAAAAGTCAGGAAATTTTACTCAGCTTGATCTGTGGCAACCTTGGAATTATATACAGTGACCTCTCGCAAATCTACGCACTCGTTTGGTTACATACTCTTGTTTAATTGCGCATTCGAGAATTCTCATTAATTACAAAAACATTATTTGAAAAATCTTTAATATTGTAAATTTGATGCAAAATCAGCAAAAATTCTCTGAAAAGTACATGATATGAATATCATATATGTGTAGATTCGCGAAAGGTGACTGTAGTATATTTTAGTTTCGTTTTGTCATATTTACTTTTTGTTTATATGTTAGTCGAAATGTTTATAATTTATAGTAGGGTAATCGAATAGGTAGGAACTAAATCTCGATAATAGAGTCAAAATTAAAAATTAAGTATTAGATTTTCTCAAACTAATTAAGTTTAATTAAAGAATACATGATCTTAATATTTTTAAAGCAATTATAACACTATTTTATATTTATTCTTGCAAGACTTTATTATGCAAACTAAGTTTCGGTCAAAGACCTCGTCTTAAATATAATACATAAGCGAAAAGAAAATATATAAGCTAACATTCTGGGTCAGTATAGAGATTGTTTTCAAAAAATAAAATTTCAATTTTTAGATTCATGTTGCTTAATTACATTGTTGCCCAGAAACCTGGAATCCTAAAAAAACCATAATTTGACAATTTAGGCTAAAATAACCTAATATTGAATAAAACTCACTCAAAACCTGGAATTTCAAACAGTTTTTACATGCTAAGTAATGAAATTTTGATTTCGCACAAAAATCTATCATAAAGATGTTTTTTTTTGTTGTCATCAATATCTTTTTGTTGAAATTAAATTTAAAGTAGCTTAGCAGTTTCTTTTCCAATGTTTTTATACTATTTAAGACTATTTTTACGTTATACTTAATTTTATACTAAAAAACTTAAAAAGTCGTAATTTCAAAAATCTGGAAGAAATTTATCAAAAATCTTTGGCAACCCTGTAATTAGTTATTAATTTTATTTTGTGGTTTATTTTTTAATATATAGTTACAAAGCTAGTTGGAAAATTAGGTAGAATTATCCTTTTTCAAATCTACTTGTCTACATATAAGTATTAGCAAAATAAGTTCCATAGAGTTTTTTTCTTATTAAAATGAGTCACGATATTTAGGATGCCTTAAATCTAATGACGCATTTGCTGTCATCGTATCCTTTTGCGCTAATTCTGACTATACCGTGTTTTTTTGATTTCAATTTGTAAGTGACTTATTCAAATAACTGTTGATTCGTTATTTGTTTTCAAAAATGTTTTTCAAATCTGACTTCTTTGCTTATTTGTTTACATGCCTATAATGATTTTTTTATACATTAATGTATTTTTTTATTTTAAGCTCTTTTAAATGCTAAAATTACAAACATTTAGAACAAGTATAATGGTTTGAAAGTTTTATCAGTTCAGTTATTATTCTTAACATGCTAAGAATATACACCGAGTTTGTGCCGAGAATTACCTGGATAATAGGTTCAAAATTCTATCCCGAGCTAGAAACATCTACCATCTATCAGTTCTAGAATCTTTGTTTATTAGAACTCACGAGCCAAAAATTTGCAAATAAAGTGATAATTACAATTTAAAACTTTATAAATAGCGTGTTTTTAGTAGTATTATTGTTGTCGTTTTTGTCGTATTTTGTAATGTGCTTTTTATTTAATTTAGTTTCAGGTAAAAATTTCTACTATTTTAAATGTTTTTGTTTTAGCAATTTTGTCTTATAAATTACTTCAAATTCGCTTATTATAACTTATTTCTATTTTAAACTTTTTTTAAACAGACTTTTATACTTTATGACGTAACTATTTTTAGCTAGACTTTTCAAATTCATTGTATATAACTAAAATACACTACAATATTAATTGTTTTTAGCAATATTACTCTGATGATGCGCTAAACGAAATTAATTAATAAACTTTTTTCTAAAATGAGTGAGTTATGTTTAAATTTTATAGTTAAAACCAGTACCAAAACCAAACTATTCATAAATTTAAAGTATAAGCTTCTTTAGGTGCGTACATTATCGATTTCCCTACTGTACTTTAATTTTTAAACATTTTTGGTGCCTGTAAACTTTTTTTCATATGTAGATTAGGATTTTTATCATTTTCATATTTGCCCAATTGGTAGAAATTAAAAAAGAAGCTTCTTTTAATTAGATGTCGCCCCTTTACAGGTTAATTAAATATTTATTGTTTGCCCTTTACTAGTTATTGTCCCTAACAGCCAATATCGCCCAAGAGGCAACATTGCCCACTTTTAGAAACCCTGGAGTAGATAATCCATATATGTTTTACAAAAGATTTAGTATAAATAAAATAAGCTTTTTAATGAGAAATTATGAGTTGTTATTGGCAATTTTTTTACTATAAATTCATAAAAAAAGAAAAGTTTACTATCTTATCAGTGTTATACTTTGTGTTGTTTTTCTGATCATTTAAGATTAAATTTTTTTTTAAGTATTAATAAGTTGATTATAAATTTAATTGTCAATTGTACCTTCACTTACAATGATTTTTTTTAGAAGATCAAAGAGATGTAATAATAGAAGGTGGAATAGTATTGGGATTCTTTTTTTTACTAGTAGTTGCAATTGTTTTTGCTTATCAATTCAAGTAAGTTTTATAAGTATGTTTTATAAATTTCTATACATAAACTCATATTGATAGAAAGTAAACGTTTTAGAAAAAAAAAATATTATACTACAGTAGGTTTGAGATTAAGTAATTGTAGATTTAAAAACTTTATAGTAAATTTTGGAGAAATAGTTTTAATTCTCAGTTTATTTCTTTAAATTATTTACTTAATTTTGATTTTTTTGTAATGTTGTTGAGGCATCTTCATTGTTGACTCAAGAGTATTTGTCTAAATATGTAGTGGTAATTCAAGTGTAATTTTTGATTAATTATGTGGTTTTATCGTTGTTTTTCTGTTAATAGTATGACTTTTCTTGCTAAAGATTGAAAAGAGAAGAAAAAGATCGTAGAAAACAAATAGAAAATGAAAACAGAAATGCAAGTTGTCTTATTCTTACTAATACAAATAAGAAGGGAAAGAAATTTACTCCGTATAAAATAGGTTGTGATAAGATTTAAAGAACTAGCTAAGGGTGTTGATAATTATTTTAATAAAAAAATTGATAAAAAGATATAAGAAATAAAACTGAAAAACTAATCTATATCATTTTTTGTACTGAAAATAAAAACAATCTTTAAATAATTTGATTACCAAACTCCTTGTTGCAAAACAAATTAATGTTTTTATTACTTTTTAGTTAAAAATTTCAATTAAGTTAAATTTTCTTTAACAGAAATTTTATGTAAATGTTATTTGAGATCTGTTTGTTTTATACTAAACAAGTTAGTTAAATGTTGTACTTTTTAATACACAATGTTCTGAAAAGAAAAACGATTAATAATACTAATACCTTTTGTTACTATTTTATATTTTTTTCTCTCGAAGTGTAGTTGGTTTTTTTTGCATCAACTTAATTGAAATCTGCTTCTATAAGTTTTGTAAAAGTTATTTTCGTCTAACTGTAATTTTAGCCTCATATGTTTAATCAAACAGATATTGAAACAAGTTCTGGTTGGCCACTTACTTCTTCAGGTTCTGGTTTTCCCTTACTTATGCAACGAACGATAGCGAATCAAATAAAAGTTTTGCATGAAATAGGCAGTGGAAGATACGGAACTGTTAGTTAAGTAAAATTTTTTTTTACAATCAAATAGTATAAAGATATTTACCACTCACTTGCTTAACATAGCATTAATTTTTCTTTTAGCTTCATAGTTCTTATATTTATACAACTCACAGGTTTTGTAGTAACATTTTTATAACAAAATTTTTCTTTATTTATATAATACACACGCTTCTTATTTATTTTTTTGGTTTTGAAATTATTTTTAGCTGATATTTATACCAGTCATATACAACTTACCCCTCTGCATGTTACTTATGTATTTTTACATGTATTTTTTGTTCTGTGTCTGCATGAATTTCAGGGCTCGTGCGCGTCAGGCTAAGTCAGGCTTAATCAGTTTTTTTGAAAAAGGTTGAAAAACGTCAGGCTAAATCAGTTTTTTTATTAAAAAATTTGAGAATCCCAGTTTTTCTCAGTTCAAATGCTTGAAAATTTTTGATTAAAAAAAATTGAGAAATCTTTTTAAGATCAAATTGAAATGTGAATTTATTTCTAAATAAAGATTTATTTATTAATTCTGTTCTTTTGTTGATGTAATTTGTATTAAAGTTGAGTATCACTAAGGCTTCCGTAAGCACAGCCTGCATTTACTGTTTCTTGTTTAGTTATTTCGTTAGTTGTTTGGTTTGTTGTTCCTGGTTTAGGAACCAGAACAACTAATAAAATAACTAAACCAGGAACAGTAATTACAGGCTGTGCTTAAAAGAAGCCTTAGTGATACTCGAATCTAATACAAATTGCATCAACAAAAGAATAAAATTAATAGAAAATTAATAAACTGGAAAGAATATAAAATTTAAACAAATAAAAAATACTAGTTTAAAGTGGTTTCTGTTTTTTTCATCGATTTTAGAGTTTTATTGATACTTAATTTAAATAAAATTTTTTACATATTTTTTAGTTAAACTGTTACTTATTTAAAAGTTTAAAAACAAAAAAAAAGAATATTTGGTAAGTTAATACATCAAGCTATCTAAAAAAAATTTCAATTGAATATCAAATAATTTATTTTTTAAGTACTTTAACATTCTAAATTTTTAGTTAAAAAAAAAAAACTTTGTAAAAGTTATTAAAAATCAAAAATTATTTTTTTAAGTTTTAGATGTTTGTTTAAGTATATGCTTTCGTCAATTACCCTTCGTACTAAACAAGTATTAGATCAGTAGGATTCTTTTATTTGTTTTATTTTTTGTTTATTTAATTTCAATCAAATTAAAATTTACGTTAAGTCTTAGCACTTGTTATATAACTTAATACCTGAATTATGTGCGTTGTTGCTATTTGATTTAAATTGAGCCATAAACAGCTTTAGTGCTAGGTTTGATTATATGAAGTTTAAACTTTAGAAAAATAAAAGTTTACATTTAACTAGTAAAAAATAACTTAAAGATTGTATCTGTAATTAAATATACCTTTAAGCTACTAAATAAACTAAAAATATTCATAAATGTTGAAAAAGTCTCATAAAGTATAATTTAAATACAAACATAATAGAACTGTATAAATAAAAAAAGAAACAACGAACAGTTTTTTTATTACAAGAGCTTTTTATCTTTAAATAGCTTTTACAGCGCTTATATATTTTGATTTTACTGCTTAATAATAAGTTGATCATTTTTTATGTTTAAGATTTAAAAAATTATAGTAGTGAGCTAGTTTTTTTATGACATTTAAAGTAGAACAATAACTGAGATATATAATATAGAAATTGAGATGTCAAGTAAGAATAATAAAATTTAGACATCAGTTACAGACTTTTTGGCGCCACTAAAATATTTGATACTACCTGTTCAAATTTGAACTGATTGTTTTGAAAGAAATATTGTTTTCATGCTTTTCAAAAGATAAAAGTATTGAAAAAAAAACTAAATACATATAGGCTATTTTATTTCAAAATAAAATAGCTGAAATTTATGGAAGCCTTAAGTTAGCTTTTAGTTTATTAAGCTGGTTTCTATTTATTAAACTGATTTAATAGAAAACGAAATAAAGTTTAAAGCGGCGCCAATACTTGAAATAAAACTGGTGAGCTGACAAGTTTCGGTTTTGTTTATTATATTTTAATTGATTTTTAAAAGCTGTAAATGCCTCTACAGATTTTAGCTTTAATTTTTTAATTTCTGAAACTAAATTGTTTAAACTTTAGTTTAATTGACATGAGCTTATTTGAAATGTTAGTACTTAGTTTTGTATTAAAATATTATATATTTTTTAAGCATAGATAAAACTTTAGTCTTATATTAGTCAATAATTTGTATTATTTACTCAAATATATATTTAAACATAAATTAGATTTTAAGTATATCATTAATTTAAAGTATTACTGATATGTTTTCTGAAATAACGTAAGGCTTTTTTTTTAAATATGATATTTAATACTTGTTTGTATTTATCAAAATATTTTATTAATGTAAGATCTACTATTGTTTTTTGATAAAGTTTTATAGTTCGATAAGTCAGATTTAAAGAAGATATTTTAATATAAAATATATAATTCACCAAAAATTTAACTTTAAATAAAAACCAGTTTGCATAACAAATATTTTTTTTTATGAAACTTAAACTAAGCTAAAAGCCATGATTTGTTAAAGATTTTACATATACTTGCTATATATAATGTATATATGGTTTTTTCTGTATAGGCTGATCAAATTTTTATATAATACTTGTGTTTACTTTAGAATTACTTTCATAAGTTCAGTTGTACAGTTTTAACAATCTTAATATTGGAAATTTTTATTTGTGATTTAATACTAACTATTGAACTAGAAATATTATTATATATAACCTTTACATTTCACAAATCTAGTTTGTAATACTTAGTTGAGATAATTTTTTAAATTACATAAATGAACTTTTTTTAGAAGAGCACTGGCGAAAAAGTTTATTCTACTTTGGTCGTCTTTTATTGTAAAATTTGAAATAAACTGAGTATGAATAACAAATAGCTTTTTGTATATACTGTTATTGTCATAAATAGGTAATAGTTTATACCGCTTTGTACCAATATTATATATTAATCAATTAGCTATATAATAACCTTTAAAATTTTTATTGTTTGTTTAAAAATCGGAACATACATTTTTCTAATATTTGCTAAGTACGTTGTAAAGATTACTGATAAAAGATAACAAATTATAGCAAATTTAGGTATAAAAATACTAGTTATAAACTGTTCAACTTATGGTCACTAATTTTATCTTTTTTTAACTATTTAAGTATACGCGCTATTTGTGCTTGATTCTTTCTGTAAAAAGTTCAAAACAATAATTTAACTTAGGTAATGTTAGGGTCATGGAGAGAAGAGTATGTGGCTGTAAAAGTTTTTAATTCTACAAATGAGGATAGTTGGCAAAGAGAAACTGAAATTTACCAAACTGTATTACTGAGACACGATAACATACTTGGTTTGTTAGCTTTTTTTTTGACATATACTTAATAACCCTTACTTGTAGTATTAAGTTCAAATTTAGTGATATTTTTTGCAAATGCTTTAAAGAATTGTTATCGATACTTATGTTTTACGGTTACACAAGTAAATATTTTTTAAGCCAATGTATAAAAATAATAAATGAAATTTAGTACTCGTTTTATTGCTTTGAATTTGTTTATTATAAGGTATTAATTAAAATTAACTTTTTTCGCTTGTAAATATTAGCTAAACCTTATCTTTGACGATATACATTTGTAACAATAATAAATAGATTATGTACAGTAGACTACCGCTTAAGTACGCACTTTTTTTGGTACGCACCCCGCCTTAAGTACGCACTTATCCAGAAACACAAAATGAATTTCTAAATTTTTTATATATTTTTTTATAATTTTTTTCACTCTCACAACTTTTAAACTAGGGTGAGTAATCCTGAGTAGTCTAAGTGGCCTGAGATTGTGACAGTCCTGTTATTAAATGTTAATAAACTAAATAATTACTTAGTAGTTGCAGAAAAGTGAAAAGAATAATGATATTTGAGCTGTAATGCTATAAAATACATAAATCTAGATGACAAAGTTAAAAAAACCTACAAATACAACATAGTTCAGTCATAATTTAATTTAAATGTACACACATTGATGTTTTAAAATTGTTTGGTAAACACAATGTAGTTTGGTACTTTCCCTCTAACAAAACAAAATATGGAAAATATGGCTTAATATTCTTTGTTATATCGTTGACTGACATTGACTTTCTTTATTAAATGTACGTATTAGTTATGTAGAAACTTTAAAAAAAAAAAATCATTTTAAATCTATTACCAAAAATTTCAGATTAGAATTATGTATTAAACTTTATTTAAAATAAAAAGACTTGTTTGTTTGGCTCAATTATTTGGTGGCTAGTTGTAAGAAAGAAAACACATAATTAAATTTCATATTATACTATGTCATCAAAAAGTACGTACTACCCGTGCTAAGTACGCACTTTTTGGTCGGGTTCAATTTACGTACTTAAGCGGTAGTCTTCTGTATTTAAATAATTATCAAAGCAAAATCAAGTTTATTAGATTATCTGTACAAATAAATATAACACAACCATGACATACAAGCATAAATCAATTAGTCTAAGTTAGCCCATTTCGAAAATGCTAGTGTAAAGGTGTTTTGTGTTTTGTTTTATTTGTTCTTAATTAATTTTTATTTTGAGGGGAAAACGTTTTGTTGTAGTATGTCACATATTTAAGACCTAAAATTAATAATGAAACTTTTTCTTCATCAAAAACAAAAAGGAAAAACTACGTTTCGATAACAAACATACTTTTTATTGCTTTATGATTTAATTTTATTCACAATCAGTATGTTAATTTTTTAAAACAAAAAAGCCTAACATTTATTTGCAGATATTCTTTATTTAACTTTTATCAACAACAGGATTCATTGCAGCAGATATTTGTGGGGTTAAGAGTGTTACAAAAATGTACTTAATCACGGAGTATCATTCGAATGGAAGTTTACACGATTATCTAACGAATTGTCTTGTAAATATTCCTTGTATGTTTAAGCTTGTCCATACTGCTGCTTGTGGTTAGTTGAAAATTTTTACATTTATGTTGAAATAAGTTTTATATTTTTAGTTTAAAATAAGATAAAAACTTTTACCAACTATTATTGCTCTTATAACATATTAAAACTGGTTAAAAATATTGTACAGCGAATTAATTAAATAGTTGTTATTAGAAACAAGGTTATAGTTTTATACCTTTCTTTTACTATCTTAAATTTATAAAACTAAAAGTATACAAAACATTGGAAAATATGTTGGTGATTAAGTTCTTTTATGCTGTAAAAGTTTTATAGATATATAAAAATTACAAACTTGTTTGATTAAGTAGTTTAGTGGAAAAAAAAAGAAACATTGTTTAGTTATAGTATTAAGTTCGTTAAGGTTATGCTTATGAGTAAAAGTACTTTGTGGACGCTGGCATGCTGTAGCAACGAAAAAATGATAGAATAGTTTTATTTTATAGCTGTATTTTTTAGGTTTTATTAGTAATCTACCGAATCCGAATCCAGATCCTAAATTTTAATAAAAATCTAAATCCGACCGGATCCGAATCCAGTTTAAAAAGACTTATTTTCTGCAATCAGCTTCTTTCAGTTTTATACTTAGATTATTGTGTTTTTGCTTAAAAAAACTTTTTTATAGAAATCTTTACTGCTCATTAGCGCATTCATAATTTAAAATAAATTAATTAAGATTGTTGTTTCTTACAGTTAGAGAATTAGTTGTTTTAAAGCATTTATTGTAAAGAAGATCGCATATATGAAATTAAATTTTATTTCAAAAATTTGTGTAAATAAAAGAAAAAAACGTATAGTATTAAGATTATTATTGAAATTAAGAACTGTGGAACTATGTAAAATTGTTTTAATTACTGATTTTGTTAAAAAGAAGACAAAAAGAAAAATTTTAAAATACTAAAAATGAATTTGACCTGAAAATTTTGGCTACGAAAAGTCTAGAAAAATTAAATGAAAGTGTCTAGTACTACGTAGTTTACAATAAATTTGACTAATTATATTGTTTCAGCTGAAGAATGGCATCTTGTTAGCCACATTATTGAGCTGCTTGAAAGTTTTTACATATTAAAGCAGCAGTGTAGTAGAAACAAGTCATTTCTGTCAAGTGTATTTTCGCATGCAGAAGTACTGAATTTTATTTTTGATTTGAAATAGAATAGTCCACCAGGTGAAAGTGGTACTACAACCTTAGCAACTTTGGCAGAAAATATAGAATTAGCTTTAAAAAGAAGGTTGTATACTACAAATAACAGCTCACACATAAACCTTTATGATAACAGCTTGTTGTTAGTCACGACAGCTGTTGAACCATGGTATCGATTTTTTCCTCCTAATTTCAAACAGGAGGTTGAAGTTAGAAGTAAAAAAAAACATAGTTTTCGTTAGACTCGTCAAAGTAGTCACTTTTCTCTAGCACATCCTAATAATCTTAAAACTCAACTATCTACAAATGGTGTTCAAATAATTTTTTGTCGTTCTACTCCACGTTTAAAACAGAAACAAGTACAGTAACTCACAAAAGCGAGTAACCAGATTTAGTTTATTAAGAGATTGGGACAGAAATTAAGTTTTTTTTTCTGAAGAAGTTTTCTTTAACAAATTAAAGAAGCTGAAGTCTTATCTAGGTTGAAGTTAAACAAGAAAATATACCCTCATCTCGCCAGGTTTGTAAAGAAGTATCTTTCGGCACCTCAATCTTCTGTTTATCCTGAAAGTTTATTTTCTGAAGCTGGTAACTTGTACGAGCAAAAGCAAAGTTGATTGCTTCCAAACACTTTTATTTCTTCATCACATCTTTAAAAAGCTAGAATAGATTTTTTTGTTGCAAAATAGCGTGGAATAGTTTATTCTAACTTATGTATATAAAAGTATAATTTAAGCTTTCAAATAAAGATTAATTAAAATTTGTTATTTTAAAGTGATTTAATATTTGTTTTGTTTTTCTTTTACTTCATACGAGATACAAAATTCAAGTTCAATAGTAAAACTAGCTTGAAATCATATCTTAAAATTTAAATTGATATTTATTATAGGTAGATTTTTTTTGTCTTGTTAGTTCGACGTTTAATTTTTTTTTTGTCAGTGTTCAAAATAAATTAATATAAGAATAACATTGTGTATCTTTTTTAACAAGTACATACATGGTTAAATATTTTTACTAAACTAGTGGTATTGTAATTCTTAAGTTTTCTACGTTGGTTCTCTATTAACACTACATAGAGCTTCAAATATTTATGATCCGGATCCGGCCGGATACTAGTTTAAAAAGCAGATCCGGATCCGGCTGGATTTGAATATAAAAAAAGAACCGGATCCGGCCAGTTATGATCCGGTATATCATTAGGTTTTTTTCAGCACCAATTTTTATTTTTTTAACGAAGTATCACTATGTATATATGATTACAATTGTTCAGGATAGTTGTGAAAAGTAATTAATTGTAAAATGTACATAAAAGCTACAAAATAAAGGTAGTCACTAAACAGAGGTTAGCAAATCTTAAATTAACAATTTAAATTGCTTAAAAATACTATTTTAGGTCGGGATTTAAAAAAAGTCTTTGCGGGACATATTAGTATTGTACTAAAAAAATAAAAATAAAAAATTAAATCAAAATTCAAATCAAATAAATTAATTAAATTTTAAGTGTGGCCATGCGGCAGCAGTTTGCGAACTCTTAAACTAAATAACAAAGTAAGGTAATCACTTTCGAGCTAATATTTGTCAATCATTAAAGCATAAAAAAAAATTGAAAGGAGTTTCATATAGAGTCAGACTTAAAGATAAAAATTATTTAAAAGTACTTTAAAAGTTTTAAACTTTGTAATTTAAAAAAGATTTAATGCAAAATAACAGCAATGAGTAGTAATAAAGTTATAAAAAACACAAAAATAAGTACGCTTGACAAATTTAAAAAATAAGTAGAATATTAGTTAAGACATACTTTCTAAATTACAAATCTAACACATACCAGTTTACTTTGGTAGATACCACCTTACTTTATAGAAATTATTTTTTAAATATCTATAGCACTGTTTTTTTAATGATAAAATTTGATTTATGTATGTTATGTTGTATAAAGTGTTATGAGTTTAATTTATTTAGTTTGAAATTTGTATTAATACAATTCAAATTATTTTCTAGAGTAAATATTAAAAACTGTTTACATCAATAACATTTAAAAAAGTTTTAATAGTTTTGTTGTACGTATTTAAGTCAAATTAATTTTAAAACTTATTGTCTATCAATTTATTATTTATTATAACTTTCTTTTTATTTAGAAATTAGGCAGAATTTTTTTGTAGGACTGGCGCACCTTCATATAGAAATCACGGGTACCAAAGGTAAACCAGGAATCGCACATAGAGATGTCAAAACAAAAAACTTGTTGGTTAAAAAAGACGGGAGTTGCTGCATAGCTGATATGGGACTAGCTGTAAAATATTGCAGGTAAAGTTCTTTTCTTAAAAGTAGCTGTAGTTGTATTAATGCTAGATCAGGGATCGGCAGTTTTTTATAAGTAATGGCGCGCATTTTCTGAAAAAAAAATTGCTTGCGGGTCGCCGTAGTTTAAAAACTTATAATAAAAAAAAATAAAAAAAATCAAAGTTGAACTGAATTAATTATTAAGCACTAGTCTTTATTCTTAGTCTAATTAAGAGAACATTTGTAAGGAAATTTTATAAAAAGCTTTAATTTGCTTACGTAAGTTCTTTTTTCTTTGAAGTACACGTAGCGCGTCAGGTACATCTGCTCCTGCCGAACATAATTTGCTGACCCCTGTCTAGATGATAGTCTGATTAGAATTTATAGCTTTTATACTGTTTTAGTAGTGTTTTTTTATTTGACTTGCGTCAGAAAGCTTCTATGCAACTCAAATGTTTACAGCTAAATCAATATTAAACGGTTCAATAATAAACGGTTTGTTCAAAAAATTTAACGAAGTATATTAATTGTTATTTATTTAACTACTTTCGATTAATACTTATCAAAAACTATATCTTAGTAAATTAAAATGAAATTATACTGTAATAAATTATATTGTAGTCAGAACATTAAAAGTTTACAAAAAATGAAATGACGTAATAAAAGAGTGTAGAAAGGCCCAGTTTACATCAGCAGAAAATGTTCGGTTATCAGACTAAACGTTTTAAATTTTTATATTTTGTAATTTTATAGTTTTGTTTCCTTAAAAATTTTAAAAAGTGTAGTTTTTTTACTGTAAGTTTTTATCGTTAAATTATTTTAATTAGGTTTTGAATCTAAAAATTTTTAATAATAAGCGGTAATGTGTTTTTTAGCTTCAGCATTTAGTTAATTTTTCTACATTTGATCGTTACGTCATTTTATATTTTATTAACTTTTAAACTTTTGATTACAATATAGCTTTATATCAGTTTCACTTTAGTCTTATTTACTAGGATACAGTTTTTGATAAGTCTGGTGCGAAAGTACTTAAGTAACTAATAATGAAATATGATTTGTTATATTATTGAATAGGTTTATGCATCGGAAAAAAAGTTGTATAAATTGTTTATATTCAAAATACAGTATATTTAATTCAGCTTTATTTTATATTTCAAAAACTTATTGCGCTTGTGTAGATTTTTTTTTAAATTGAAAAACCTTAAAGCATTTGACTATAGCTAACAAAAATACCTTTTCAATTTTAGTTAAACTTTAAAAGACTACAACATAGTTTTATTAAAATGGTATTTTAAGCATAAAACTGTTATGATAAGATTAAAACTTTCTTTCACAAAATTTTTTGTTTTTGCTTATAGCTTTCGTGTTATTGTCATCCTTCAAAGAATTTAAACTTGTATTTTGAATATATTGAAACCTTTTAATTTAAAAAATACGTAAACAAACAAGACACAATTACTTATGTATATTTTTAAGTTATAATATTTATAGTTTTGCCTTGAGAAAACAAACATTAAAAGAACTATAAAAATGATTATGTTTATAAGGATTAATAAAAAGTTCTAATAAAAA
Source organism: Thalia democratica (assembly GCF_965202585.1). NCBI lineage: Eukaryota > Metazoa > Chordata > Thaliacea > Salpida > Salpidae > Thalia > Thalia democratica. The sequence continues at coordinate 12,899,425 of NC_139172.1, forward strand.
AATACTTTTATGTAACACAAACGAAATGAAAATGAAAAAATGATGCTCTAAACATTAAGTAAAAAAAAAAAAAACGTTTGAAAGTTTATAGCATTTACAACTTGTGAGTAATGGGTAATTTACGGTTAGTTTTGTAATTTGAAGTGCCCTTTTAAAACAGTTCTTTAAAATTGTTTATATTAAAAATAACTGTTTTGTAATGAAACTTTTAATTATTTATAGAAATTAACTCTTTTATAAAAAATAAATTTCACTTAGTAACGTGTTCAAGATTTTTTATTAAATTAGACAAAGTTGCATAGTGTAATATTTTTTTCTTCAATCATTGTAACCCATCCATTCTGAACAAATTATTTATTAAAAAAAACAAAAGTTCAAACAGAAAAAAAAAAAAAAAAATTATTTTCTACCAGTACTATCTTATTTTTTAAGTTTGCTGATTTCTTAAGCTTTGTTATTTTGTTTTAGAATATTTTCTTATCTAATAAAATTATTTTGATAAAAGCAGATTATATTGTAATTGATGGTAATTAATTATTGTTTTAAAAAATAAAATTATACATTAATATTTATAAAATGTTTCAGACAATTACTGATTAAAGATTTATATATTTAATTTTGACATAATTTAAAATAATCTGACTCTACATTCTTTTTTATTTTTTTAAATATACTAAAGTAAACTCAAAACAAAGTAAAATAGTTTTTGAAAAGAAATTATCTAGAACAGGTAAGCTTGTTTATAAAAAAATACTCATTAAAACACTGTTATAAAAATGATTCATAAAACTAAAAAATATTTTTTGTTTGCTGTATAAGAGCTCACTAATAATGTAGCCCATTATAATGTATGTAAATAAGTTAGTTTGAAAACCGTTGTTGCATTTAAAAAAAAGTCATATATACTTGAATTGAATTTAGACAAGAAAACAAAGTAGACCTTGGCTCATCTTCAGAAGTAAGACTTGGAACTAAAAGATACATGTCACCCGAAGTTCTAACTAAAAGTTTTGATTTAGATCTATTTGATGCATATAAGCGTTCAGACGTTTATTCGTTTTCACTGGTTATGTGGGAAGTTATTAACAGAACTATGTTAGAATATGAAGGTAATTATTTACCATAGTATTTTTATTAATAAGTTTTATGAGAAAACTGTATTATTTAAAGCTATTGAGATTCAGTGTTATAAAAGTTTTATACAATTTAATAATTTTAGTTATTCTTTTTTTACACTTGTTTACTCTTTTCTACTAGTACTAAATATTACTTAGACTAAAAATCTGCTCAAAACTTCAAGATCATGAATTATTCTCCAAATATAAATTAAAGTAAATACTTTAGTATTACAAAATTATTTCTTATTTTTCAAGTATTGAAGAACTTACAGTTGTAATTTGAATTTCATAGTTGTTTTTGTTGTTGAAGCTGATGCTTATAGAGGTTTTAGTATATTTACACAGGTGGTTACTGAATTTTGATAGATTAGTAGAAAAACATCTACATTCTTACAAAGTTAAGTCTGTATATTGAAATTTAGTACGTAGTTGCATCTGTATATCTTTTTTCGTTTCTCATTACAATCTGTACCTGTAAAAACTATAAGAGACAAATTGAAGGTAATCAGTAAGATTTTTATGCATTAGTATTGACGAGAAGGGAAAAATAAACATCATAAAAGTTAAGATGACTGAAAACTTCTTCAATGTAAGACTAGCAATCTAGATCACTTTTAATCATTCTGATAAAAAAGTTATTTTTTTATTAAAGCATTCACTTTTTTTTGATACTTTTGAAAACAAAACGTATGTATTTTAAGTTAAATGTTTTCAAATAAAATTTAACAAATTAATTTTCTTCTTTTTTTTTTTTTCTGTTTACACTTTTTTTTATTAACAAATTTAGCATGAAGTTAAATATTTTACTGTACTCTTTTTATCTCTAATTAATTCAAATTTAAATTAATAATAAATAAAATTTTAATTCATTAACAAAACTTTTTTTGAATCAACGAGTCATATAAAAAGTTCAAATTAACAGTTAAAATTTTAATTTTGGTTGTTTTCGATACTACATAAAATGTTAATTTTTTTTTCTATAACTTTTTATTATTATTTGCAGTCTTTATAATTTTTCACACAATGGTATAAAAGATTTACATAAATTAATTCAAAATATAACATTGTTTAAATTTTTTGTTTCAACTAACACTTTCAAAGTTTTTGCATTGATTAGGTAAGATATGTTGCAACTTTATATATATTTATAAACTAACTGTAAAGCTATCCATTTCGTTTTTTAACTAGAAAAAGATTAACTAATGAATGAAAACAATGTGATAAAAAAGTAAATACGAAAGCATACTTTGTGAGATATTTTTTAAACAATAAGTCCTCACAGAATTCAATAAAATTGTTTTTTGATCAGTGAAGTTTTTTAGGCTTTTATGACAACTGTATTTGTTTTTATCTTGCTTAACTTTAGTTTATTTTGAATGATATCTAAAAATACTATTACAGATATTAAACTACTAATAATTTGTCAAATGTTTAGAAAGTAACCAAAATAGTTATCACTATGCTAGTTGTTAATATAAAGTTTAAATTTTTATATTGTGAATAGGTTTGGGAATAAATAAATAAAGTATTCAAAATACTTAAAGTGTTTAATTGAAATATTACAGGTAATTGAAGTCATTTATTTAAAGTAAAAATGTTATATTAGAGATTTTAGTTTTGATAAACTAAATTAACTCATTAAAAAGTGTAAGAAAAATGTTAGTAATCTTATTTACTTTTAAAAAATTATGACAGAAAACCGTAAAGTACCAGAATATAAACTTCCGTATTACGATGTAGTTGGACAAGATCCTTCGTTTGAAGAAATGAAAAAAGTTGTCGCTTTAGCACAAATCAGACCTAAAGTACTTGAAAAATATAATGACCATACAGTTAGTTTTGTTCATTCATTAAAATTACAGCCTTTAAGTTACTTTGTACTGTTCAAAGTTTAGAAGAAACTGTTTCTTTTGAAAAGCTTTCAAGTTTTACTAAAAGTTACTCTTTACACTACAAAGTCAATCACTTTGTTCAGTTTAAATTGTTGAATTTTATAATAAACCGAACCGTTTGGTTCAAGAATTTTTTAAACAAAGATTAATATTTTCTAATATGTAAAAGCATAAGGTTTGAACTAAAAGTCACTTTTTATAGAAAAACAAAAATTAAGTTACCTTTTGGATACGGTCACGTCTGTTAAAAGTTTATGATATTTATCAACAATTTTTTCATTGTCAATTTTTTTGGGAGTTTTAAAATACAAAAAATATATCTACTTTTTTGTTTTTTGAGCAAAAGATCTCAAAATTTCAGTTAATAATCTTAAAATAGTTTAAAATCTACCGTGTATTGTACTTTTAAATATACATGAATAAAATTTAAGAAAAATAAAATCAAAAAAAGTTGGTTTATAACACTTTTTTCAAGTATATTAAAAATATTCTGGTCAATAGTTAAAATATTAGTAGTTGATAAAGAGTAAAAGGTTAAAAATGATTAGTTTTAAATTAAAGGAGAATATAGGTTTTTAGATATAGATTATCGTTTGAAAGCTTTGCTTAAAACAGTTTTGTTAAAATTGTAATCCGAAAAAGTTGTTTTGTTTTGAACTTAATGTGTATAAGTATTTTTTTAATATTATACAGTATGTTAATTATATGTAGTGCTTGTTGCAAAAATACTAATATGTTTTTAGAGTTGATATAGGTTAAAATATCAACTCTTATTCTTAATACGAGTTTTGATGTTTCTTAAAATAAATAGCTTTTGTCTTCGTACTGTCAAACAATGAGGGAGTGTTGGTCGCATAGACCTGAAACCAGATTGACTATGCTTAGAGTAAGGAAAACACTTAATAACCTTCGAAATCAACTGGACACTTTTAAATACAATCAGGTTATTAATTATTTAAACTAGTTTTTTCGTTAAAATTGATAATGCAAAAGTTTGTTTTTAGATGTTATGAAATAAGTATAACTAAACATCATAATTTTTTAATAAATATAGTTTTTGCTAAAACAGTTGTTTATCATGTAAAGCTTTTTTTGACTAAATTCTAAATTGTTAGGCGCGCACTTCAAGTATGACATCATTCAACTTAATGTCAACAATTGGAACTTCAGAAAATAACAAATCGGGTACTTTTGAAAGTCTAGTTAATTCGGAATTTGTTTTGATTGGAGACGAGAAAAAACATCTTAACCCAACCCATTGAATTAATAAAATCTGTGTTTTTTTTATAAAGTCAAAATCAAAAAGTTAAAAAGATGTATTTATTTGAAAACTTAGAATAAAAAAATACTTGACTTAAATTTTAAAGGATCTTTGTTCTACGAAATTCAATATTAGTAAGTTCAAAGTACTAAAACAAAAACTTACTTGCAATTTAACCTAGAATATTGTTTTGTTTTTTATTTTTTGTCTATTTTTTTACGAATAATTTGTTAACAATTGCATTAAGAAATTGTTTGTGAAAAATTCAAAAATCTTTTAATTTTAAGTATAGTTTGTTATCGGCGGACAATGAAAGAAACACTTACTAAAACTTGTAGATAATGTAGATTGTCGTTGTTTAATAGTTTTTTATTTTCATACAGTACATAACATTAAAAGTTTATAATTCTTTTTAAATTGTGTATCTTAAGCTTTATGTGTTGCACTTTTTTGATACATATATGTACAAATCATTTGCTTTTTCTTTAAGTTTACCTCAATAAAACACATTAATTTATATACGGTGCTTATAAATTAAAACTAATGCCTTTTTTACTGTTTTTTTTTAATATTCTGAAATAAATTTAAAAATCATACTAAAAAACCCACAAGATACACTATTTTATTCAGAAAAATACTAGTGTTAGTTTTTCAATACTATATATCTTTTTTGTATATCCCTTTTAAGTGTGTTTTATACTTTATGTTGTATAAAAGTGTTATTGTTTATGACTAAAGCTTAAAGTTTTTTCATATTTTGTTGAAAAGATGTATAGTTTGTATGTGTCATGAAGTGTATATTTTCGTTTTAAATTAGTACTACAGATTAAACTATAACGTATACTTTGAATACTTTATCAAACATTTCCATTAGTTTATTTGAAGTTTTGTTTAATTATGAAAATATATATTCTCTTTTTTACTATTGTTCTTTTGTTTAAAAGCAACAAGTGTTTCATAATAAAATTTTAAAAATGTACTTGCATAGATTTAATTAAATAATAATTTTAGTTCATTATTATGTTTTATGTATTTAAAATATGTATTAAAACTCCTAAATCAATATAAGCAATCTATATAGTTTGGTTTATATTCCATCTAGTAATTAACACCTTAGTGTTTCTTGAATAAATTATAATAATAAAGCTTAAAAACATACATTAAAGTTCGGTCATTAGTATAATTACTTGCATAAAATCTAAAGCATATAATAGATTACTTGTTGCTACTTGGTTGTGTTCATGCAGTGATATCATTAAGTAATGTTTTTTAAGGTCATGCAACTTTATACGCAAAATAAATTTAAAGTTTTCTCTGTACTTTTAAACAAAAGCTATTCAGTTTGTATATCAAGCAGAAATATTTTCAAGGTAGTATTTAAAATTCTATTATAACAATTTTTTTCAAGGTTAGGCTAATCAAAATATGAATCCAGTAATTTTTTTTTTAATTTCAATATTAAAACTGTGTTAAGATAAACTACTCTCAAAAAACTTTTAAATTAAATATTTTACTAAATAAATAATAATCGAATAGTTATTTAAAAAAAAATACAAATTTTTTCCACATATAAGTTTAAAACGTTTCAAAGAGTTACTCTCTTTATCAATAAAAATAATAAGCTAAACTCAAAATACTAAAACATATATTTGCAAGTAAATTTAAAGTAAGGAAAAAAAGTATGACGTAGTAATTCAAAATTGTGTATAACTACTTTTAAATAGTTAAGTTCTTCCAAGAAAAATACTTTTAAGAAAGAAAACGCCAACCGATTAGATATTAACGACAAAGCCTAAAACATGCATTAAAAAAAACTCGTCCTTTAACTTAAACATTTTGTTTAATGTTATGCAGTGCAATTTTTTTTTGTCATAAAAAACTAGGTTTGAGGGGTTAATCATGAAGCAAGCTCAAATGACTTAAAAAATTTTAAAAATATTTTTCTGCTAGTCACTTATTTTCATAAATGTTTCAAAATGATTATTAAAATAAGTTGCTTTATACATTTAAAAGGTCCGTTTTGAATTAGGTTTAAAAATATTAACATAATGGTATACTACCAGTTCAAACCCGTTTAATTCCCACCAAAGTTAATTTTAGTTTGTCAATTCCAACTCGATCAACTCTTATTTGAATTAATTACCATTCGATAAATTTCAACCTAGATTTTTACCAGCAAAAACCGATTCCCATCTGGTCATTTACCACCCAAACTAATAAAGACCACTTAATTTTCATCTAAATTAATTCCAATCTGTTAGTTTTCACAAAAATAAATTTCTACCAGATCAGTTACAAACTGTTAATGCTTACCAAAGTTTTTTTTCAGCCAATCTATTCCAACCTTGACTATTTCCAATGCAATCAGTTCCCATCTGTTTAATTATCATTTTGATTAACTTTAACCTGTTTAACACCAACCCAAATTTAATACAATCTGTACTATTCCCATGTATTTGAATATTTCTAATATAGTTACAACCAGATGATTTCAAATTCAACTTACTTCTCGTCAGATCAGTTACAATCTGATAATTTACAACCTAATCAAGTTTAATCTGGACCATTTCCATTTAAATAAATGTCCTTCGTTTAATTACCACCTAAATCAATTTCAATTCGTTTCATTATATTCTGTAATATTCTATTTAATTTTACTTACAATCCTATCGGTTCTAATTCAGTTTTTAATTATCTTTAAAAAATATCGACTATCAACCAGCTAAATAATTTCAAATATACTTAATTTTCCTAGAAATTTTTAAAATTCTATTATGTTATCAATCAATTTATTCTACTGTTAAACGAGTTAAAAAATTTACACTTATAATTTTTAGTCGATGTAAATTTTAATTGTGAGAATTTAAAAGTACTTTAATTTCTAATTGAAATTATCTTTTTTTTTACTTTAGCTATTTCAATTGTAGTTATGAATATTAAAAATAAAAAGATTTTCTAGTTTTTGTTATAAAAATGTGGCTTTAAAAATTGAACGAACATACCTAAAACTTTTCTTTGTTCTTTTTTTTAAACACTATTATATTTATCAAAAAAATAAATAAGTTGTTTTAAAACTCAAAACTTAATAACTTAAATTTTTTTATGTCTAATTAAACAAAAAAAAAAACGCAATTATTAACTAAAATATAGCTGAAAAAATGTTCAAAAAGTTGTTTTAAGGACAGAAATGTCGTAAATTTATACTTAATTTTCCCTTAATTGAAATATTAGAAGAAATATTGTGATGTACACTTCAGATCATCTAGACTATACTATTTAAAGTGTTTATTTTTGATTAACACGATACTACAGTTTTTTAAAATTACCTAAATATATATATTCTCAATTTTTTTTGTTCAAGCCTAATAAATTTAATTTCAAGAGAATATATGTTAATAAAATAAGGTAAATATCCGAAAAAATAAAAAAACATTCATGTTTATTATATACAAAACAATGTTTCACTCTTATGTTAAGATATAAGAGATCATCAATTTTTAAAATAATTCTGAAAAAAGCTTTTGATCAAATAAATGGAAGGGATATAAAAAAACAATAAGAAAACAAAATAAAATAGAAAGTACTAAAAAACTTATGGTTTAATAAACTTTTGTTTAAAATAAAAATTCGTACTATTACAACATTAACTTTATTGCAGTTAACAATTATTTATTTCATAAACGATATTATAACAATACCAAAAAATTCAAAAAAAACTTATCTTACCCGAACTAACTATTATTACATTTATATTCTTGCTAAGTTTCTAATTAAGTGTTTAATTATTTTGATTACTTTGTAAGAAGCTGCTTTTTAAGTTTAGCATTTCTAAATATTTTTACTAGTTAAACCTGAAAGTTTGTTTTAAGTAAGTATTTTATTTTTTGTTAACGCTTTTGTAAACATATGTTTACCTTAAAACGTTGTACTGTTTTTTGTGTACCAAGTTTTCATTTCTTAGTTAAATTTATTATTGTTATCTATTTATTTTCTATTTTTAGTTTATTTTTCAATTAAAATTATATTTACAAGTTATAAAATTAGGTGTCTGTTTGTTTACTTATTTCTATCAAACTTTTACTCATCTGTATATGTGGTTTGGGTTTTGTTTTCGGAGCCCAACGTTACACAATAAAATAACAATAATAACAATAATAAATAACTAGTTAAGGTACTTTTATGTGTTATCTAAACCAACTTATCTTTGATTCTTAAATTTATGAAGGAACTTAAGTAATTTTAAAGCGAAAAAAATACTAAAACTCTGCCGCATTTGATCTTAAAAACTTATAAAATAAATGAATAAGAAAAGAAACAACACCAGTTAAAAAAGACAACTCGCTCCACGTTAAAATATAGAATTTAGCTAGATTTTTTAATGAATGAATAAAGTCAAATTGCCATTTCACTGTGAAGTGTAAGTTTTTGAAACACTAGATTTATTGAAAATTTAAGCATTTTAAAAGTAAGGTAGCAGGAATAAGTTTATTATAAAAATAAATAATAAAATTTATATGTTAATCTTGAAATACTATAGTTTGAAATGTTGAAATTTGAGTTGTCAGAATTTGTTTTTTTTTAATTTAAATGGATTTAATACTAATCGTCGAAAATTTGAAGCATCAGGGCAAAACTATATAAAAGACAAAGCCGATCTGAGAACGTTTAAGCCTCGAAGAAAAAAAAAAGTTTAGGTATGTCAGTCTAGTCCAGGATTTCCCAAACTCATTTACTGAATTGCCCCCTTTTCGGAAATTTGAAAAAAAATCGTCCCCCATGATTTTGTAAACATTTTTTTCTTTTTTAGTACGTTTTTTTGAGCCAAAACAGTTGTTTTAGAAATGTAATTTAGTCTGTAACTTCTTATGCAAGCACTTTTGGGCTGTATTCAAAGTAATTTACAGGGCTACCAAAAATAATTTACAGTTATTTTCTTATTAGTCCAGTAAAGTGTATTAAAATAATTAAATATTAAACAGCCTTTTGTAATGTGTGATCAATTGTTTTTAAATATGAATTGTTTTGAAACTAATGAAACCTTTAAGTTAGTTGTGGACAAATTTTGTAGTCAGCAAGTCATTTTTACTGAAAATTTTTTCTAGTCTCGACTTGTTAAAAAAATGTACTTGCAGACTGCGTAATTTAAAAAAGTAACATGTAAAATAATTAAACATTTGAACAAACTTGTAACAAATTGATTTACTGTTATTGTGATCTAGGAAGTACTATTGTTAACTGAAAACCAATTTGAAAGCGTATTTCAAAGTATTAAGTATCAAATACCTAAATTTTAATTGTTTTGACAAGTAGTTTTTAAGTTACTTAGCGGGTCGAAATTTGACTGGATCTGGATCGTACGTTACCTATCTAAAATCTTAACTGAAACCTGACATTATATTAATCTCTTATATAACGAATTTCGGACATTTAGAAGTGAATGCTAAGCAAATCATTTAAGTTGCGTAGCATACTCAAATTATTTTATAAAAAGGCATATTCTAAAAATACTTTACCATAGATTAAAAAACTGCAAAAAAATGAACAGCTTATTTTACACATAATGAAATAAATATTAAAATATCATTGCTGATCTAGTTTTAGGAAGTTTGACTGACTGGTTGATTATTTTATATGAAAAGTGGTTTTATCAATAGCTTTTTTAATGCGGAACAATTATTAAATTCAATGCTAAAAGATGTTATAAGCAAGTTATTTGTAAAGTTAATAATTTAATTTTTAACTTTTTAAACTATATGTTTCGTAGTAGAAAACCATGAAACAGTATTTGATTTGGAATAAACTTTAAAAAACTAAACCTTAACACTAACACTAATTTAATTTATTAGTTTGAATTTAAAAAAATTAAAGGTTTTACAGTTAATTTTGTGAACAGAAAGTAACCAATTAAAAAAAAATATTAGATTAGAATTTTGTTTTGTAACTGAAGCAGTCTTTTTGGTGGCTTATTTAATTCTGTTTAAAAATGAATTTGTTTTCTAGCTACCAACCTATAGTAAGTTAACAGAGGAAAATAGTGAAAAATTAAAAGCTAGGGTTAAAATATTAAAATAAAAAACACATTTAAATTTACAAAATATTTTGAATTAAGATGAAACAAAAATCAGTTGTACTAATAGTTTGAAACTCCTTATAATACAGAATTTTTAAAATATAATAAATCAAGTTAGAAAATAAAACTGACTATAAGAATCTTTTAGTGAAATATTTAACAGAATTTTAAATAGAGACCTCAAATCTGGACTCTTTTAAAATCAAAAATATTTTTTTTGAAATAAAAACTTTAATGGTTTACAAGATTTTTTTACTTATACAGATTAAACAAGTTATAACAAAAATCTGTCAAATAAACATCTTTTAAACAAACCTTTTATATACTTTATTGAAGCTAAGTTTAAGAAATTATAAGTTTGAACTTTTTTTTGGGTAAAAAGTGCGAACTCAAGAGGAAGTTTACTATAATTAGTATTCATTAGGTTTTAAGCATACCTGTTGTTTAGTGAATAACTTAATAAAATTGTTATTATAAAAAAAAAACTACTTGAATACAACACAAACCAGCTTAAATAAGAAATTTTTTAAGAAATAAACTAAAATTGAAGACCTTACAAAAGTTAATGTCTGCAACTATAGTCTAATATAATGTGAAGGATGAGCTTCATGACTGCTTGCAAGTTTTTTATATCTGGTTCTAAATCAATCAAATATAGCCTCAAGTCACCTCTTTTACAAATATCTAGATTATATTTTTTGCTTAAGATGTAGATAACTGAACTAAAAGCTTTCTCAACAACATAGCTATAAGGAAAAGCTATAAATAAAAATCTAACTTCCTCCCAAATGATTCGATACTTTTGCCTTAGTTTTTGTTGAGTCCAAAAGCTTTCATATCGTTCTTTGGATAAATTTATTTTAAGTTCAAGGTCAGTTTGTAAGTCTGAGAAAGTTTCCTGTAAATTAACGTTTACTTCAAAAAGATCTGCTTCGAAGGGGTCCATAATCCACTTCGGAACGTTTAATTGAAAAACGTCAGCAAACCTTTTATCAATATCACGTTTAAGCTGTTCCAGATGAGATGAAAATACTTCTACTTCACCTTAACTTATTTGAAGTTTTAAGTTTTTCAAACTTGCAAACTGTGAAAACTAATAATTTTTGAAATTTTTCCATACAGATCAAGTTGGTTTCAGAAACTGGTTATCTTACTTTTGACTTTTACAAGATTTAAGTTTTTACGTTGTAAAGTTTTGTTCAGATTGTTGATCTTACCATATAAGTCTGACATGTAAGCAATATCTATTTTTATTTTAACAAGATTGTCTGTTAATATCTTATCCATTTCAGAAAAAAATCAATTACTGAATTAAAAACAGCCAAAAACTTTCTAAACAGTTTCCTTTTGATAACCATTTCACTTCTGTATACACTATCAACTTATCAAAAACCTCATCATTGTCATTGCACAGCTGTTTAAACAGACGACTTTGTAAAGCATGTCTTTTTATTTTGTTGACAGCTTTTATCACAAAGTTTAATGAGTCATTTAAATGGACGCTCAATTTTTTTACAACTAAATGTTAGCGATTTATATCACAATGAAATAGTAAATATATCAGGGTTTAACTCTTTGTTATATGTGACTTATTCACAATAATTTCCTATCATAGACGGAGCACCATTCTGTTTCAATTCCTATAAGATGTTTTTAAGATATTTTATTTTTTTCAAAATACTTTTTTACTTTTTAAACACAAACCTTTCTGTGCTAGGCGTTTTCATTAATTGGGCTAGTTCTTTGTATGTTGTGTCATTAGCTATTTAACGCACGCAAACAAGAAAAAGACATTCATTTTACGGCAAAGTGGACTCGCCAAACTGCATCAAAAAAAATTATTGCACATCATTCGAACTAACTTATGTTAAACATATTCTGAAATTTCATTTATACGTCTTTTCACAGTGTTGTTGCTTAAAGGAATATAACATAGAACATTACTGGTGTTTTTATAATAAATGACTTTTTTCCGAACTTGTTTTAAGACAGGAAAAAACGTTTATTTCCAATGTTGTTAGGCAGTCCTTGTTTAGCAACTATGAGAGACAGATAATAAAAAGCTGATTGTCCATCTTCAATATTTTGTGTAGATTTCTTGAACATGTTAGTTGTTTTACACTGTTCCGTTTTGTCATCTCGACGTTTTCTAAAAAAACTCTACATTCTTGTCTACAAGTTCGGAATAAAATTTATACTTTACGTAAACAAAACGGACTTTTTTGTTAAAGTTTTACCTCACGGTCAAATATTTAATGGCAAGCGAAAATTACCAAAATAACAAGATATAAAGTAAAAATTTTATGACTGCCCAAAATTATAAAATTGCCCCCCATTCGCCTCCTTATTAGTTATCGCCCCTGAACAAAATTCGCCCCCCGAATTACTAAAATCGCCCCCAGTGGGCGATATCGCCCACTTTGGGAAACCCTGGTCAAGTCAATAATTTTTCAATTTGGTTACATACTTTTTTATAAAACAGTTGTTAAACAGAAAAAATATATAACAAAATAGTAGTTAGTAAATAACGAAAGCTAGAATTTTTTTAGAAATATTCAAAACATTTCATTTAAATAAGGTTCTTTTTTAACTTTATAATTAAAAGTCGACATAATTTACATATGTAAGTTTGTTTATGAAATACTATTTTAAAGTTTATTTTCTTGTTGCTTGCAACATAAGTTTTGAAAAAGTATTTTGTTTTTTATAAGTGCTGTTCATATTAAATTTTTGTTTTATAATTTAGCAAAAAAACTAATTTTAAGTTTTAAAAATTACTTGCCGTGTTATTAAATACGTTTTAATTTTGTCAAGTTTTTAAATTTAATTGTGTCCTTCAGGAATTGGAAGCCTTATAAAAATGACGGACGAAATTTGCTAGAAACAATGTTTTGCAGGATAAGTTCTTTACAATGAAAGCCTTTTTTAAAAACTAATACAAAAATAAAGCTATCTAATTAATTTATTAAAAGGAAATTTGTTCAAAGTTTGCACAAGTGATAGCTTGCAGTCAAATTTTTGTCGATTGCTTTGAACAGCTGGCTTCTTAGATAAAAAATGTCGCTGGTGAAATATTTTCGCTTAAAGAGCTGTAGTTTATACACACATTGTGTACTAAAAATTTAAATTATTAGGTTTCTAGTAATATTTACTTTTACACAAGTTTTTTAAAACGGGTAGTAAAATAAAAGTTAAATAACTATAAAATTATACAAAATAGTTTATTCAGATTAGTAAAATTCCTCCATTCAAAATTTACTAACGTGTAAAGTATTTCTATTCACCAGTCTTTTGAGGTTCGATTTTTTTATCGTGTTCAATAAATATATGAAGAGTTAAAATTAATTAAAAGTAGCTTGAGTGTAGTACTGCTACATGAAAACTAAAGTTTAAATAATTTTGTAGATTCATCTAGTTATAATATATTTTAAAATTACTTAATTTTTGTGTAACACTTCTCAAATTAAACTGTTCGGATCTAAAAAAGAATGTATTTAAACTAGTTAAAAATACAGTATTACAACGTGCATGTTTAAACGGATTGGAATTGATGCTAAATGAGCGAGTTAAAAAAAAACAAAATGGAGTTAATCGTATTTCAGTTAATTTAGTGAAGATGAGAATTGATCGAATTAGCAAAAGTAATGATTGGAATAGATGAGAATTTACAAAAAAAAAACTTTATTTGGATTAGGAAAAGAGTTATATCGTAATTAAGGTGTAAGGAAACTGATAGGATTATAATTAAACTAGTAGGATTAGGTTTGAAAATAACTCAGAAAGTAAGTTTGATTGTAATCATATGATTTTGAAAAACAAAAGTTAAGTGTATGGAAATTGATTTGGGTTGGAAATGGTCGTGTAAAAACTGTTAGAAATGAGAACATGCTTTAACGGTTGGAACCATGCATGCTTTAATCATAAGATGATAAATATGTATGGTTTTAATGCTTAAATTATTCCAGAATAAAAAAAATTTAGTTAAATGTTAAATTAATGGTTTTAACTAATAAAAACCTCGTAAATGCTATTTACCTAGCGCTAGTTAATAATTTCAATAGTAGTTTTAAAGTTAACATTTCTAAAATTCTATTTGTACTTAAACATAACATATATTTAATAATATATGATACAAAATTTGCTTAATCATTTCTTTAGGAACAGTGTGATTAGAAACACATTATTTTAAATGCAACAAAACGTTATAGTTACTAAAAAATATATGCTATACAAGTATAGCAAAATAACTTGTTAACATATTTAAGTCATTCAGTACTTAAATTATTAATCTTGCCAAAGAGCTAATTTGTGTTTATTTAAAAGTATTTCTTAAGATTGATCAAAGCTTCCTAAGTTTTTGATCAAAAATAATTAACCATAAATATTTATAACGATTTGTAATATTTTTATTTGAATAAATTAGATGTTTTAAACATGTTACTTTTGATAGTAAAACTTGTTTTAGTTTGAAAAAAAGTTTATTAAGGTAAACTTGGAAGAAAAATCTTTCTATCTCTTGATTATTTAAGCCCCTTATTTATAAAATAATAAAAAATTGGTGTTAAGACTTATCTGGTCAATTATGATAAACAAATAAGCTTTAAACTAAAATCTCAGTATTTATGAATTGATTCTACATTTTGTAGTACACTTTTTGTACATAAATAACAATACTTCTCGTGAAAGGTACAAAAGCGAAAAGTAAATACTTTCTAAAGAAAAATATTAGAATAAATGGAAAATATTGTTTCACAGTTTTATGAAAGTTAGGAATAAATTAAAAAAAATAGTCCTGTTTTATAGTCTTAAATTTACACTTCTTGTTTATAAGGTAATGGAGGCTGTGTTGGTGGTAAAACGTGCCCTCCTTTACGAGAAAGCATTCCTATCTCTTCTTTAAGGCTCTGCATAAAAATCAGAATTATCTAAGGTAGTAAAAAGACCTTCATGTAAAACTATGCTAAGTCTTTTATTAGTAAAAAATTACATATTGTCAATATCAGTTATATTATATATATATATTAAACCTTATTCTAAAACTATGTATATTATATTAACTGCAAATTTTTGTTAGATTTGTAAACAAACTGATCCAAAAAAAAAAACAACATTTACATTTATATCTTGTGATTGCATTTGTACTAAATGTAACAATCTTTTGCGTTCGTTCAAAGCCGTTTCGTCTGTAACTCCAATAACTGGCTCCTTTGAAATAAACCGAATTAAATCATGTTAACATTTAGTGATTTAAAGCTAATGTATTTTCTTTAAGTACTTTAATTAATCAAAATAAAACTTTATACATTTTTTAAACAAGATTTAAACTAAACTTAAAAAAAGGCTGATGAACTTTTTAAAGTAGACTCTCTAAATCTTGTAAATTTAATAATAAATTTCAAATGATAAAATAAAACTAATTTTAAGATATAAACCATCACCTTCGTCTTGAAAATTGAATGATACTACTTTATCGTAAAAAAAACTATGTCATTACTACAGTATGTATTTTTATTTCATATTATTACGTGCTAAAAATAAAAATGTTAAGACTAAATAACCGGCACATAAATAAACTATTATACAAAATTTTGCCGACGAAAATTTACTTAATTAATAATGCTATAAAGTATAAGTAAATAGCGGAGCTTATGACTTTGTTTTCGCTTTATTTCTTAATTAAATATCTGTGTTCAACAAAATCTAATTAAACTTTTTGTTACTATCAAATTTAGTAGAAAAGTTAATAAGTTTGAAAGCTAGAAACTTGATTGACAAAAAGTTTTATTTTATTTTATTTAAAAAATTATACAAACATTGTATAGTAAGAAAATACTTTTGTATTTGTACACAATTTTATACTTTTGTGATTAATAACGTTTTACAAATTTAAAGTATTTAGAAAAAGGTTGCACCTTAAAGTATTTAAGATCTTATCATTTAGACATACACAAGATAGTTCGGTTGTAAAGAGTTACGGATAGAAGTTTATTCATACCAAACTTAATTTAGAATTTCTTAAGTGAAAAATTATTAGTATTTAATGTATTATTTTATAGAGTATTTTAAAAAGCTTATTTACAAGAAGCTATTAATTTATAAAAAGTACTTTTGTAGCATTTAAAGGATATAACATACTATGTTAGACTGTCTTTTGTCAATCTGCTTCCCAATGTTTTTTTTATCAAGCATAAGAACATTTAACTTTTGTAATTTTGCTGTGTTTTCTTTTGTTAGTTTAGTATCTCTATCTTTTAATGTTTCTATATATTTCTGTTCATAAACAAAACAAGTTAAAACGATTAGTTAAAAACAAAGCAATAACAATATTAATAAAGTTTGTATGAGAAATGTGTCTGAAAAAGATTTTGAAAACAATTCATAGAAAAGAATTAAAAAAGCTAGCAATAATTTCTAACAAAAAGTCAATGCAGTTTACAAAATAAATCTTAATCACACATAAAAGCGTTTAACTATAATAAAAAAAGTTCGGACAGAATAAGTTTACAAAAACTGAGTAATAATTAAGTTTAAAATAACTTTTGTTACTTACCAAAAGGTTAAAACTTGATAAATAACAAACTAAGAACATTTTAAGCTAAAAAATATATATTAAATTTAATATAAAATTAAGACACAGCTTACTACTAAAGCATGTCTTTAATATATAGTATAGAATTTAAGGGAATATTTAGTAGTAAATGTAATAAAAAATGATTAAAAAGTAAAAATACAAACTTTTTGTTTATGTATTTCATTTTGATTTTTTATGTTTGTAAGACGAATTTTTTCTTTAAGTTCTTCAGCAGGCTTGTTAATACTTATGTTGTCGAGTTTGTCGATATCTATAACTCTTCCAAACTGTTTTAACAATGCAATGTTAAAAAACTTAATCATTTTATGTAATTTATCAAATAAAAAAATAAAGGCGGTGATATCTAAACTTTATAAGTCTAGTGCAGGGATTCCAAACTCATTTTAATAATCTCACCCTTTTAATAAATACTGCGCCTTTAATGCTTATTACCTATTTACATTTTCGACTCATCACTAACTATTGCCTCCTGATAGCCAAAGTCGCTAAAAGGGGGCTATATTGCCCACTTCAGGAAACTCTGGTTTAGTTCAATCAAAAATTGTATCGTTCAATTGAGAGCAGCATGTACCGAAAAAGCTAAAAAGTTTTATTTTTAATGATGACGTTAAGCCAAAAGGTGAACAATTATCCATTCATGAACATCTCCTTAATAATTCTAGTTGTGCTGGGAACTACCTGGATAGTAGGTTCAAAATTCTATCCAGAGCGATAAACATCGCTCAGTAGTTCTAGAATCATTGATAATTAGAACTCGCGAGCCGAAAATTTGTAAACAACGAAATTTCTACAACTTAAAACTTTATAAATAGCGTGTATTTAGTATTATTATTGTCGTTATTTGTAATGTACTTTTTAATATTGTTTCAAGTCAAATTTTTACTATCTTAAATGTCTTTATTCTAACAACTTTGTCTTTAAAATAACTTCAAATCAGTAAATATAACTTATCTCTAATTTAAACCTTTTAAACAGATTCTTACACTTAACTCTTTATGACGTAACTATTTTTAGCTAGACATTTAAAACTCATTATATATAACTAAACTTACACCATATTCTTATCAGTTTTTAGCAAGCTTATTCTGATGATGCGCTAAACGAAATTAATTAATACTTATTTTTTAAATGAGTGACTTATGTTTAATTTTTTTTGTTTAAAATTGTATCATTTCTAAACATTTTAAAACGTAATGTTTAAAACAAGTTTTTCAACTATTTTGTAATTTAAAGTAAATTAGCTTAAACTTATTTTTATTATACTAAAATATCAATTGAAAATTTTTTTACTTTATGCACCCGTAGAGGCATAACAATTTTTGTCTATATTAAACGTGTTTTATAACTTAATCTACTTATTTACAAAACTTTTAGTAAGTATGCTACTATGTGGAAATAATTCTTTGAAACACAATTAGTATAAATGTTTTGTATAAGTAATGTGGGTAGCAAAACAAAAACTATCCAGTTTACAGAACTACGTAAATTTTATAGAAAAGTTTTAAAGTGCTGAAAACTTAAAAAAAGCAAAATTTATTTAATTTGTTACAAACCTTTTCCTTCATAAGAGTTTGACATTTCTCAGCTAATTCTTTTATTCTTTCATCAATTAATTTTCTATTCTTTATCAGCTTAACATGAAACATCCTTGCCTCTCTAAATATGTATTGCAATGATAAAAAGTTAGAAATTTAAAACAATCAGTTTTAATTGCTATAAAAAATTGTAAATAAAACAAACTGAAGTATCACTATAAAAAGAAAAAATATCTTTATTTTTAATAAAAACTAAAGTATAAAGATCTTTGTTGTTGCTAACAAAGAGCTGACGAATCAGGAAATTTTTCAGAAGTCTTATAAATATACTAAAAAAGCAACAAATTTAAATTAAGGTAAACACTTCTTGAAATTGATTTCATATGTCAAAATAACTGATTATAAAAAATATTTATGTAAAAATATCAGCAATTATATTTAAGAAAATGGTAATGTGAAATCTAATAAATAACTTAGCTTTTATTGTTATTAATCTTAGAGCTTGTGAAATTATCAGTTTGAACTGTTTAAATAAACTTAATAAATTACAATTTAATAAAAACACATACTTGTAACGATCTTTTTCAAATTTCTTTTCGATGTGCAACTGATCAATTCTACTGTGTAATGAATCTAGATTTTTATTTTCGAACACTAAAGCTTGGGAAAGATCTTTTGGAATACCACCATTTTCAATAACTTCAATCTGAAAATAATAATTGTAAAAATAACAAAAACGCAATTTATAATAGTAATTAGGGTTAAAAGAATGCTATGGTGCTATGCAAACTGCATACTTATTATTTTATAAATGTAGTTTTAACTTAAAATGTAATGCTTGAGTAATTTTGTAAATCAAAGTTACAAGCTTGGTAGTAATTAAGGACATAGGGAATCCGCCTTGATTTTTACATGCTGATTTTAATTTGTAGAGTTTTACCTTAACTATCAGATACTTTTTACTGTTTAACAAAACTCAAAGTAACTTTAGAGATACTACCAATCAAAGTCATTAAACTGCTTATGGGAGGGGCAAACCAAAACATCAAAACGGAATATTTTACTAAAAATAATTCTTCTCCTTTCTATTTTAACTAATCTTCATCAAAATATTACAGTTAGTTCATTACTAAGATCCAAGCTCAAAAAAAAGTAGGTACATTTTTAGTGAGTTTCAAATTCCGGAAAAACTGACAAAGAAAAAACTACGGTCCATATTTTAGTATCGGAAACTTTTTATAAAAAAAACTATAACTCAAAAACAAGTCAATAAAATTCTTATAATCCACACAAACTGACTTGTAGTTTATACTTTACACTTTCAACTAATAGAAAGTGTTAATCTTTAAAAAACAAAGTTCTTACCCCCTATGCCTTTAAAATAGCATAGCCTTACTAATGACGTATTTTAAGAAATGATCAGAATAAAAAAGTTTGTTGGCTTATGATAACGATAGATTGAAATTATTTTATTAAAATTAACGATCTTTCTCTATCTTAAATAAATAATATAGTTGTGAATTAGAGTGAACCATAAAGTTTGGAGTTCATACTTATTGAAGAACAGAAACTCAGATTGCTTTAAATGGAAAAGTAAAACTTTAAATAACTTTTTTATTCCAAATTCTTGTCGTATTTCTTGTTTACATACAACAACGGCAGTGTTTGTTTTTTATTTAAAAGTAATTACATATCATAAAAGCTTTAGCACAAATAAACGTTTAGAAAGAATGTAACTATAACTTAATTTAATACTTGCTAAAGGGTATAAAGTTTGTACTGAAAAGCTTTGTAAAAAAAAACAACTTTAAAATGACTAGTAGATTAAAAAAATAAATGTAAGTTGCAAATTGTAACTATACATAAATAAAATCTTCCTACAGAGTTTTATTTATAGTTATAAAACACACAACTTTACACAATTTTTTTATATCCTTTACTCATGAAGTACTTTTTTTTTCAGAACTCCGTCGAATTGTTTTATAAGTTTAACTTGTAGAAACTTCGTTAGTTTTAAGAAGCTAAGTGCTTTAAAAACTGATATTATTGTACAAAAATTACTTTTTGTAAATTTACTCGCATTGGAACTCTAGATTCTTAGCACTTAATTATAACTACGTTTTATGAATGTATACTATTTTTAGAAACATAAAACTTTAAAAACTTGCTATAAAATACAAGCTTTTAGCGTGTTTTAATTTAGTTTCTAATACGTTATTGATTCATAGCAGTGTTATCAATATATATTTGTATTATAGTAAAAGAACGACTAACTCTTTTTTATTAAAATTTGTTATTTAGTTTAATAACAGCTTAAAAAAATATTTAAATGACAAGGAGGATGATTAATTTGTTTAGTTTCGCTTCAAACTACCTAATATTACGTAAAAACAAAGTATTTAATCTTTTTTGGCTATTCTGTTAAGTAATTGAAAAACAAAAAAAATTGTTATTGTAATAAACAAAGGAAGTTTGTACAAAAATAGAATATTATACAGCTTTCAATCAAAAATACTTTAATTTGATTCTTTTAAAGCAGTTGTTTATGGCTAGTACACAATTTGCAACTAATAATGCGAATATAAACAATAATTATATTTAATTTTTCAAAGTTTTTCGATAATGTATCACTATACTTTATTGTGCACAGTAGATTCCTATAAAATATACAAGTACCTAACTGTTTACAAAAAGCTTAAGTATCTTTTAAAATATAACTTAAACCTGGTGCAAATGTAAAGGAACTACAACGTCAAGTTCATTTAACTTTCTTTGCTTTTCTAGTTGAAATGCATTATGAGCATCGACTGCTTGCTTTAAATGTACTTCAATAAGTTTCATTTTTTTCATGACAGCTTGTTGTTCCTTTTTCAACTGCTCTGAAGTTCTTCGTTCCTCCTGAAGTGATTCCTCCATGTTTAATCTCTTTTCTCTCAACTCCAACGTTAGTTCATAGAGAGACTGTTGAAATTTTAATAAGGTAAATAAATAGATGAAATTAGAAAGAAAAAATAGCATAACAAGGAAACAGGGTTTGTAAGTAAAGACAAAGTCCAGAGTTTGCCACAAACAGACTTCAAATTTAAAATAAAATAGAATGATAAATACGCTTCTATGTTCTTTAAGTGTTTTGTAACAATATTTTATCAACCTGATCACACCCTTCAGGGCATATAGAATCATCAAAAAAAGCAAACTGTGAATCTTCATCAGAATCTTCGGAAAAATCGTCGCTTTCGTCACTTGATGATTCACTTGCATCATCATCATCATATTCATCATTATCTCTTCCATCTGTTATGTAATAATATATTGTTTTGTATTGAAGGCCGTTTAGATAAAAAAGAAAAGTTCAAAATCTACAATAATTCTAAAAAGATTTTTAAAACTATGTTTAATACAGTTTATGAATGATATTCTTTGTAATAAAAAATTTTTACAGTACTCTTTTTTATTAAACTAACTTTTGTTTCTGTAAAAAATAAACTACTTACATGTTAAGTAACAACTATTTAGCTTTTTTGTAAATTTTGTAATAAAATTTTTTTACAGTACTCTTTTTTATTAAACTAACTTTTGTTTCTGTAAAAAATAAACTACTTACATGTTAAGTAACAACTATTTAGCTTTTGTGCATTAGTATCTGTTGAACTTTTATGTAAGTAGTTTATATTCTGATTTGTTATTTGCTGAATTTGTATTTTACTTTAATTTATCATAATCATTACAAATATTATATAGTTTTATAACAGTCGGATTCAACATCATATATTGTATATATTATTAATCATTAACTTAAAGTAATTATGCTTATTTTTAGTAAACACATATATACAATTTACATTTAGCTTCTATACTTTCCTTACAAAGGGTTGCCAATTTTTTTTGAAAATTTTTTTCCCGGTTTTTAAAAGTACACGTTTTTAAGTCTATTTTTAGTTTAAAGCTAAGTTCAAGGTTAAAAACTGTGCTAAGTAGTATAACAACATTGAAAAGATACAGAAAAGCTACTTTAAATATGATTTTTAATAAAACATATTTTTGATGATAACAATTTTTTTAATCTATATGGTAGATTTTTGTGTCAAACTAAAATTTTACTAAATAACACGTAAAAATTGTTTAAAATTCCAGGTTTTCTAGTTATTTTTGTTCAAAATTCCAGGGTTTTCCAGGGTTCCAGGTTTTTTGGCAACCTTGCTTACAGTATTTTTTTACAGAGCTCTGTTGAACATATGTTAATTTAGTAAATAAAGAGTTTGGTGAAAATTTGTTATTATATATTCCAGTGAACTTGCTTCGCTAGGTTCTCTATTAGCAAACGTTTAACTTAAAATTTTGAGTATTAGTATACATTGTATTTAGTTTTCGCATGTATTTTTAATTATCTTAAACTAAGTTTAACATATAACATATTCTATGAATCGTTAAATGGCATTTAGTTTGTAAAATATGAGTTAGATAGATAGAAAAAGATTGTTAAAATAAGAATCAATTAAAGATTTGCATGCTCCAAACTAATTTGTAAAAGGAGTATAAAAACAATACACTATGTGCTACTAACAGGGTGGCCAATTTTTTATATGTTTTTATGGTTTTTGAAAGTACAAGTTTTCTTGACCATTTCAAGTATGAAGTTAAATTTAAGATAAAAAACTGTTTTAATAGGGGTAGAGAGTACAGTACATTTTTTCAGTCATATTGTAAAATTCACTTTTGAATATATGATTCGGATGTGTTTTGGCTTCATTAAAAAGAATTTAAGAAAAAATTGCTGCCCTGAAAACTAATTTCAACCCCAAAAAATCACATATATTTTGACTTAAATAGTAATAAAGTCACTTGTACATGTCCTGTAAGCTTTCATTTAAGATATAAGTTATAAGTCTAACACATGTATAAGTGACTTTATTACTATTTAAGTCAAAAGTCATGAAAATATGTGATTTTTGGGGTTGTAAGTTTTGGGTAGCGATATTTTTCTTTTGATTTTTTTTTTTTGAAACCTTATACTTATAGACGTACATTTAAAGACATTTCAACTATTTTTGATGTATAATGACGTCATAATCACACAAAATATGCAAATTTTGTCTGTAAATGGTTCTTTTTGGAAAATTAAAAAGCATAGCTGGTTGTTTAATCTAGTTTAAAAAAATTATTGTAAAATAAAACTTTCTAGGTATACCTACTTACCTTTAAAAATTAGTAATTAATGAAGTTACCGCAAGATCAACAACAACAGCATCCGAGACATCCTACGACCGGTTTCGTCCTAATTAGGACTCATCAGGCAGGCATGTTGATCTTGCGATGAAGTTCATTAATTAATTTTGATGGCGCGAAACATCTCAACTCTGTTGATAATGGCCGTAATAACTACTGCTTTAAAGTTTAGGTGATGTGGTATGTATATTAGTGGGATATTTGATGTCATAATTCATTTAGCTATAAAAGTTTAAAATACCTCAAATAATTATTCAATTTCCATTACAACAAAATAACAAAAAAATTGTAATTTATTATAGGCAATATAATGTTGTACAGCATTATTTATTAAGTTAATGATTGTGCAATAAATACTATGTAAAAGAAATGAAGAACATTGCAAAATAAAACAAACAATTGAACTAAATCAGAACATTGAATTGTATCGTTAGTATTATCACTTAACATTACTGAAAAACTACTGATACTTTTTAAAATGTAAGTATAAAATAACTGTCACATGATTGATTAATCTAATGGACTATAGTTTTGAAAAAAATAAGTAAACATAATACCCATAAAGACACAAAAAACTATCATTTAACTTTCTGTAAAAGACATCTGTTTTACTAAAAAATTTATTTGGATATGATTTCTCAGTGAAAAAGTGTTAGATCTTTCATTAGAAATATTCGATTTCCTATCAATTTTACAATCAAGAATATAATCTATAAGCAAGTTCAGAAAATCACGTTTAGGTGGGTGTTTCTAAATTTTTTCTATCTTGAACTCTCAAGAGGTGGTATATCTTTTAAGTCCCATCATCATTTTTATCTTCAAAGGAGCAATACATTATGTGTCTGATGACCCTTCACTAATTAATATGGTATAAAAATGCCCTACCACAATATCCTAATTTTTTTCTTTTTGTTTATTTGGGGAAGAAGCTCCTACAATTAATAATAAATAATGCATCAGCGTTTGTTGGTGAAGAACACAGAGAGAACTCATCATCTTCTGCAACAAGAACACATAACTTTAAAAGTCTTTTCTCGTGGGTATTACTATTTATTTAAAACTGTTCTGAAGTGTTAGATTTGTGCTACTCTCTAAAATAAATTAACTCACTAGAAACAATAACTTTATTTTGATCAGAATACAACGCAGCTCTTCCACGCTTACTCTACCGCATACTTGCTTACTCGACACGCTTACTCGACCCACCCCAACTTTTACACAGTTTTAGACACTTCTGCACGTATTGATCCCTTTTCTTCCCCTTTTCAATTTTTTCTTTTATCTGTTTGAGCTTTATTTTTTTTTTGTTCTACTACCAACCTTTGCTTCATCTCTTCAGAAATTTATCAAGTCTTAAATTTTTTTAAAATGTTTAGTTTGAAAAGAATTAGATATAAGTAATGTACAGTCATTTCTTATAACTTTTGCTGTGAAGCGTTGGTTCCTAAAATTTGCCACTGCTGCTCGCTTTCTAAATCAAGCAAGGTGCTTTTCAGATTCTAAGTTATTGGTTGGGAGTCCTGCCAGTTCTTCATTAGTTAATAAGTTGAGCTCAGTAGCGCATGGTGGATTTGACAAATAAAACTTTTCAAATCCATTTTCTCTACCTATTTGGCGATCGAAAACTTGGGCGGCATGGAGACACATCTTCTTAAGAATTTTACAATACAACTCAGAAGTTGGCTATAAAACCTTAATATGTGGATTCTGTACTGCATAGGCATCAAAGTGTTCATTATTCCAATGTTGAGATCATCATACAGCATAGGAAATACTTTGAGAAGGTCTTGTTAAGAGCTAACCTCAACAAAGTGTAAAAATAGTAGTGTTAACTTGTGAGTAAAGTTAGAAAGTGCCTTAAGTTCAGTCACTAGAAATTCTGAGTCTGGAAGTAGTTTGATGACTTCCACATGCTGGTTGCTTAGATGTGTTTCATTTATAAGCATGCAAATAAACGGAAGGCTTTGCAAAATAGATGCAGTAGAATACCAAAGTTTAGTAAATCTGCGTACGTGATAAATTGCAAGGAGATTAACTTGGTTCTTTCTGTTTAGAATGTAATCAAAGGTATCTACTTGATTTGTACTGTACGCTGACTTTTCATGGCTGAGAAAATTTAATATGGATGGAATTGGTCACTCAATTACACTTTTTTTTCCTCGTAAAAAAATAAAGTTATATTAGAAAAAACTACCATTTTACAGACAAAATTTGCATATTTTGTGTGATTGTGATAATACATCAAAAGCAGTTGAAATTTCTTAAATGTATGTCTATAAGTATAAGTATACATTTAAGATATAGAATATAAAAATAAGACAGGTATAAGTGGCTTTGTTACTTTTTAAGTCAAAAGTCATGAAAATATGTGATTTTTGGGCTTGAAATAAGTTTTTTAGGCAGCGATGTTTTTTTGATATTTTTTTTTAATTCTTCTTAAATAACATCCGATTGATGTGTCCAAACAAGTCCAGCAAACATCACCCAAGTACTATTACCCCTAGTTTTAAATAAAGATGTTGAAAAGATATTGTAAGACTATTTTAAATGTGTTTTATAATAAAAAACTCAAATAGTACAAAAAACTTTATTGTCCATAATCTAAACTTTGTATCTAATCTAAATTTCATTATATTAATCATAATATTTGTTCGGAATTTAAATTTTTTTTTATAAGTACCAAATTCCAGATTTTATTTTTTATTTTCAAATTACAAGATTACAGGCCACTAAGTACTAAGATATACTTAAAAATTATACCACATAAAAAATTTAGATCTAAAAAAATATTATTTAATTTAAAAAACACTTATATTTCATTATAATAAGATTTTTATTAAAAAAATAAACAAATGAACATAAGCACCTTGATGAACTTTAGGTTTTTTGCGCTTAATTTTCTTTTTAAAAATTTTAGTTAAAATGTTTTGGAACTTGTTATTTTCACCAAGTGAATTGATAAAAGTATTGTACAGTTTCTTTTCATTTTCAATCAAGCGATCAATTTCTTTTTTTTTGTATTCTAACTGATTAGTTATAGTAGTATTCTGAAATAAAATGCGATAATAAATTTAAAGCTTAGGCATTACAAGCATTAATGTTAATAATAGAAAACAAAGCTAATGGTTTATTATAGGCGGCAAGCGTATTAATATAGAATTATTTTACAAGTTTACAGACTTTAATTTATACGTAAATTGAATATGCAAAATATAATACACACAGTTTTATTACTTTTCTTAATAGTTTGAACTTCTGACTGTCTAACTATTTTAATGCGATAATAGCTCTATATGCCGCAAAATTACGTTAGAAGACACGAAACGCATCATAATATTTGTACTAACTTTTAATAACTGTTTATATTAAGCTTAAAAAAACGCTGAAACAACGATTGTGTGCTTATAGAAATAGCTTTCAAACTAATAAACAAAAAATATTGTTTACACTTATGAGGTTTTATGTTTGTAAAACAGTAACAACTACTTAAAAGTTATCATCATAATAACTAGGCTTTACAGGATGAACAAACTGTTTGGACTGTAAGCATTATCTGCTTGTTCCGAGAGACCTAAAGAAAAGAAAAGAGTTTTTTACTCTAGCTTAACTATAAAAAAACCGTGCGCTGCTAGAAAAGGGAGTTTTTACAGTTTTTTAATATTCTTGAGTAGAATGTTAAAACTTCCGTTGTAGTTTTGCGTCGTAGCTTTTTGTTTAAAGCGAGTGCGCTTTGCATTTGCAGGTTCATTCGATTTTCGTTTCGGCTAGCTACCATTGTTAGCAAGAATAGTTACAGTTAAAGCAAACACTCTTTTGTTTTAGCAGGCACTTTTAAGATTCTTTGTGAACCAGATTTGACTATTTTTTGTTAGAATCACGTATTGTTTGACTTAGTAACAAACAGATCCTCGAAAAACGTTTACCAGAACGTGTTTCAGTCTAGTTGTGAACGTCACTTAGAATGTATTTTAGCGATTATATTCAGCGATTACGTTCAGCTTTCGTTGTTTTTTAGCGACTGTTACTCAGCATTGCACTTATTTTGTAGTCCACTGATTTCAATAAACACCGCTGAGAAACGAAAGCAAGTGTAATTCAATACATTTTTAGCTTTCATTGATCGCTACAACCGTTTTTTGAGCTCTACACTTCTAAAGTGAATTATTTTCTTGTAAGAATCGCTGAAAAACTAAAGCAAGTGTATATACGAGCGTTAACTTAGCTCGATTAGCATTTTTGCAATTTAAAAAAAAAAAGTCCAAACTTTAGATCCAATTACTTTCCTTATCTAGCTAACTATGATTTACTTTTTTAATTCTAGAGAACTGTCCATTGCTAAAAATCAATTGGATTGAGGTTTGAATTTTTGAGTGGGGCCCCTTAGAAAAAAATGTACTTTTATTTGAATTTTTACTCTAACGGATGTTTTCGCCAAAAAAATAATTCTTTTATTTATTTCTTATTTTAACATTCTTACTTTGCTGTGTTCTCAAGGTTTGTTGTTTTTTTTTCTAATTTCTAATACTTTAATAATATATACAAATATGCTCGATTGTAAATTTCAAAAACCTTCAATTTTCTAACGGTCACACTGTAGCGAAATAAAATTTAAAAACAATTTCAGACTTACTTTAAAACACTTGATTATTAATATTTTAAATGGTTTACGCTTTTTTTAAATCTAAACTGTTTTTATGTAAGACATGACCCGTGTACGTTTTATTAAAATTGTTGTTAATTGAATATGAAATCCCTCATATTTCTTTTATGACTGACTTCAGTAAGAATTACTGAGGACTGTAAACAAATGCTATAACATTTAATAAAAGTTGCCCTGCAAACAAACCGTCGAGCTCTGACTTGCATGTGTGTGAGTGTTATTTTTTATCGCTTGTTAGTAACATTGTAAAATAAACTTAGAGTGCCGAACCTATACTTTTATTATTAACACTAGAACGTAGTTAAGTAAGTTTGATATTGATAAAATTAGTGTACCGTATTTTGTTCTCCATTAAACTTATATAGTTGAAATCACTAAGATTAAGTCAAAAATTTACTTTCTAGTCTAAATTAAGATTATATTTCAAGTATATATTAGAATCATTATAGACTATGTTAGAATGTCAATAATAGAATCAGAGGGTTATAGGACTCGTAATGACTGCTTTTTAGAGATTATACTAAAATGTCTTTCGCTAAAAAGACTTATACTATACCACCAATTAAGATATCTTATGCTAATAACAAATATAAAGCGGCGAATAATAACATTCAAATTCTAGCTCGACAAATTTACATTATTACTGATATCAAATTACATTTAGCTTTAAAAAAATAATTATTTTAATGAACAAGTACGGTTACGATATCAGACCAGCAGTTTTTATTCGTAAATATAATTCAAGTAATAAACTACCTTTTCGTTACACTCTTTCATTTCTTTTTTCTTTGCAGATACATTTACGAGCAAGTCTAGTTCTCTAAGTTCGTATTGTTTAAGTAGAACTAACTCTTCTAACAACGTTATTTGCCTAAAATAATATATGTCAACCTTACTAAATAAAAGTTTATTAGACCAGGGTTTCCGAAACTGGGTAATACCGCCCTTTTAGGGGCGTTAATTAGTAAGGCAGCAAAAAAGTAAATGAGCAATATCTAATAAAAATAGACGATAATTTCCAAAATTCTGTCAAGGGATCGTTAATAAAAATGACTTTGGGAAACCCTGATTTAGACAATGCTTAATATTTATTACTTTAAAAGCTAAGCTTGTTTAAGGGCCAAGATGGGGGCAAATACGTTTATTTTTTAAGTAGTTCTACCGTTATATTTAAGGTATTAATGAATAACTTAATTGAATAAAATAACTTAATTGAATTTTGAAATACAACAAATTTTGTAAAAACTACGGATACATATGCAAACTTTTTACCTTCAGTTTTCTTGGCAATTTAAAACTTACTAAAAACCACTAAAATCTGTCTACAAATTCGTTTATCATTTTGAAGCTAAATCGTAGAAATCATTCCTTTTATAGTTTACAAGATTTGTCAATTTAAAAACTATAGTAAAAACAATATTTAATATTTTTAACTAAAACTTTCCTTGGAGAAAGATTTAAATAATATAACGGGCCTACAGTTATATTTTAAAATGATTAGTTTAAATATGACGGAGAAGATACAATTTTGCTGAAGCTCTTTTTTTTGCCTCTTTAGTTTGCGCGTTTAATAAGGAACCTTTGAATTCACTAACTTGATCTTGTATATCTCAATAAAATATATTGAACTTTTTTTACAGTTTATAGTGTCTAATAACTTATATAAAACTCTACAACAAAATATTTATATGTAAAAAACAAGAAACCTCCCCCCTACGCTCTTAAATTAATTTAAAAAACTTAACAAAATTTTGAAAACAAAAAGAAAATTCATAAAAGTATTTAGAATTTTCTGAATAACTTTACTAGTGTTCTTAAAGTGTGTGCATTGTATATTTTTACATTTACGTAGGTTAAATACTGTGGTTTTGAGCACATAAAGTATAGTAAAGCGTTTGTGAAACCTTGTAACGATTGCAAAACTATAACAAATGATAATGATAAATTAAAAGTTATAGGTGAAACTAACAATTAAGCAAAGTCAACAATTTTATACAATAAAACACACAATATAAAATAACACGTATAAACAAAGAAATAAAATAAATGTTAAAAAGAAATTTATTTGTACAGTTGTATTTATACTACAACTACTAAATGAGCAAAAATATAGTAAAATATTTATTTACTTTATAAACACTTTTAAAAATTATCAACTTCACGTTCGCATTTATTGCAAATATGACTGTATGTGAACCTTATATATTAAATAAATTTGATAAGAAGTAATTTAGACATTAATTCTTAGATATCAAACTAGTAGTAAATAACTACAACACTTAAGTTATAGGAATGTTATTACTAACTAATTTGGATTCTTTTTGTTAGCTTTACGAAAGTTCTATAATTTTTGTAGTGAAAACAACTAAACTTATCATACTAGCATCTTTTTATTAAGTAAATCTGTTTTTTGATCTATGTGCAGTAAAAAGAGTTTTTCCGTTGTGCAAAACTAACTTTGAAAATGAATAGTTTGAACACTTAAAAAATCTAAATGTGTACTATTTAAAAAAGAGTTTAATTTATCTCAATACTGTTTTTAGTTTGCAAACTACACTATAAGTTATAATTAAAGTTTGAAGTTAATACATAAATATTAAGGATAATACCTTAACTGAGCCATTTTTAGATCAACATCAGTTTGAATTTTTTGATGGCGGAGAAGTTTTAGTTGCGCATCGAATTGAATAATTTTATCATTGATTGATTTAATAAGTTCGTCTCTTTGATAAGTTATACGAATCTGATCCATTTGTTGGACCAAGTTTTCCAACTCTGTTGGTTCTGGTATTGCTTTAGATTCAGTTTTTTCACCTTCCTAAGAAAATTAAAAAAAAAGTTCTTCCTTAATATTAAACAAAC
The DNA here is from genome assembly GCF_965202585.1 of Thalia democratica. Lineage (NCBI taxonomy): Eukaryota > Metazoa > Chordata > Thaliacea > Salpida > Salpidae > Thalia > Thalia democratica. The sequence goes on from NC_139172.1 coordinate 12,930,641, forward strand.
TTCCTTGATATGTTTATGTTCTACTTAAAGCTTAGTTTTATTGTATACACAAAACATAAAAAAAACACTTATAAAACTCAATTAAGTACAGTGTTTAGAAATTATCATTAGTATAAAAAAAAGCAGAAAAAAAAGTATTTTTTAAACTTGATAAAACATTGTATTTTGAAAAAATTCCTACTAAAAAATGAGTAAGTTTATTAGCCAAACATAAAACCAATTGTATAAAATATTAAGTATATACATAAATCATCACAACTAAAGGACTTTACAAACGCTTGTAAATAAATATATTGATAGCATAATAACGGCATTAAAATATTTCGAGTCAAAGCATACCACAGCAGTGGACTGAGTAGAAGACTTGTGATGAGATGAAGATGGGTTAACATGCTGCTTTGTCACTTTTCCAAACTGAGGATGTCTTTTTTTAAGGTCTTCAACGTTGTTATTAGACTGTAAATAGAAAAACATAATCTTAAAGTTTATATTATACCTAATATTACGAAACCTACCGCTTTATAGAATGATTTTCTAGGAGCTTCGCCAATCTTTGACTGACGTCGATCTTCTTCGAAATGCAATAACGTTTCTCGGTCGTACTCAAACATTCTAAATCAAATTGTTAAACTTTATACTAAGAGTAACTAAATTAATTAGTAGAACTGTAAATGTATTACATTTGTATCAGAAACACCTATTAAACTATATAATTTTTATAAGAACATTATGAGATGATATAAAAACTTTAACGCATAATATAGTCTACACAAAAAATAAAATGCTTTTAAATATACTTTTTAGTACTTGTAGCTGAAATAAATTACTTAGTATTATTTGTAGATTAAGTTTTTTCAAAAAACTTACTTACACATGTAGTTTAAAAGGACAACTATGAAACAAATCAGTTTTAATGTTTGAAAATAATTTCTTTTTAAAGCTTTTAATGATTCAGAGTAGATCTGAAGTTAGTTTTGTCTGAAGATAAAACATTTTTTATAGAGAATATTACGTTATTGTAAACATGTTTAATGCTAGTCATAGTTTTAAAACTAAAACCAGGATAGCTCACTACAGTTTAATGTTAGTTTTTTCAATTTAAATGACATCAGTTAAAGGCAATAATCAGTTAAAATGTTTTAAACATCAGAAAGTAGAAAGCCTAAATAATAATCTCTACAGCATATTATTATAACTTATTTAAAATTTTTTCAATGTAATCAAACAATTAGTTATAGTTTTAAAAACTATTTAATAAAGAACACTCTCCAGCAGTGATCCTAAAAACTTTGAAAAATCTTACACTGCAGTTATCTAAGGAAACATACTGTTCACAATTTTTTTATTTTACACTTTGTGTTACTTAAAACAAAACTAATAGCATAGATTAGCTATTTTTACCCGTAAAGTTTTTTGAACTCGTTAGGACTTTTAAATCAAGTAGTATTTAGACATAAAACATATTCATTTTCTAAAAAGTTTTTGAAAACTCACTGGACTTTCAATAGTGCGACATGTAAACAAGTTTCCAAAAAGTTGTAATCTATACTAAAATATATTCAATATAAAAGCATAAATTATATGATATAAAAGTAAAAAGTTAGAAGTTACTACTTGCAAAATATACTATCAAATGTAACACCAATTTGTACAACAAATGAAGTGTTTTTAATACTTTATCAAAAAACAAGTTCTATTATAAATTTAAAGCCATTTAATCAAATATCACTGTATTGTTTTATTGTGATTTTCTATTTTTTATGCTTCTCTGTCCTATTGTACTCCAAGTTATTATAATTTTTTATAATCCGTTAGATTAATCTTGAGCAAAACAAAAAAATAATCAAAATAAAAAATAAGACAAAAATTCTAGAGTTTTTAAAAACGTTTTATCTTTAAAAACAATGATACCTTTTAAAACTAACTGTAATAAATGCATAAAAATTTAGACTAATTATGTTGTTTAGATAGTTTAAGCTTACCAATTTAAAGTTAAAATAACTATTATATATTTGGATTTCTTAAAAGCAGAAAAAAATCAAACTTGTATGGAAGCTCATCGGGGTGCATAGTAACATCATCAGGTAACGATACGTGGAACATTGTTGGAATTTTCTCTTGAAGTCTAATAACCTCATCTTTGCATCGAACAATTTCTTCACTTAACTGTTGCTTATAGTCACGTAATTCCAATAATTGTTCGTTAAATTCACGTTTTTTTGTATAACACTACAAAAATTACAATAAAATCACACTCTACCGTTATCAGTGTTAGTTTTGTAAGTTGCACTAATACTAACTAGTTGACTATGTAAAAATACTATTTATTTTTTTGTTTGCATTTGTTAAATAAAATGCTTTACAGGGTTTTTAGGTATTTATGCTGTAAGCACAACTGTTAAATTAAAAAAAAAAACAAAAAACTTAAAGTAAAAAAACAAAACGAATACAAAAATAAAATTTTTTTGTAAAAATATGTGAAAACCTCATACTCAAGCTTAATCATCTGAACTCTTTTTTTGTCAGTATCTACCCTTAGATGTTTAGGTACCATATAATCCGGTGCACTTTTCAATTTAAAATCACCCATTTCTTTTTTAGCTATTTCAATGTCCTCAACATCTTTAGGGTCTTCATAATTGTCATCTGGTCGACTTTTATACAATTCATTCCACTGAAAAAGTTATTTAGAATCTAATTAATCAGTAAATGTTCGATAAGCCTAGATACATCTCAAGTTTTCTAAAAAAAAAACTTTATGCCAGACCTGCTAACTTATTAATATGGATACTAATATATTTTATAGCTTTTTGATTGCCTTTAAAGGCATTAGCATTTACATAATATTATAATTAAAACCAATTAATACTTACAACGATTAGTACATAACTAAAACTGTGATAGAGAAAATAACAAAATTAAGCTTAAAATTTACTTACGATAGTTCCAAAGATTGAACTAATATTAAAAGTTGATTATATAGGTTTGATTGTTTTACTAAATAGTTTTAGACTCACTATCAGCCGAAAACGGTGTGATACGTACAAAAAAATTATGTGCAGATTATAAAACCGTAAAAGCAATTACAAACACAGTGATGGGATGATTAATAAACAATAAGTAAAAAAAGTTATTACTCAGAAAAAACCTTTTGTAAACTTTATTTATTGTAAGAAACTTCGATTAACTTAAAACGGCGGTTCTTAACCTTTTTTCATGTTTTACCCCTTTGTGGAAGGTTATCACCAAATTTACCCTTAATTTACAAAATAGTGTTTAACTTAGAGGAAATTTTTTTTTTTGAACTTTAAGCTTATTAAATATAAAAATCGTAAATCTAAATGAGTTTATTTAAGTAAAAAAAAATTACCCCCTAAAACAAGGGAGTTTACCCCCAGGGGTAATTTAACCCCAGGTTAAGAATCGCTGATTTAAAACATCAGACTAAAATTTTTTCTTACATTTTCATATATACTTTGTTATATTACATTTAGAAATTTTAAACTGCACTTAATTTTAATTGCTAAAAAATTACAACTTTTTTTTTTCTGTAAAGCAAAATAAAACTTCAGTAACTTCTTTTTGTCTGGCTAGTTTTCGTTTCTTTGCATCTTCAGCTTTTTTAATAGCCTTTGCTACCATTTCGGCTTGTCTACCCTTCAAGTTTGATTTTGCTTTTTTCTGATTAATTTCCACTGGAATATCGAAACTATCTCTTTCGTTACGGATTCCTTCCCCTTTTAGTTACAGTTAAATAAAAACTATTATGTTCAGTTTTAAATAATTAAAAAATAAAAAGTTAGACAACTTGGTATAATGTTTACAAAATGTGTAATTAAAAAAGGAAGTTTTATGTTTTCTACTATTTTAACCTTATAAAGTATCAAGCTTGTACGTAAGAAAAAAAACTAAATCTATTGCTCAATAAATTTAGTTGCTAGAAATCCATAAAATATAGCAAATTTATAGGGAAATTATCAAAAATAATTTTGCTTGATAGATAGTTTTAGAGAACAAGTATATTAAGCTACTGTTCATATACTTCTTTAACTTAATTTTAATAACAAATTATATGATAATATTGCGATAATTTTATCATTAAATTTAAGTTTAAATTTATTATAGAACAGAGTTTGATGTTTCACAGTCTTTATGTCTATTTTATATAGCTTATAGCATATAATGAAAACTACGTATTAAACGCAGTATTAGACTACGTGCAGGAGTAGTATTCAAGTAGATCAATACAATAGTTAAGATATATGAAGCATTTTGAATAGATTAAAAAAAACCTAATTCACTTTAGATGGCAAATTAAAAAATTAAAAAACACTTCAGTTTTTGTTTCAGAATAACAATATTGTAGATAAGTAAATTAAAAAGATTTAAAAATAATAAGTTTTAAATAATACTTTGACAACTACAATATTCTTCTGTTTATGCATCACCCGATACAACCTTAAACTAAAACATAAATTGAACTAAAAAATACTTGAATTTTAACAAAGCTTTACAAATTTACATATATCCTAATAACATCTACCCCAGCAACAAAGAATTGAACTTACTGTCTCTTCAGTTTGTCAACACAGCATTTATGATGCTTACACTACTGTACAAAATGCTACTGTACAAAATCTAACACTTTTATCTTTTTAATTAATTATAGCTTTAACTTGTTCTAAAAAAATATATGTAAGGTAATGGAAAATACCTAAACTGCTAAATAATGTTTAGAAACAAATGTAATTAAATATGAAATGTTGTCATTTTAATTTTTTCTATAGTTATTAACTGTTTGTATAATTACTTAAACTTATATTACTTAAGAAAAATGTGTACAGGGTTGAAACTTTTTGTGGCAAAAATAATCAGTCTAGGTAAGTGAAAACTAGCCTGGAGTTGTATTAAGCAAGCCTGAAATTATAAAAAAATTGAAATATAAAAGTAGTATGAACAAAAAAAAAGTTATTATTAATCAAGCTTAAATACCTAAAACACTAACTTAATAACGAAGGGACTTAAGAAAAACATAATTTTTAGAAAAATAAATTGAATTTACATATTCTAGCATGAGACTTAAAAATTATAAAAACTAGCCTAAGTTTTTCAATATTTCAAACTAGCCTGAGTTAATCAGAGTGTTGTTGCTACGGAAACAAGAATAAAAAAAAAAGCGCTTATATTTTGCACTCTGAAAAGAAGTGCATATAACTCTAAAATACAAATAAAATTTATAAATCAAAAAATTAATATTTGTTACATAATCACAAAAATTTCAATCATCAAGCAAAAAAACGTAACTTCTAGGGATTTATAAATACTTTTCAATTTTATAGAATATTGCAAACTTCTAGGGATTTATAAGGAAGTGGGAACTCTGTTACTACTATAATATTATTAACTTATGAAAAACAACAGCTTTGAAGCAGAAATAAAAATTATAATAATTTTTTTAAACAAACATAAAACAAACCGTAGTCATTTTTAGTGTCATCTTGATTAGTATTTTCTCCCATTAATATTTTAGCTCGTACATCTAACTCACCAAGCCTGCCTTTACCAAATGCTTTGTCTTTTAGAATTTGAAATTTATCAGTTAACTTTGCAACTCTGTAGCTTGAAACAGAACATTCATCAATTATTGAATGAACTGTAACTAAATCGCTTTCGACCATAGAAGTGAACCTATTCTGAATGTAAACATTTTAAAATTTAATAAACTTGTGTTTATAAATATTTGTAACTAATTTCAAATATCTAGTCTAAAAATAAATCGCAAAATTAAAAGATAGTAATTGATTGTCAACATTAAATTTAAGTTTGAATCGCACGAGCCATTAAACTTCATTAATCTTCATACCCTTTTCATTAACAATTTTTAAATACAGAACTATTTTATTTGTTATATTTTTATTTTTTAACTATTAAGTATAATTGAATTTTAAAAGTATATTGTAAACGTAAGTATGTGTTTACTTACAACATTTAGTTAAAATTTACTAGATATACCTATCAGAGACGCTCAACAACATTACTGAAAAAAATAACTTCTTAGTTTCATAAGATATAATATACCCGTATTTTTTCATGCTCAAGTGCAGCTTTTGCCTTATCCCACTGCATTTCTAACTTTAATTTTTCAATTTTTCGTACCGTTTCTTTTTCTATTTCCACTTGTAAACTGGGATCTAACACAAACTCCTGTTACAAGAAAGTTTTGTAAAATAATTTGAATCTTTAGAAAATAAAAAACTGTTCTAAGCTGTTCTATACATGTAAAATAATAGAAGAATTTAAATGATTTTATTAAATGTAATTTATTTCTGTGAAAGCTATAGTAAATTAAACATTTTTTAAACATAAAAAAAAACTTGTCTGTTTTAGAATAATTCTAAAAGTAACAAAAACATTGAGATTTAAAACTGTTGTTTAATTTATGTAATTATATTTTTGATATGAAACAATACTTGAAATATTATTCTTTGTCTAATGATTGCTTGTAAATTTATACATACTTGACGATCAATTCTGCAGTTTTCAGGAAGCTGCTGATTCATTTGCATCAATTCCAACAACTTCTTCCGCAGCTCATCTAGCAACAAACGATCATTCTTCTTTTTTTCATCTGCCAAAACCATCAACCTATCATTTTCGTTTTTAAGCTTAGCATCCTGAATACTATATGTACGTGAATCTTCTATGTCTCTACGATCCTCACCAGTACCTCCCTAACATGTTTGACGTAATTAATTAAAAGTTGAGCTGGTAAGTTTACAAAATTTTTTGTTTGTTTTACCACGTATTGTAGTTGCTGTTTATGTTGTACATTCTTCGTTATTTGTAATTTAAAACTTTCGTTTAAAAATAAATAAAAAGTTGAGACAAACAATACAACGTAACTAAAAAATTTAAGAGTTAAGATATTAGAGCAATTAAGATAAACATCTTAATAAAATACCGATGCATAAAATAATTTAAAAATCGTCTTTTAAGTTGAATAATAGTTGCTATATTTAAAAAATATTATACTCCAAAAAGATTAACAAAGCCTTTATTTTAAACTCCTTACTGTTGCTCGAAGTACTTTCAAATGCTTCGTCAGCTAGCAAGTAGAACGAATTTAAATTAAATATTTTAAATAAAGAAACTAATATGTAAATAGAATATTCTAACTAGCAGAAATATCAGCCAAAAATATGATTTAAATAAATATTAAGTAGTAAGTTACGTAGAAACAACCAAATTTTATAATATAAGATACTTGTATACTTTTAAAGAACTCAAAATTTATGACTTTAGTCTTAGGGTTATAATTATGCAGCAAATAATTATTTTGATGAAATATATATTTTATAATCTAATTCAATGTTTTGCTATAAATTCAGAAAACATTTAAGTTAGTAAGTGATTAAAAAGCCAACCGTAAGTACGGTAAGTGATGCAGCTTGTCTCATACTTTCTTCTACTGTTCGGTGATCAAGTAAGTCGTATCCGAAAACACAACCGTCACCACCAGCAGATATAACTTGTTTTCCGCTGAAACTTTCTTCGATGCATGTAATATGACCTCTTGTGCAGTCGTGCATACCTAGTTGCCAGAACTTTCGAAGCCACATAAGCTGAAACTCACTACCAGAGTCCAAGTCGTTTTCTTCAAAAGGATAGACTCTGATAATACCATTTTTGAAACCGACTAGTATTTGCTTTCCAGTAGAATTCATCTTCATTACTGTGATAGGCACGTCATTGCTATCTGTTTTTAATTAATTAGAATTTATGCTGACAAAATTAATCATGTTTTAATAGTGTTTAACATTTATTTACAGTTTAGAAAACAAAAACGATTTCTCTTGGAGTTTTAACACTCTTTTTGAAATTCAAACAATTTTCAGATTTTTTAAACGAATAAGAAAAAATCTTACGAATAAACGAATTCAAATTTAATATTCTAATACTTCTTATAACCTGAGCTTAAAATTACTTTTTATAACTTTAATCAAAATTATGAAAATTTGTGGTGAGTCACAACAATATTTAAACATAAAGTGATACAACTGGGTTTTTATGATATACTACTATTTTCTATAGAATATTTTAATTAACTTTCTGACTACTAATACAAGTTGTTATTATAAACAAAACAAAAAATACTGCTTTCATATAGGACCTTTTTAAAAATAGCAAAGTTTTATGGACGAAATGCAAACGTTTTTGTTTTTTAATCTAGACACATTAGAAACTAAAATACTTTAAACAATCTTTACTCTACTTTAGTTTTTAGTTCAAGTTTAATTATCATACATAGTTTACTTATGTAAAAGTATTAAGTACAAAACAAAAATTAATGGTTTAGAAAAACCAAAATGTTATCTCTTTAGAAACAAAAATATTTTTTAATACAGTCACCACCCGCATATCTTCGCTTCCCACTTTTTGAAAAAACCTTCGGTTATTATTTTTTGTAACATGGTAGGTTACTTCATAACTACATTTAAAAGTTAACAGTTTACTTAAAAAAAAAATTAAATTCAAAACATTAATCTTTTGATGGCAACTTTTAATTCAATGCTATTTATCTATGTAAAAAGCTTATTGAAAAATTATTTATGTACTTCTTAATAGTTAAAGTTTATATATATTTTTTTAAACTTGATTGTAAACTTGTACAGCTGCACATACAATAAAAGATAAATAAGTCTATTAAAACACTAGTTTAAAGCCTAAGTTTGAATCTCTAACAGTTCTTCGCTTTTTTAACTTGATTTTTTAGTGCTAAGTTACTATAATAACAACACTTAGAACTTTCAATAACAAACCAATTTAAGTTAGTGTACGATTTTTGTTTTCAAATGTAAGTTTAAAAAAAAAAATTTTTAACTTAAAGCATGGATTATGTAATATTTTTCAAACATATTTAAAAACTCTTCTATTAAAATTCTTTTTGAATACTTCTTTAGTTACGTATTACTCATATAATACTTAAATACACTACTATTTCATTATTTTATTGTTTTTACAAGCCTTCAACGGGATAACACTTTACTGGTTCCTTTGGAGGCATGCAGAAAGAGCTTTCACTTGCAAACTTGCATTCATACAAGTAACCAGCATCAAAGTCGTCCATCGACAGATAAAATGTATCCTTAGTTAGGTATGATGCTTGTAATACTCCAGATGGTACTGAAGGGTATACTAATTCATCTTCTGGTGGTTCTAACGCAGCTTCGGGATCATTATCTAGAAATTCTTGTTGTTGTTCTTCATTCATTGAATCTCCTGTACAAAGTAGTAGATAAAAATTGAAGCTTTTCTATTAAAAAAAATAAAAATATCAAGTTTACTCTAACTAGTTACTTCAAAACTAGAGATGCCCGCTTAAACAGCTCTATATGGAGAATCAATCATGATAACTGCTTATTTTTAAGAAAACGGGTGTAGCAATTTTATATAAAATCTATGGAAAACTTCATCTAGAAGGTTTGCAAATATTCTATTTCGATAAAAATTAACTTACTAGCATAAATTACGTACAAATATAAAGTTTCTAATAATTAATTAAATGTTAGTTAATTGAAACTAAAAACTTTTTAAGGTGATAAAACTAATTCAAATAATAACCTCTCTCAATCATTATTTTAAGTTGCTCTTTTCTTTTTTCAAGTCGTTTTGCTGCTTTTTCTTCTTTTACCTTTTCTCTTTCTTTTTGACGCAATACTGGTTTAACACATTTAAAAGTGTAATGCCTGTATATTATTTATTTAAATTAAAAAGCTCAACGGCTTTTAATTAGCTATCAATTTATCTAATATGTCTTACTAGGTAGTTGTAAAGTAAAATGTAATAGATAATAAAAATCAAAAACAGTTTAAACTCCTATTTATATTATTTATCAAAATAAGATTTTTTAACAACATATTGCATAACTATTTGAATTTATTTTACAGTACTCTTGACCAACTTTCTTTGAGCGTTCACTTTGGCAACTGATAATAAAAGTTAACTATTATCCAAACAAAAAAAAAATCATCCATCAGAATTATGTAATAAATGAAGAAATTTTTTTTTGTACAAGTTCAGTTTTAAATTTGAACTAAACTAAGAGTTTGATAAAAACCGATGTTAACAGTTTAAAAACTATATTTTTAAATAGAAAACTGTACTAAACCAAATTAATGACACTATAAGAAAAATTACAATAAGACAAAACCATCTTTTAAGTCAAAGTTAAGATTTACAAACGTTTGTTTACGAGACTACACTTTTTAAATCTTTATATTACAGCTGCTTTTTATTATAGGTTTTTTTTTTATATACTGTAAAAGATTTGTTTTTTCCTAATGTAATTACTGTCGTATTGTTCCGACAGAAATCTCTAGCCCGGGACGAAATTTTTAGCTGGAAAACCTGTTGTGGAAATAAATTAAAACACTGATTTTTAGTGACAGTTGTTTTTTCTAAAGCAGTTAACTTTTAAAAAGTTTTTTTAGTTTTAACAGTATAACTTTATAAAATAACGCGACCTGTTTAAACTTATCTTAAAGTAGACCGGCCTGAAAATGTTTAAGATTAAATATTTTCTCTGGTAAATCTGGCCGGTATAAGAAAAATTGCCGAACCCAAATTAATAAACATTTAATTTTTATAAATACTGTCTGTATATTATCTTTCTTTGGAGCTTAAATTATGCCTTTTAAGTTCTTTTAAGCTAATTATAATTTCAAGTCAAGTGTGGTGTAAAAATCGATGACCAAGAGTTCTTTTCGTACAGCTAGATTCTTAGACCAAAAGTTTTCGTTCAATAAACTTACTATACTGTTATGTTTGGATATACTACAACTTACTTTTATGAGATATGTAAAGTTTAGTAAAAGATATCAAAGTAAACATAAATTGTGAAAAATATTTACAGGCAAAATACAATACTAGTCATACTAAATATTAAAGTAATTTTTAAGCAAGTGTTAAAAAAGCTCAGGAAAAAATCTAACCTAAAACAGAATTATAAATACTCTAAGCAGTTGTTAACTATTATATTGATTACAAACCCAAGTCTAAATACAATTCAAATAATTTACGAACCTAAATAATAAGTTATACTTAAAAAAGTTATAATTAAACATATACTCTTAAAAAGAAAGAAAAAAATACAGTACATACCAACAACTAGTAACAGAAAAAAAAAATATAACTGAAAATTATAAAACAAATGATCAATTAATTGTATATATCAGTGTTTCTAATCAGCTTTACTAATGTATACCTCTTTGCATAGTGCAAGAAAACTTTGGAATATTAAAAGTGTCCAAAAAAACTTTTTTTAAGTAGATCTACTTCTTTTTTTACTATATTTTAAACAATTTATTGTAATAACACACAAACAATCATAAGAACTATTTTTGTTAGAATGAATAAATGCTCTATAATAAAAGCTACTTAAGTAATCAAATGTTCAGAATTTTAACACAAGTATTTACTTACATTTTGGCAAGAAAATTAAAACAGTTAAAAATTCTATCTATAGTTTTTATTCAACAAACCTCATTTGAATATTTTGTAATAGGTAACTAGAAGTAGTATCAATTTCACTTTTTTCAGGAAAAGTTATTTCAACAACTTTTCCAGATTGAAGAGAAACAAGTAAAGAAGTTTTTTCCTGTTTTAAAATACTAATAAATCTTCTTTTTCTTTTGTTTGAAATTAAAACTTAATAAAGTTTTTTAGATTTCTTATTTTTTGTTAATGATTAGTACTTTTCTCTTATTTTGAATCTTGTAAATTAAAACTTGTCAGTATCTTTAAAAAAAACTATTACGTCTTTTATACTCAGCCAACTTGTTAATAAACAGTAAAAGATTACGATCGTTTCAATGTTTGGATGTCCATCACGTCAGTTTAAAAGTTTAATAAATAAAATTATGAATAAAAGTTCCTAGTTCTTGTCAAAATTCACGAAATTTATTTAGAAAATACCAAAACTAGACAAATAGAAGTATTAGAAAACAAAAAGTAGTTCAAAGTACTTTTAGGATTAAATAAAATTTGATGTTAACAAAGTATAATTAGTACGACAGAGTTTACTGCTTATACATCTGATACTTAAGAAAATATTGTAGACGAATAAGATAACAAACTCAAACTTTACTTGCGATGTATTTTTAAATGTAAATAACGAATATTTATGCATATATCTACATTACCTAAATTTCAACTATAAGTTTAAAAACTCTAGCTAAGTGTACTTGCTACGTAACCAATTAAGAAAATTCAAAAAAAAAAAAATTTTTTTACGTATTTTCAGCAAAAAGTTTTACTTTTATTTAGATATCGCAAACTGCGGCCCGCGGACAAAATTCAGTCCGTGAAGTGTAATTGTGCGGCCCGCAAGCATGCTTTTTTTAATTGGATGCAGTCTGCTAAATAGAGAAATTGCTGAAACGTATACTATAAACACTGGGGTTTATAATGAAAAACAAAAAAAGTCACATGCAGGGGCTTAGCGTGGGGAGGGACACTGGCGCATGCGTGCCACCCGAAAAATTAATGTAATTTCTTTATCCTTTATTTTTATTTTTTCTGCTTAATCTGCCTTTTTTTAACTATCTAGTATTCGAAAAGTTAAACGAAATTTGGAATACCAATTAGTGACAAGGGGATATTGCCCAATCTACTGATTCGGTGCGCAAGCGAACGTGCGCAACGATGTTGATGAAAAACTCAATAACGAAAAAATTTATAACCTCATAAGAATTTAGACTCAAAAAGAACGCAACTAATTAGTGCACCGTAGTAGTATAACCTTATGACAGATTTTTCTACAAAAAGTTTACAAAAATACGTCACGCTTAAAAGAAAATTAAACAATTCTAAAAGTTTTTTTATGCTACAATAAATGTTAAGACTACTGCTAGTTTTCTGATCTTTATTTTTGTAAACATACAAGAAAAAGCGTGTCGGCCTATGAGAAATAAACTTTGCTTGTGATTTATTTCAAACAAATACAATTAGATGAATTAAATTTAAAGAGTATACTTTTAATTATTTTACTAAGTTGTAATAAATTGTAATAACAGTTATAAAGTTGGTCTATTTTAACTTCTGTGTAACTTTATTTAAATTATGTGCAATGAGGTGTTGTTATCACTGTTGTATTGTATATAAAAGGGATTGATAATTTTTTCGTAAATAAAACAGATACTTTCGTTTTATTGAATACTTTCATTTTTAAAGATATAAAGTTTACTGCAAGTAGTAAAAACAATTTTTATTTAGTAAGTTTACATTTGTGCAAGTATAAGTAATTCTAATGAAATTTATACTTTTTTTAATTTGTTTAGTTTTGTAATATATAAATATTTTTTAAAACACCTTACTTTGAACTTATTTTATTTAATGAATTTATTTCCATTATATTACTTATAAAAAAAAACCTTTTTATAGCTAACTACAAAAGTTTTAATTTAGGGGATTTTTGAGAAAAAAAATTGCACATTCCCTGACCAAAATACCAAGCTACGCCACTGGTCACACGCATAATTCAGCGATGACATGAAACTTACAATAGACAATATTGAGTTTGTAATGAAATGTAAAAAAAGTCACTCTGTGACTAAAACTACAACTGCGGCCTCAGAGATTTTTATTTTTGAAGTTTGGGCCGCGACTACCAAATGCCTGCCGAACCCGATTATAGTTAAATATTTGTTCTGTAGCGATTATTATAATAATTTACTTATATACCTTATACTGCTTAAGACTATAGGGGCTTACTTGTTTTCTACAAGTTTGTAGACCTTTAGATCAGCTACTACATTTTTTTACAGACTGAAAACTCAAATTAGTTTTTTAGATAAAAAGGATCAAAGTTTGTGTGTACAATAAGTTTGCTATATGAACAACTTTTTTCCGGTGCAAAACTTATTCAAAAAATATAACAAAACACATTTAATTTTTCCTTAAATTTATTTGAGTACTTTAAAGTAAGTCTTGTCAAAAATTGTATCTTACTAAACTTAATTTAATATGAAATAAAACTATAATTTAGTTAAAACGCTTAAGCTTAAAAATATAAAATGAAGTAATAGTCAAGTGTAAAAGTTAAATAAATACTAATACTAAAGAACTTTGCTGTACTAATAAAACTTATTAGACTAAAATCAAACTAAAATAAACTAGCGATAAAAACTAACAAAAAATATAAAACTACACTTTTTAAAACAATTTAATTAAGGACTTAAAAAGTCTAATTTGATATACTAACTTTTTCTGCTTACATAAACTGGGCCTTAAGGAGTGAATGCATAAGGCTTCAAGAATATGTAGCTGAAAAGAGTTTTACGCTCTCACTAAAACTGAAAAGTTCTCTTCTTTATAATTTCTCGCACACTCATGTTTGTCCAATAAATGTTGTCTAATTGCAGAGAAGTATTTTTTCGCAGGTTTCTCCGAACGACCATCAACCAGCTTTTGTGTACTTTTTACTTTAAAGATGACAATCAAAGTTCTCAACTTAAATATAAGTAGAATGATCAATTAAACATCTTAAATTATATTAACAATACAATGTTTCACTCGCTTGAAACTAGTCAAACGAGATCATCAGTTGAATAGAACTGTAAAAATGTTTGCAATAACATGCAGGAAGACAATTGGCTAAACTTGAAATAAAAAAACTAAAACAGAAGCTAAATAAAATCTAAATAAAACTTATAGTTTAAAGTTATTAATAAAGTAAAATCATAATGTTATTAGGTTAGTTAATCTAAAATTTTGAAAGATGTAAGCTACTTAATAATAATATAATCTTAAAACTCAAACATATAAATAAATATATAAGTAAGTATAATTTAGCAGCCTTGTAAAATTTTTGAACAACTAATAAAGATAACAACTCTTCAACTAAAGCTGAATTTACTTGTTTAAAATAGGTTGGACTATTGTATTGTGATGTAATTATAAATTGGTTTACATATTTGCTTGTACAAGTTAAAATAGTGATGTAATTATTAAAATGTTATTAAGTTTTAAAATAAAGCTTTTTAAAAGGTACACATGAACATATTAATTCGTTCATTTTATTTAAAGAAGTTTCCCCGTCAGCGTTCGCTATTTCCATCTTTTCATAGGTGCACGTCATGCAGATTCTCTGCGGATTTCTTATATGCCCGATGTGGTGTAAAATTTTCCATTTAACGTTGTAGTTAGTATTATTGCGTTATGCTTCCAAATATATTTGGACAGTTCGGATCCGTTTTCCTTGTAAACTTTCATATCACTATCATGGCTATACCACCTTGTTTTAAAAGTTCCTCCCGTGCTCCCTACGTATTGCTTTATTTCTTTTTTTGTCGTAACCGTAGCTTTATAGATAACGTTCTTGGTTAGGCATTTGCTTTTTAGCGGACATAAGCTCTTGTTTCTACAATTACAGAGTGGCTTTTCTGTGTCAGTATTTTAAGTTTTTTCTATATTACTTAAAGTATTTTTATTTTGTCCTTGAATTATCATTTTTTTGTTACTCATACAACTATACGCCAACTTACAGTTGTTTTGATTTATTAACTTGTTTAGACTATTGTTTAGTTTAAAATGCTTGTTGATTAATTCAAAAGATTTTTTTCCTATATTTGTCTTTACTGATCCGCAAAATGGTGGGTTGAAATGAATTATTTTTCTTGTTCTGTTTCTTTTCTTTTTCTGTTTGTTAAAATCTTCCTTATAAGTCAGTTTGTGTTTAAAATTTGATTTGTCTAAAGCGTTTTGGTATGTGCATATATTTTAGTCAAAAATATTTCTGTTTTTAGATAACTTAATCAGTCTATTTTCTATCAATGCCGGTAAGTTCTTTTTAATGATTTTAGGATGTTTAGAGTTTCTATTGATGTATCTAATTTCTGTGTTTTCTTTTATGTACGGTTTGAATAAATTAATTGTTTGAAAGGTGTAATGTTATGTCTAGAAAGTTGCACCGGTATCTATCGTTACTTTAAAACCAATGTCTCTAAATTTTTTTTCTGTTTTTTTTTGTGTTTGTTTTCTAAATCTTGGTTGTTTTTTGGTTGGATAATTGCAAGGCCGTCGTCTCTTTATAAGCCGATCTCTTTTATATCATAAAGAGATTCAAGCTTGCTCAATACATATAGTCCGATTAGATCGCATAACTCGGCACCGAAGAAGGAGCCCATGGGAACGTCGAATAGATTGGTGTTGTCTTTTTAGATCCAGGTTTTTTGTTAAAAGTTAAAGTTGTTTTGCATGTGTGCTTTATTAATTTAATGTCCCTGTCTTCTATTGTAGTGTATTTTTTTGCAAAGTTTATAGCGTTAATCAAATGATTTTCAGTAATACTGGGGTAGAAATTCACAATATCGAAATTTATAAAACATTTTTTTGATTTACTTTAGACATTATTGAACCCTTCGATTACTTAAAACGAGTTTTTCCACGAAACCAATCTTGACGCGTATCTTATCTTCGTCACAGCTCTTTCCGAAATGATTTTACTTATCCTCCCAAGTTAAATTTTGTCTGGATTTAATAGTCTGCACTTAACATTGAGAGGGAATTTTTTCTTGTGATCCTTTACTGTTATAAAGGCGTCCGAGGTTGAGAACTTAGGTATGTATTAAAAAACCAGCTTTTCAAAGATTTCGGAACATGCTGATTGATTATTACGTGAAACCTTTGAGGTTATATTTCTGAGAGGTTTTCTAAGAAAATTTCTGAGGAAGTACAGCAGGTTTTCGGCACTGTTCGTTTAAGGACAATCTTGTATACTGATCGACCTCTAAGTGGACTTACAAAGATGTTTCTCCCACCAATGGAAAAAAAGTAACAATATCTATAAAATTAGTTGTCACTGTGGTAGTGACTACGTGGGAAAAACATTTGAAAGGTTTAAAGTAAAAATCAATCAGCATGTTCCGAAAACCTTGAAAAGCTGGTTTGATGGTCGTTCGGAGAAACCTGCGAAAAAATACTTCTCTGCGATTGGACAACATTTGTTGGAAAATCATGGGTGTGCGAGAAATTATAAAGAAGAGAACTTTGCAGTTTTAGTGAGAGCGTAAAACTCTTTTTAGCTACATATTCTGGAAGCCTTATGCACTCGATCTTTAAGGCCCAGTTTGTGTAAGCAGAAAAATTCGTATATCAAACTACACTTTTTCGATTTTTATATTGAGTAATTTTAAAGTTATTGGTTCCTTAAACTGTTTTAAAAAGTGTAGTTTTATTTTTATTGTTAGTTTTTATCAATGGTTTATTTTAGTTTGATTTTAATCTAACAAGTTTTATTAGTACATCAAAGTTCTTAAGTACTAGCATTCAGTTATTTTTTTACACTCGATTATTACGTCATTTTATGTTTTTAAACTTAAACGTTAAAACTAAATTGTAGTTTTAATCTAATTTATATTCAGTTTATTTTATACGATACAATTTTTGACAAGACTTACTTGAAAAAACTCAAATAAATTCAAGAAAAAATTAAATGTGTTTTGTTAAATTTTTTGAATAAGTTTGTTATAGAAGATTCAAACTTAAAGACTCATTTATTTAGAACAAAGTTCATCTTCAGCTTTTAAAAATATTCTTCAAATAGTTACGGTATTCTATACTTATTGTTTTATAAAAAATATTAGGGATGTGACTAGCTTAAAATTAAATTTCATAGATTTTTAGTTAGTTTACAAACCTCCGAGAAAACTAAAAAAATTGTATTCATTATGTTTTCATTATTTTAATTATTTAGTTTTCAATTAAAATTTTGACAACAAAAAGCAAATAAACCAAACTACTCAGTAACGTAATATATGAGTTTGCATATTTTTCTAACAGTAGTAAATATAATACAGGGTTGCCACTTGTTTTTAAGAAATTTCTTCCTGGTTTTTAAAAGTCTACGTTTTCAGGTCTATTTTCAATTTAAAATTAAATTTAAGGTTCAAACTGTGTTAAGCAGTATAACAATATTGAAAAGATACTGTAAAGCTAGTTTAAATGTGCTTAAAAAATAAAACTGATGATGAGAAATACAAATGTTAACATCAGTCTGCTAATGTACTTGATTAATAAATAAAAATCTTTTCTTTGCTCTTTTGATGTAAAGAGCTTATTCACAAATTTACCTTTGAATGATGTGATTAACATTTGTGGTGATACACTATATAGCTTACAAAATTCATTTCTTGTAAGAAACAATTTCATTTCACTAATGAAACTTGCAAATGAAGAAGTTGAATTCAGTTTCAACAAAGTATTATACCGTCAAATTGATGGTATAGCTATGGGGTGGGGTCCCCTTTAGGACCTACACTGGCCAACATATTTATGGGTCACTTGAAATATAAAATATTACCTGAATTTAATTCAAGTTGTAAGTACGTAAGATACGTATACGATTGTTTCATTAGTAGTGACAGTGAAAAGTTAGCTCTTTATTATTCGAGAAATTAAATTACCTACATGGTGCTACCCAATTCACCAAAGAAACTGAAGTTCAGAAAACCTACGTTCACGGGTCAATATCTAAATTTTTAATTTTATTTTAGCAAGAGGAGAAAAATTGGTTTAATTAAAACCTTATTTCATAAAGCTAAGAAAATATGTTCTTCAGAAGTGTTAGAGATTGAACTTAATGTTATAAAAGAAATGCTAATAAAGAACGGATATCCTAATCCTTAGATTGGTTTTTAAATTTTTTTGTATTGAGTTTTGTATTGAGTCCTAAAGGTAAAGAAAAACCTCATATCTAAGAAGCATAAAAGTAGTGTGGTTACACGTTTGAATGCTGTTGTTCAAACAGTTATATTGGTCAAACCTCTAGGCACCTAGAAACTAGAACTAAAGAGCACATTCCAAAGTGTTTAAGAGAACATAACAATCAGTCTAAGACAATTAGTATAGCAACTTCAAATGCAATGAATAGATCTAAAACATCATTGAAAATTTAAATAAAAAATCCCTTTTGTGGAAAAATATAATGAAACGAATTTTGAAGTATTAAGAAGCTGTAAATATTTTTGACCTGGTCAAAATTAAGCAATATACACTCATTTAAATAAACCAAAAATATGCAAGCAGTAAGACTTTAGTTCTTCATTATCCTTGTTTAGTTAATCAGTGCTCCTATGTTATATTTAATCATATTTATTTAGAGTTTTAATAATATTTTTTGTTTTAAGTTTTGCTCGATTAACTAATTTCTGATGCAGCTATAAGGCTATATAAGTTTAAAAGTTTCTTTATTTTGTAACAATTGTACCACACTGATAAAAATTTGTTGAAATATATTTGTGTTTAGTAAAAGACCTAGTTTGTTTTTCAGAGATTTTTTTTATGTGATAGATTTTTTGCGTCAAATCAAAGTTTTACTCCTTAACACGGAAAAATAGTTTAAAATTCCAGTTTTTTTTTTTTAATTTATCAAGTTTCAGGTTTTTCCAGGTTTTTTTAGTCTAAAATGTCAAGTTCCGGCTTTCTAGGATTCCAGGTTTTGTGGCAACCCTTTATAATAATACTTTGCTTCTTTAAACTTCCCTAACATGTCATCAACTTTTTTGTGCTTTTGTAGTATAAAAATATTATATAACAACAGGTAGTTAATGAATGTATCGATGTGAAAGTTGAAGAAAAATAAAGAAAATATATACTTGTTATGTATTCGTAACACACAAGCATGTGAAACGATCATAAACTTTAAAACAAACTTTACAAACAGTTTTACAATTTTTTTATTGAGTATACTTTATACTCTACAATTTAGATATATATATATATAAATCGGGATTTAAACATTACCTTTTGAAAACACTACTATTTAGAACTTACAAAACTTTCAGGAGCAAATTCCATATAATTGACAGCGCCCTCAACTTGAACGAATCCTATAGGCTGTATTAAATTATCCGAGTCAACAACAACATCAAACAAAAAAACGGTGTTATCAGCACCTCCAGTAGCCATTTTTGTCGCTTCATTGTTAAAAATTAGGCATTTTACCTCAGAAGAGTGAGGTTTGATGGCCTGTGTAAAAGATAAAAATCGGTATCAAATTGTTCAATTATTTACTGGAATAAAGCTTAAAGTGATGTTTAATCGTTCTTATTTAACTAATTTTATAAGCAATATTTTAGTTGATGTTGTAATGTTGTGCTATATCTTATAGCTTGTGCTTACTTTCATTTAAAATAAAGCGTTTTAAATAAATAATTCTGAACATTTGATATATTCTGTAGTATTTAAAAGTCTACTGTATTTCGCAAAAACTAGTAGTTTATGTTTAATGTAATATCAGGGTATAAATAGACAACTATTATCGATGCAAACAATTTAGATATGTAGAATTGTTTTATTTTAACAATTTTGTTCTAAAACTAAACGTAGCTAAAAAAATCTTATGATGATATTTATAAGAATTTAAAAAAGTCAGTATGATGTGTACACAAAGTGATAGCTTATTAAAATCTGTATAAATCAGGATAAAATCTATCAAAATAATTAAAAAAATAAATTAAAGTAAAAAGTATCTTAAACTAAATTTAAAATTGTAAACAACTTTTTTGTGAGTGCAATTAAACTACCATCTACTACAATTATGAAAAACAGCAAACCTGTTTAAGCGTGAATTCAAATTGTTTTTGTGCGTCTACATTAAGACTAAGCACTCGGACAACTCCGTCAGTAAAACCAGCAACTATGGTCTTTCCAGACAGTTCCATGTCCTATAAGGTTAAAATTAAATTTTTTGTAAACTTAAATTTATTTGTGTTCATTTGTTGACCAAAATCATTTAAAAAGTAACAGTTTTTTTATAATATATATTTTTAAAGTTTTAAAACTATTCAAAATTTAAAATTAATCGTTTGCTAATAGAGATCCTAGCGATGAACCTAACTAGAATATAATAACAAATTTACATAGTACTCTTGCTAACAGAAGTTAACACACAGAAACATGTGTTGATTTAATAAAGAAAGAGTACTGTGTAATTTTTTTTTTAAGTTTTAAAACAAAAGTACTCCATCATAATGATGTGTAAAATCTAAAAATAAATGAAGTAATTTTGTATTAATGAAATTTTTAAGTTTATTTTTAGGTCTCTTAAAATACTATCCAGTGTTATTATTAAAATAGTTTGAAAATAAGTATAAATATTAAAGTATAAAATGACAACAAAATTTCTATACTAACAAAATTCTTAAGAATATTTAGCATATAAACACAAGAAAACATTTTTGAATATTTTTGCAGGTTTTAAAAGTATACATTACATTTAAATAAAGTTAACAATAATACTTGCAACTTATTTTTTCATAAAAGAGATCTTATTTAGTTAATTTTATAAAAAATACACTAAAATAAAATCAAATGTTTTTATCTACCTATACTTCTAAACTTACTTTATACAGTTTTTATCAGAAGTATTAATTTTAAAACTTAACTTAAAAGTATTTTTAAAACTTATGTTAAAAATTTTGAAAATGACGTCGTTTTTATCCCAAAACCTTTTTATACTTTTTTGAGATTTATATACTTAATACTTACTTTTCTTTAACTTTTTAAGAACAAAATTAAATTCAATAAACAACGATTATCTGCTTCTTTTACTCACATAAAAGGTTAAAATGACTTAAAAATCATATTTTTTGTAAAAAAAAAAAGATTTTATATAAGTAAGATTTTTTTTATTTATATTTATAGTTCTATCTATCAGTTCTAGAATCTTTGTTTATTAGAACTCGCGAGCCAAAATTTGCAAACAAAGAGATTTTTACAATTTAAAACTTTATAAATAGCGTGTTTTTAGTAGTATTATTGTTGTTGTTTTTGTCATATTTTGTAATGTGCTTTTTATTTAATTTGGCTTCAGGTAAAAATTTATACTATTTTAAATGTTTTTGTTTTAGCAATTTTGTCTTATAAATTAATTCAAATTAGCCTAGTTTAACTCATTTCTATTTTAAAATTTTTCTAAACAGACTTTTATACCATATGACGTAACTATTTTTAGCTGGACTTTTCAAATTCATTGTATATAAGTAAAATTACACTACAATAACAAAAGTTTTTAGCAATATTATTCTGAGGATGCACTAAACGAAATTAATTAATAAACTTTTTTCGAAAATGAGTGAGTTATGTTTAATTTTTTTTTGTTAAAACCAGTACCAAAACCAAAATATTCAAAAGTTATAGTTGTTATTAAAAAATGTTGTAATTGACACTTGTTGCCACTTGTTTTTTCAAAAATTTTTCCAGGTTTTCCAAATCTCTTCCAGGATTTAAAAAAACATATTTTTAGGTCTATTTTTAGTTTAAAGTTAAGTCTAAGGTAAGAAACTGTGTTACATAGTATAAAAACATTGAAAAGATAAAGTAAAGCAACTTGAAATATGTTTTTTAATAAAAAAAATGTTTGATGTTGACAAAAACTTTTTATTTATATGATAGATTTTTTGAGTCAAATCGAAATTTTACTACTGAACATGTGGAAATTGTTAAAATTACAGGTTTTTTTAATGATTTTTATTCAAAATTCCAGGTTTTTTTTCAAATTTTCTCAAATTCCAGGTTTTTTCAGGTTATTTTTGACTAAATTGTCAAATTCCAGGTTTTTCCAGGTAAAGTGGCAACCCTGTGATTAGAAAACGTTTATTACGATAATACCATTTTATTCATTAAAAATACTTACTATACATAAAAAGTATACAACATTAAAAATATCTATCTCTATCCTTAAATTTTAAATTTTGTTTAAAATAAACATGTATATAAATTTTTAAGACATACTAAAAAAAATTCAACAATTAAAATACGTTACTATAAAAATATAAAAAACTATAATAATAAATTCTCAAAACAGTACAAACCAGATTTTGAGGCCAACTCATGCAAGTTCCTCTGCTATCTGCAATAGGTGAAGTATAAAAGCACACAAGCTCCCCAGATCTAAAGTCGTAAACATTTAAACTTTGATCCCCAGAAGTTGCCATCAAGTTCAAATTCGGTGATGTCTTTAAGGTCAATACTGACCCAGAAGTGAAAGAGTACAATTTTTCAGGTTGCTTTGTCTGTTTTTAATTTTTTGTCTCATCAGCTGAAGTTTAAAGGTCAAAAAATTCAGTCAATTAGTAGAGTATAAAAAGTAAAACTATTAGTTGTTATATCAAACTTTAGTACAATAGCTTATCATAAAAGGATATACCTACACACAATCTTTTTGCAAACAATGTTGCAGAGTACGTTAAAAAATATATAGCTTTCCTTTCCAAGTAACTTTATAATTTTTATGATTTTAAAACTTATACATAAATAAAACTAGAACTAATTCTTGTATGTTAGCTTACTATTGTTAACCCATAGAAATATAAAATACCTTTTGTAAATTAAATAAGTATTTATAGTACAAGTTTTTTTTTAATTCACAAACTTATTTATGAAACATTGTTTCACACAGTTTATCAACGAGATTAATAAGATCCTCAGTTACAGTTAAATCCTTATTTAATTTAAAAATTATAATTCTATTTGGATATGAAATTAATTGTAAATGAGAATCTCATAATCTCATTGATTAACTGAGTGAAACATTTTTTTATAAATAAATTTGTAAATTTGTAAACTTGTATTTATCTCCTTTGATTCAACTTGAGAAACTTAATTGTTACACTTGAAATAAGCTTAAGTTATGTAAATATTTGTAATTGCAACCTAGTTTTCTTATTATAAGACTGTCAAAAAGAAAAAAAAAATATTGAATTTCGCGAAAATAACATAACGAACATTTCTTACTTATATTGATTTACTGGTAGATTTTTAAACCATCGTTAATTTATTTTTTGTATCTACTGATGCAGGGGAAAAAATCACTAGTAAAAACAATCGACTTGTGTCCTGGACCGATTTGCGAATTATTTATAAATCTTACTTATATTGCATTTAAGTTTACGTGCATCATAATGTAAACAACTGAACTAATTTAACTTGTTTAAAATTTTGTGTTCTGTTCAAATGTATATTCTAGTTTTTAATACTAATCGTAAAACAAACAGACTAATTTAAGTTTAATCGATAATTTTAGACACTTCATTGGTCATTTTCAAGATTTAAAAGAGTAAAATTGAATAACTAAACCAAAATACTGTCGATTAAATTCAACTACAATCTGTTTATTGCTTTATTGGTATTTAAAGGTTAAAGTATCCCCTCACAAAATATTTTTTTTAGTGTTTTAGAATAAAGTCTACATTTATTAAAGTTTTAAGTACTAATTATAACAATACTAAAATATTTAAGACATATTTTATAGGTCATTAAGGTAATAAATTAAATTATAGAATTTAAATAAAGACTGTACTAGGACTAGCCTGACTTGTATATTGTAAATGAAACAAAATACATTCACAGTATTTTTCAAGTATTATTAAAAATATTTATAATTTAAATTTATGCTTAAATTAATATATATTTATTACAACATAAACACAAAAATACCTACAATTATACTAAGTTTTTCTATCT
This sequence comes from Thalia democratica, assembly GCF_965202585.1. Classification (NCBI taxonomy): domain Eukaryota; kingdom Metazoa; phylum Chordata; class Thaliacea; order Salpida; family Salpidae; genus Thalia; species Thalia democratica. Next base: position 12,955,163 of record NC_139172.1, read on the forward strand.
GTATAATATCTTAGGATGATTGTATCAACATATCAACATAAAATAATAAGATATTAATAGTTTGTATAAAAATAAATTAGTAAGGGATTATTTAAAAACTATAAATTAAAGTCTAAAAAACACAATGCTTAATGTATACAAGTAAAGCAAAATCAACTTTTTAGGAACTATTGTTAAATAATTTGTTGTAGTTCATTGAACAAAGTTTATTTTAACCTATCTTTAAAGAATATTAGATTAATAATTTAAAAAACATTTATACTTCTACATACACATATCAAGAATTAATCTATAACTAAATTTAGTACATCACAAATCAGTTTATATTAAAAGCTTAAATACGTACTGTATGTGAAAATGTGAGATCTAATTTCCAAATCCCACCATTTGCATCTTGCGCATACCAGATAGACATGCCGTCTTCTATAGATGAGTCTATATCTTCTGTACACTAACAACATTATTAATACTTAAAAAAAAAAATTTACTAATAATTCTGTAACGGTAAACAGAAAAATTAAGTGTGAAAGGAAAACTTTATCAAGATTTACCAGATGCTATAAATATACTGAATTATAAGTATTTTTTTCTAATAGAAATTTTGAGTCAATAATTATTGCTAGTACTACAACTAATACACGTTTTTAAAACCTTAACAATTCTCATCAACGAGACGTCTTTTCCTATTTCTAGCTCATTCATTGGTTCAATCAAAAATTTACCATGTTCGTTTGTCGTGTCAGCGTGTTCAATAGCTTCCATCTCCCACACCTACTTCACAACATAATCTAATGACAATTAGTTTTAAACTAAACACAATAATATTATTATTAATAAAAAAAAAAGAAAACTTTGTGTTTATAGAACTACTTATATATAGTAAAATTTGAAAATAAGAATTTAAAAACAAAATTTGTAGTATATTGTTTTTTAAAATATTAATATAGTTTATGCAGAATGTAGCAATGCAGTAACAACAAGCTTATACAAAATTAACAACAAACATATATGTAATAACCTTAATTAAGGATAAAAAACTTCAAGTTTTTTTAGTATTTATACTTATAAAGAGTAAAAAATCTTACTCTAACAAAGCCATCAACCCCAACTGTAAGCAATTCACCTTCGTCAATGATAAATTGCATTATTTGACCGCTATGACATGTATTCTTGCCCTTACGTCCTATTTCCAGCTGGATAAAATATATATTTGACGCAATATTTAAAAATTATGAAAACATTAGGTGTTATAAATGTATTAAAATTAGATTAAGTAATATAATATTCAAATATAGGTAAATACACTAATCAAAATTTAAAACATTTTTTACTAATAGTTTTTTTTTTTTGTTTTCGAGAAATTTAAACTTTTTAGTTATAAAGCATAACTTAAATGTATCGGTCTAATTAAAATATATTTTATTAGAAAATAATTATTACTTTAATTATAATCCTCTGCTAACACATTTGGGTCGTCTGATAAAACATTGTGTTGGTCAGATATAATAGTCAGCTCGAGATTACTTGCTCGAGTATGTTTACTAGCACCCAGAGCCTTTTCAGCTGTTTGCGCATTTGTAGCGCGCTTAGTTACTGTTTTAAAGATGCTGGCAGCTGACAACGGCTTAAACTTTTTGCTACTAGTACTCGTAATCGGTATCAGAGATTAATACTACCGATAGAAATAAGCTAGGTTCTATTCACTTAAAGTTACTATATGAGAAACTTTTTAAAGTCTAGCCTAATAAAATAAGCATTCAGTATAAAACTTATTATTTCGCTAAAATAGTCAATAATTATAAACAATTAACGGTTAAGCACTCAACTTTTATTATACAACGTAAACAAATAACGATTACAAAAGAACTCTCACACCTTATACAAATTTAAAGTCAGGTCGCTTAAAAGGAAGTTTATGAGTATGGGTAACTTTTGTTTCTCGATAGCTCGTTCTGAAATCAATGCTTAGATTCGAAGGAACGATTTCTTCACGTACAACGACTAGAAACTGCGTGGACTGAGCAACAGAAGTTGCTCACCAATCGAGACTATATTGTTTAGTAAATTCAGCAGACGTAAAGTTAATCTCTCTGAATTTGATTGTATTTTTTCAACCTACGGTGAAATCGTGTAAATTACTTTTTAGAATAGAAATACGCCCGCAAATGCAAAGCGCACTTGCTTAAAAATATCGACCACGACCTAGAGAAATTTGCGACAACATTTCAAGCCGCGTTTGGCTTTTAAATTGATTGTAGACACTAAAGTTACGTTTTTTTTTGAAAATTTCTCCTAGACGAAGTCTGCAGCGGCTAGTGAATACGTATAATTTTAATTTTTAAAAACAAATTTCAAAACTTTGTTTTGTAATTTAAGTTACAAGTTTTTAAGTTAAAAGTACATTTTATTAGTTACATTCAATAGTTGTAAGTTGTTTGTTACAAGTGTCTCAAACCAAACCTGAAATCTATAGCCCTAAGCAGAATAAAAAACAATCATTAAGTATTTTTATAATCAAAAATTTTGTAAAACAGGACAACTAGCCAGTCTGTCAAGAATGTCTTGTTGTCCAATTTTACAGTATTTCTAAGCTTTGCATTGATTATTTTAATCTTACACTTGTTGCAATTTTTTTATTTCTTTCGTTAAAAATAACTAAGGTAGGTAGGTGTCAAATTTGCACGAGCCTCAGTTTTGCACGAGCTTTAAGTGTTTTAATTAAGAACCATTAAAATTTTTTAATCAAAACGTTGTTTTCCAATAGTAAAAAAAGGTCTGCTAATTCAATTTAAATTTAGACTTTTTGGATTAAACTAAAATGCAAAACAACTCGTGCATTTCTGACACCTTTTTACTAAATATACTTATAACATAGTTAAGAACTGATTTTATAAAGTAAAAACTTAACTTGGGTCTACTAAAACTTTTGTTTTTTAATCTTTAAAAGTACATAAACCTTTAGTCACAATTAAAGAACTTAAATACAAAAAAAAACGTTCAATTTTAATTTAAAATACTAAAATTAGTGTTTTGTTTATTTAAAAAGTTCATGAAAAGAAAGTGTTTCGACGTTAAAACAAAAAAAATTATGGTAGGTATTAAATTACCTCAATTAGGCCACCATCCCACAGCAACATGTTTCCCCAGTCACTACCAGATAGTACTCGACCATCCGGCAGTTGTATAAATCCTTCGATATCTGACAAACTCGTCTTTCCAAATCTTCCTATATCTCCTTTTAATTTTAAGCCTGTAAAAGTCCATGCCATTTTCCAAAATCTGCAAATTTTATTACAAACATGTAATTATACAATTACTAAATATCAGGTTTGTGTTAATTGTTGTTAAGTTTTTTTTTTCTGTTTGAATCTAATCTTGTTTGATACAAGTTAAGATCTTTTTACTAATTTAGTTGATAAAAATACGCTGTAAAAAAACACAATATAAAATACTAAGTTAGAATTCACACACCTATACTCAGTTTAAAATAAAACAAACCTTATATGACTAGTCCCGCAGGAGCAAAGAAAACCTTCGTGATCAGGAGCAAAAGTTACTCGAAAAACATCTTGAGAAAAGGCCTAAAGTTAAATTTTCTTATCTATTACGCACTGAATAATAAGAGAACAATTTAGCATTATAGAATAAGAACTTACTTATTACGTAACAGCCATAGTTATTAAAAAAGTTTATGTATGCTTTATTTCCAAGTTTTGATACTATAAAATATTGTCTTAACTAAAATATTGCTCTACTTACTGTAAAGTAAAGAGCTTATTTAAAAAATAATAATTTAAGAATTTATTTTAATTAATAATAATTAAAGATTGTTTTAATAATATTTGAAAAGATCAGAACTTTTCTACACTAAAACCTGGTAATAAATAAAACAGTTAATTTGTACTTTTATTATTACTCAAGTTCTGTAAAAATATATTTTTTGAAATAAAAAAATAGTTAATTACTAGTAAGGTTTTTAATACTTATTTTAAATTTATAATTGTGTTTAATATGACGTAAAATCACGTGCTCTATGTAAAAAGTATTAACAATTACTACTTCATTAGAAAAGACTTACTAGTTACAATACTGAATTCTAATATATGCAATTCATTTTCGTATTGGTAGGTTAAGCTACTATTGAGTAGCGTTTTAATACAATTTTCGACTATTATTATTATACATTACATAATGAATTATTAAAAACACCTACAATATGTTAGTACATAACTTTATTTTATAATTTTACATAATTTTATTTTTTTACATTTTAGAAGTAAATTATTATATTAAAATAAATAAAAACAAATTATACAGTAATCTTCCTTTATTGCACCAACGTATGTTTCTGTGTGTTAACGAATCAACACACTTCAACTGGGTTCTGTAAAAAAATAAATACTGTAATAAAAGAATAGAAGCTAAAGTAGGTGTATACATGTGTTTATTAAAATAAAATAAATTCTACAGATTTTTAAAGGTTAATAGTTAATAATAGGTAAAATATTTAATGTTAAATCCGACTGTTATAAAACTATATAATATTTGTAATTATGAAGTCTAAATTAAGTAAAGTAAACATACTTTATATAACGTTGTAAGTATACACAACAAAATAACAAATCATAATATAAACAAACCATTTACTTTAATGGAAAGAATAACTAATTCAAATTTATTTTACCGTTGCCAATGATTGAACAAAATACATCCAATAATTACGTCACAGTATATATGAACATTAAGACAGCTATTTAATTTGTATTGTTAAGTTAGTTAATTTAGTTTTTATGTTTGGGATAGCAGTAAAGCGCTTTAGTATGAAAAGTAGTCTGTAATCTATTTTGAAAAAATAGCGAAACAACAACCATTAATTAGTGAATAAATAAAATTTAACAACGGTAAAGACAATAAAAGTCACAGGAACTTGATATAACGTATATTTTATATATTTAATGTTTCTGATGATTAAATCTAAATTATAACAAAAACAAAGTTAGATACAATTAGGAAACAGATTTAGTTTAAATGTAAAAATTTAAAATTTAAGAAAACAAAGCACAAAAAAAAAACTTGTTATTAAACTTACAAAGCACTGACCGATAATTAAGTTACAGCGACATATTAAATCACAATGACTTAAATTACATATATATTGTATATAATAATTATTAAAATAATTGATTGTTGTTTTATAAAGGAGCAGTCGGGTGTTTAAATTAAAAATCCTATACAGATATTTTAAATATTTATTAATTAAACTATCTTATATATGAAAGTTAAAATGTAGAACATAAAACAATGGTGGTCATATGCTAAGTATAAACCTGCATTTAAAAACCTCTAGCTCTATTGAGCGTAGTAGGTAAAAAAGCACGGTTTGCCTGTGATTTGAATACAGGCTTCCAATTAAACTTGGAACTTAACACATAAAGATGTGAAAAATTATAGTTGGAGGATAAAATGAATATATAAAATGTCGGAAAATAGAAAGTGACATGTATGATATATATATATAAATAATAAATGAATACAACAATATTTTACTTAAGATATATAGTTATATTAATATATATTAAGTGAATGTGTGTGTTTACGTGAAAAGTGAATGAAAAATACGGAAGGTGAGAAAGCGCCAAGGTGTTATTTGAAGAAGAACTGTCGGTTGTGTACACAGTTGTTTGAAATATCACGTCTTTTATTGAGTAATCATTTACTACATTCTGCTAAAATTGCCATTCGTTCAAGGTTGCATATTTGGCAGATCTTGCTCGCGCTACTGATGTTATTGTTGGCGTGGTGAAGGATGCTCCATTCCGTTTCTGGTTTGGTACCATACCTGTCAAAATACTGCCAAACGAAATCTGGCAATCTTGTGCTATTCGTTTTATTTACATGCTTAAAAGTATACTTATGCCCGGTGTACCTATCTTTAAAATGGCGTCCTGTCGAACCAATATACAATTTATCGTTATTATTATCATTATTATTATTATTATGTTTGTTATTATCTTCACTAAGATAACATTTAACACGCATCTTATACATGACAAAAATAATAGTAATAATATAAATGTTAATAATAAGGATAAATTGTAAATTGGTACTAAAGAACATAAGTACTGAAGCGATTGTTTGTGGGTAAAGTTGAGTTTTTTTTTACCCTAAAACGGTCGTTTCAGTAATTATATACTTTAACTTCTTGATTTACATTCAAAAGTTATTTCTTGCGACCATGTGTGCCTGAGGATTCCTAATATTGACGAAACCGGTCGGAGGTTGTTTCGGATGCTGAGGTTGTTGGTCGTTTCGTGAAGTTCATTAGACATTGAAGGTCGAAATATTAACTAGCTATTTTTATAATATTAACCTTTTGCATCAGATATCTAATAACAAGCAAGTTATTCCAATAAGCAAAACGATTTCATAAACGTAAGGGTTATAGCTATTAGCACTGTCAATAAACCAGCAAATTTATACTTTTGTTATAGGTAATAAATATTCTTCAGTAATATTTCTCAGTTTTTTTTTTTTTTTGTAGAATATATAACCTTTAAATTAAGCACAATTAAAGACAAAAAGTAAAATGACGAAAGGCTTAATTTAAATTGAATGGGTAATTATTGATAGCAACTAAACGAATTATTATTAAAGTTAGGTGAAAAAAGTGTCTGTGGTAACCTTAGAACGAAGCATAATATTTTCATGCTTCCAGCTCCAAACAGTCAACATATAATCAGGAGCACATCCGACTGAAGCAAGCAAATCACCTGCAGGATTAAAATCCACAAATGAGTAAGCTTGTTCCGTTCCACCTAATTTATTGTCAGAATTAAAATAACAGTAAAAAATTATTTTTAAACTAATTATTCAAGCTGAAAGTTATTCAAATACGTTTAAATACTGCACATTAACAACAATACTAAGAAAAAATTGAAACAGGCTCTATCTCTGTGTTCATTACAAATTTTTACAAGTTTATATCTTATTTTTTGTTAATTTAAATCTTAATTATAATATGCATTTTACAGTGTTGATAAATATCTTATAAAATTAAATTATAAATTATTTATGTTTTTAAAGATAAAATATGAACTAAATGCTTAAAAAACTTTCGTAAAACAGTTTCCGATTGAAAATGACAACATTTCTTGCGGTTTGAAATCAATTATACTTCACCGTTTTATTTTTACCAACTTTAAGAGTTATTATGTATAGACTTATTTTGATAACTGCTTTTTATTTGAATAAATGAATTAAACTTACAGTACATCCTGGCTTATCCGGCCGGTTTCAGTCAAAAATTAGATTTAAAATTCAGCTAATTTTTTTTTATTTCAATAGTTAAAATCCCTAATAAAAACAATTTGCTAACTGTAATTTATTTCTTCTTTAATTTTTATAACTAAAAGTAAAATCAATTGCAAATTAAAAGACAGCACAAAATTTTAACTTAATCCAAGCAGTTTATAGTAACGTCATAATTCTAACACTTTTTTTAAGCTTAAAGCTAGGATTTATAATTTTCGATCAGTAAATGAAAACGGTTTTTTATTATGCATTCTACAGTTTTCTGATCTTGCTCAGCACTTAGTACTCTTGCTTAGTCCTGTTAACAGTGCGATTAATTTTGGTGATATTGATTTTAAGCTTTATCAAAGTTTTGTATCGTTTATTTTTTGTCTGTTTTAGTTGTCTGGTTCATTAAGAAAAAATAATAATTAAATTAACGGAAAACTTACAGTACGTTTTATTTTATTCATTAAATAATGTAAAAATAGTGAATTATTAAATAAACGAAATATTGTTCGTGTTAGGCCAAAGACTAATCTAACCATAGTTACAAAAAAAAAAACTTGCCCAACATAGCCGGATTAACAAGGATGCATTTTACTTCTAAAACTTTTAACATATTGATATACTTGTTTATTTTAAAGTTTCTAGCTATGTATATAAAACTTTAAATATTCCCATTTTTAAAACATATAGTCTCCATTTTTAGAAACTAACATGAGATAATCTTTTAAAAATTAATTTAGAATTTTATTAAGCTAAATTGAAAAATTTATTTATAATTTGTTTATACCAGAAACCTTTTAGAAAACTAGTTACATATTAATAGCAATCAAACCTTTAAATTCTTTATAAATTACTTTATAGATAATAACTATCTTTTTAATGTACAAATACATATTATCTTTTGCAAAAAAATTACTACAACTCTACTACACTTAAAACTTATAGAGTTTTTAGCAGGAGTCGGAAAACTGCGACCCGCAAAGTACTTTTCAGCTAAAATACTTACAATTATGCTCTTTATTAGTGCTCTGTTATTGCTTAATTTATCATCTTATTTTAGCTTTACAATATATTTAAATATTGATTAATACCTTAGTTTTAAATATCTACGACCCGCGAAAGACTACTTCTGTACAAGTGGTTCTACAAGTAACTTTTAGTAAAGAGTAAGAGTTAACTAAAAGAAACATTTTATCCATAAAGAACTATGTTTGCTTTAGTGCAAAACTAATGTGGTAGGACGTCAAATTCACACAAACAAGACCCATCAAAAAGCAAAAATACTTTTTTAGTATGCTAAACTTTAATCAATTGACGCATTTTTCCGTTATTAAAAAGTTTATGAATGTAGTATGACTTAAAAAAATGAAGTCTAAAATAAAACTGTCCTTTTTTAATAGATAGAATTGATAAATGCTTTGCAGAGTATCTTAGCTGCTTCAAATAATGATTAACTAATTCAGAGATTTAAACTATGTTATTAATTTGTTTATAAAACTTTTCACTTATGCTTCTTTTAAAAGTAAAAACGCGCGAACAAAATTATCTATGTATTTTGACGTACATATAATTATTTAAAAATAGTACATATTTTACGATATTTGAATAAACCTTTTAATACACGAAAGAGTTTTAAACTAGGAAACTCATAAATAAGAATATTAGGCTTCGTTCCTTTTTCAGCAACTGCAAAATAATTTCCACTAGGATGTACCTGTAAAATTTTTTGAAATAGTAACGCAAAAATAAAAATTTAAATTGATAAACTTCAACAAATTATTTTGATTATAATTAAACAATATCTAATAAGGTAAACGCTAGCTTAAAAGTTTTTTTAAATAGAAAGTAACGAATAACTTTATAAACAATTATATATTACTTAGAAGCTATTTAAAGATGCAGTTTATTTCTTTGACTCTAAAATCTATTTTTAAATAAATAAATCTTAAAGCTAAGGAGTATCGAAAGTGGAAGTGAAGCATCTTTAAAAATATGTAGGCATACACATTACTAAAATATTGGCGTTTTTTTTACTATAAAATATGTTTAATGTGTTCGAATAAAAACCACCAGAACATTAAGAGTTTTAACATGTTTAATAGTTGGCTTGATTGCTTAAACATAGTATTTTTCATAAAATATTAGTTACGTCAGTATTTTAGCATATATTTATTGTTTGGTTCATCTATTAAAAAAACAATTGTTTAATGCTGCTTTAAATGTGTATCCTCATAGTTCTCTGCTACTACATTTGCGTTCTCTGATAACACATAATGTTGGTCATGTAATGTATTTAGCTCAGGATTACATTCTCGAGTACGTTTACTTGTACCTAAAATCTTTTCAGCTATTTGCGCACGCGTAGCGTGATTAGTAACGAACTAAGAGAGGCTACTTGTTGACAAAGGCTTAGGTTTCTTACTATTCTATACTAGCTTTTTTAAGATGTGATGAAGAAATAAAAGTCTTTGGAAGCAATCGACTTTGCTTCTGCTCGTACAAGCTGCCAGCTTCAAAAAATAACCTTTCAGAATAAACAGAAAATGGAGGTACTGAAAGATACTTCCTTACAAACCTGGCGAGATGTGGGTATTTTTCTTGCTTTGGTTGCACCAAATTAAACTTTTAGCTTTTAATATTTTTAAAGTAAATTTTTTCACCAAAAACAAACTTTAATTTCTGTCTTAATCTATTTATCAATTGAATCTTATTGCTCGCTTTTCTGTTTCTGTTTCAAACGTGGAATAGAACAATAAAAAATCATTTGGAACATAACTTTCAGACAGTTGAGTTTTAGGACTATTAGGCAGTACTAGAGGAAAGTGACTACTTTGACCAGTCTAACAAAAACTATGCTTTTCTACTTTTAATTTTAGCAGCAATTCAACCTCCTGTTTGAGATTAGGGGGAAAAAGTAAAATCGATACCGTGGTACGACAGCTGTTCTGACTAACAACAAGCTGTTATTATGAAGGTTTAAGTGTGAGCTGTTATTTGTAGTATACAACCTTCTTTCAAAAGCTTCTTATATATTTTCTGCCAAGGTTGCTAAGATTGTAGAACCACTTTAACCTAGTGGACTATTCGCTTTAAATTTTAAAAAAATCAGTACTTCTGCATGCGGAAATACAATTGACAGCAATGCGTTGTTTCTACTATATTGCTGCTTTACTATGTAAAAAGGTTGAAGTAGTTCAATAATGTGGCAAACAAGTTGCCATTATTCAACTTAAAACTTTTAAAACTTATAACTTTGGAACTTATTCTATTAGGACTAGTTGTTTGACTATGTTTATGTCTAAAAAACTAAACAATAAAACCTCTAGAAAATGAAATATGGTAAATTATGGCAATTTATAAAAAAATTAAAGGTATATTTACTACTTAGAAATATGATCAAACTATAAATACCTAAGGATCAACTCACCTTAAATGCTACTTAAAAAATTTCGAAAAGTATAAAACAAAAGACTTACAGTTACATGTCCAATTCCTGAACCACTGCAGCTTCTTACAAATCTATGGTGCTCCTCGTTATCTTTTAAATTAACTAGATGAACCTAAAAATTCAAAAATATCATAACTTAGTTATTTAGCATAACTGGAATTTTTCTACAGTTTTCACGTTTTATAAAAAATGTTACTTGAGATAAACTTCCTAAATATCTTATGAACAAATGCCAATTTGAACTTTTATGAAAACATACTTTGACTCGGACTAAAGTTGGATACAAAAATATTGAAAACCATAAAAAAAATACTAAAAACGAATTTCTAACACTGAGTAACTTTTTAAAACTTTTATAGAAATAAATTTCTTAAAACTTAAAGTCATTTTTTTCAAGTTAATTTAGTTTGTAGCGTATTAAATGATTTTACAGCTTATTTAAAAAATTAAGCTGTAAGTATCAAATAAAACTAAAAATGTTAAAATAAAGTGTTCTATAAAAAGAATTTATTGTAATTAATATGGAAACAGTATTAAAAAATCATATCAACCCTTTTAATGTAAATATTTGTAGTGTGATAATATACACTTTTAATTAAACTATTGCGTTTTTTTTTTTAATATGTTTATTAAAAATACCTTACTCAAGTTATGAATTTTCTTGAAATTGATAACAAAGTATGTACTTAGTACATACTTTTAATTTTAATCTAGATAATAGTTTAAGTTCACAATAAGATGTAAAACTGTCAGACAAATTTTAATCAATGAAATTTCATAAAACTTACTTTAATAAAAAGTCTATTACTAACTTTTATATAACTAAATATATTTTCAAAAAATAAATTTGTCTGAAATTTTTTGTAAGAAATGTCCAGTTTACCTAAAACTTCCTTATCTAGGAAACATTTTTGAGAAGTTCTTGAAAAAAATTTCTGAGAAAATAAACTAGGTTTTTTGACTTTGTACACTTAAGAACGATTTTGTACACTCGGAGTAGAATTTACTTAAGACGTTTCTCCCACCAGATAAAAAGCAACATTCTTTACTAGTTTAGTTGTCACTGTGTTAAGTAACTACGTGGGAAAAGCGTCTCAACGGTTTCACTTACAGATTGATCAACATGTGCCAAAAGTCCTAAAAACCTGGATTAACGGTCTTCTGGAAAGAGCTAAAAATTTTTTTTTTTTGCGACCGGCCAACACTTAGTTGACAATCATGAGTTTGCCAGTAATTACAAATAGGCAAACTTTTCAGTTTTAATATATGATGCGAGTTGATAACTTATTTTAGCTACGTGTTCTGGAATCTTTATGTATACAATCCTAGAAGCCAAGTTTATGACAGAAAAAGTTTGACTAATAAGTTAGGCTTAAAGTTTTTTAAATAGTTTTATGACTGTGTGCTTATTTTATATAAAATTAAATTTATTATTGTAAAACTCTAATTATTAATTTGTTTTAGTATGATTTTAATCTTAAAGTTTAATCTTTTTTACCAATAAACGTTAAAGTTTTTCTTGCTCTTAAGCTAGTTAAAAATTCAAATTAAACCTTTGACTATTACATCACTTCTTATTTTAATTTTTTTTTGTAATATTAAGCTTATAATATACTTAATTTTATCTATTCTTACTAATAGTTTTTGTTGATAAATCTTGGTCAAAAGTTCTTTACAATAATTCATTTATTATAAAATATGTGTTGTTAAATGTTAAAAAAAAACCAAACAATAAAAAAAAACTAATTTTTCTTTTTTTTAAGTTTCAAAACTATATATTAAAGTTTAATTTAATAAAATAAAAGGTAAAACGAAGTTTTGAAGGTTTTTAGTTGTAGTATAAAAACTAAAAAACTGGAAAGTAGTAACTTTTTTACAGAAATTGTAAATTTAAATTGCATTTTAACTTTCTTAACTTTTTTTTTTGTTTTTAAAAACTATAGAAAGATTTTAAAACCTTAAAAATTTTATTAATTTTGTATTTCACTCTTCTAAAATATCTTAAAATCTAGGCAAGGTAGGTTTGTGATAATTCTTCACAATTAAAACATTTTAGTAAAAACTCGTATTCATTATATGTTATAACAAGTAGTAGCTTCTACTTGTTTCAAAAGATAGAACTTGGAAAAAGATTCAAAGATATTAGTACTCAGAAATAAAACAAAACAATTAAGTAAGGTAGGAAGGGTAGTATAACAAGTAGTAATTTACTACTTGTTTCTATAAGTACAATGAAGGAGTCAAATATAAGTTTAAGTGAAAAATTAAAACAAAGGAGTTAACATAAGTTTAAGTGGAAAATTGCAGAAAGGCTTTTGAGCGTGACGTTAGTAAGTAGAGAAGAGAGTAAAAAAATAAATGAGTTTATCTTAGTATGTTAAAAGGATGTTTGGGTTGTTGTGCGGGTTGTTGATAACGGAACAGGCCAAGGGATTAGAAGTACTGCAGAGGATAGAAGAATCGTTCACGTTTTGTAAGTCGTAGCCAGCAAACAGTCACTAAGCTTAAGAAAACCTCGAGTCACTTGTAGTAGAACTGCATCACGCTACTTTATCACATAATCGTTTTTGTTTTTTGATGTATATAAATCAACATTCACTTAAAGTTGTTTTTGTAACATTAGCTTAGCAGTAAGTTCAATACATTTAAGTTAACAAGCGTTCCATTAGAATGTTTTATAATGTTTTATATATAAATTAATTAATATTTCATGTCGTCCAAACGCTTATCGATGGAAGACATAAAACGCATGATGCGGTCACAAACAAAGGCGAACAGCCAGAACAAACAATTACCTAACCTAACTACGACCGAGCCATCGGTCAGTGGTTATAATGTGAATATTTTACAATGAGAACTTATCATAAACAAAAGCGCCCAGCTGACTCAGAAACTTGTTAAAAGTTCAATATTTTTATTACAAAAATTAACATTAGACCTTATATGAAAATTATAACTATATACTATATGTTACTTTAAACAGAATAAAAAACTGTTAAGGCCATAGGGGGGTCCGACTTTTTTTTTTACGAAAAAAAATTTTGGATTTTATATGAAAGCTTTAAATACAAACTACAAGCCTGTTTTTATAGAATTCAAAAATATAATTTAACTTTTGAGATATTTTATTTTTTGTAAAAAGTTTCCGATACAAACGTATGGACCGCAAATTTTTTGGGGTCAATTTTCTCGGAAATTTAAAAATTCACTAAAAACCTATCTCCTCCTTCATTTTTTGACCTAGAGACTTCAAATTTTCAGGAAATGTTTCTTTTAATATTTTGAAGAATCTGAATGTTGGAATTTTTGAAATTTAAAAAAATAAAAATTTTATCCACAAAAAACTAAAAAAAAGGGTAGTTTTTTGACAATAATTTTTTTTTTACTCAAAATTTAAAAAATTCCTACAATAGATCTCTTTAAAGTTTAATGATACACATTCTGTAAAAATTTGAGAAAGATTACTCAAAAATGAAGGAGGAGATAGATTTTTAGTGAAATAGTCTTTTTTTCCATTTTTAGTTTTCGCCTTCCATAAGGAACCTATTGAACGCCCTTTCTTTGATCGCTTATATCTTATACTTTGAGTTTTTTTAAGCGGTTAAAAGTGTCTGATAGCTCTGATTAAATTCTACAAAATAAGATCAAGTTGTAAAAAACAAAGTGGACCCCCCCCCTATGGCCTTAATTAATTTTTGAGATAATGTCAGTTGTGTAAAAAGTTTTCAATACAAACGTATGAAGGAAAAACTTATCATCGTTGATTTTCTAAGAATTTTGAAAAGTCTATTAAAAATATAACTTCCCCTTCATTTTTGGTCAACAACCCTAAAATTTTCAGGAAATGTTTCGTGTATTTATAAAAAATCCTACTGTAACAATTAAAAACTTAAGTTGTAAAAAAAAAATTGACTAAAATAAAAAAATGTAACAAGTTTTATTTTTACTCAAATAATTGTTTAATAGATATGCTTGTTATTTAGTTAAAATAATCTGAAAAAGTTATAGAACAATTGCTTAAAAACTGTAGGAGAAAACAGATCTTTTATGAAATAGTCTTCTTTTTTTTTTTTTTTGGTTCTTCCATAAGGGACTTTTTGTGCCCTTCAATTTTGTACCCTCATATCTTAGAAACTACTTTGAATTTTACAAAATGATAAATAGTAACTACTAGTCAAGTTAAAGATCTTTAAAACAAGATCAACATGTAAAAAAAATGTGTTACTCCCCTATGGCCTTAAAATAAAACTACAAAAGTTCACAATTCGATTGAAATACTTCAATTATAAGTTATAAATCCTGAACCTAGTGTTACCTTTTTCTAGCAGTTTAAGTAGAATATTTTACCTTGCCATTTAAAGACTGTTTATAAGCACTATGAAAAAATCGTTTTCATTACAAACGATTAAATAAAAGATGAGCCAAACTATTAAAAATCAAATTAAAAAATAAACTTTGTAAAACGAAACATACAACTTTTAAAGTTGAACTTTTGTAAAATTTAAACTTAAGGTAACAAGATAAAATAAGCAAATTAAACTATTAACATTAATTATATCACATAATAATTTTAAACATAGACAAACATAAGTTTTATGTTGTTATTATGATAAAATTGTAAATACAAGAATATATTTTTAAATATAACATAGATGTTATAAAAACTCTAAATCCAAGTTGTATGGTTTTACTCAGTATTCTGTGTTAAGGAACCTTAAACTGTTAATTTGTTGAGATGCATAAAACAGGGTAAAAAATTCAATATCTACTCATTTCAACTATATTAAGGCAACTGCTTAATAAAACATTTATCTATACACTTTTCAATATTTATAAACATTTACTTTACTACTTTACAGACTTTTCACAACACTATTATGCAAATACTAGTTTTATTGACATCAAGTTAAAAGTAATTTAATCAGCATATAACTAATAACAAAACATCCTTTAAAAACTACTTATTCTTAAAATTTTTGAATACAGTTAAAAACTTGTTATATTTTTATTAGAATTAAAACTTAAATTACTAACCAAGGTACCAGAAGCAAACAGAAGTGTAGGTCCTTTAAGAAGATGCAGATTAGATCTACGCGTACAATCATAACCAAATGAATGGAAAAACTTTAATAAATTTAATGGTATACCAGAATCGTTTGTGACGTTAGGCTTTGACTGATATTCCTTAAAAAAACAAAACAAATAAGCTTAGAAGAAAACACAATCCAGCATATCTACAAAACTTGAAACAAATACATTGTCTCAAAATGGTTTTACATAAACTTATTTAGGAAATTATTACTATTTTCTATTTAAAGAGCTTACAAAATAAACAAAAACTATTGCAATGTAACTACGTAAACAAAAACAGGCTTAAGTTCAGTTTTAATGGTTTAAAAAACATTAAACGTCTACTTTTTGTAACAATGAACAGTTCAAAAAAGATGTTAATGTAAATATAATGCCCTGGACAAGGCAAAAAAGGTACTCGTGGTGTATGACTCATAACCAAAAGGTTTTATCCTGCACCAGGTCTTAGGACAAAACATTTTGAGCGTTTTTTTTTTGTTGTTTAATAAACAATTTATATAAATAATAGATTATAGTGTTTAAATATTGTTTCATAAAAACTATGTTAAAGTATGTTAACAGACATGTTAAAACTTTGAAAATTAAAAACTAACTTTTATTAAGTTGCAAGTGGTATTTAAATAAAAATTATATTTATTCTCCTTCTTTGAAGTAGAAATCTCTATATGTTTTACAATTAAACCAAACTAAAACATCGGAACTTACGTTATATTTTGTTAAGTAAAAAATATCTTGTCTATTTCTATAGCCTTAATATAAAGTGAAGTAACTTATACTAAGAACTAAAAGTAAATACAAGACATTTCTTAAGAACTTAATTTCATACAGTTAAAAAATTACACATTACTGGTGACTTTTACATATTTTAGACTAAAAAATATTTTATAAAATTTTAAGAATTGTAGTTCTTGATAAATTTTGAGAACTTGAGCATGTTTAGCTGTATTATAGTTTAATAAACAACAACAAAAATAGGCTCAAAATATTAGGTCCTACAACCTGGTGCACTTCAAAACCTTTTGGTTATTAAGTTCCACACCACAGATACCTTTTAACGCCTTGTCCAGGACATTAAAACCTCTGTCAATATAATTTTATTAACTTCTGATATATACTATAAGTTTAACTTTGTTTATAATTTTTTTCTATTAAGAGGTATATTTTAAAGTATAAAACATAATACAAAATAACTAAGTTCTTCAACATTTTTAAATGAAAACTATTCAAGTAACTTAAAAAAACACCAACACTGTTTAAAATACCTTATTTTAGTTTTTTTTTTCAACAGCTTCTTAATCAAAAGAATAAAAATTTTGCAAATTTTTTTTATGTTGTATTCATAATTTATTTAGTAAATTGAAATCTTTTAAGGCTACAGATAAGGATGCATACAATTTTTCAAGAATTTTTTTTCCTAAGAAAGTTTCTTACTTTTGAATGTAAAATTACTGTTAAGTTTACATAGATTAGTATTAAAAAATACACAACACTTAAATAGAAGAAACTTGTAATTTTATACTTTTCATTTTGCTTAGCTTATTAATATTTTAAGTTTAGTATTAGTTTAGTCTAACAAATAAAAGCAATTCAACATACTTCATTATTGTAATAGAAATCTTCAGGTAAAGTATCCTGTCGGCTTAAGGAAACTGTTTTAATAATATTTATAAGTTTTAAACTTTTACATAAAAACAGAAACATAGTTACACAATTCTATACTTCAAGTGAAGTAAAAAGAATAATGTTTTTTGCTATTAAGTGTTTTTAGAGTAGAATTTACATGATGGTAATATGCTTTTAAAATTTACTGAGCTATTAAATAAAATAGAACTGTGTAAAAACAACCAGGATGATTAAAAGATCAGCAAGAGTAAGCCTGATATAAAGGTTAAAATTATTAATGTTTATATTACAAACTTATTTATTGACGATTTTATTCATAAAATAATGTATCAATCAGGCAATCCATGAGATTAATGAGATCATCAGTTACCATAAAGTTCTTATTCAAATAAAATTATATAACTGAAATTAAGCTTTGTTAGAACTTTCTTTATTTTTTACTCACTTGAATTTCTTTTAAATTGCGATTCCATAGTTCAATTCGAAATTTTTTTAATCTCAGTCTTTTGAATTGCACTACTTTTTCATATATAATTTAATACATATCTAAAACTTTATTTGTCAAACAAATAAGTATAGTTATAAAAAATTATTATCATTAAGATTTCAAATTTGAGCAAATCAAAAAATTAATTTTTAGTAGGTATGCAAATTTGTACTTGGGGTCAAATTTTTCTAAAACTTCTATGAATTTTTTGAAAGTGATGCTTTTTTATAAGTAAGAAAGGAGTTTTAAAAAACAAAGTTGATACATATTAAATCTATTATTCATATTTTTTTTTTGCAAAAGGATAACTATATAACAGGGTTTGGCAAACTGCAATTTGCAAAGTAAAATTTGCAACACGCAAAAGACTTTTCTGATAGAAACATACTTTTTTGAAAAAAAAAAATAAATTCTGGTTATTCTTACAACTAGACTACTAGTTTAAAAATTAATATTTTGTAGTGTATACATTATTTTTGTTTATTTTATCCAAAATACAATTTTTATATTGATTTCTACTGTTATTTTTAAATAGTTATGGATCCAGTCTATATAGTGCAGCAGACAAGCAACTACTTCTACAAACATTGTCCAACAACTTACCAAAGGGTTCCAACCTCTGTTTTATAACATTTTGAAAAAAATTGCCAACTACAACTTGATTATACTTGAAAAATCTACTGAATATCACAATAGTTGTGATAACTAAAAGGTTTAACTTAGTACAATTTACATACATCAATGGATATTGTGTATTCTAAAAACATTGTTGGTTGCAAAAGTCTTTTTTTAATTCTTTTAGGTGTCAATAAAAATTGAGCAAACCATTATATTGAAGATAAATAGAGAAATCTCAACTAATGGAGGAGAAATAATGAATTTATTCATCAATAGTTTATTTTACAAACTAAATTTTGGTCAAAGACCTTGTCAGTGCTTCAATAAATATAAAAAAATATGTGACAGTCATTGAAAATAGCATTTAAACAATTAAATTAAAATAAAAACAAGTTTTTATTCAAAATTTTTACTTTTAAAACTAAACAAATTAAATTTTAATATTATTCATTTATTTAAGCACTGAAAATAATAGATTTATTTAAGTACTGACGAGGTCTTTGACCAAAACTTAGTTTGTAAAATAAATTCTTGAAAGAATAAATTCTTATTGAAGGTAACACTGAATTTTGTTTTAAGACCATAAAAATTTTATTAAAGTTTTTGCTGTAAATATCATAAAGCTAAAAACTCCAGTTTAATTTTTCAAAAAAAAAGGCATATGCTGTTAAGGGCATAGGGAGGTTAATCACTTTTATAACAATTTTATCTAAAGTTGTTGACTTTTAACTAAGCTTTGAGTAGTTTTTTACAGGTTTTTAAAGTTCAAATTAGTTTTGGAGATATAGCCAGTGAAAGTCAGAGACTACAATAGGTTTCTTGTGGGAGGCGCAGACTAAAAAGGGGAAAAAAGACTATTTCATTGTAAATTTATCTTTTTCAACATTTTTTGAGATATTTATCTCAAACTTTCAGGTAATATTCCTTGCAATGTTTAGAAAAATCTTTTAAACAAAAATTTTTAAATAAAGATTTTTTACAATTTTTTGCTACAGAAGTATTTAAATATTGCAAGGAACATGTCCTGAAAATTTGAGAAAAATAATTAAAAAAACGTAGAAAATATTTTTTTAGTGAAGTAAACAAAATTTTACCTTTTTAGTTTGCGCCTCCTATAAAGAGTGTATTGTACTCTCTGACTTTAATCATTTATATCTCAATATACTTTTATATTATTATTCTACATTTGGAGTAGGCAGCCTTTTAGAAGACACAGGCCAATTTTTTTTAGAAAAAGTTGCTTGTTGGCCTCTGCAAACAAAAAACTATTTCATGCTAGGCACAATTACTTAAAATTAAAAGTAGTTAACATTCTAAAAATCTTGTTTTTACTTAAAATGTGATAACATAAGTAAAAATACAGTGATAGAAAAAGTTACTGCTAAATAAAAAGTTTGAACACAAGTGTTTTTACAGAAAAAACTTTTTTTTTGTTGTTTTAAAAAAGTACATTTTTAGCTGAAAACTACCTTGCAGGTTGTAGATTTTTTCCTATTAGATTTGCTAATCCCTTATTTTATGTACTTTGGAACAATCAATAAATCTTGAACTTTTTTAGGCAAACTACTTATGTTTATGTTAGATTGTTAGACATTAACTCTTTCAAAAGAGTTAATTCCTTAAAGTTTACAGCTTTTTCTTGTATTAATTTAATTTCAAGAAAAACAGAATATATATAGCATTAATAGCTAAGAACGTAGGGGGTAAGGCACTTTTTTACATGTTGATATTATCCTAAAAATGATTTAAACAGCCATATGTTACTTTCTAGAATTTTGAAAAATTTAGTTTACTTTCTGAGCAATAAGAACACAAAGTCAAAGAGTGTAATAGGTTCCTTATGAAAGGACAGATTAAAAAGTGCAACATCTTTTTAAAGAACTATATTTATTTATATTTCACAGTTTTTAAGCAAAAACTTTAAAAACTTTATCAGTAAAGTCTTAAGTTAATAGTAAAAATTCAGTTGTAGGAACTTTTTTTGCATTTTATTTTTGTTTTTTTACTTACATAAAACAAAATAAAAGGTCATGAATCTCTTTTTTTTATTATAACATTAAGATTTTCTTTTAATATTCAAGGAATATTTTCCAAAAACTATAAGTTATTGATATAAAGAAAAGAAGGGGTTAGTGGAATTTTAGTAAAATTTTCAAAATGATGAGAAGTTTAGCAATGAAGAATTTCTTTTTCTTACATTTGCATTGGAAACTTTATACATAGCTGAACTTTATCAAATATTTAATTAACATTTTCATTTTGTTGGAAGCAACTTAAAGTATATAGTTTTACTTTTTATACAATGGTTAATGTTAAATTAGGTAATAAAAATTTTTGCCACCCCTATGGCCTTAAAGAAGTAGATGTATCTGAAGATGTGACATGTGTACTAGGACTTTTTATTGGTAACAAAAACTTATTCTGGTTGAATAAAAAAAAATTAAAATTTTAATTTTTTAAAAGATATATGTTACTTTTAAAAACTACATTTTCTTTTGACAGATTATATTTAGCATTGTTGAAAAACTAACACTTAAAAAATTTAAACTTGATGTACTTCCTATATCTTAAACAATTTAAATTAAAATATGAGTATTATTTATGCATTTATTAAACAGTTCTTTATTTACTAAAAAATCAAAACTAAAAATTTATTTATTTAAGAAAAAAAAAAAAGACATAATTCAATACAAACTATTGAATTTGACAACAGCTTATTTAAGTTTAGTTTTACAGTGTAAATATTTTTTTTTTCAACAGAGAGTTTAGCTTATTAAACTACATATCTAGTTTAATTTTTATATTTCAAATATTTATTATTTAGAAAATGATAATAGTTTTATTAAAATACTTAATTAACATTGCTAATTTAAAAGTCTAAATGCATGTATATTACCATAGATACAAAACTAAAAGCTTTAAACACTGGAGGGACTAAAACTAAAGTCTGACGGGGAAGGACTAGAAACATCAGTATGATTTTAATGGTTGTGTTGATTATTTTCTGTAAAAGTAAAAATATAAACGAGTAAAATGTTTTTTTTAAACAAGACATAGACTATGAGGTTATTGAAAAAGGCTAATCACAAAGTTATATAATTTACATATAGTCGTTTTATAATCATTATTTTATATAAAATAAAAAAGTAAATTAGACAGTTATATATAAATATAACACAAATAGGTATATATGCGAATGAAGTTAAACAACAAACCACGGCATTGATTAAAATTTTGTCTTCATTATTTTTTATTTTAATAAAGAATACTTAAGTTAGAAAAAAAATCAAATAAACAAACATGAAAATATGAGACTTAGATTATTAGATTAAAAAGTTTTTTCATTAACAAATTTCGAAAATTAGAAAAAAAAAAAGTTTTCTGTTGTATTAAATACAACACTATTAATGAGAACGTATTTTATTCAGTAAATCATTTTACCTTGACTTCAGAGTCGTGTTTTGACTGGTTTCCTGTTTCCTGTGCAACTCGTGAAAAAAAACTGGAATAAACTTAAAAAAAATACAATTGAATTTGTTTTTCTTTTAAAGTATTTTACTGTAAATTTATAAAAATATTTTAATTTTCTGAAATCAATAAAGTTTATTTAATTTTTTTTAAAGAATAACGAAATCAAAAAATTTTTTTTTTATAAATTTTTTTAAAGAAAAAATGTATAAATTATAGAAAAAAAATTAAAGTTACAAATGTTGCACAACTTGATAGTGGATACTTTTTATTTAAAAACAGCCAGTTGTAAGTGTTTTGAAAACTTTTTTTTAATATTTTACAACTTAAAGGGTTTAATTTTTACTTTTAGAAACTTTTGACCTAATAAAATGTTTATTTTATAATATTAGAAAAACCGTAGTTTTATAAATTGTTTTGTTTTTATAACTGCTTACGTCTGCTATTAGTTTGTTTTAACTACTTTTCTTTAACTAGAACTGTTTAATTAACTAATTTACTTACATATTTTTGATTTTTTTTCTTTTATTAAGACAAGTTAATTATTAATTTTGATTAGTACTTCGTATTTAGATTGTATGTCTTGGATAAGACGTTAAAAGGTATCCGTGCCACGGATTCCGTGGTGTGCGACTCGACAACAGGTCCGAAAAGTTCTTCGTGCATAAGGTCCTTGGAGCAAATATTTTGAGCGTCTTTTTTGTTGTTCAACAAACTATTTAACCATGTATAAAAGTTTTTGTTATTCATGTTAAATCCGGCTATTATAAAGCTATATAATATGTGTAATTATTAAGTCTAAATTAAAATAAATATATACATTGAAATATATAATAATAAATATTAATATAACTACTAACATGGAAAAGAAGTAAGTACTAAGTCTAAATATTTACTGGTAACTAATCATTGAAAAAAATATTTATAGTAATTACGTCATAATATATATGAACATTAGGGCTAGCTACTTAACTTATATTACAAAGTTAGATAAATTATTCATTATGTTTGTAAAAAGTAGTAGAGCGCTTTAACTTAATAAAGTAATATGTAATCTTTTGTGAATAAAAAGTAAAACAAGAAACATTAGTTATTGAATAAATAAATTAAACAATAGTAAAGGCAAAAAAAGCCGCAGGAACTTGGTATAATATATATTGTATTTATTGAATGCTTATAAAGGTTTAATCTAAATTCTAAGAAAAATAATTTAGATACAATTATAAAGCCGTTTGAATTTAAATAAAAAAACTAAGCAAAAAATTCAAACTTGTTATTAAAGTTTCATAGCCCTGATCAATAATTAAGTTACAGCGCCATGCATAAAACCAACATGAATTTAAAATATATATACTATACAATAAGCAAAATAGTTATGTAATTATTGTTTTAGAAACGAGCAGCCGGGTCGGGTATCTAAATTAAAGATCTTGTACAGTTATTTTAAAAATTTAATAATTGAACTATGTTATTCGTTACGGTTTTTTGTTTAATATGAAAGTTAAAATGTAAAAAAAAAAACAACAAGGTGGTTATATGCTCAGTATAAACCTGCAGTAAAAAGACCTCTAGCCGTTCTATTGGGTGTTGTAGCTAAAAAAGCACGGTTATTTGTGATTTAATTATTTACTATCTTCTGCTACAATTGCCATTCGTTCAAATCACAGATAAACTGTGTTTTTTTACCTACTACGCCCAATAGAACGGCTAGAGGTTTTTTTACTCCAGGTTTATACTTAGCATATAACCACCTTGTTGTTTTACATTTTAATTTTCATATTAAATTTGCAGATTTTTTGAACAAATAATTTCAATAAAAATACTTAATTATCTTTTCTTAAATAATCTTATCTCTCCGAAACAATTTGGTTTTCTTCCTAAACGATTTCATGTGTTCAATTATTGGATTGCCTTCATTCATGGTTAGTATCTTTTTTTACCAATAAATCTATGAATGTAATTTATACAGACATTCAGAAAGCGTTTGATTTTCTCTCTCATTTTAAGTTAATTAAAACTTTATCTCAATACAAAATTAATAGAAATGTAGTTGAATGGTTCAAAGAATTTCTTCAGGAAAGAACACAAAGAGTAGTTATCGGTAACACGTTCCCAGAATCCTTACCAATTTTAGTGGAGTTCCGCAAGGAGGGGTTATAGGCCCACTGTTATTTATAATTTATATAAATGATATAGGCTTAGAAGTTGATTCTAAAAGCAACCTTAAACTTTTTGCAGACGACACAAAAATATTTAGCCAATCTAACTTATTTTTACAAAAATCTTTGAAAAAATCTACCATTGGTTAAAAGAAAGGAGGTAAACCTAAATCCCAGCAAATGTCATGTTTTGAATATTCGCAAAAGTACACCTATTCCAACGTTTGATTTTAAAATAAACAATGAAATCTTACCTAAAACTGAAGTATTTAAAGACCTTGGAATGTTTATTTCAGATAATTTAAAATGGAACCATCACATTAACTATATTTACCGTACTGCATCAATTTTATCTTTTCAAATTCTAAAAAGCTTTATATCTACGGATTTGGTAATTCTTAAAAAACTGTACCTAGTTTACATCCGTCCTAAAATGGAATACAACACACCTTTATGGTCTCCATATTCTATAAAAGACATCAACCAACTAGAATCTATTCAAAGAAAATTTACGAGATTAATCTTTAATCGGTGCAACATTTCATATACGTCTTACATAGACAGACTAACAAAGCTTAATATAAAAACTTTAGAATACAGAAGACTTGAATTTGATCTCATTACTTTTTTTAAACTGATTAACAATGAAACTACTATTGATTCTCAAACTTTCTTTAAACCTTATAAAAATAATTACTCACTCAGAAGTAATAATATAAAATATACATGCAAATATCATTTCAACTATGTTGGTTGGCACAAATCTTTTTTCTATCGTTCGGTAAAAATGTGGAACAAACTTCCAAATGAACTAGTATCGTGCAAAAATCTAAAACATTTTCGATTAAACTTAAAAAGATTTGATTTAAATAAAATATTTACCAGTAAAATCTATAAGTAATTAGTTTTGTTCATCTCTTTAGCCATTGATTTGGTGTGTGGTATGTAGTTTATTGGTATTTAAATCTGTAAGCTACACCTTCCCCTTATAGATTTTAGGTACTTTTCAACTTTGATTTTTTGGAAAGTCTATTGTTAATGTGCTTTGGGCTTTAGATTTTGAAATGTTTGGATACTCAGTTGATTCCTAAGCTAGATTTGTGAATTGTTGCTGCCACATTTTTGAATGATTTTTGACTGAATTTGCCGTGTTGAAACTTTGAAAACATGACGAATGGCAAATAGTAGCTGAGATCAGTATTCTGCAAGATGAAGACAGGTTCTGAAGAATTTTTACAGGAGATGCTTGTTACAGGGATTTGTTGCTTTGGAATGTATAATTGGAGATTGGTGACTTTGGAATCGTTGAATATTTTGGTTGTGAAAGTTTTAATTTATTCAGTTTGTGCCTTGTATAAGTTTTATGTTTATTTAATCAATGTAATTTGTTTTTTTTTTCTTTTTATGTTAGTGTCTTTCAGTTTAAGTAGCTTAGGTTTTAATGCCTAGGTCCTTCGTTGGACAATAAACTTCATAATAATAATAATATTAAACAAAAACCCGTAACTTATAACATATTTTCATTATTAAAAATATTTGTATAAGATCTTTAATTTAGATACCCGACTGCTACTTACTAAAACAATAACTACTTAATTATTTTACTTATTATAAGTTTTAGTTTGAAGAAAACAAATAGAGAGATCTCAATTACTTGTATATTTTACTTATTGTATAATATATATGTAGTTTAAGTCATGTTGGTTTCATGTATGGCGCTGTAACTTAATTATTGGTCAGGGCTTTGAAACTTTAATAACAAGTTTGAATTTTGTGCTTAGTTTTTTTATATAAATTCAATCTGCTTTATAATTGTATCTAACTTAAATTTTTGTTAAAATTTAGATTTAACCATTATAAACATTCAATAAATACAATATATATTATACCAAGTTCCTGCGGCTTTTTTTGCCTTTACTATTGTTTAATTTATTAATTCAATAATTAATGTTTCTTGTTTTACTTTTTATTCACAAAAGATTACATATTACTTTTTCAAGTTAAAGCGCTCTACTACTTTTTACAAATAAAATATATAATTTATCTTAAATTAACTAGCTAGCCCTATTGTTCATATATATTATGACGTAATTACTATAAATATTTTTTTTAATGGTTAGATACCAGTAAATATTTAGAGTTAGTACTTACTTTATTTTCATTTAAGTAGTTTACATTATGATTTGTTATTTTATTTTGTATATTTACTTAAATTTAGACTTAATAACTAAAAATATTATATAGTTTTATAACAGTCAGATTTAACATTAAGTACTTTATCTATTATTAACCATTAACTTTTGTTTTTTTTTTTATGGGCACATGTGTATACCTACTTTAGCTTCTATTTTTTCCTAACAGTATTTATTTTTTACACAGCTCAGTTGAAGAGTTTTGACTCGTTTAATACACAGAAACATATGTCAGTGTAATAAAAGAAGGTTACTGTATATTTTTTTATTATTATTTAATATAATATTTATGTCCTAATGTCATTTTTATCATTATTTATAAATTTATTTAAATAAAATAACAATTTTGTTCCGTTTATTACCACTGAAGTCTTTAACAATGAAATAAGCAATCTATCAGATGTTTTGTGTTTGAAAAAAAATTACACGATACACAACAATAAAAGATCAACTACAAACAATGTGATGTCATAAAACAATTAATAAAACTTGATATCTTTTTCCTATTCTAGTTCGGTTTCATAAAGTGTTGTTTTTTTTCTCTTTCTTCAAGTCTTTTGTATTTTGTAGATAGCCATTTCACGTAGTCATTTACAAGCAACTCTTACTTTTATTATTTTATTATAAGTTTTTGAAAATAATCTTTATATATTCAATACATTGCACAGCACATATTCAAAGTTTCATTTGTTTTGTTTAGTTATTTAAAATATAAACAAAACTTATATTATTCATTTCATTTTAAACAGCCCAAGTTTTTCTTTTGAACCCTTAAATTAAAACTTTTAATAATCAGGGTTGCCACTCGTTTAATCAAAATTTTTTCCAGGTTTTCCAAATTTCTTCCAGGTTTTTAAAAGTACAAATTTTTGGGTCTATTTTTAGTTTAAAGTTAAGCTTAAGGTAAGAAACTGTGTTGAATAGTAAAAAAAACATTGAAAAGATATTGTCAAGCTAGTTTAAATATGTTTTTTTATAAAAAAAAATTTTTGATGACGACATAACTTTTTTATTTTTATGGTAGATTTTTTGATTCAAATCGAAATTTTACTACTGAACATGTTAAAATTGTTAAAATTCCAGGTTTTTTTCAAAATTTCCCAAATTCCAGGTTTTTTTTGCCTAAATTGTCAAATTCCAGGTTTTTCCAGGATTCCAGGTAAAGTGGCAACCCTGAATAATCTATTTAAAGTTTTTTGGTTGCAGCTTTTTAAAATAAAAAAGTTACAACCAGTTACATCAAACTATTCAGTGTTTTTAAACGATAACAAATGTAAAAAATCCAAAATTGAAAAGCTTTGCCAATTAAATAAAACAATTTACAAAAAAAAAAAAAAATTTTAGTAAATAATTTTTGATTTCTTTTGAATGTTTCTTTGCAAATTTTAAAATAGTTATAAAGCAATTATAAACGGAACATTTTTATAATCACATGTCAAAGCAAAGACCTAAATTATAAAGAATTTACATGTTAGTTAAAATACTGTAATGTTCGCACAGTGTTTGTACACATAAAAACCTTTATACTAAATAAAATTACTTATTGCATTGTCAACTTACTGAATCTTAGAAACTTTCCAATCCAAGTATGTAAGCTTTTGTATACACTCCAAGATGTTGTTGTTTGAAAAGAAAAGCAAAATCTAAACTTTAAAGAAAAACTGCTAGAACTACTATCTGTCTTTTTTCACATAATAAGCTTAAGCAGTGAAGATAATAAATGGTTTTTAAATGATATCCAGGAACTTAAAAACCAAACTAATAAAAATACTGTTTTTTATTTTTTGAAAAAGACAATTTAAAATATAGTTTGTTTAGCGGGCTGAATTTACATGCTTGCGGGCCGCAGGTTTACACTTCGAGGGCCGCAGTTTGCCGACCCCTGACTTAGAATTAGTGTTGCAAGAATTAAAATAATCTATATACGTAGTAAATACAAAAAGTTTTAGTTCTCTCAAAAAAGTTTGTGAATGTAAAAAAATTCAAAACAACAGGCATGTTTATTTTGATTTTTAATATATCAAAAACATAGTAAGCTTAAGTTTCGCAAATATTCAAAATCAGATATTCGCATTTTTGAACACTTATTCGCTATAAACAAGTTTTGGTAAAATAATAATGGAGCTTACAATTCTTATTCAATTTAGACAAAAAAATATCTTAAACGATTCCGTCTTGCTTTGTAGATATTGCATTTTTGGTTTAGATTGAATAAAAACAACGAAAAACTTAGTTTTTTGACCTCAAAATTCAACTAATTTTTTCTTCTTTGTTCTGTATAAAACAACTAAGTTTTCTAAAAAATTAATGGAGCTTACAATTCTTATTCAATTTAGACAAAAAACATCTTAAACGATTCGTCTTGCTTTGTAGATATTAAGTTTTTGGTTTAAACTGAATAAAAACAACAAAACATTTATTTTTTATGACCTAAAAGTTCAACTAATTTTTATGTTGTTTATTCTATATAAAACAACTAATTTTCGTAAAAAATTAATGGAGCTTACAATTCTTAATAAACTTAAAACAAAAAACATTTTAAACAATTCGTCTTGCTTTGTAGATATTAATTTTTTTATTTAGATTGAATAAAAACATCAAAAAACTTTTTTTTTTGACCTAAAAGTTCAACTATTTTTTTTCTTGTTTTTTAGTCTTTATATACTTAGTATTTAAAATAGGCTTTCAATTTAGTTTTCAGTTCAAAATAGAATCCCCTATATTACAATAATACTAAATCATTTTATTACAATTTTGCTCGAGTTTTTAAATTTTCTTATATGTTATTTTTTCAAATTATGCAGCCCGGAATTACATTTTTTAACGAGTTGAAATTAGAAAATATTTTTTAGTAAATACGAATTGCTGACTACTAAAGTTGTCGACCACTAACCTAATAGTTAAATTAGATTCAAAACAATTTATACTTGAACAGAACTGATTACAGAATACATAAGACTAATAAGATAAGAATTATTAGGTATCTTAATACACTTTACTGGGCTTATCTGAAAATAACTGTAAATTATTTACTTAAGCCCTGTAAACTACTTTGAACACAGTCCAAAAGTGCTTGCATAAAAAGTACCAGACTAAAATACATTTCGAACACAACTTTTTTGGCTAAAAAGTTTGTACTCAAAAGAAAAATACTTTATTAAAATTGTGGGGGCGATTTTTTTTTCAAAGTTCTGAAAAGGGGGCGATTTAGTAAACGAGTTTGGGAAACTCTGATGTAGAGTTTTTTCTGTGATTTATGAATGTTTTTAGTTTAAAATTTACATTTTTTACTTTACTTTCAAATAATTTCTTACATCAGTTATAAATTTAAGTTGATTTTCATCAAAAGAAAGATCTAAAATATATTTTGGAGTATAATCTCTTCAATAAATTAATACTTTTTATACCTTTTTCTATTACGCGAATGAACGTGTTGCCAATAATCTACAAACATTTTATCAGTAAATACTTATTTTAAAATACTTCATCAAAAAAAAAAACCTAACGCCTTGTTTAGATAATAATCTATTGTTCTAAGACAGGGGTCGGCAGGCAATTGGTTCTCGCGGGCCAAATTTTAAGTTTCAAAATTTTCCGCGGGCCGCAGTTTTAGTTATAATCTTTTTTAGTTACATTTAGCTACTTAAAAGGGCCTGGCCTATTTAAAATGTATTTTTATTTTATAGTAATAATAAATATTTAATAAAATACTTATGTTCTAATATTACTTCTGTTATTACTTGTAAATTTATTTAAATAAAAAAAAATTGTTGTTTTCATTAGCACTTAAATCTTTTACAATGAAATAAGCAATCTATCAGACGTTTTGTGTTTGAAAAAAATTTACACGACACACAGCAATAAAAGTTCAACTACAAACAAAGTGATAAAATAAATAATTCTTTTCCTTTTTTGGTTTCATAAAGTGTTGTTTTTTTCTCTTTCTTCCAGTCTTTTGAATTTTGTAGATAGCCATTTCACGTAATCATTTACAAGCAACTCTCACTGTCATTTGTAAAAAACTAAGCTCAAAAAACAGTTGTGAATCACTTTGTACACTTTTTATATAATCAACTTATATTTATTTAATTATTTTTTTATTTTAAGTTGTTGAAAATAATCTTTATATATACAATACATTGCACAGCAAATATTTAAAGTTTTAGTTATTTTGTTAAGTTAATTAAAAAACAAAGAAAACTTATATTATTAATTTCATTTTAAACAGCGCAAGTTTTTGTTTTAAAACCATTAAATACTTTAATATTCTTTTTAAAGTTTTCTTGGTTGCAACTTTTTGAAAAAAAATAGTCACAATCATTTACATTAAAACAGTCAGTGTTTTTAAAAGATAAAAAAAAATAAAAAAAGCCAAAATTGAAAAACTTTGCCATTTAAACAAAATAATTTACAAAGAAAAAAAAAATTTAGTTTTAATAAATAGTTTTCATTATTTTTAAATGTTTCTTTGCAAACTTCAATACAGTGACAAAATAATTATAAAAGAAACATTTTTATAACCATAAGTCAAAGCAAAGACCTAATTTATAAGAATTTTTTTTTAAGGTAGAAATACATAAGAAAATACTCACTCTCCCCTCTACCTAATTGGTATGTTAGTAAAACACTGTAATTTTTGTACACATAAAAACCTTTAAACAAAATAAAATTACTTATTGCATTGTCAACTTACTGAATCTAAGAAACTACTCGAATTCAAGTACGTAAGCTTTTGTATACACTCCAAGATGTTGTTGTTTGAAAGGAAAAGCAAAACTAAACTTTAAAGAAAAACTGCTAGAACTACTATCTGTCTTTTTTCACATAATAAGCTTAAGCAGTGAAGATAATAAATGGTTTTTAAAAGGTATCTAGGAACTTTAAAACAAAACTAATAAAAATACTGTTTATTATTGAAAAAGACAATTTAAAATATAGTTTGTTTAGCGGGCCTATTTTACATGCTCGCGGGCCGCAGCTTTTTTTTTTCGCGGGCCACAACCCGTTTAAACAAAAAATGTGCTCGCGGGCCGCAGATATACATTTCGAGGACCGCAATTGGCCCGCGGGCAGCAGTTTGCCGACCCCTGTTCTAAGATCTTCTACCAAAATAGTTTTGTATGCATTTGGCATGTATGCAAAACTATAAACTTTTTCAAAAATACCTTTCTCCATCTCTTTTATTAACTGTTTAGAAAAGTTTAATGCTTATAAAGTTTAAAAAACTAACCGAATTCAAATATGCTAATTAACAATATAGAAAATAACTGATAAGCTAGTTACTTTTCTTTGTAAATTAAACTTATAAACCATGAAAACCTAAAAAATAAGTATAAACTGAGTGAAGCTTAAAAATATTCTTAACCTGTAAATAACTGCTCTAAAAATTTAAAATTAAACTTTATGTATTCAAAAATATTTATATTTTTTCACTTACTTTGTCTATCATTGTAAACTCTTTTTTATTAAACTGCTTGCACCTTCTGAGAAACATATCAATGTCTTGCCTCTCAATCGTCCTAAAAAACTGTTTTAAAATAATAAAAATTTATCTATCCTTATAATCAGAAGCTTTATTTTCAAGTTCTAATAAGCAAAAATTTACGGAACGAGAAATATTTCATAATAATGAAAACTACACCCTCTCAGCATTCCTTTCTGCTTTGTTTGTGTTTTTTAAACAAAAAAAAAATTCTGTTTTTGATTTCCACTTTTTGAATAAGTTTCAACTTGGTTTTAGTTGTAAGTTTCTGTATTTTAGCGGAAGTATATAAACAATATTATTATATATACTTTTTATTGTACAGTATAAAAAAGTTTACTTACTTTTGGAGTCATTTTTCAAACACCTGTTTTATATAGAATAAACAAGGAAAAAATTAGTTGAATTTTTAAGTCAAAAAAAAAGTTTTTTGTTGTCTTTATTAAATCTAAACCAAAAATTTAATATCTACAAAGCAAGACGAATCGTTTAAGATGTTTTTTGTCTAAGTTGAATAAGAATTTTGAGATCCATTATATTTTTACGAAAACTTGTTTATAGCGAATAAGTGTTCAAAAATGCGAATACCTGATTTTGAATATCTGCGAAACTTCAGGTTACTCAAAAACATGTATTGTGCTACCGCAAGGGTAAATCTGTGGCTCGCGAGTACGTTTCTTTATTGAATGGAATGCGGCCCGCGAGCATGTAAATGCGGCCCGCTGATCATAACTATTTACAAGTTGTTTTTTTTCAGTAACTTGGTGTAACCTTATTAATTTCGTTTTAAGTCCTTGTATAACATATTTAATTTTCACTGCATAGGTAAGAAAATTAAAAAAGATAGATTAGCATTCTTAAAGACACATTAGTTTAGATAATAGCTCCATCTTAAAATAGCAACTGGTGAACTAAAACTAAGTTTTAAAAACAAAAAATATCGACAAATACATTGCATTTTTATTGAAGTAGAAATTTTTTCAAAACACACTTATCAACTACTGCTGTGTTTAACTAAGCTATAAAATATAATATTAAAATGTATTATTTAAAAAATATAACTGAATACATTTCATTTTCTTTAAATTTATTTTAGTACTTTCGTAGTAAGGCTCATCAGAAATAGTTTCTTACTAAATTGGAATGAATACAGATTGAAATGAAATCATCTTAAAGTTTTAAAATATAAAATAACGTAATAATCAAATGTTAAAAATTAAACTTCAATATGATTTTATTTCAATTTGTATTCATTCCAATTTAGCAAGAAACTATTTCGCATGAGCCTTACTACGAAAGTACTAAAATAAATATAAAGAAAATGAAATGTATTCTGTTACATTTTTTAAATAATTTATGCCCCGGAAAGCTGTTAAAATGTATTAAAGCTAAATAATGGCTACGTCATAATGAGTTTAAGTAAAAAATGTGAAATATATAAGAATTTGGTAAAAGTTCAGTGAACAAGTCTTTTTAAGCACAAGTAAATAAATAGAAAACTTAAGATGGTAAAAGGATATTACAATACATGCTATTGTTTATTAAACGACAAAAATAAAATCGCTCAAAATATTTGGTCCTGGGGCCTGGTGCACGAAAGAAAACCTTTCAGTTATCGAATCTAACACCACTTGGATACCTTTTAAGGTCTTGTCCAGGACAAGTACATACATACAACTTTTAAACTTTATAAACGTAAATACAGTAGACTACCGCTTAAGTACGCACTTTTTTTGGTACGCACCTCGCCTTAAGTACGCACTTACCTAAAAGGACAAAAAAAATTCTAAATTTTCTTAGACTTAGATTTTTTCTAAAGACTTGTTCCATAAAGTCATTTTCTGACGCTTTCTATCCATTTTTCTAAATTTCTCTAAATGTTTCTAAAATTTATAATTTTTTTTTATTCAAAAACTTTCAGAATATCTGCAAAAGAAAAGATAATTTTAATGTGTCATAATACAAAACTAGTTAACCACAAAAACTAGTTACAGTTTTTATAAAGTCTAAATAAACATAAAAAAAGAAGCAACAACAACAAAAACCTAAAGTTAAAAAATATTAATGAGCATCTTATCATTGTGCACTTATACTATAAATGTTTCTACTGCTACAAACTTTCTTACAAAACTTTTTTCTTTCAAAAAAAAAATCAAACACTTTTTAGCTAATGGAAAACTATAATAAACGTATTAACTAAACTTAGCTTGACTAGCATTATGTAGAAACTTTTTATAGAAAAAATAAATCATTTTAAAATCTATTAAAAACTTTTTCAGATTAGAATTATGTATCAAATGTTATTTAAAATAAAAAGACTTGTTTATTTGGTTTAATTATTTGGTGGCTAGTTGTAAGAAAGAAAACAAACAACTAAATTTCATATTATACTATATTGTCAAAAAGTACGCACTACCCGTGCTAAGTACGCACTTTTTGGTCGGGTTCAATTTGCGTACTTAAGCGGTAGTCTACTGTAATAATAATAAAATGGCTATGAAAACGTTCGAAGTAAAATATTATTATTAGAACTTAGTTAATCTATTTATTTTAAAGGAATAAAGTTTTAGTAATAAAGAACATCATTAAGGAACAAGTATCTGTTAATGTCTTTATCCTCGGGGTAGATTTTACATTGGCTACTATTTTAGATCATTTTAAGGCATAAAACTATTAAAAAAGATGACCTCTGCGGATTTTTTTATTTCTGTAAAACATGTAGATAAAGATTTTAGTTTAAAATAAAATAAACCTGTGGTGTACTTATCATTAGTATAAAATAATTTTTAGTACTTGGCTTCTTTCGTGTAATAATTTTAAGACCGTCTTTTATTTTAGTTAGTACTATTTTATTAAAACTACTAAAATTCAGCAGTTATTTTATTTACAACATCATATTCCTAATATCATACTTCGAACTTTATTTTTAATTGGCAATATTTTTTAATACTTCATATTACACTTGTTTCAATTTAACTTCCTAGTTTAAGAACTAATTGAACAAACTAAAATTTTAGCAGTAGTAACACTAATTTTTTCTTTGTTGTTATAAAACTAATTATTTAGGTATATATTAAGGAAATTAATAAGTTATACATCTTGAACCCAGACAAAAAGGCATACCTTGCGTAAAATGCACTGTTACAATCTTGAAAAAAAATAAAACTGTTTCACACTAAATAATAGCTAATATCTACTAGCTTTAGTAAAAATATGATCTATTCTAGTTTATTTTAGAGATCTAGAATGTTTAAAAATCAATGTGTTATATTTTAAATAATCACATTAAAATACTTTTATCACCGATTTAACTTCATTCGTCAAGTAAATTTTTATACAATTTTTATTAATCCCAGTTATATTTGAGATTAAGCGCGTATCTTA
Source organism: Thalia democratica (assembly GCF_965202585.1). Classification (NCBI taxonomy): domain Eukaryota; kingdom Metazoa; phylum Chordata; class Thaliacea; order Salpida; family Salpidae; genus Thalia; species Thalia democratica. Next base: position 12,990,414 of record NC_139172.1, read on the forward strand.
CGTTGCGTACCTCTAAAAGTGCGTATGTTATTAATATCGCTGCTGTATATACTTTACTATTAAACTAACCATAAGACTTTTAATTCTTATAAATATATTATTTAACAGTTTTTCCATCGTGTATCTTCATAACTTAGAAAATATTTTTTTAGTTATAACTGCAATTATTAAATTAAACAAATTATTTAAAAATTTTTTTGATTAAAATTAAGTAGAAAGGTTATGTCATAAGTAAATTTTATAATGTAACAGAAAATAATGTTTATTGAATAAAACATAGTTTAAAAACCGTCATTTCTCAAAGACTAAAACTACAGTAACAGTTTTATTAAGTGTTTATCATTTGTATATTTAAACGATAAGTAACATTTTAGAACATATTTACAAGTACATAATTACAGTTAGTATATGAACTGATTAATTGCAAAAAAGTATATGAACTCGTTAAAAAAACAGTAACAGTTTACGTAGATTTGTTTTTTTTTTGTAAAAAAACTTTTGGTCAATATTGATTAGTAAAAATATCAGTGTTAATTTTCAAACAATTAAGATTTTTGAAATAAACTCAAAAATCAATACGTGTTGAATAAAAGCTGCATCAATAAAAGCATAAAGTAATCAGTAAAAAGCAAAATAAAAAATTAATACTTTGGTGTGTGATAAATAAATTCGTGCTGTATAAGACTTCATGTTAGAACTGAGATTACTTAAAAAGTTAGTTAAACTTAGTTATATTCATAATAACGTTGCCCTCGCTCTACTAGTTGGTTGATCATCCGCTATCTGTCTCCTTTCGTTCGTAGCATGATCAAACGTATTCTGATTTTTTTTTTATTGAATCTTGTTTAATTTTTGCTTAGAAACGCTAGATGCTTAACAATAAATTCTAAATACATTTCTACTAGCTCATTACCTATAATTGCTTATTTATCCATAAAAAAAGATTATTTCAACAATTTAATTCTATATAAAAACCTCTTCATTAAAATTTTTTCTGTATTTTCCTTCGTTTTCAGCTTTTCTCCTTCTCTCAGCTTCTTCAACCATCCAATGCCGAGGCTGAGCACTAAAATTGTTTTTAACTTTCAATTACTAAAAATGTACGCTAAGTATTAAATTTCTCGTGTTTATAAATATAAACAACATAGTTCGAATAAAAAGGAACAAACTGATTGTGGTTTTTACAGAATATACTTTTCAAGATACCAACTTTTAAACAATTTGCATCTCTAGTTAGAAAGAAAAGTTATATTATATTCAACTAAGTTGTAGCGTTTTATATGATAACTTTTTGTTTATATAAGACAAATAATTCAAAAAAAAATTTATAAAAAACATACAATATACAGTCGTCTACCGTTTAAGTGCGAACTATAAACTTAGGTTTAAAGTGTGAATTCAAGAATTCCTTGTCGGTAATCTATTTCAAATATGATAAAAGCTGCCGAAGATCATAAGACAAAAAGTAACTAAAACCATAAGACATTATTTACCACAAACATTCTCTCTATTGAAGCTAATAGAAATGTTGGGTGATTGAACTGTTTATTTATATTCAAATTGTATAACTCTGTAATGTTTGATGTAGCAAACTATGCTAAAGAGGCATGGGAGAAAGTTACTAATTAGACTATCAAACGTTTCTTTTATTAAGGCAGGCTTAAATCAAGTTTAGGTAGTGTTGACACATAACCCTTTAATAAAAATGAGTTTTTGAAGCTTACATGATTTTTAAGATCACACTTTCAGCCACAGAGCGAACTAATGTGAATTTGTAGCTATTCATGATGGAAGCAGTTGTGTGTTCGAAGAAGAGATGTAAAAAGAAGCAAAACGTTTTATTTTGAAGAACGGCAAGCAGTAAATGTTGATGAGGACATTACATCAGACGAGGATAAGCCAATGGGTGTTGATTCTACAAGTCAAAGGTTACAATTATGGAAGGCTAGAATCTTCTTTTAATAACTTAAAATTTAGAAAACTTTTGCCATCAAACAAAATTGTCTGCTTCACCCAGACATGTTTTAAAGTGCATCTAAATCTAAGTAAATGTCAATTGTACTGTTCGTTATTTTAAAAAACGACTAAAATTTTATATGGCTCTTTACATATTATTTATATTTATGATTTATGGGGTATGTTAGGAATGAAGAATTACTCCATAATTCTTTTATTAAGTTTATATAGTTTCAAATAGTTAAATATCTGTAAGGAAGATAATAAATAATAAAATACAATTCAATGAGACGCATAGCTCTATACCCACCTAGCTCATTTAAAGCTCAAAAAACCTTTATTTAATGGGGGTTAAAAATTTAAAGTAGATATTTTAAATTAAAAACCTTATGAATATGCATTCATAAAATACTTAAATTATCTCTAAGTCCATGCTAAGTCCATCTTGGTGAATCAGGGATGCTAATTGTCTGTATCTTTTACTGTTTACTTCACGTTTAAGACTCCCTGGTGCATTTGGTCCTTAAGCAAGTTGGCACATCAATTCTTCTTTGAATTACCAAAGCAAGAATGTGCTCTTCTTCTACTTGCCTTGTGATTGGTTGACGGGTAGTGGTATCATTGTAATGGTCGCCAAGTTCGTCCAGAGAACAATGAAATTCATTGCTGAATATCATATTTTAAAGCTACTGTTGAACGTCTGTTAATCATTTATCCAGCTTCTTCTATGTTTGTTGGAACTTAATATTCTGCTGTTATAATCGTGATAAATGCGTAATAAAATACCTGCTGCTCCTGCTATAATGTCTTGGGCCTACGTTTAAGTCCCTTGATGAGGACGAGTAGTGACTTCTTGAGTCTCTGTAGTGTAAAGAATACAATCGTCTTTAGTCTCAGCGGCTAGATGACTCATACCTTTCATTTTTTTTTCATAAGGTGAGGATTTTTTCTGTCACCAACAGCAAATTGATTCTACAATTTCTTGCCACCTTTCAAAATTCAACAAAAACCACAAACTAAATTCAAGTATGCCTTTCTTTGGTATGAATTCACATGTGGCCTTCTGTTGAGTTTTTTTCTGCAAACAAACTGCAGTAAATCTCGAATTTGAAAGGTCGCTCTTCTGTTTACCTTTATGTGTGCAACAAAAATGCAGTCTTTGCAGGAAAAATGTTGTTGCAGTACTTCCACCGAAACTTTTTGTTTTCAGTCCTGCACTGTTAAGTGCATAACAACATTGTGCTTCTCATTGAATATAAGATTATAATACACCCAGACCTGGTCCTTGCAGGAAGAAGATGCCCTCTTTGCGCTCCTTTACGTCCAAAAGTCACTTTCTGTCCATTGTGTTGATAACCAGTCACTTTCTTAAGCAAACCCATTTCACCTGAAATGAAAATAACTTTTGACGTAAATCCAATAATTTACAATATCTGTATTCTTTTCCGCAAATATCAAACGTTATACAAGCTAAAAAACACTTTTTCTTTTCAATTTCTACAATATTACTAAGTTGTAATCAGAGTTAGGACTAATGTTGGATGTAAATGTATTCTTCTAACAATCTGCAGTTATCTTCCTTATCGACTATCGAAAGTTCCACATTGAACATTGGATCTTTTTATCGACCAACAGATCGAACAATAATCTTCCTCATCAACCATCGGATCTTCCACATTGAACATTGGATCTTTCTCATCGATAGAAAATGGATCAGAATATGTACAAAAAGAACACTGGATCTTTGATTACAGCCACTAATTTCATCAATTCAGCTACGAAGTTTTTCAGACTTAGTAAATAATTGATAATCAATTGCAAGCATAAGATTACTTAGCTTGTCATGCGCATATTTGAACTCCTGCAAGTTCAGTGCTTATATTTGACCCTAACTTAAATACTTTTGATAAATGCTGGCGTCGTCTATTGACTGATTCCTAGTCAACTCTTGGTCGAATGAGTTGGGGTGTACTTGTAACACCTGAATGATTGGATCAACTGTTTGAGTAGTTGTTGTGTTTGGCTTTAGTGACAATAAACACCAGGTTTTCACCTATTAACTTCAGTGGGCATAAGTACAACACGCATCAGCTTCAGTGTGTTGGTCTCTAGAATATTGTACTGAAGGCCACAAGCTTCAGGAAGCTCAGCAGCAATCAAACTAAGGGGCGTTGTATTTTCCTGCTCAACAGGAAATTCGACAGAGGATTCATTTATTTTCTGATTCACTTACTTTATTTCAAATTTATTCTTTCATTTTAAAAGTATATAAAATAGTTTGAAGAACAACTTATTCCTTAATTTATTTGCTAAGTTTATTTAGCTAAAAGTATTGAACGATCTGTAAAGACAACAATATATAATAAAATACGGAACAATTACATAGCTTTACATGGGGTGTGGAAATACTAAATGAACTGTTCGTTATTTCCGCTAAACAAATAAATCTTAATTCGGATGTTTAATATATATTTTATGTTTATGTTGCAATCACAGGGTAATTAACTTAGTTAAAAAGAAACTTTGAAGAAACTTTTTGAAGAAACTTTAAGAAGAAACTTTTGTACTTTTTTTCTTTTATTCCTTTCTATTCAATAAAGTTTAAAAAATAATTTAGTTATACTACTGCCAGAAAACACTTTTTAAAACTTAACAGTTAAAAATTAAATTGCATTTAAAACACTAAATTTTAAAGCTAAAAAGTACGTACTTAACTGACATTGCGTACTTAAAAACTCTGTAGTCAATCGGTAGGTTACTGCAATTAGTTATAAGAACCACGTAAGTTTTTTTTAACGAAGTTGTATGGTTTTGATCTTTAAAGTTGAAAAACTTTAGAAAGTTTCAGATATTATAAATAATTGTGTTAGTTTCCTCAAATACAAAAATAAAAAATGGTTAGAACCATCAAAAAACATCAGTCTCAGTCTTATACAAACGCTTTGAAGAGATCTTTCGTTTATTTAAAAACAAACATTTTCAATTCTGTAAAAAGCAAAAAATATACTAGCAACTAGAGAAAATTAAATATATTTTGTAAACAAAAAAAACAAACAAAATAAATGAAAATTACCATTTTACTAAAATACTGAATTTTATACTTTTACTACAAAATTAATAGAACACTTATATTTATTTACTCAAATACATTTAATAAAATAGATTAAATGCTCTTTTCGTACGTTCAAGTTCTAAGAACAAACTTTTGCGGATTTTTCGACATATTATTGTTAGAAATATTCAAATTTAGATTACTATAAACTAATAAAGCAAAATTTACCATAAGGCCAATGTTTAAATATAACTTACACAAAGTTGAAGCTGTTTTCTATTAGCTGATTTCTCTCAGCTTCTTGCTTTTTTAGGTGCTCCTTATTTTCGCTTTCTATTCTACTGTAAAAATGTTATATTACCTTAAAATATTATTTCTAATTATAGTTTCGTTTTTAGAATAAGTTTTACATACTTAGTTATAGTTATAATCATAAAGAGGTCATGTACTTGGTTCTTTCGATTTATTTTAATTCATACTTTTTTATCTTCGGTATTACTAGCACTGGATACTTTTTACAGCATTATAAAACTAAACTATCTTTTTTAGTGATTAAAAAGATTACAAGTCAAATAGGCTCATTTCTATAAGGATAAATTTCATAAATGCACGACGTTACTTTTGCACTAGTCGTTTCTTTCGTAACGATGACACATATTAAGAAAACTACTTTTGTAAAAGAAAAAGTTAAATTACATTTTACATTAGTTATAATTATATTGAAATTAAACCTAAGTTAAATAACATTAATGATAGATTAAATTAATATTAATATAAATACTGGATCAAAGTTAAATACAAACTAAACTAAGTTTTAGTTTAACAACCGTGCAAAAGTTTTACCTGTGCAAAATTGACAACTTAAGCAAAAATGACACCTCTATAAAAGTATAATCAGTTCAAAAGTGACGGCTAGTGCAAAAGTAACGTCGTGCATTTTCGAACTATTCCCGAAAATTTTGCCTTTCAGATTTTTTATAGAACTATTTTTACTAAATTGATTATATTTACATTTATAAATTATATTTTTTATTATATAGTATAACCCTCTGATTCTAATAATTTATGCGTCATTCCGTAATAGTTTAACATAGTCAATAATGATTTTAATACATACTTGATATATAATCTTAAGATAGACAAGAAAATAAAACTTTAATTTAATCTTAGTGATTTCAACGTATACCTTACTATATAAACTTAATTAAGAACAAAATAAGATACACTAATTTTATCAATATTAGAACTTAGTTAACTACGTTCTACTGTTAATACTAAAAGTATAGCTTCGGCACTCTAAGTTTATTTTACAATGTTACGAAAAAGCGATAAAAAATAACACTCACACACATGCAAGTCAGAGCTAGATAGTTTGTTTGCAGGGAAACTTTTATTAAATGTTTTAGTGTTTGTTTACAGTCCTTAGCAATTCTCACTGAAGTCAGAGCCAAGCTAGGACTTGAAGCGTATAAAACTTCTAAAAGTTCGCTTCGGTTGAACTACAATAGAGTTTCTACTTGAGGAACGGTTGTTAAAAAACAACGAAAGCTGGAAATAAATACAAACCAATATACACTTGCTTTAGTTTTTCAGCGATTCTTACAGGGGTCAATGACCCACTGTAGAAATGTAGAGCTCGAAAAAAAAACGGTTGTAGCGATCAACAAAAGCTGAAAGGTGTATTGAATGACACTTACTTTCGTTCCTCAGTGGCTTTTACTGAAGTCAGTGGACTACAATATAAGTGTAATGCTGAGTAACAGTCGCTAAAAACAACGAAACCTGAACGAATATATTCGCTAAAATACAATTTAAGTGACGTTCACAACTAGACCGAAACACGTTCTGGTAAACGTTTCTCGAGATCCTGTTTGTTACTAGGTCAAAAAATACACGCCTCTAACAAAAAACAGTGAAATATTGTTCACAAATAGTCTAAAAAGTGCCTGCTAAAACGAAGGGACGTTTGCTTTATTTGTAACTATTCTTGCCAACATTAGTAGCTAACCGAAACGAAAAGCGAATGAGCCTGCAAATGCAAAGCGCACTCGCTTTAAACAAAAAGCTAGACGCTTAACTACGACGGTAGTTTTAACATTCTACTCAAGAAATTTCAAAAACTGCAAAAACTCCCCTTTCAAGCCTCGCTTGGCTTTACATAGTGTTAAACTAGAGTAAATAAATCTTCTCTGCTTTTCTAAGTCTCCTTGAACAAGTAGATAATGCTTCAATAGAACATAAATTGAAGTTCAAATTTAATGCCTCATATAAAAATCAATAATACTTTTTGGTTTTTAACCTTTTATGTTTTAACTTTATAATAGATTGTAAAGGGTATATTGCACTAATAGTAATAACTAGTCTAACTTAAGTTGCAATTGAACTTTTCTATTTTCTTCATCTTCTTGTAGCTTTCTCATTCGCTTCTTTTTATTTCTTATTGCTTCTTCTTCATCAAGTTTTTTTTGATCATCTAATAGCTGTACAGAGTAAATGTTTGAAATATTGAGAACATGAAAAAACATCAAACACATAAAACACAATCTACAATTTACCCAAAAAAAATATAAAAAACAGTATTTCAAAATTAATTTAAAAGTTTTCGATTGTAAACATTACTTTTGAAGATTGTAAAATACAACGTTTTTATAATTAAACTAAACTGAATGAACTAATAAAGAGAAAACTGTATGTAATCAAGTAAAAAAGCTTCTGTTAAAAAATAAGTCTTTGAATAACTAGTCAAATGTTTATAATTAAGAAGGATAAGAAAAAAACCAAATAGAAAACAAAGTTGAAGTTTTTATAAACAAAAGGAAATATACCTTGTCATAAGTATTTTGATGGAAAAACTAACAAAGTCTTGTCAAATTAATTATAATATTGTTAAACAATAACTTTTGAAGTTTACAAAAAAATTTGTAATTCTTTTTGAGACTGTTATATTTAAACTCACTTTCTGCTGAAAACTGTTAGGTTGTTCATGAAACTTTTGTGTCTTTAGTAGCTGATGCTCTGTTTGCAATTCATGATTTATATCAAGAATTTCATTCTGCAAATCATCGCAACTAGAAATACTCGAAAAATTACTCTGTAAATACCAAAAATATTGATTCTAAAAGTAAAGCTTTAACGAAACTTTGTTTTCTATTCACATTTAAATGTAAAGTAATTTGTTAAGTTAACACAAACTCTAAAAAGTTATTATCAGAAATTAGCAGAATAAAAAAAAAAAGTTTACAAAAGTTTGGCTAACTCAAAGTTTACATATTAGAAAATAATACATATTCTTTAATTTTTCACTACCATACTTTATAGGGTATACTATCAAAATCCACCCGATTTTTTTTTCATAATTTATTAACTTATTTTATATATTTTTTGAATTTTATTTATTTTCTTTTTATTAATTTTTCACTATCACTGTTACCCCTAACCCTTACTCTCGATCGGTAAAGGGTTCTCGAATTTGACTGGGTGGATTTTGATCGGGTGGATATTGAACGTGTCCCACTTTATAGCAGGTGAAAAAAAGAAAAGCTTATTAAAATTAAAACTGTAAAGAAAAAATATTTAATAAGCATTACTGTTTACTCATAATCAATATAAAAGCACTTGTAAACTTTTATTATAAAAATCAACTGAAAATATCAACATTTTGAACTTTTTTGCATAGATAATTTTAAAGCATAAAAATAAAGAGCTCGTTTGCAAAATTTTGCAATTATAGACTGACCATTTCACTAAACACTTTTGTCAGCGCCTAGTTGAGCCTATAACTAAGTAAACGGTATAGTATTGTTGTAATGGCGTGTTAGCCTACTAATAAAAATATTTTGAGATTTTTTTTTCAATTTCAACTTATTAATTAGATATGGCCCTTGGAAAAAACAAGTTTTTTGAGGTTGAATTGTCTTGTAACTGCTACAGACATGTTCATCATTTTATTTTAGAGTCCTAGCTCACTTAATTTCAAAAATTTTGAAATAACTTTAACCAAAGCACACTAACACCTTCACTTTATAATACTACCCTCTCACCGTTAAATACAATCACTTCTTTACAAATTATAAACCCTCTTACCACTTTTTTTTAAACTTTTTAAATTAATAACTCAAAATTAAAACAAGCTTCACTTTACTGATTCAAGTTGTCTAAATTTTATTTTAAAAAATACTAAAAAGCAATTTACTACCTGTTTTATGATGAAAAACAAACAGCTGAAATTAAATAGTTATTATTTTATTGTTTTTGAATCTCATTAAAAATACAAAAACTAAACGCTTATAAAAAAAATACCTATTCAAAAAAAGCTGATTCTCAAATTTATTTTAGAATATTAGAGTTTTTTAAGGATTTGTACAGACAAATCTTAAATTTTTTTCAGTATTGCAACAATAAAAAGATTCTAAAATATATTTTGCAAACTTTCAAACATTTGTACTAACAGACCAAATTCTTATTTAGCAAAGTACTCAGTTTGATTAAAACTAATAACAAGTCTTCTTTTTTTTTCAGAAATTCAAAAACTTTCATGCATTTGAACTGACAAAAACTGGCATTTTGCAAGGTTATTCAAAAAAAAAACAAATTTTGCTTGATTTAGACTGACGTGTATAAATCCTGAAAATTCTTTGCGGGCTGGATGTGGCTCACAGTTTCCCGAGCCCAGCTTTATAGTAAAAAGTTTATACAAATAATGTTTTTTTAAAGCCTTTTATAAATCAAAATAATATATACTTTATATATTTTTGTTTTTTGTAATAAACAGAAACTAACATCTTCATAGTAATTATCTCTCCAATCTGTTTAAATTTTTAATCATTGTTAAAGTTCAATGCATAAACTACAAATGAATTGTTTTTTACTTAATAACAATACAGAGTAAAGTTTTATACATTCATATATACATAACTATGTTGCTAAAATAGTTAGCAATCGATGTAAAAAGTTTTAAAATAGTTGGAATACAAAAAATAGATCACTATAAATTAAACAAAAACGTATTTCATGAATTTTTACCGAAAGCGATTAATTTAAGCAAATTTTACTGACTGCTATTATTTTTAAAAGATTCTTCAGTGAACTGTCCGTCATCAGGTGACATGAGATCAATGGGAGGAAGTGGAAAGTCTGCTGATGATGCGTCACTTAATGGAGGTAACGGAGGTGGAGTTGGTGGCTTTGTATCACTCAACGGTAAAACTCCATACTAAAAATTCATCATTAAAAAAATATAATTATTTTATGTTAAGGGTTCTTACATTGATCAAGATTGAAGCAGCAGTATTTAATTACACAAACTTAGACAGATTATCAAAAATAGAAATAAAATAAAAATTCTGTACCGTATGTTTTTCAACGCTAGGATTTTCATTTTTTGTTGATAAGTTACTGTGAACTTTTGTTGAAATGTTTTCATTCGTCGGTTTTTGAAAGTTATCTGTAGTTATTTATCCACTAATAAACTTCGTAATCTCAAAAATTTTTTATATACGAAAAGTACTTACGAAACAAATGTACTATTTGTTATTTTAAACTTTGTAATAAATTATATAAAATCCCTTTGAGTGGGCTCAGAGAAAATTTGTTTTGTTAATCCAATTCTATTTTATATATGTTAATGTTTTTATTTATTAGTAGCTTTTTTTATATATACTTTATTCAACAGTACTCGACAAATGTTGGAGCTAAATATCTAATAATAAAAAAATACAGCTTTTTACATTAGATTAACAATTAGAGTTTCCTCAGAAAAACTTTTGTTTATAAGAAGCTGCGAAATTTTAAATTTTAGACTTTTTTCTATGTTTTAAAAAGATAAATTATGACCTAGTAATAGTTTTGGATTAGTTATTTAAGATTAAAGATACACTGTTTTTCGTTTAGTTATTAATTCAATAGTTTTTGAATTTTGACGAAGCTTTGTTTTAGTAAAATGTATAAAAAATATTGAATAAAAATGTGGAAATGTAATACAAGAATTTTTTTTTAACTGTTCGTGTACGTGGTATAATTTAACTTCAAGTTTGATTTTATAGAGTTTAATTTTGTAATTTTTTTTATATTGTTTAAATATTTCTATTATTATAATATTATTAATATTATAATAATAATATTAATATAATATTAAGTTGTAAATCTCAATAATTTACAGTTTCTAACAAACCAAATTTTTATTGAGGATCAGTCTGAGTGAAAAAACTAAAGTTGTGAAACATTTGTAAAAAAACTGTGTTTTTTTTTGTATGAATAGATATATATTCATAAGATGTAACTTTAAAAGGCGTTAAATCCTGGAGATCCTGATAAGCTAAGCTTATCGGAATATATACCACAGATGTTTTTGTGTTAAAACTTTATTCCGAATAACGGCGTTTCACTGCTCTCAAATAAATTTAATAACAGATCTACGGAGTCTATAAAATATTAACACACATTAGAAAAAAAATATGTATAATTATGTATAGTGTTTATGTGGAATAAAAACATAAAATTATAAAATTGTCTACAAAAAGTACAAATTTAATAAAAGTTAAGTTAGTGTTTACTTTTATTAAATTTGTACTTTTTGTAGACAATTTTATAATTTTACTGTCGAGTACTGTTAACAAAAATTTATATAAAAAAAGCTATTAATAAATTAAAATATTAACAGTTATTTTCGAAATTTCTAAAATTCCAGGTTTTTTTAAATAAAAGCTAGAAAAGTGTTTACAACTACAATTATATATATGTACTTGTTTAGTGAGCAGCACAAAAGACAAACTTTGCAATCGCCGTAAAGAACCCTGCCATATGGACAATTAATGCTTAATTTTAAACACAATCTATAGAGCGGTAGTAACATCAAATAAATCAATCAAGCGTTACGTCGAATAAACCAGAAAAAGTGTAAAGAAAAAAAAAAGAAACCACAAATTTACATTAAGAAACACAAATAAAAAACATACAACAGAACTAGCAATCTAAATTTGGCATTTAAAAGACAACAATACAGAATATAAACAAATAACATAAAATTAGAAATATTGAGCTGAACAAAATCTAAATTCAATGCTCAATTTGATTGCAGAATTTGTAAGTTATAAAGATTCCAAATAGATAAAACAGAAAAGACTAAATCACTAAACAAAAGAAGCGAAAGGTAAATTATATGTATCCATTAAAAAAACAAATTAACAAAATTAAACCCATCTAAATAAAAACTAAATTAAAATTAGCTTAAAAATGGTTTACAGCATTTTTTTAGTATAATTTTTTTTTTCCAACAACTTACTAAATACTTTTTAGAACAACTACTAAAACAAAATTTTTCAAAGTGCATAAACTCTTAAATTAATAACAAAACTAAATACAGCGTATATTTAATAACTGTACTAAAAATTTTATAACATCAAAACTATTACTACTTTTTATCTTTTGTCAAATTCTAAAATTAAAATTGGATTCAAAAAAATGTTTTTCTGATGATCATATGCAACAGCACATGTGAAACATATATTAGAAAGTACTTTGATTTTTTATATACTAAATAAATATGTTTAAACTACTTAAAATTTATTTTTAACGCTAAACTTTCTTTTTAAACTTTAAGTAATCAATAACAAATAAATTATATTTGATAGCAGTACACCTTTAATAGTACATCTGTAGTTAATAAAAACCTAAAGTTTTCTATTATAATTAAAAATATTTTATTGTAATCAATATTCATCTCCCTAAACTGCAATTATAGATTTTTCTCTTATTTCTTTCAGAAAATTAGGCAAGTTATTTAACATAGTTCACGGAAGATTGCTATGAGGTTGTACCTAGTTTTTTCGTTTACTTTAAAAGATTTTAATTCATTCTTATTTGATTTCTTCAAACATTCTAAACTACTAAACCTTTACAAGTCAAAAAAAGTAAATGTAAATAAGAATATCTTATAATTTAAGCTAACCTAAAGACTTGTAACCAAGTTTCTTTCTTCTTATATTCAAAGCAAGTTTTCCACTAATAATAGATTCTACAATTAATTGTACTATGTCATCTTGACAGTTTAGAGAAACAAGCTCTACTTTGTTTATGTGGGTAATTGTGTCACCAACACACAGGTTACATACATCAGCTGCACCACCTATTCATAAACATCTACTTGAATTTTTTATGTAAAAACTAACCTAATTTTATTTCTTATCTACAGAAAATAGTTAGTATAGTTTTTCTACCGTAAATTTATAATTATTAATTAAAATAAACAAAACTTACAGAAATAAACCAATAAAATTATAGTAAAAACTTTGTTTATAGAGCTATGATGGTTTATATTAAATTTTTCAAAAAAGAATAAAGCTTATTTCAACCATCATAGCTCTATAAACAAAGCTTTATTATTTTTTGAAAAATTTGTTATTCTCTAAAGATTCGAGACACAAACAATCAAGTTAAAAATAATAAATGAACTGTCTTTGTAAAACATCATTAATTAAGCAATGAGGCGTGTAATAACTTTGTAGCAGTAATTATGTAATAGTATAAACTTTGTAATTAAACATATTCTTGAACTAGACTTTCAACTGAGTTTAAAAAATATTAATAAATACATTTTCAAACAACAAACTAAATCAAAATTTAAAACCTTTTAAGACAACTAGAACAAATTTATAAATTTCCAAATTTTAATTATGTATGTTTATGTATTCTTAAACTCGAAAATTTTTTTTCAATGATTAAAAAGTCAGGCTTTAAAGGTTAAACCAATTATACAAATAGTTGTTTAAAACACAAATGTAATAGTTTTGTTTGCATTTTTCATGATAGATGTATTGTTAGAGTATATATCACTTTTACTTATTTTTTCACGATGCTTTCGATATTGTAATTAAAAAAAAAATGTTTGTCTATGTTTCTATTAAAAAAACAGTTTTTTTAGTTGTAATGTAAAATTTTAAAATAAGTTATTTATATAGAATTAAAAATGTAAAATTCATTTGTTGGAAAAAATAATTAATGTGTATATATTTTAAAATTCATAAAATACTATATTAATATAAAAACACATAACTTAAAAAAAAATTGTTTCTGAAAAAAAGAGTAGTTTTCAATAAAGTTTTGTTATTAAAAATTTATACAAATTTATATCATACAATGTTCTCCTAATCTTCGACAATATTTAGTTAGAATATTAGGTAAAATAAAAGTTAAAATTAACTAAATAAATATAACAGTTTATAATTTTAAGTATAAGTTACATAGAACTTTACAAATGCTGAACGCTGAATAGAACTGATAAAGTCAAAGTAATTTGTATAATTGCTAGTTTGACTTCTTTTAAAAATATTTTACATTGAAAAAAAAAGTTTTTTGATACTCAATCAACAAAAAAATTTAACAAATATTTCAAGTGGTACTTTAACTACTTAAATATTTTCCTGATGAAGTACTTAAAAAACACAAGAAGTAGTTAAAAATAATTAATAAAACTATTTATGGAGTTATGTCATTACAATTTTTTACATAACTTTAGTTTTACAATAAAAAGTTTTAAGATATTAAACATAAGAACACAATACTATGTATCAATGAACAATACACTAAAGAATTTCTAAAAACCAAAATTAAGCTAACAATGAACACAATACCAACAAATGGGATAGACAATTATTGTTAGTATTTCTCTTTTGTTAACTATAAATTTAAATTTACATATACACTACATGAGCTTAATTTTTTTAACTACAAGAGTTAAGATTAATAAACTTGTTTTACAGGTACACTCGATATTAAAAAGAATGTATAACAACAAAAAATTTTTGAAAATTAAAAACAAATCTATGCTTATCATTAATACTCAAAAAAAATCATACTGTTAACAATTACAATGGATTAGATACTTTTGCTAGTTTTATGCATAAAATTAGCTATTACTATAAAAAAATTTAACAAAACTAACTTTTTTTTTAATATATGTAAACATTTTTTAAACATTTGGTGAGGTGATACTCAAAAATTAAATTTGTACAAACAAATGTTCAATATTAAATTTCATGCATGTTTTTCTGGTGTTTTATAATTTTTACTCCATAAACATCATAAATAAAGTTAAGTTATACATACTAAAAAACTTTTATAATCAAGTTTATAAACTAAATTATCTAAAATAATACATAAGTTAGTTAATAGAAATATCTTCAATCAAGCCGTTGCTTTTATTTAAGACTCTTTTTTTATGGTTTATTTAAAACACATTAACTCCTTCCTGTAAATAAAATTTTATAATTTTTACTCCATAAACATCATAAATAAAGTTAAGTTATACATACTAAAAAACTTTTATAATCACGTTTATAATCTAAATTATCTAAAATAATACATAAGTTAGTTAATAGAAATATCTTCAACCAAGCCGTTGCTTTTATTTAAGACTCTTTTTTTATGGTTTAATTAAGACACATTAACTCCTGTAAATAAAAATAATTAATGAACTTCATATTAACTTTTTCAGAAAAAGTTTTATAATAATATTTAACTTTAGTCTATTGAACAAATTGTTTGCAATACATATATTCATAACTTTCCATACAATAATGAGACACTGTGAGTCATAATTTACGCACTAATTAACCAGTTCCTACTAAAAGGAATAACTTTTTTTATATTGTTGAATTTCCGATACCACCGTTACAAACTATTAGTATACTTAGTATAAAAACTAAGATTAAGGTAAATATTTTAGAAATTAAAACCTGTTGCCACAAAATAGCTTTATTTTTATTATAACTTTTTAAATATATGTAAACAAATGTAACTGTAAACGGGTAAAACTTAATTAAAAGTAAATTACCTAAATTGAAACAGTGAAAAGTATAGAAATTAAAATGATGGAATGAAGGTAGTCTGCCTCTTTTGATTTTGAAAACTGGACGGTTTTTAAAAATTTGACTTAAAAAAAATAAAAAAATAGCTAGGAACCATTAAATAACCACTGTCTCAGTCTTTTACAAAACAATAATATTGAAATTTTTTTTTTGTTATTAAATAAACATTATCAATTCTGTAGAAAGCAAAAAAATATACTAGCATTTAGAGAAACTTAAATACCTTAAATTAGGTATTTTCAGTTAAAAAATTAAATAGAACTAAAATAATAATATTTTTTTTTTACTAAAATAATGAATTTCTTACTATTACTTCAAGATTAATAGAACAATTATATTTGAGATAATTCAGTTAAGTTTAATACTTTTTTATTTATTTGAAAGTGTGCTTTATTTGGGTATTTTGGATAACAAAACTATGATAAGTAATAACAAGACAATACAAAGTATGAAAGTTAAACAACATTTAAATTGCAAAAATAATGGAGTATATGCAGCTACATGCAACATATGCAAAGATTTATACTTTGAACAAATTATGAACAGCTTTACTAAGAGGTAGAATGCCCACAGAAACATATGTAAAAACAATAAAACTAAACTAAACCATGAGATAAAAAATTTGCTGTAATTATAGATTATAAAAATACTCAGAAGGAAAATATACCAGAACAGATTAAAAATGCATACACAGTCAAGTTTTTAGAAAGCCCTATAAGAACTAATTTAGACTATACAGAAAAATAATGGAATAAAAAAACTAAAGTAAATATTAATTTAAACAGTGTTATTAAAGAATAGTTTTTATAAAAAACTCAAAATGTCATCATTTTTTTTTATCAAGTACAACATTAGGGGATTTTTTAATTGTTTGTTGTTTATAATAATATTTTTTCTTAGTTACAGTAAACAAAAAACTTTTTTAAAGTTTTATTTTCTCAGTTTCTCAACTTGAAAAAAAAACATATTAAACTTAACTGACTAATCTCAAATATAAGTGTTCTATTAATATTGAAGTAATAGTAAGAAATTCAGTATTTAGTGAAATTAAAATTAATTTATTACTTATGTAATCCCTCCAACTAATTTATTAATTTTAATTTTATTTAATTTCTTAACTAAAAATATCTAATTTAAGGTATTTAAATTTCACTAGTTGCTAGTATATTTTTTGTTTTCTACAGAATTGATAATGTTTATTTAATAAACAAAAGATCTTTTCAATATTAGTGTTTCGTAGAAGACTGAGACAGTGGCTTTTTAAAGGTTGTTAACCATTTTTTTTTAGTAAATGATTTACTAAGAAGTAAAAACTAATTAACTTCTTTTTTAATCAAAAATGTATAATATATCTTTATGAAAATTTAAATTATTTAGTTTAACAAGATGGGCAGTCAAAACTTTTATTTAATCGATCGTTTAGAAAATTTTTATAAGTCCCTTAAATAAATATAAAGCGTAATTACAATACAATAAGGAATTACCAACTATATTTCCTATATTTATCAAAACAATATTCTAGGTAAAACTCGTTATCATAAAGTAACAGTAAAAGTTGTACTACATCAAAAGTTTTCAATTGACATACTTAGACAAAGAACTAAGTAAAGGAAGTAAAAATTAAACATGGATTACACTTCAAACTATTATTAAGTTTTAAATGGGTCATATCTCTAAAAATAGTTTGAAATTGAAAAAATATGAAAGGCATCAGAAGGTCCAATTAAAATAAAAATTATAAAAGTAAAAAAAAAAGGAAAATAAAATGCTAAGAGAATAATTCTAAATAATTAAAAATAGCAACATTTTAGTAAGTTTGAAAACTTAGTTGGTCCCTATCTCGACAAGTCGATTTTAGTTAAAAATACAATTAACAAGTTAGTAAATTTTGTATAGCAAAAAAATCCAACTGGTTAAAAAATGCTTAAATTAAAGTCACACATAAACTTTTTTTTTTCATTCATTAACTTTTAAGCTAAAGTAATATGCTAGATATTATATTATTAAATTTATTATAAATATGTTATATTCCGTAAAATGTAAATAGAGTGGAGAAAAAAAGGTATACTTGTGTAAAAAAAAACAATTGCTTTTACTTACCACTTTGAACGGTGTCTACTACTACAGGTCGCCTTTCTTCCCCTCCCCTTACAGTAAATCCAAAACCCTTGCCGCTCTTTGGTCGCTGATTAATGCAAATTCGCATATCTTCGTGATCAGAAACATCATTAAGTTCTGATTGATTAATCAGATTTGACTCGTTGTTTTGTGCATCATTTAGTGGAGCTTTTACAATCAGTGGTTTAGGACTTGAATAGCTTATTGTCTTCTGATTTAAAAAAATGTTTAAGGTTTTAACATGAATATTAAAATAAACTTGTGCGTCTACTAAAGTAATTATCAAAGTTTGAAAAGTTTTATAAACAATTATAAATTTTTTAGATAACTTGAGTTATTTTTATCATACATACTTTAAAGTTATGTTTTTTTTACATATTACAGGGTTGCCACTCGTTTTTTCAAAATTTTCTCCAGGTTTTTAAAAATACACATTTTTGGGTATATTTTTAGTTTAATGTTAAGTTTAAGGTAAGAAACTGCGTTAAATAGTATAAAAACATTAAAAAGATACTGTAAAGCTATTTTAAATGTGCTTTTTAATATAAAAAATTTTTGATGATGACACATTTATTTATCTATATGATGAATTTTTTATGTCAAATTAAAATTTTACTACTGAACATGTTGAAATTGTTAAAAATTCCAGGGTTTTTTTCAAAATTTCTCAAATTCCAGGTTTCTAGGTAAAGTGGCAACCCTGATATCAATAACTTCAAATAACAATTAAATAATTTGGAACTTCATAGTCTTTAAGTCTAGTGAGCATTAACTAAAAAAAAAGTAACATATGTAGAAAATAAAAACAAGTAAGGCATCTACTTATACAAAGCATACTTTTCATCCATTATTTTGGTAAGTTATTCGGCATTATCTTCATCAATAATAATACATTTAAAGTATTAAATTAATTCTAAATGTTAGACTATAAATAGTTAACCTACTAACTAATGCAAAAAACTAAAAAAACGGTGAAAAAAATGGATATTCAGAACAGAATTAATTAAAATGAGTGTCATATTTTATGGTGACAATCAAAAAAATTGTAAACGATTAATCAAATATCCACTGTTACTTTAAAAAATAAGTGTGAGTAAACAGGTTTAAAAACTAACATTATCTATAGAAACTATAGGAGTATAACTTTTAGGAAGAATTTCTTTATGTAAATTAATTTCCGATGCTTTTTTGTTTTTAATATTCAAACCAAGATCAGGGGTCGATTTTCTCCAGCCTTTTTTATTCAATCTACTGCTGTTATCATTTCTACATAATTTTATTATTATAGGTACTTTAAAAAGTATGTTCTAGTAGTAAAAAATGACTACTAGAACTCAAACATACGTGGAAACAATTTTATACAGGAGTAAAACTAGTAAAATAGTTAACTAGTGATTCGTAAAACTTTTAAATTTGAACACGTTTGAAAACCAAGAAAAAAGTCTTTGCGTTATAAATTAATTGTATATACTTAAACTTAAGTTTTTTATAACTTTTTTTACTCAATCATAAATTAACTTTTACCAAATAAAAAACTAATAATAGTAGTATTTGACTCAATGTAATTTAAAATATAGGTTAAAAATTTTAAATGTATTTTTGAATGATTTACTATGAGTTATATGCCAAAAAGTTTAGTGTTCTTATGTGCCTGTTTAGAGGACATGTTTTGTACTTAATTCTAATCTACATAAATGTCAAGTTTAAAAACTTCATTTGCTGAAGTATTTTATAACTTATAATTCAATTAAGTGTGTAACTAAATACCGTTTTGTTTATGACTTAAAGCTTTATTAAAACCTAAAAATCATAAAAAGTTGCTTGTTAATAAAAACCTACTATATCTTATTCGAACAAAAAAAAAATAATGAAAAAGTTTAAACTATTTAAAGTTGATAACTATAAATATTTATGTCTTTTGGTTTTGTTTTCAAAATACCATTTTTGTTTTAATCATTACTTTTAACTCTACAACTACTTAATATCTTTACCAATACATTTATTTAGTATATTTGATTCGTTTAGGTACATTATGCAGTAAAGCTGATAAACTTTAAAGTACAATATTAAAAATAAACTTATTTTTTAACAGAAAATAACGTACTAATACTCTTAATACCTGTTTATGTTGCTATTTTGGGAGTCCCGTTGAATAAGGGTTGAAAGTTTTGGCGATTCGTTGCCAGAAGTAGTAATATTTGTACTATCCAAACTTTTCTGTTGCCACAAATTTAACTTATTAGCAAACATGGATTTCCTATTTGCAACAAACTTATTTAGTTTTGAAGAGTTATACTCGTGGTAGTTGCTAGGTAATCTGTTGCTTTTCTTTAAACTATCTGTTGACCTACTGCCAAGTGACATTGTCTTATTTAGACCACTGTAGTCTGACACAGGTCGAGTTCTGAATAATTAAAAATATTTTTTTTGTTATAAAGCTATAAAAGTCTTTTGACAGTATGTAAAATATTTTCAATAATGTTGAACTTTGAAAGTTTAAAAAATATTGAAAGGATACCAGCAGTTGTATATTATCAATTGACAATTATAATTGTTTTAAAGTTTGTAAACAATTAAAATAGACTATTTTCTTAATGTTTAAATTTTGTGGATTTTAAAAATTAAAATAAATAAAATATATTCTTTTTTAATATTTGATTCTATCTAAGTAATGACTGATAATGTTTATGTATAAAAGAAAAAAAAAACTTTTAAAGCATATTGAATAGAATAAGAAAGTGTTTTTAAACAGCTTTTACCATACATTGTACTTATTGAACGAATATAAACTGTCCAACTTAAAAAAGGCTGAATACTTACTACATATACTTAAAAGTAATAATTTTGAAGATAAAACGGTCTTTCTTATTGTACTTAAACAAACTTGCTATATTCAAATATTTTCTTGTTAAACGTCTTTAATAGGTTAATATTTTAAAAAAATTTATTTTTGTTATTTTAGAAATTGTAGAACATCAAAAAAGAAACAGTGTTTTAAGAAATAAAATATTTAGTTTTTACTTACTAAATTTTTCAAGGATTGTTATGCACATTTATTTAATTAAGTATACACACTAACTACACTTCAGCGATAAAAATATTGATTATAAATATTATTTTATTTTCGGATAAAAAATATTTCAAAGTTAGTTTGTGGGTATATTTTATAACCTGCTTTAATTTAAGCTAATGAAAAACATCATTAAATTGAACTGAAACAAAGTTAACATTAGTAAAAAAGATTACTTTATATTATAAAAACTTATAAAATTTAAATCAAGTAAAGTTATAAGATTTACTTCAATTAATTATCAAGCTGTTTTTTTTATGTCTTTAGTACTTTTGCTGATGTTTTAAAGTGTACAAGTTATTACTTTTTCGTGGTTAATTATTGTTTTGTTTACATTAATTTTAGGAATTGTTTATGAAGTTTCTTTCGTTTTTTTAATAGAAGTTTATATATAACTATAAATTATTTTTTTTATACAGCATTTATTTAAAATACATAACTTTCTTATGAAAATATTTTTAAAACTACCACACCTAAATGAAAGTAAAAAAAAACAGACAACTTGAAAACACAACAAAAAAAGTAAACGTTTAAATGCACTTCAAACTCGAGTAGCCATTGATCTAAGGAATTTGTAGCTTTTTTAAAACTGTAAAAACATTTAAATTTCCAATTCTTTATAAATAAAGTTTAACTTAAACATTCTAGTATTCTGGTAATACTTTTAATCTTATTTTTGCAATTGTTGAACTTTAACTTTTTTTGTCAAGTTAACTACAAAAAAATATCATACAAATTTCAATCTAGTAATTTTTTTGAGCAACACACTTGTTATTGTAAGACTGATTATTCTTTTTCCTCATAACCACTTTTCTTTGCGCAGGACCAACACTATGAACACTTCTGTTTGACATGATTGTACTGTCATCATTTGAAGATTTGTTTGGAATATTTTGTATATTTTCTGCAGTGTTTTTTGAAGTTGAATCATCCATCCTTAATTCCTTTTTATTTTCATTAAAAATTTCATCAGTCTGCCTAGGCAAAGTTTGTGATCTATATAAGAACCTTTACTGTTTATAAAATCCAAAATGTTTTTAATAAGTTTTGATATTTAAAACAGTAAGCCAAGAATTTAATCAAATATACTATGTACTTAAAAAAATTAAATAAAAAAGTTCTGCTTGTTATAAATAATCAAATACTATGTACTGTAAAACTTTGAAGATTAAAATTAAAGTATATTTACTCAAAATAGTTTTCAATTTTGCTAAGAGCTAATGATTTTGTCTAATACCTATTGTTATTGAAATTTTGTTGTAGGATTTTAGCCTTAACTCTGGGCTCACTGTTTAATTTTTCATAATTAACTGGTTCTGCTGTTATCTTACTCTTATAACCATCTATGTTTTGTTGTTTAAGCAAAGGATGTTTTTTTGATGCCTTGTTCGTCGCAGCATTATCAAAATTGGCACATGAATGAGAAATTTTATCTTCTGAATGTGTTATTCTGTGATTTTTTAAAGATTCCGTACTGTGCAAAAGAGGCTGACTTATTGCTCCGGAATATAACTTCTTGTGATTATTTTCGCCTATATCATATATTGAATTAATATAAAATAAACTAAAAGAGTATAAATAAAATTTCAATATATTTATATTATAATTATATATTAAATTATTATATAATTTATTAACATATTGTAGCATTGATTAAAACAAAAAACTATTTAAAACAGAGATTATAGCTCACTTTCTACATATTCATAAAACTTTAGTTATCTTTTGAGATATATTTTGTTTCGTAAAACGTTTCTGATGTAATCGTATAGACCGTATTTTTTTCACTACCAGTTTAATGGGAATTTAAAAAGTTCATTTAAAGTAAATGTAAATTTTATGTTAAAGGTTTAAAATTTAAAATAATATTCCTTTAATACAGTTAAAAAACTTTCGACATGTATTAAAAACCCCATACTTTTATTTTATTTTACTAAACTTCCAACTTTTATTTTTTGAAAAAAAAGACAATTCCAAAAACCTTTAGAGATCCCCGCATACAGCTTAAAGTAATTAATAAAATAGTGAACCTTATAAATATCAAAAAGGAAATTTTATTACACTAAGAAGAATATAGATTTAATATAAATGTCTTTCTTAGCCTTTTTGGTTTGTATCTTCCATTCAAAAGCTATTGAACTCTCCAATTTTGATTCCCTATATCTCAAAATTTATTTTTAGTTTTTTTAAGTTATAAAAAGTATCTGGTAGCTGAGATAAAACTCTACACAAAAAATATTCTATAAAATAAAAACGAATTTGGACTTCATTACTAAAAATGTTAACAAAATTTTTAACCTAAGTAAAATATAGATTTTCAAAGTTACTTTTTTTAGAAAATTAAGTTTTTAAAGTATACAAAAATGTGAAAAGTTTTCTTGAGTGTTAAAATAATTGGTTTGTTTCTAAAAGATTTTCCAACTATATGCATCTAATATTCAAGAGTAAAACAATTAACTAAACCTTACTAACACTTACTAACTTTGTGTAAAAAACTGCTCATGTTTATTCAAAAACATTAGCAGTTTTAAGAATTTCAGAATAGAACCAAATTGTAACTCTTAATACATAAAACTAAACTTTGCATTTTAGCATATTTCAAGGCAGGTAAAATAATAATAAGTAACATATATAACTTTGAAAAATAAATTATTTAACCATTGATCAAAATGTATACTCGCAATTTAAGTTCTGGTAATAGCTTCTAAATAACTACCTTTATCTAAAACTAAACATTAGTTATTAATTAATTATTGAAAAAGTAACTTCTTAAATTAATTTAAGCTTAAAACTCTTGTTTTTTTGTAAAAGTAGTTTATCTAATTATTACATCTATAACATTATTGATAGCTTCCATTTAAAACGTTTTTTTTAATACATTTTAGCTTACTTAGTTGTTCTCAACTTGCAACAAAACATTTGATACTTTTAAAGCTTCCTTTTGTTATAAATTTTGTTTAACTAGATTTTTAAACTTAAAAAGTACAATCTGCATTTACAAAAATCTCTTTTTGATAAAAAGATAGAACTATTATAAAAAAGCACTTTAAATATTACCTATATTTCTAGGGGATCTAACTTTGCTTTTTGATGAAGTTCTAGGAGGTGCTTCAGGAACATTATCAGATAAGTTAGTTTCTTTGTTTGAATTACTGCTGAATACAGATGGGCTTTTTCGTTGTTTTTGTTTTTCAAACTTAAGACTATCAAAGGAAATAAAGTTGTCATCAAATAAGAAATTTCGTTGTCTCCTAAAATAATTTTCATAATTACAAAGAGCACTTTCAAAAATCGATATCGTTAATTTTTTGAAATCTACGCGTTGTAAAACATAATCGATAAACCAAGTACTGCTAGATAAAAAAAGTTTATAAGGCAGGGGTAGGCTACTCTAGAATAATACTGTTAGTCTTTTTTAATGCTTTGTTTTAAAATTAAATGCTTTTTATAAAAAGCAATTCATTAAAATACTTTTAAACAAGTTAGTTAGTTTAAACAAGTAAAAACAATTTTAAATTAATGCTACATAACATTTTTTCTGGTAATAAGAGATACTTTTAATTTTTGAAAGCATTTCGGTAAACGGTTTACCGAACTCAATTAAGTTCTACTGAATTATAAGTTTAAAATTATAATTTTAAGTTTTAAATTGTTGAAAAAATTTATATATACATATTTAAAAAATTATTTTGTTATTTCAGAAACTCAGTGAACTCCAACCTTTAAACAGGCTAATTCAACGCTTTTATCATATAGATTTTCAACTCATTTGTTTTTAACACATTTAACTTCGAAGAAATTTTTAACTATGATTATAAAACCGAATAACATAATATTTTACAATCTAAATTGGTTTTAGCTGTTAAGCTTTGTTATTCTTACTTTATCTCTTGTATAGTAGAGAAGTAAATAAAGTTTATTTATGTTGAAATACAGTCAAGTTAAGTCAGGCATTATAAATATTTAATCTTATGTAAGTATGGAAATAAAAAAAATACTTACACAAAAGAAATAGATAAAAAAATTTATCCAAATGTATTGAATTTAAACAAACTTTTCAATTTGAATACAGTTTTGTAATAAAACAAACTACTTTTCGAGTAATCTAGTTATTACTTATCTCAAAAAGAAAAAAGAAATACTTATTAAATACACGATATTCGGTATAAAGTTTGTAATTATCTTTAATTTTAATTAATCTTCGAAAGCAAATCTTTCTTGACTAAGTATACAAACAACTATTAAACGGTTCCAATTTGATTTTGATTTCTGTAACTAAACAATTTTTTGTTAGATAACTGTTCTCTAAAAACATCATTACTTTAGAATAAGTCAATAGATCTGAAAAAAATATTTTTAAATAAATATACTTGTGCTTATCAGCCATTGTTTCTTTATATTTGAAATAAATAAACATATATTAAAAAATTAACTTATTCTAAATATTAAGTTTTAAAATATTTAAAAATTCAACAGGGTAACAATGATAAAAACAATCATTTTTTCTAAGTAAGTTCAAGTTATTTATTATCTATTTAGGCTCGGCATACTTTTCAAATATTGTATTTTTTATAGATTCCATTGTTATTGTATTTTACTTACAACTTCGTTTTAACCTTATATAAATTATACGTATAAGCTTAGAATACTAATATGCTTTTAAATATCATTATTAAATACTTAAAATATTGTATGAATACTATTAAAATTCAGCTGGTTACCAATTTGATGAAAATTTATAGTTTATATATATATATTTATTTATAAAAACATATACAGTTTGTTTCTGTAACAAATTAGGTGTAACAATATATTTATAAAAATCAGTAAACTATCGATTTTTTAATTTTTTTTACTAAAATAATAAATTATTCAAATATTTGATTCAAAAAGTTTAAGCAAATAGTATCTGATGAATGTTTGCTTTGCATTACAATGTTTCTAAATGTAAGCAAGAAACTATAAGTAGATAAATAATTTATACAAGATTTTAGAACAATAAGGTTGCTTTTTTGTTATAACTTTAAAAATAAATTTAATAAAGTATAAATGAAAAAACTTTTGAGAACGAAAAAAAGCAAATATGTGCTTAGATTACGTCATACAAAAGAGTATACAAACTTACTTATCGAAAAATAAACAACAAAAATTCCAAAATATGTACAGCTATTTTAGTTTAGTGAAAAAACATTCCACACTACTAAAAAATACTTTGATTTCGCTTCTTTATAAAGAATTTTCATTTTTTGCATTTAGGTACATTTGATATTTAACAGCTTGTTATAGTTTATAAGTTATTTAAAAGTTTTTAAACTTTTAATTTCTTAAGAATGTGTTATTAATGCATACTCTTAAACATTTTCATTAAAAAAGCTAAAAAAAAAAGAACTAATAACATATATAAAATCCTTTATAAATCGAGAGTACTTTTTAATCATTATTGCCTTATTTTACTACAATTTAAATAAAACATATTACGCACGGTTATTAACTATATAAAAATTATTCTTTTTTGTTAAGTCTAAAATTTCAAAAGGAACTGTATAAATAAACTTAAAACTTTTCTTTTGGTAGTTTTTACCAAGTTAAGATTAAAGAAAAAAGTTTAGCTATATAATTATCAAGTTAGATTTTAGAAATACACTCTACATCTACATTAAACTTTTTTGTTTTGCAGCTAAAAACAGTAGACAAAAAATACTACTATTAGCAGTAACTAATGTAACTATAAACTTGTTAGAAAGTAACGGGAACAATAGTTTAACTTTCTTTAAAACACTATAATACCATCAAATTGTTTAAATAATTTTCGATTTTTTGCTGAGGATCAATAGATATAGAAAAGTTTATAAGAAAACGTTTGACAGCAGTTTAATATACAAAATAATTAACTTTAATTAGAATATTTGAATGAACATCAAGTTTTAAAGAAACTAAAAAAATGAAAGTAAACTTTAAGACTGTATACCGACAATTAACTTGTTTTTAAAAACATAAGTGCTCGCTTCAACGCCATTATTTTCACACAAATTGTAATCAGATTATTTGTTTTTTTCTTTAAAAACAATTTTTCAAAAACCAAATTTCAGTTAGGTTTTACTAGTTATAAAAAGCTTCAAATACGTAGACAGCTGTAGTTGTAAAAAGCTGAAATGTTTTCTATATTTACAAAATAAAATTTTACACAAAGATTTAAAATTACCCTTGGCATTGGTTGAAATTAAAAATTAGAACTTTTTTAAAGTTTATAAACAGAACCCTGTTATACTTAGAATGGTTTTAAATAGATTATTATCTTTTTAAGACTTTTTTTTAACTTAAACAAAATAATGGTAATTAAGTACTTCAAAGGCTCCACACAACTAATTCTTATTTAATTGCTTAACTAGTAGTATACTTTAAAAAAATTAAACTTTTATTCTATAAAATTCAACTAGAAAACCGTCAAACTATCATTATTTGGAAATTAAAATTAAATTTTTAGTAGTTATTTGATTTTTATACTCAAAAATTTATATATATAAATTCAACAAGACTTATGTGTTTTTGTAAAAGTCATCAAATTACTTTTAAAGAAATACAACTTATCTAACCTTTTCTAGCTTAAAGTATATACAATTTAATAAAACACGATTAGAATACTAGAACTTTATGAGGTTGTTATATTTTTGAAATATTTGTTATTACTTTTTTTGAAAATCCCAAAAAATTGTAATCATATAGCAAATAAATTACAAAAATACCATTACTAGTTGTATTACTTATGCTACTTGTATGTCTCAAAGAAAAGAAATTTGCGAATATTGCGACTCATACATGTGAAATAATGTTGTTATTTTAACAAAATATGTCTAACAAAAAACAATAAAGCACTGACTTCACTTATATCTGTAAAACAAATCAGAGCTAATAAATACATCACAAAAAAGAAAATAAGTCATTTTATTTAAAATTCATTAAAATTTGAATGTTGTAACAAGTGTAACTAACTATTAGTTTAGAAAAATTTAATGAAAATACGCTAATGTATTTTTATATTCACTTTGTAAGAATATATAATAGTTATATACTATATCAGTCATACATGTTGGTTGCCCTTAATTGACTATATAAAAATATTCTATATTCATCAGTTTAAATAAAACTTAAAGTAAGCTACTTTTTATTTAATAAAGAATTGAGTAGTTTTAAGTTTCATACTAAAGAATAAAACGAAATTAAATTATATTCAAGGAATATTTTTATTAAAATCTTTATATACAAAAACCCTTATGGATACTAAATACATTAAAAGACTTCGTACAAACCTTGTACAATTCTTGATAACTGTCTTCGAGTCAATATTGAGTTTTTAAGAAACATTATAGTTTGCTTTATATAAGATTAAGTTCTTCAACAAAAAAGAATTTTTTGCTTTTTTCTACAGTTTGTATTAAGAATAACAGTAATAACAATAGGTTAAAAATTATAGATAATTAAAGTAGCTTTTATAAATATTAGATAATTATTTACTAAAAGTTTAAATAGTATTTTGACAATATAACTGTGAATAAAAAAAATAAAAGAAAGTAAACTGTACTGAAAAAAAAGAAGAAGAAGTTCATTAAATAAAGAAGGCAAAGAAATAGTAAGGAAAAATAAAAATATGTCAGTAGTCAATTAAATTTTATTGACGAGTGAAAAATATATAACAAACATGTTATCAGAAAAGTTTAAACTAGAAAAAAAGAAAGAAAGAAATATTAGGTCGCAAAGTTGATATTTGTAAGAAAATATTCAAAACATCTAGTTTTTAAGTAACTTTAACTCACTTATTAATTGTAAACTGTAAATAAGTGCATACTGTAAATCTATTTTTTTAAGGAAACAAAACTTCAAGCTAATAAATACTATAAAACAGCTTACATTTCTCATTCATATATCATGTTAAATGTAAAACAGTATTTGAAACTTAGCTCGTAATTGTTGTTTGTAATTATAAGAGTACAGAAAAAGACTATAGCATTTTACTTTCAAGTATAAGTTTTTTAATTAATTATTAGTAAAAGTAACATAAAAAATACTTATTCCAATAAAACTATAATTGCTTTAAAATATAGTGAACAGAATTAAGTAGTTGTTGTATATGTTAATATTATTATTAAATTTACTTTTCTTCTAGCATTTCATTATAGGTTTTCATTCTCCTTAATTTTGTGTTGCTGACTTTTTTTTCAACTTCTTCCCTCATACTTTTTCTTTCACGGAGACCAGATGTCACTGACTTTCGTCTATTTTTCCAATCAGCTAGATTCTTAAAAAAATTATTCATATTTTATTACTTGTCTTTACAAAATACATAATATACTTTTTAGTGCTTTATTTTAAATATAGGTCATAGGGGTTTAGCCATGTTTTATACAAGTTGATCTCATTTTATATAGTTTTTACTAAGCTTCAAGTCGCTTTTTACCGTTTTAAAAAATTCGAATTATATTTTGAGATATGAGAGGTCAAAGCCGAACCGCATAATAGGTTCCCTATGGGAAGGGAAAAATAAAACATTGAAAAAAGACTATTTCATTTAAAATATATTTCCTCCTACATTTTTCAAGCAATCTTCTTCAAACTTTCACGGTCTAATATTTATACAACAAAAAAATAAAGTTACTGTGGACTTTAAAATACTTAAAGTAAAAATACTTTACTAAAAATTTTTTGTTTTGTTTTTGTCTTCAATTTTTTTTTTAATTATCAAAATTCATAAGTAATGTTTTTTTTATATAATATAAGGAATATTTCCTGGATATTTAAAGAAGAATTTCTTTAAAAAAGAAGGAGGAGATAGATTTTAAGATATTTTAAAAATTTCCGTGAAAATTGACACCAAAAAATTTGTGGTCTATACGTTTGTATCAGAAACTTTTTACAAAAAATAAAATATCTCAAAAGTTAAATTACATTTTTGAATTCTATAAAAACTAGCTCATAGTTTGTACTTAAAGCTTTTATATGAAATCCAAAGTTAGTTTTTGTAAAAAAAAGTGTTGGACCTCCCACTTCCTTATGAAATGTACAAACGAAAAAATGCAAAAAATCTCAAATTTTTGGTTTTCCTACTTAATTGTTGCTAGTTTTCGAATAATACCTAAAGATATATTAAATCCAAATAATTTTTAACATATAGTTTGGTTTTAAGAAAACAAATGTAGAGATCTCAACTACTGGAGGAGAAATAATGAACTTATTCTTTCAAAAATTTATTTTACAAACTAATATTTATAACCTAATATATCTAATAATTTAACAAAATAAGTTTTATTTAATCTTTTTTTGTTTTAATATCAAAGTATTTTCTAGTAATCTATAAACTTCAGTTTGTCATTTCTTTTTGACTATTTAATTTCTAATTAAACAAATTTTAGCTTAAAACTTAAATTAGTATATATGCTTTTAGTGAATTTTTAATTTCCACAAAAACTCACAACAAATAAATGTGGTCTTTACTTTTACATAAATATGGCATATATGTATAGTTTGTTTAAAAACTTTTCACAAAAATGACTATATCTTAAAAGTTAATTTATTTCAACTGACGCTGTAGTTTATGCTTTGAGCTTTCTTATAGACACTTAATTAATTTTTTATAAGAAAAAATATTATTTCCTATATGTCGTTAAAATTCTACAGCAAAAAGAAAACAATTTTTATACTAAATATGAGTTTAAGCAGGATGGTTTTAGTTTTGAAAATTGAGTTGACCAGTAGTTTGATAAAAACAAGATTTTTAGAAATCAACAACAATAAGTTATTGTATCATAAGCGTAAAATAATAGTATTTTAATTAGTGTCTTAATATATTTAAATCAAACATGTTATCTTCTACTATACAAAAAAAAATTAAAAAGACAAAAAAGATAAGTTAAGGTATCTATATGTACAATTTGGGCTTTAAGCTAGAGTACTACAAAAAAACTATATTGAGTGTAATTTGCATTGTACTAGAATTTTGTTTTTAAGTAATAAAATTTTTTAAGTACTAGTAGCACGCACATAAAGGATAAAAAATATCAATTTAAAAACAAATCGCATGATTATCCTTTATAGTGACAGTAAATTAAGAACTGATCCAACTATTATATAAAATAAAGATAAAATTAAATATTTCTTTATTTACATAATTCACATATGTTAGATTTATAACTTTTTTGTTTCAAACTATGCTCAAATCAGAAGAAAAACTTTGAATTCTAATAGATAAAACTAAACTATTTCTGCATAATCCTTTTCCTGATAGTAAACTTGACTTTAGGTTAAAATATACTTTTTAATATTCTAATTAGAGATAACATACAGTTGTCCAAGTTTCTTCTTCTTCTTTAAGTTGTTGCTTTACTTTTTGCAATTCTTCATATCTAGAATTTCTCTCTTGCTGATCTTGTTGATTTTTTAACTCTTCAGCTAGATTTGAGGTTGACTTACTGTAAATTTTAATAATAATTCACTATGTTATATTTTATTAATTAGTACTATTACGCTCATTCAGCAGTGTGCTAACTGAAAAATAACTTCTATAAAATCTTAAACAACATAAAAAAGTTATTTGTGTTTTTTTTTAAGTTATTTTTTAATAATTTGATAACTACTCGCTAGACAAGGCCTCAACAGTAATTGAAGTCTTTGCACACTTAACTAAATTTTTTTAAATCTGTGCACTCTGAGCTTGGAGCTTTTTAAAAATATGCCTGATACTCTTTTTTACTGTTCATCTGAGACTCAAAAAAGTCTAGTGTAAGTTTGTAAATGAATTTTTGGGGCCCTTATATGAGCTTTGTGCACTCTAAACTTTTTACGCACACTAGTGTGCATGGAAGACAACTGTTGAAGACTGTGCTATTAAGTCCTGTATAAAAAAAGTTAATTGGCAACTAAAGTCGTTCAGTCAGTTTGTGGCTTAAGCTAGTATATCTAAAACTTCGGTTGAATTTAAAAGCATTGAACATAATCTTAATAACCATATTTCTACAAACCAGACTTTTACAAGCCATATTTACATATTTTACAGAACCATACTTACAAGCGTTCACATTTTATGTTCAAAAAACTGTTCACAGTAGTGTATACAGAAATTAGTTTACTGTCCACAGACATTTTGAAGAGAAGTTGAAATATTGTTTTTTTTTTAATTACTAATAATCAGATTTAATACAAATTTATATTATTAAATATGATAATTAAAAAAATAATTGTACAAAGTGTTAAAAAAGAAGTAGAATCAAATTAAATTAAGTATAAAAAACTGATAAGAAGACAGTTATAATAAAGATTCAAAAAGTCTAGTATTAAAAACAAACTTTTTATTTATATCAACATCAAATTATTGACAATTATGAGTGTGTAGTTTTTTTAAATCAGAGGTTTTTTTAATTTCAATGCAAGATGAAAACAACTTTGATAAATTATTTCAAAGATTGTTTGTATAAATATTAAAACCAGTTAATAAATAATTTTATTTGCAACTAAAAAGTAAAATAGTTTCATTCATTGTTAATTCGAAGCTTTTCGTCTTTATTTATCAAGAATGAAAGATGAGTTAGTAATTAGTTTTGCAATAAGTTTGTAACTTTTAATATTATGACTCAAACAATAAATATTATAGATTTAAAATGCTAATAACTTCAGATATTGTATTGTATATGCTAACGAAACAAAATTTAAAACAAAGTTATAAAAACAACACTTAAAACATTTAAATCAATATATACCTAAAACTATTCGTTTTCTAATTCAAAGTTATTTGCGTATTTAATACAGGGTTTTCTTTCTCAATGACCATTGATTCTAAACTATACAGGTTACTTATTTTATATTGCTTTAAAACTTTTAAAATTGTCATAAACATTTATGTTTGGCAGGATTTGCAGTTGTAAATATGCTTAAATATTGCGTTGTTTTTGTCAAATCCTTTGTGGCTTTCGATTTGTAGGAAAAGTTGTTTGGATGTATCTCCAACGTAGGAGATATTCTGATCTTCAGAGCAAGTGTATTTGTAAATGACATTCGCATCGAAAGCTTTCAAGAATTTGCTTTTATTGTTGAAATAGTTGGATATTTTCCTGCTGGTGTATGCGGGTTTGATTTCTATGCTTTTACTGAAAAACAGATTTTATACGTTTTTAGAACTTCAATGAGGGATTACCTACATAAATTGTTGTGAAATAAAATTAGTTTTAATTTTCTTGATTTTATTTGGTTTTGCTTTTGGTTGTTTGATCCTAATCAGGTTAAATGTAATGTTGTCAACTTTATAATCTTCTAAAAACTTATTGATTTTAGTTTCTACCAACTGTTTAGAATATTGATTTTTTTAAAGTAATTTTTTGATTTTAAAGAGTTCTTCTTTAAATTTCATCTTTCATTCTTGATAAAGTTTTATGGAAGTAAGACAAAAAGCTTCGAATTAACAATGACTACAACTATTTTACTTTTTAGTTGCAAATGGTACTATTTACGACAAAAAACCTTCCAACATTGATACATATAACACCAGTTAATGTTAGCAGAAAAGTTTATTCAGCTAGATTTTTTTTTCAATAGTTAATCTTATGTAATTTACACAGTTTGTTTTTATTTATTGTAATACTTATTATAGTAGTGTTAAGTTAGTTAAGTATAAATTTAATTTAAAATTACATTCACTAAAAAAGTTAAGGGTAATATAAATAAAGTTATTAATTAAAATTAATAGCAAAATTTAATTAGTGGAAACAAAATTCATCCAATTATTTTGTCATTTTGATAAATTAAATTCAATTTATTTTTCCTTGAATTATATAGGTTATATTACTATCATTAGTTGCCCTTCTTTTTCTTTTTTTTACTAATGAAAAAATGTTACAAGAGCATTAAAAAAAGTTATAGCAGTAATACAATGTGTCAATTAAAATGTTTTATTTATATACAATTAGTTTTTACTTGAATAATATGTTTAACTGAAATACTTTTATCAAGTATCAAAATTTATAATAACTGTTTTATTTTGAAGTAGAAAACAAAAAACCTCATTTTTCTGTGTTGTTGAACATAAGTAATAGGATCGTAGTTTGTGGGTGTTATAAACTTTTTGTAAGTTTCTAGCTTTTTCTTTTGCAATGGATTAGGAAAGTTACTAAATCTTCTCCTCATCATATCATTTTCTGGACGTGGCCTGTTTTATAGTGTTTATTAGTATAACAGCATAAACGCATCTGTATTAAATTAGCTTTTAGTGTTTGCCTAGTTTTAGAAAGTACTTCAAAGCATTATATTTCAACAAATCTGTTAAATAAATAAATAAAACCTAATTACTTGTAAATTTTACCTGTTTATATTTTAGATTAAATATATGTTTATAATTAAGATAAGTATTTAATTTTGTTAGAAAAAATACTAATTTCATCTACTTTAAACTGTAGTGTATTGATTAAACATATAACAACTTTAATTGAATTTAAAACTGTTGTAAATTGGATTTTTTATTTAACTACTAACAATTCAAAATTTAAATCAGCTAAAGTTTATTTAGTTCTAAGAACTCATTAAACTATACAAATATACTTTAAGTAACTATAAGAAGCACTAAAAAAGTAATCTTGTTACTATATAATTAAATTAAAGATTAAAAGTAACAAGGTTGCCAAATTTAAATTAAAAAACTGCCTTGAGTGACTTTAAACTGCCCTGTTTAACCCTGGTTCTTTTTAAAATACTTAAGTTCAATAAAATTTGGCACTGGCTAATATAATACTTCAGATTCATTTTTATTCTTAATAACAGACACAGTTTATTGATCTGGACATAACATTAAACTTTATCCATCAGGAATGAGTTGATAACCGCAAAGTTTTTTTGTACACCAGGTCCCTGGACCAAACATTTTGAGTGTAGTTTTTTTTTTGTAGTAAGCAATTTATTGCTCAAAATAAAATTTAAAAAAACTAAAAGGAAGGTTGTATGTGTATGCTTCTGTATTAGATGTTCACTATACTTATCAGAGATACTTTTTTTTGAGATTAGACAATACTATTCTTTACTCAATTTTAAGTTTTTAAAATTGAAATAAATAATTTATAAGTTATAAAAAACAACTTAGTATATGAACTAACAATGTATAAAACAATAAAACTTTACTAAATTATATAAGTTACTAAACTCATTAAGTATATTAAAAAAATTAATGCAAAGTACTTTTTTATCTCTAAACTGTTTCTGTTTAATATTGATTTCGGATTAAAAACAAAAAACTTGTTATTTTAAAGAATAGTGAAGAACTAGCTACAAGGCTAAAAAAAATAGCAATTCAAAATCAACTTGAACTAAATTGGGTATATAAAACAATTAAACATTTTAACTGGATCAATTAATCTCATAGATCTAGAAAAAAAATCTGTTATTTTTCTAGATCTTATAAATATCCTGAGATTTTTAATGAAAATCAACACTGCCTTTAGTCTTCCAGAGTTTTTAAAATTAATCAAAATATCCTGAGTTGTCCTGAATGTCCCTGAGATTTTTAAGAATTTCAAAATAATCTTAGTTTCCCTGAGTACTATGAGTGTGTAGCAATTTTAAATTAAGCTATACAGTAAATTTCATATTACTTTAATTTACAGTTTTATTTTTTTTTGGTTAACAAAACCATTTTTACATACACTACAGGTAATGTAATTTTTGATATAATATCTAGACTAATTATATCAATTTTAAACAAAAAACTTTATAAAAACAGGTGATACATCATAAAATTAAACTGTAAAACTAAATACCTTACAAAAAAATTAAAATAAACAAAAAAATAGTAAGTACTTCAACACAGGGTGGCTGCCAAAGGTCTTTCGAAAAAAAACTTTAGATTTTACTGAACTTCTTCCAGGTTTTTTTAAATACAAGGTTTTTTGACAATTTTAAGTATATAAGTACATTTAAAGCAAAAAACTGTTTTAAAACAGTATATAAATATTTTTAAAATACTGTAATTCTACTTTTATATGTGTTAGTAATAAAATAAAATCTAAATGGTACAAAAAAAACTGTATATTTCATTAATTTACATGCAAAATTATTTAAAATTCCAGGTAATTCCAGGTTTTCTACTAACTTTGATACAAAATCAAGTTTTTTTTCAGAATTTTTCACTTTCCAGGAATTGCAGGCTTTTGCCTAAATTATCAAGTTTATTGTTTTTTGGTAATTCTTTTTAACAATATACATTACAAAGATTTTTAATTATTTCCCTCTAGTTATTAAATACACAAGTATGACCATCAAAAACAATTTATGTGAAGTTCTGCAACCTAGTTTTTTCCTCATTAGGACTCATCAGGCAAACATACCAAGATGTTGCTTTATCAGTCAAACCAAACTTGGTAAAGTACTTTTACAATAAAACTTTAGTTTGTGAAGAAAATTGTACAGCTAAATCATCACAACTTAATGTCTTCTATGACGTTGTTAATTTTAATTAGTGATGTACCGGACTCACTATCCGGGTCCGGCCGGATATTGCCATTTTTGTCTGATATCCGGATCCGACCAAATTCTAATTTGAAAAAAAGTCCATATCCGGGTCCGGCGGGATTCTAATTTAAAAAAAAAGTCCGGATCCGGTTCCGGCCGGATTCTAATTTGAAAAAAAAGTCCGGATCCGGGTCCGGCCAAACCCAAAATTGTGGGTCCGGTACATCACTAATTTTAATGTGAGATAATAGTCAGAACGTTTTGAGGTTCACTTAATTGCTAATTCAGGTAGTGGAAAAACATCTCGGCTTTGCTTAAGATATTAAAAAACATTAATACTAAAATAATGGCAAAAAAATAAAATACAAACATTGACTATAATTTCACCTATAAATGACAATGTCAAAGAAGGTCTTGAGTTGTGATAACTTTCTCCT
Organism: Thalia democratica; assembly: GCF_965202585.1. Classification (NCBI taxonomy): domain Eukaryota; kingdom Metazoa; phylum Chordata; class Thaliacea; order Salpida; family Salpidae; genus Thalia; species Thalia democratica. The sequence goes on from NC_139172.1 coordinate 13,027,383, forward strand.
TACTGAAGCTCACAAAACAAATCTTCAGTGTAATTAGGAAAGTTTGGTTTGACTGATACAACTATTCAGAGTGCCTTTGTTTGGCTCTTAAGTCCTAATAAGGACACCAAAATAACATGATATCACATGTATTGTAGCTAATAGACGTGCAGATCAGTTTATTGCCAATACAAGTTAAAATAACTTTTTCTTAAAGGTATTTGTTATTTGTTAGTTGAGTAACTCACTAGCAATTGTAGCTTAACATATATTTCAAATCAACTTAAAGTTTATTATAATATTTTTTTGTTTATTATTCTAAAATAACTTACTCAAATACATCTTCGTCCTTTGTTTCCATTGTATTTGCACTAATCTTAATAATCCTAATATTTAAATGTATATACTTATGTAATTTAGTCTTAACTTAAAATATTATCAGATTTAAACATTATTTAGGTTTAAGAAAAACTTTGAAAACTGTTCAAAAATAAAATAAAACGAAGGTATTCTCTTTTAGAAGAAAAAATTCTAAAATGATTTCTTTAGTAGAGTAACAGATGATCTAAAGAACTCTAAAAATTAAAGTAAACAGTTTGCTTCAACTCATCAAAATAAAAACTTGCCTTTAAAACTACATTGAAACAGGGGTTGAGAAACTAATTATTATTCTAAAATTTCTATTTCAACTAATTTAATATAATTTTTTATTCAAAACAATATTTCAAAATTATAAAAAACACAGAGTTAAACTCAGATAATTTTTATTTTACTCAACATATTAGCATGCATTCAATTACAAAATATAAAAAATAAAACAATGCATATTATTTAAGCTATGCTGAGGTTGTAGATACATTCTTTATATTAAGTATACATATCATTATTGACTAATAGCTTGCTTTACAATCACCTCTAGAAATAGAATTCCCCAAGATAGAAAATTAAAAACAAATGATTTTCTTTTAAGGGGATTTTTAAGTATACTAACATTAGTTATTTCTAATATATACACCAAGAGAAGGAACATCAGTTTTTCAAAAAAGTTTCACAGCCGTTAAAGTGTTGTTTAGACGAAACTTTCTAGTTATTTTTTTTTGAGAACTATGACATACTAGAAAACTTTTAACTCATTATCTGTTTAAAGAAAAAAGTAAACAATAACAAACAAAATTTTTATACATAATCAACTTTTATCTTAATAGTTTGTTTAGTATTTAAAACTTTAACTTTATTTATCTTTTGAGAAAAAAATTAATACTACGCATTAAATTTTAGTAAAACTCCGAACACTGAATATTTAAGCCCTAAAAGTTTTTTTATTCATATTAAACTGCATTTATAAACGAATAAAACAAAAGTACCCAAGTCCATGCAGATATAAGATCCAGTTTTTAATAATAAATAATAAAAAATAATAATTTATGAAGTTCTTTATATTTACTCAAATTTATACATTTAATTTTTGTAATTAGTATGATTTGAAAAAATTGTTGATGGTCAGTAGTGTTTCTAAAATTTTTATTTGTTCTAGCAAAAATAAGTATTATCATTACTTGTTAAAGTTTTCCGAAGAAATTCTAACTTTTAATAAATCTAATACATACTTTCAACATTTTTCTCCTACGTTGTCCACTCAAAACAATCTAACGCTGCACTCGGCATAAAAAATAGTCTACCTACGAAGGACGACTTAGATTGCAAACCAACTACTGAAGAACTCAGTAAAGCCATATCTGAAATGGCGTCTTGGAAAGCACCAGGAATTGTGTGTATGCAGTACTTTGCTATACGGTAGCGAAACATGGACGTTGTCTAGCTTGTAGGAGAGAAAAATCAACACCATTTAACTACGATGCCTTCGTCAAATCATTAGAATTGTAGGGCAACAAAAGATCGCCAACGACGAAGTGGTAAAACGTACTAGTCTCACCACCATGTACTTAACCCTCAGTCAGCGCAGGCTTCGCTGGTTTGGAGTTGGGTCATGTTTTATGAATAGATGAAGAGCGAACCCAAAAGTCTATGTTGTATGTATGGCGAGTGGGTCGTGGGTAAACGCAACAAAGGTCGCTTAAAACTACCTTTTAATGACGCACGCAAGCGCGATCTAAAAAGCTCGAACATAAGAACTAAAGAGCGGAAATTGTTTGCAAATGACCACGACAAATGGCGATCTACTCTGTAAAAAGACTGAAAGAGAGGGAATACTTCAAGAAACCAAAGCAGACAAAGAAATGAGATGGAAAATTTTTTGTTCTATTATATTTATTAAATTTGTTTATTTAATTTTATTATGTTTGTTTATTATTTGCTTATTTTCTTTGTTGCATTACACATACTGTGTTTTTAAGTTTATATTGTTGTTTATTCTTCTATGCACAATATGTATAGCCAATTTCGGCTGGTAGCAGGCCTATTATTATTTATCAATTAACTATAAATTTATACATTTATAAGTTTTGATCAGGGAATACAATTTTGGTTGTTTTTACGCATGACTAAAAGAAATAATCATATATAAAACATTTTTTACGCATGAATAAATTAAATATAAAGACAACAATAATTTTATTTTTATTCAATGTAAGTATATAAAAGACCATTATTCATTTGCTGTTTAACTTTTTTATTATTATTTAGAAATGTCGGTATATCTTCTTCAAACTAAGCAAAAATGTTAAACAGTTACAAATTTGCGCTTCTGCCTTATTTACTGAAGATTAACAGCCCATGAACAAAAATAAGTGAATTTAAATTTAGTGTTAATTAATTGTTTTATTTCTATAAATAGCTTTGTCCATTGTGATTTATAAAACTTATTACTTTTAAACAATACCTAGTGCATGAAACACCCTGTATCTTAATAAACTAACTATATAGAGTATAGACCAGGGGTCGGAAGCCTTATATAAGTAGCAGGCCAATTTTATTACAAAAATTTGCTCGCGGGCCGCACTATACAGAAAAAAAGTCTTCGCGGGCCGCTGTTTATAGTAAGTTATTGTAATAAGTAGTACAAAAGTACTATTTAAACCAAGAATTGGGGCAAAATAAGCTATAAAACAGCACTAGTAATGAGTAATTACTTAGATTGATTTGTAAGTTTTCACCACCAAAACTTTTTAGCTGAAATGTACCTCGCGGACCGCAGATTTTGTCTTAAAGGACCGCATTTTGCCCTCGGGCCGCAGTTTGCCGACCCCTGGTGTAGACTATACTTTGTTAATTTTTGACTTCATTTAGTAAAGCTTTCTCTGTAAACATAACTAATTTTATAAAATTATTTTGTTTTTAACAATAAAGTGACCTGTCAAAGTCTTTATCAAAAAACTGGTCTGTTATTAAGAAAATACTGCGACATCTAGTTAACCGACTAGAAAATTTGCCAAACCCTATTCTAGAGCATAAAAAATGTGTACAAAAACTAATTTAGTTAGAAATATATAAAAATTTGAAACTAAAACACTACAGTAAACTAAATATTGGTGTTTATTTATCAATCTTTCTTTATTTTTTATGTGACGTAAAAAGAATTTAGAATAGTTAGTCCGAGTAAAATAAGTCAGTTAATCAACATGCTTTTATTGACACAATTAAGGAATGCCAATTAAAAGCAAGAGGAAAACTTACCTTTACGTTTTTTATCAAAAACTTTTGTATTTTGTTTAGTTAATGCTTTTATTTTCTGTTGTAAGTGTAATTTAAACGTCTTGAACATACTTTAGGATAACTATATATTGTAAAATATACTTTATCTTATAAAAAGGGTACTGTAAGCGAATTTTTAAAATTTAACATTTCTTTATTGCTGTTTAATTCGTTTTTTATCTAAATACTTGTTTATCTGATGAGTTTAAATTTAACTTGATTATTAATATTTTTAAATATTTGTTTTAATTTTAATGTTTCTTGATTATAGTTCAAGTTGTTCGATAAACTAAATACCAATAAAATAGGTCAAAGTCGGCAAACTAAGGCCCATGAAGGGTAAAAGTGTGGCCCGCGTTCATGTTTTAATCTTAAATGGGATGCGGCCAAGGAAAGGTAAAATTGCGGTCCACGAATAGGAGTTTTTTTTGGCCGTGAAAAAACCTGATACCTTACATTAGACATTTTTGGGTTTTAAATTAAGACTGAGAACTCTGACTAGATATTTCGGGTCTGCTATGAAGAGTAAATACAGAAACTACGACTAGCACGCGAATATTTTTATAAGCTGTGTAAAATATCCTATCTTGCAGTAGATGGACGATGAATAAACTTTAACAAATGAGCTTCCGTCATTCCAAAACTCTGTGTTATTGGGAATGATCTCTTTTATAAATATTTTATTTTGATTATTTTTAATGTGTTGGAACTTATAGTATACTTTTATTTTTAACTAGTTTGGTTTGGTACTGGTTTTAATTAAAAATATTAAAAATAAGTCATTCATTTGAAAAAGGTTAATTAATTAATTTCATTTACGCATCATCAGAATATTCTTGCTAAAAACTGATAATAATATAGTGTAAATTTAGTTATATACAATGAATTTGAAAAGTTTAGCTAAAAATAGTTACGTCATAAAGTATAAAAGTCTGTTTAAAAGATCAAAATATGCTTTGCTAACATTAAGTTATTTGTAAAACGTAAATGGATTTATGCAAATTGTATATTTTATTCGCGACCGGTTTCGGTGGCAAGAGATTGCAACCTTTTCAAGCAAAAATAAAATATAAAACTGCATATAACAATGTTATTAATTATACTGTTGTTTAAAAATTTATTCATGCGTGAAGAATATAAACAAAAACAAAAATGTTGCATATTCGAAAATTCAAGCATATCAGAGTATATTTAGGTAAAATTGGTACTAGTTTTAATAAAACGGATTGAATTAAAATTAATATAATGAGTCAAATATAAAAACTGAATTCAGAGTTTTTTTTTTTTTAATAATAATAATTAAAAAAATATTTATACCTTGAAATTTATCTAAATGAAATTAATTGTCTAAAATTGTGGTTTTAAGCCAAGAGTCAACAAAACATTAATAAAACTCAAAGTCGCTGAAGATTTCAAAATCTAATTTGTGTTAAGTTAACATAAAAGTCAAAATTTAAACGGATTTAAGAACTATCAAAAAAATTCTAAAAATTTATCTAAGTTGAATTAAGAACTGTCTAAAAAAAAAAAGAAAAAAAAAACTTTTTTCAATTTAAGCCAAATGTCAACAAAAACTCAATGAAAAAATCAAGAAAAACAACCTATTTTTTACTTTAATTATGATTTGGTTTAAGTTTTGTCTGCTTTCCAGTTTGTTAATAAAAATCTGTTTCTGTGTCTGCAGGAGTACATTAATTCCGTTCTTTTGTTGATGCAATTTGTACCGGATTCAAGGATTAGTAAAGCTTCTTTTAAGCACAACCTGCATGTCATAATTCCTGGTTTTGGTTTTTTCTCCCTTTGTAATATTTTCCAATTTATTTTGTATTTCTTATTTTCATTTTTTAATTTATGGGTTAATTTTGAGAGTTCAGTTGCTTGTTTAGACTGGAGGTAGTTTTTGTCATTTGGATTGCTTTTTATTGTTGTGTTGTGTGTAGATATGCATTTTTTTAGTTGATTAGCACTTAGTCCAATGTATATTTTTGTTAAATTATCTGTTTTTATTGTTGCCTGGCAGATTAAATTTTCTTCCCTACATTCTTCTCCTTTAAGGGGGCAAGTTTCTTTCTTTCTGCAGTTGCATGATTCATCTTTGTTTACTTTATTGTTGTTTATTACTTTTTTTTTGTTGTTATTTATTATTGTTTAAATGTTTGACACTAAGCTGTAGCTTAATTTTATATTGTTCTTGTTTAAACTTACTATTTTCTCTAAAGTGCTTGTTTACTATTTTTAGAAACTTTTTACCTATGTTTGTTTTTACTGATTCGCAATATGGGGGATTGAACCATATAATTTTTCTTTTCTTGTTTCTTTTTTTATCTTTAAATTCTTCTGTATAGTTATTTGTAAAACAAAAACATCTAAGATAGAAGAAATTTTACTTGAAACTAAATTTAATAAAAAGTACTTTTAAAATACAACAAAAAGCGGCAACAATAATACTAAAAACACGCTATTTATTAAGTTGTAAAAATCTCTATGTTTGCAATTTGGCTCGCGAGTTCTAATAAACTAAGATTCTAGAACTGAGAGATGGTAGGAGTTTCTCGCTCTCGATAGAATTTCGAACCTTCTAATCAGGTAGTTCACAGCACAACTAGGGTTTTTGAAAAGGTGAACAATCATATATCCACGATCCCCTCCTCAAAAACCCAAATTCCAGGTTAAAGTGGCAACCCTGTATATAACTAAATTTACACTTTGTTATCATCAGTTTTTTAGCAAGATTATTCTGATGATGCGCTAAATGAAATAATTAGTTAACCCTTTTAAAATGAGTAACTTATGTTTAAATCTTTTAATTTCAGATACTTTTTGATACTTTGCCAAAGTAAATTCAAAATTATACAAGTATAGATATTTTTTGCAATCATGAAGCTTAAATAAACATTATTTTACCATCATAACTTTTAATAATTGGAACTTATAATATATTTATATAACTATATAGGAAGGTTTTAAATGTATTTAAATACCATTTACAACTTATTATTAACAGATTATTCATTTTATTTTATATTTTTATTATTTCACAAAGCTATTCATAACTATACTAGTTTCATTTTCAACAGGTAAATGAATTTGAAAAAAAAAATGGTTAGTAAACAGTTTAAGAAATAATTTAAAATTATGACGGATGAATAAATTGGAATATATTCGTTTTTGGAATCTTATTGAACAACTACCAACGTAAAGTGTTGTGAAATAAGAGCAGTTTTTAATTTCTGTTTTCATTTCATTTTTGTGTTAATATTTTCATTTCGTTTAAATGTTGAGTTGCTAAGAACCAGTATGCAAAAAACCTTATAGAGTCCAAAATCAACAAATTCCTTCAAGTTCATAAAATTGACAACTCAACATTTAAACAAAATGAAAAGAAAACATTAATTGAAAACTGCTCTTATTTTACAACAGTTTACGTAGGTATTTTTTCAATATGATCTCATAAACGAATAGAATCTTATTTCAAAAACACAACATTGTTTTTATACCGGTCTACACCAGCAAAAAAGTTTCTGACTACTTCAGCAACAAAAATAAATGCTCGTAAGTAATTGAAACAAATGTTATTTATAAATACACCTGCTCTGCAGATCAGAGCATCTCCTATTTTGGAGAAACATCAAGGCAAATATTCCAACGAATTACAGACCACTGCGGAACAAATAAAAAATGGTGCAATATTTTAACATTTTTCAATTGCACACACTGTAAAAACTCTGACATAGTTCAAAACTTTAAAGTTTTGAAACGATGTGAACAAAGCGAACTCTACAGCCCGGAATCAATATTGATTGAGGAAGAGCGACCTAAGTTAAATAAGCAAAAAGCATTAAATGGAAAAGCAAAATTATTAACAATTTATTTAATAACATATCTTTACTTTTACATGCTAAATATCTAATATTTATATTTATTTGAACTTATCATACGTCATAATTTCAATTTATTTTTTAAACTGTTTACTACAGGGTTGCCACTCGTTTTTTCAAAAATTTTTCCAGGTTTTCAAAACTTCTTCCAGGTTTTTATAAGTACATATTTTTGGTTATGTTTTTAGTTTAAAGTTAAGTTTTAGGTAAGAAACTGTGTTAAATAGTATAAAAAGATATAGTAAAGCTAATTTAAACGTGTTTTTAAATAAATAACTTTTTGATTACGACCAAAAAATTTACCTATATTTTTACCTATACGGTAAATTTTTTGTGTTAAATCGAAATTTTACTACTGGTTTTTTCCAGGTTTTTAAGTAATTTTTGTTCAAAATTTCTCCAATTCCAGGTTTTTTTAACCTAAATTGTCAAACTCCACGTTTTTCCAGGTTAAAAGGGAACCCTGTTACTAACAAAAGTTTTATCAAATTTATTTAACATTTACAACTTGAAATGAAACTAGTATAATTTTGAAAAGCTTTGTGAAAAAAACAAAATGAGTTGTCTGTTAAAAATAAGTTGCAAATGGTATTTAAATCTATATAATAATTTTAAGTTATTTTTAAAATATTTCTAAGTTTTTACAAGAATTGAATTCCAAGCACTTTGATTGAAATGAAACCTGATACAATAATGCTTTTTTAATTTGGTTGGAGCTGAAGAAATGAAATAAAAATAAAGCAAAGGTTTTTTTTTTCCTAATCATCAGATATTTGGGTTCTTAATGCAATTTTTCTTTTTAGAAGTATACTTTTTCCAATATTTTCATAACGTACAAAAATAGAATTCTATCAAGTCTTTCGTAAAATTTTATGCTCGATAGTTTATTTGTGTACTGTCAGGGAACGTTTTATTATAAACTTAATTTTTTTTTTTAATATAAAAACGTATTTTCAAAAGAAAAATGACTTTTGTCGTTTCAAATTATTGTAACCCGATATATTTTGGAAAATTTGCAAAAAAATAGTCATCTACCGGATCAATAAAATTAGGATCCAACCGGAACCCGATCCATCTTTTAAAATTAGGATCAAGTAGATCACTAAAAGTCACTTAAAAGCTATCTAACACTAGTTGCAAAACTAGATTTTGGTTACAACAAACTGCAAAAAAAATAAGTCTAACAGTTAACTGTGGTTTGAATTTCATAACAAATAAATTAAAAATCGTATAACTGAAGTGAGTTCCAAACCTGACATTAGTGTGATAAATCATTTTTTTCTTTCTTAATTAAAGATGAGCAATTTTTTAATTTAAAAATTTTTTTTAGAATATTTAACTTTATCATTTTTCAAAGACAATTTACCTCAAAAAATTAATAGTTTTACAACTTTCAAAAGAAATTTAAACAAAAGAATAATTTATAACATCACATATTTTCTGTATATCCAACAAAAAATCAATCAGTACTTTTATAAAAGAGTTTATTTTTTAGTTTAATTGTGGAAGTAGTAAATTTTATAAATATGTGCAAAGTTATGTTGAGACAGTTAACAGAAATAAGTAATTTAAAGTAAACTTTATACGTAACACTCAAATTCAGTTTATTTTCGTTTTAAGTTTATTGATAAAAAACTCATCAAGACTTCAACAAAAATAAATCACGAAAACTAACACATAATTACATGAAACTTGGTTACAAAAATAAAACATAATAAATAAACAGGTTTTCAGCATACTAGTAGTCAAAACACAATAAATAAAACATTAATTATTGAATAAAATTAATATTAACTAGTATAAAAAGCGATAATATACTAAAGAATTTAAAATTTTACACACAACACTTAAACAGGAGGTATAAAATTAAAAATCTATTTATAAATGGGTAATTATATAACTGCTATTAAACTCTTGAAAAATTATGCTTTTATTGCTTTTTTTAATTAAAGTAGAATTTAACTCTTATATATTATCGTAAGATTCGAAAAAATATAAAATTTTATGACTATAAAGTGTCAAACTATACAAAAAAAAGAACGTTGAAGTAGAATGAATTCAAATTTATATAACTATTACTGTAGTAATCGATTGTTAACAGATTAACTGCTATTAGAAAAAAAAAATTCATTTAAAGTTGTTCTTAATTAGTCTAAGTGTTTTTTTTTATTTTGAATAAAAATATTTTACTAGTTATTAGAGACTGTTAAAAAGCTGTAAACTATGTAAGTAAGCTAAAATGTAGAAAAGGTTTGATACAATTATAAAAATTAGAGTAACTCGATAAAAAACTGTTAAACAATTTTTTAATTCTTCAAAAAAAAATGTTACTATTTCTTAAATAACAATTAAATAGTTTAGGCCTTTATTGAAAACAGCTTAATAATGAGCATTACGACTACTTTGAAAGAAACTTAAGGTAGATAACTAGATGTTGCAAAAATTAGAATATCAGAATAAAAACTTTTTGGGTAGATTTAATTTTGCAATCATGCCAATCCATAAGTATTTTTTTTAAGTATCTGCAAATAGTAACAACAAAACTTTGGCATGCTCGACCCAGTTTGAATATTCCTGGTCTACATTAGGCAGCATTGTGTAGTTAGTTAAGAAATAATTCAGATTTTTTAAGTTTATATTTTGTGAATTATTCCAGAAAAGTGCTTAGTACTAATGCTAGTTTAAATTATACCTTATATTTAATATCTTTAATAATTCTGTCACAACTTCTTGAGGAACAAGTTAAAGTTTTCAGATCGACAACTCACTTTAATACAACATCAAAAAATCTTTTATCACGTTTTCAACTTTCGTAGTTTCTATAAACAATATTTGAATTATTATTTTGTCTTACCACAATAGTTTGCTAGTTTAAAATATACAAACACTGATTATCATTTTAGTTGAGTGTAATATAAAATGACTTTTAACTTTTTTTTTAATTACAATTTTGAAAGATTTAGTAACGAAATTAAAAACTTACATAAATCGTTTTTAATTAACTAGCGCATCATATGAGAGTAAAGCTTTTAACAAAATAAAAATATGATCACAGTAGAAAAATACACGGTAAAAAAATTTCATTGTTACTAAAAAAAAGTTTACTTATTTTTTTAAATAATAATGTGTTAATAGTTATTTTTAAAAAGTGTAATAATTGAGACTAATCTAAAATATAATGAATAAGTTTTTAAATAATATAAATCTAATTGTATTTTGCTGTATAAGAAAGAGGTAGCTATTATTTAAGTTTGACTAGAGTAACAAGGTAGACTAACCTACTTAACTAATCTTTAACTTATCTTAATAATATTAAAAAATATTGTAACAAATAATTAAGTACAAAATCATGCACAACTTGAACTACTTTCAAACATTGGTCGATATCATATGCCTTAGTTTAACGATTAAGTATATTTTGAAGATCTTAGTAATGTTTCATAAAAAAGAAAGCACAATTAAAAAGTAGTTTAAAGCTCTAGTGAGTTTTAGGTGACTATAAAATTAAGAAAATATAATTTATTAAACGAATCATACAATGAAAAAGTTTACTAACAAGGGTGAAGTTGTCGTAGATGTTAAAAAGATCTTCTATTTTGTGCTGATTTAATACGATAAACTGATCTATATGTTTCGAACACTGCCAACAATAAACAACAAACTTATTTTCTTCACTTTCACTTTTTTTAACAAACAACAAGTTGAATACTTCCACCTGTTGGTAATATATTTTATCATCATTTTTGTAACAATCTTACCTAATGATTCATGTTCTTAGGTTAATAATAACATTAATAGTAATAACAGTAGTAATGACAATAAAAATAGTAATGACAAAAATAATAATAAAAATAATAATAGTGATAATAATTATAATAACAATATTGTTAACAACAATAATAATAACAAAAAAGAAATTAAACCTGGTTTTAAAACCAAAAACAATGAAAGTAAATATAGCAAGAGTCATAGGTAGAATAAAATAAGTTGCCCGATACGGGGTAACTGCTTAATTAAAAATGTCGTGTATAAGGTGCGTGTTAAATGTAATTTTAGTGATGATAATAATAAAAATAACAATGATAATAATAATATTGATAAAATTTAGGTCACAGGAGGTCATTTTAAAGATAGGTACACTGGGCATAAGTATACTTTTTGGCATGTAAATAAAAAGAACAGCACAAGATTGTCAGATTTTGTTTGGCAATATTTCTTGGCGCTTTCTGTTATTATTATTATAATATTTCTATTTATAAACACACACAAAATAACTTCATATATATCATTTAAATGTATATCCAAGTTAATACATTATTTTTATTAACTTTTTTTTATACATGATTCATTCGCTAACATGGGTTTTGCCTCTTACTCAACTATATATTTTTCATGTTGCTTTATGTATTAAGTTCCAAGTTTTATCGGAATCCAGTACTCAAATCACAGATAAACCGTGCTATTTTACTTACTACGCCCTATAGATCAGTGAGTGGTTTTTTTACTGCAGGTATGTTGGTTTATTCTTAGCACATAACGAACTTATTTTACAATTTTACATTTATATTAAACATAAATACGTAATTTATCATATATACAAAACATCTGTATAAGATCTATTTAAAATTAGCACCCGACTGTTTTTTTCTAAAGTGATAACTATTACCTCACTTAATATGTAATGTATATGCAGTTTAGTTGTGGTGTACTTATGTACTGAGCTGTAACTTAATTATTGTTCAGGGCTTTGAATGCTAAGTAACAATTTTAGATTTGTGCTTAGGTGTAAAAGGTTTAAATTTTAAAATTTTATTTTGTCATTTTAAGTTTCATCTAACTTAACTTATGTTATAATTCAGATTTGACAATTATAAACATTGTTTAAATATATATTACCCCAAGTTTCTATAGCTTTAAATACCTAAAACTATTAATTAATTCATTAATTCAGTAATAATTTTTGTTGTTTTACATCTTTTTATTTCCAATAGATTACTTATTATGTATGTAAAATAATTTTTTTTTTGCAAATTAAAGCACCTTACTGCTTTTTTTCCAAACATTAAGAATAAACTATCTATTTTGCAATGCAATGTAAATGACTTTTATTTAAATAATTATGTATTAGAACGTAATATTGTGACGTAACTATTTTAAAAAAAATTGAATTTTTAACGACGGTTTAGTCTTATAAATCAGTATTTCTACAACTTTCATGTGAGTAATTTATATTCTGATTTGTTATTATTTTGTATTTTATTTCATCATAATTTAGATTTAATTAATAGAAACAGCATAGTTTTATAACAGTCTGATTTAACATTATATATTGCATCTATTATTAACTATTAATCTAAAATAACCTATATAACTTATTTTTGTTTTTAATAAACACATGTATGCACCTACTTTAGCTTCTATTCTTTCTTTACAGTACTTATTTTTTTCAGAGCTCAGTTGAAGTGTGTTAAATTGTTAGCACACAGAAACATGTGTTAGTGTAATAAAAGAAGGACACTGTATAATTTTTTATTAGTATATATTTCAGTGATTTTTTTTCGCTAGGATCTTTATTAGCAAAGGATTAACTTTAAATTTTGAATAGTTAAATAAAATTTAGCTACTTATTTATACATCTATTATTTAAATTTTCATTAGTTAAGCAAGAAAAGATTGAATTTTGAAAATACGGTATTTTTAATTAAAACATATTTTATCAATTAATAATAACCAATCATACAATATCCTTCTTTTATTACACTGACATATGTTTCTGTGTGTTAAACGAGTCAACACACTTCAACTGAGCTTTGTAAAAAAATACTGTAAGGAAAGAATAAACTCAAATTGGAAAACATTGCAAATATATTGGAAAGAATAAATAAAGTAGGTATATACATGTGTCCATTAAAAATTAAAATAATTGCTATAAGTTATTATAGGTTAATAATATATAAAATACTTACTGTTAAATTCAACTGTTATAAAACTATATAACATTTTTAATTATTAAGTTTAAATTAAAGAAAATACAAAATAAGATAACAAATCATAATATAAACTACTTAATGAAAATGGAGGAAGAACTACAATTCTAAATATTTACTGGTTAATAATCAATGAAAAAATGTATCTAATAATTACGTCACAATATATATGAACATTAGGACTAGCTAGATAATTTATACTACTAAGTTAGATAATTTATTCCTTATGTTTAGAAAAAAGTAGACGCTTTAATTCAACTAAGTAATATGTAACCTATTGTGAATAAAAAGTAAAACAACAAACATTAATTATTGAATAAATAAATCAAACAATAGTTAAGGCAATAAAAGCCACTGAAACTTGGCATAAAGTTTATTTTATTTATTGAATGTTTATAATGGTTATAGCTACATATTAACAAAATTAAAGTTAGATACGATTAGAAAGCAGATTGAACTTAGAATCAAAAATTAAAACATTTCAAAACAAAGCACGAAAATCAAACTTGTTATTAAGCTTTCAAAGTTCTGACCAATGATTAAGTTACAGCGCCATATATAAAACCACCATGACTCAAACTACTTGTATATTATGCAACAAACAAAATAATTAATTTACTCTTGTTTTAGAAAGAAGCAGTCGGGTATCTAAATTACAGATCTTATACAGATGTTTTAAATATTTGATAATTAAACTATGTTATAAGTTACGGGTTTATGCTTTATATTAAACATAAAAAGTAAAAGAAAACTAATAAAAACTATGTGAAGGTGTTAAATTTTAATGTTACCTTTCGATCAACAATTTAACACTTTTAAAACGTAATCTTAAAATTACATAGAACCTTAGCAAGTGTTTGAATTTTAACTTTTTTTTTATACATATCACTTAATTTTATCTTAACATAATAACTTTGAAAGATCTGAAGATAATCAAACATATCAATATCTTTAAGACTAGTTTTTAAGTATTTTTACTTTGAAAACAAATCCCTGAGTTTACTTAAAAATTGCTTGAAATGAAGAAAACCAACTTGACAATGATGACAATAGTGCGAATTTTCACTTCCATTCCTACCTTGGTATACAGGCTCCTTGTTATCCAATTTTAAATTATCTGTGACTTGCTGCCAATCCCAAAGTGTGCGCATCATACAGGTCCTAAATATATATATTTTTTAGGAGAGTATTTGAACAATATGGAAGTAAAAAAGAACAGATAATTGAATTAAATTGAAAAGTTATTAAAATTAACTTCCATATACTTATATCAATTTGATATAGTTTAACTACAAACCTTACCAGCTTGTGTTATTGTTTAGAATTATTTACTTTATAGATCACAATAAAAGTCTTTTTGATAAGGAGAATAATCTTCTTTTTTTTAAATTTATTAACAAGTTATGTGTTGTTGTTAACTATCATACTTAACTATCTCTACTCTAAAGCTTTACTTATTTAAAAACTAACTAAGTAGCTAAGTCAATTAAAGAAATAATCGATACCAAAAAAGTGCTTACCAAGTATTTTTATTTTTTGGGAACTTTAAGTTGCACCTAAGTATTACTAAAAATGTATCATTCAGTGTTGCTTAAGGTTTTTAAAAAACTTTGTCCAGTTTTTTAAAAACAATTTTTATGATCAATTACGAGTACAAAATTAAATCTAAGGTAAAATACTGTCTTAAATAGTATAAACATTGAAAAGAAACTGTAAAGCAGGTTTTCCAAACTTTTTTCACAAGACTTAGAATCAATTAAAAAAGCTATAGCCCCCTCCAACAAGATTCCTCAAAAAACTACCCTTAAGCCAAAACTATTTTTTGTTCTTCATCATCAACTTCAGAACATCTAGTGTAAGTTTTAAATTATAGCTTTGTGACATCAGCTGATAAGTCAAAATGAGCGTTAACTACAGTACCTTGCCGCTTGAATACGTACTTTGCAAAATTTCGTATTAATGAAATCCGGATATTTATTCACTTACATTAAACCTAATACGAACATATTAAAAGCCTCTAAAGTTTACGGTTAATTATTGCATATAAATCCAACAAATCAAAAACATTCACCATAAAAAATATTGATGAAATTATTAAGAAATTATATGTGATAGCATTATTTATCTAGATTCTAAGCTTATAATGTTGCTGATGGTAAAAACAACTATCGAAAGATACAACAAGCTTCTAAAAACTTTTAAAATATTTGAAAAGAACTTGAATGAACAACCAAACTATCTGCTAGATCCAAACGGCAAGCTACACTAACAAACATGTTAGAATATAGTTCTAAATAACTTTCAATTGCATCGTTCATTATTTTCATTAAACTTTATTATAGCTTTTTTACATCTATGTTTATATCATTGGGAATTTAAATGTCAATTGCACTGTTCATTATTTTCATTTATTAAAAATTATATATGTCTTTTTTAAATAATCTCAATCTCTGTATTTCAATCATCATGAGCGAATTTCAATTGCACTCGTTTTTACGTAGAATAAATGAACTGTAATATATTATATATAGTGTTTAATACATATTTTGTGAGTTCATAACTTTTTATCTGAACCCTTTAGTTTTTTTTTTATTTAATAGAACTTTTTTTTCCATTTTTTTGCATCACTAGTTTTAGGTAATTCTTTATTTAATTAAAAGATAAGTATAAAAATAACATTTTAACGCAGTGTTTTTGTTGGTTAAAAACGTGCGTACTGAACTGGCTGTGCGCACTCTAGCGACAGACTACAGTATAATCTTACATTAAAACTGATAAAGTCAAAATAGACTTGAGTTGTGATGATGTAGTTGCGTTGACTTTCTCGACTGACCTGACCCAAAAACGAACGGTTCAGTGCGTAAGTACTCAGTTTAGTGCTAATTGTGAAGGCGGGAAAATAACTCGATTTTGGTGAATATAATACTAAAGAAGACATTACTAATAATTAAAATATTTAAAAAAATAATTAAGTTTAAACTAACTTCATAATTTTAAATAGATATGGGTCAGTTATGCGAAGATGCTTTGCCATGTTCCACGTCAATCTGATCAGTGGAACTATTGACTTATAACCCCTCAATTTATTCCATTCGTATCTCTCAATTGCCATTTGATATTGGTAAGCTGAAACTAGACCCACATTCCAGGCTATGTTGTTGCACCAGCCCTACAATTTGTTGTAAAAACTTATTTATTATAAAGAGGTTAATACCGTAAAACAAGTTTCTACTTAATGTTATGCTAAGACATTAAACATGATTTTGATAAATCAAAAATTTTCATAAGTTTAAAATGACCCTGCTATGATAATAATGTGACTAGTTTTGAAAAGAAAAAAACTTTAGCAGAAGGTAATATCATTTTAATTATCCAGGCGAATTGTTGTATCAAAAAACAGAACAATTTTTGAACTTAAAATAATAAAAAAAATTTAAAACTGAGTTATGTCCTGGACAAGACGTTTAAAGAAATCTGTGGTGTGCGACTCGATAACCGAAAGCTTCTTCGTACATTAGGTCCAAGGACTAAATATATTGAGCTTTTTTTGTCGACCAATTAACTATAACTATAATAATAGCTAGTATTTAATTATATATTTTTTAGCCGCAGTAGAAGTTCAGTAAAGTGTTTAAGTATTTAACGATTTTATTCCATCATACACAATAATAAATAATTTATAGTATTAGGAAGTATCTTGTGTAAAGAAAAAAGATAACAAAGCGTTTTAGTTTCAGCCCTTCTGTTAATAATTTTTTGTGATTTATAGATGAATTTGTAAAAAACAGCTACAGTAGTAGTTTAAGATAACGGTTCATAGATTGAAACTTTATACTCCTCTTCTTACAATCTTTAAATATTTTACTATCAACAATTACAATTTTTCCTAAACTTAAAGCTTTTAGAAATAAAACTACTGTTATTGATAAAATAGCAAACAATGTGATAAAATTTTGTTAAAAACTATTTATTAAGCAAAATTTCGACAATAAAACTAATACTAAACAAAAGAAAAATGCACAAAAAATTACTTGCAATGACTGCAGATTCATTCATACAAAAGTTTAAATATTAAGTTAGCATTTATATATAAGATGTGCACTAGAGAAAAAAAACGATGCACATTTTATCATTTAACTCTTTATAGGGTTATCAAAACTGCTAAGTTATTCAATGCGTGTGACTTAGTTCTTTTAAAATTTCCTTTAAAATAGCTCTTTTACTTTTATAAAATACTTGCAAATAATTTTATTTTGTTTTTGTGGAAAGTTATGTTTTTTTAAAGGTCTTTTTACAATCTGAAATTTAATTATTTATGATTAAATAGAAAAATATTTGTGTAAAATTACTGTAGTAATCTGTTTAATTTTTATAAAATTTGTAAATACTGCAACAATAGTTACTTATTGATATATTTTACTGACATGTCAAGTTCCCTAATAAACACCTCTCGGCTAGACCGTATTGGCAAGACTAATCAAAAAAGGACAAAGCTAGATAGTAGTAGAATGGTTGATGATATAAATGATTCTTTATGGTAGATCTTTTCGTGACTAATTTGTTGTTGGCATTGCGTCATATTCACATATCTAATCCTGAGTTGGTACGGTTTTTTAATTTTCAAACTAACCTGCGCGAGTAGCTACCCTAGTACATTAACAATTCCCACTCGCGCTCAATTTCCATCTGCACGATTTCCACCCGAATTTAAATTACATAAATCGTAAAAAATTAAATAAATCTAAAACTATATCTTAATTTCTATTACACAAAAACTTTAATTTATTTAGTATATAAAATATAAAAACCAAAAGAAACTTAACCTGAAAGTAAGCTTTGAAAATTTCATTTGCTAGTTAAAATTTAATATTATGTATAATGTTTAAGAAATTGAAAAAAATCATAAAATCTTTGGTTGTTTAATTTTTTAAACTTTTTATAGAAATCAATTTTAAGATAAGTTTAACTTAGTTTAAAATTGAAAATACGAAATAAAATACATAGACGAGCAAAAACACGCACGAACCAGGACTTTTGACAATGATGTTAAAATGTATTCTTTAAGGTTTAATTATTCAAATATCAAGAGTCTTTTTAAGATTTTTCTAGTATAAAACTTTTTTGGTAAAGTGAAACTTTACTTGTTTTACTTATTTTTTGCTAAGTTTACAGTATAGTTTTTTTATTAATTTTTATTTTAAAAATGTTTAATTTATTATTAAGGCTTAAAAACTTTCTAAAACTTTTATCTTAATGCACATTACAACTTTTTAGACTTATCTAAAAACTATTAGTACATGTTATCTTTTTTTTTAATTAAAGTTTATTTTAAAATGTAGTTTTAAGTAACGTTTTAAGTATAGTTTAATGTTTTCAAAATAAACGTTAATCAAAAAAAAAAAAACTAACATGTACTAATAATTTTTAAATAAGTCTAAAAAATTGTAATGTGCATAAAGATAAAAGCTTTAGAAAGTTTCTAAGTTTTAATAATAAATTAAACATTTTTTGAATAAGAATTAATAAAAAAACTATACAGTAAACTTTATAACTTGTTAACAGTTCATAACTGTTTGTCCTGAATCGTGTGTAAGTGTAGTTTTAAGCAACAAATTAAGTAAATTACAATTTTATTACATATATTTTACCAGGACTCGTGTGTAAATACTGTCATACATTTTATTATAACAACTTTATGTCTTATAAGCCCAATCTACTGTAATACGTAAAGTTATTTGTTTTAAAAATTGTGTATGTACTGATTCTTGTTCTAGTGTACCTTTTTTTTTGTTTTACAATAAAGTCAATGGACTATTAAAAAAATATTTTAAATTATAGGCTTAAACTATTTATACTTTTAGAACTATTTTAGCAAGTATTAATCTTAAAAATTCAAATTCATACTAAGTTTAAAACTGGGTAGGTTAAATTCCAAGTGAATATTAAAAAAAAATTGTATTGCTTTTATTGTCAGCAGTTAACTTGTCTTGAAAAGTTATACTTTTGTCAGACTCTTTTTTGAAAATATGTTGCTTAAAGAGCGTATATTTAAGTGTGGATATTCTAACCTGGTAGTATAAAAACAATGAACATCAAAGTAAAAGTATAAAAGTTGCTTTAAAAAAACAAACTTAAATTAAATAACCTGTTCCCTGAATCGTCCGTATTTTTATAATAATAAATTTCAATGTATATTTTTACTCTACCTTAAATAGTTTTCAATAAGCTTTTATTTATATTTAGTTTCATTTTCAATCTTTGTCATTTTATTTTAATTTATATTCAAGTTTACTTTTAAGTTTATAAGTAATTTATTTATAAACAGGTAAAGTTTAATTTTAATACAATTTTAGTTTAATTTTCCTGTTCCCTGTTCCTGTTTAATAACCTGTTCCCTGAATCGTCCGTATTTTTATAATAATAAATTTCAATGTATACTTTTACTTTACCTTAAATAGTTTTCAATAAGCTTTTATTTATATTTAGTTTTATTTTCAATTTATGGATTTTTATTTTAATTTATATTCAAGTTTAGTTTTAAATTTATAAGTAATTTATTTATAAACAGGTAAAGTTTAATTTCAATACAATTTTAGTTTAACTTTAATTAATTTTATTATGTATTTAAATAAATTTCGTCAACTTAGTTTTATCATTTTTTTAAAGTCAGCCGTGCAAAAAAAAAACTCGACTAGAGCAAGATATGCTAATATTAAAAATTTATGTCGTGCAAACCGAACGCTTTGTGCAAAAGTGCAGTCATATAAAAGTGACACTTATGCACAACTGACACTATGCAAAAATGACTCTCCATGCAAAAGTCATGCTGTGTAAAACGACGTGCAAAATTTATTGGGTGGGGATTGATGGGTTAGGATTTGATTCGGGTGAGAATTATGCGCGGATTGGAACTGAGTGGTTACCAGCTACCCTATTAGTACAATGTTTGTTAAGTAAAAATAAAACTAACAATTGCTTGTACCCAATGTACAGTACCGGCATTGAGCCAAACCAAATCACCAGGTTTTTGTATAAATCTGTAAACTGGTATATTTTCGTTGTACAAATCTTCTAAAACTGGCCACCAAGATCCAGATAAATAATCTATTCCATGTCTAAAATTTTATAAGTTTTCTTTTTGTATAAACACAAGCTTGGCTAACCCAACATAAACATTAAGAAATAACAAAATGTTATATTTGTGAAAAAATAATTTAAGCAACAATATTGCAAAAAACAACGCTATGTTTTATATAAAAAACCTTATATTATAAAAATGTGTTTTATTACATTAATTATAATTTAAACTATAGATTATTTGGATCTAAAATTGACAGTAAAACATTTTAGGTTTTTAATAGTTTTAAAAGTTTCATATTATTTATATGAATAACTTGTCGGAGAAAACAGTTTACTTTTGTATTTTTAACAATACTTGAATGAATAGTTAGAATTATTATAATAATCCATTAATTTTTTTGGAAACATTATTTAATACACCTTAGACACATAATAACAATGCGAAATATTTTTAGTAATGTATAAAAATGTTCTTTTTTTCCTGAGTTTTAAAAAATAGTATGTAACTTATTTCAAAGTTGATGTCCTTTAAGTGATGTTGAAGAACAAAAATAAAACGGTAATTGTAATACTCATGCCAAAATTAAACTTTAAATATAATATTCTTATAAATAGTTACCAAGCAGTAGCAAAACTACTTATACTAGAAACATATAAGATGATTTATTCTACAAAAATTCAATTATTTTAACTTACTTTTCACAAAGCTTGTCAATCTGACCCCAATATTTTTCTGGAACAGCGAACCACTCGCAATCTCCTGGTCCGATGTTAATGTTGATTGCTGAAAAATTATTGTTTTCTTGGTGACCAGGTGTCCTGCTGCCAGGTACTTTCATATATAGTTGAACTGTATTCATACCCAAAATACTGTGACCAACATGAGACAGCATATTACCCGCTGAAACCAGCTGTAAAAATTTTCTACTTGTAATTTTCTATTAAGTAGCATGATTAAAAATTTACCAAGCATCTTAAACTTTTTGTTGCTAATAAGAAAAATGTCAATTTAGAACAGGGTTTCCTAAAGTGAGCCAAATGGCCCCTTATGGGCTATGAGAATTAAAGGAGCCACAGAGGGGTCATGAGGTCATAATTTGAAACTTACACTAGATATTCTGAAGTTGATGATGAAGAGCAAAAAAAAAAGAACTTAAGTGTTTTTAATGGTATTTTTTTGAGTAACCTTGTTGGAGGGGGCCATAGCTTTTTTATTTTATTTATAGGGGGCCGTTTAAAAAAGAAAATTAGGAAAACCTAATTTATAACTACAAATTAAATTTATATACCTGATAATATTTTGTTATTTTATAATACAAACTAATCTATTTCAATTTTAATAAAAAAATATAACAACTTTGCAGTCCTTATTTATTACCACTGACACCTAAACTCTTCTTAATTAAATATTGATATTTTGTTACTAAATTACCAACTAATTGAATAAGTGGCTTTTCTAAAACTATTACAAAACTTCGAGTATAAAATATAATTGAAACGCAACATAACTTTTATAGCTTATTTTAATAATATTATAGTTTATAACAAATAGGTTACTCTCTTTATTTTCAAATAACTTTAGCAATGCATGTTCTTAAAATTTTTCAAATTATAGGTTGATTATAAAAACAAATGTTTTTTAGATAGATAATAGACACTTTTAATTTTTAAAAGCTTTATTAAGTTATATGGAAATATTATGTCTAAAACTAAAAGCAAATAAACAGTAGCATTTGCTTTTCATACAAAGTTGAGAAAAGTTTTATCTTAAATTTTAGCAATAAATTGCAATTGTATAATACTTTAATTCAAATTGTATTTTTATAACACTTCAAAACAGTAAACATTCATTTGTATTTTAATATAACAAAAATATTGTATTAAGTCAGAAAAACCAACAAAAATTAATCTAAAAAAGTATGCTTCAAGTTAATAAACATACTCTAAAAAGCCATGGTAACTTAGAAAGCTCTTGTAATTGGGGCTTCCAAAACTTCTCATTACTCAAATCAATGTTTGTTCCAAATCTAATTGTCTTAAAATTCTTTTTTCTTATACTTTGTCCGCTAATAGGTGTATGCGAGTTGTTTTTACGTTTAGTAGCACTATACTGATTAGCTGCTTGTGGTTTTCGAGTCTCGTCTTCCTGGTTATTACAATATAAGTTTAGCGTGTACAAGATAAAGTAATACAACAGGTGTTAATAGAAAAGCAAATAAATTCTATTTAGAAGTATTGTTTATGAATATTTTAAAATTTAAGATACAAAACAATACTTCTAGAGAAAACTGTTTTAAAAATTACACTGATAGTTTCTGCAAATAAAATACTTCTTGAAAACACTACACATCAATTGTCTAGATAAAAAAGTTTAAAAAAATCTCAAGTTACTTTTATTTGTTAAAGTTGTAAAAGAACACTTAAAAATACTAAACTTAAAGTATAGCACAAAGACAAACCTACTGCAATTCATTTATTTGCTTAGTTTAAGGTAAACAAAGTTTAATGTGTGCATAACTCAAAAAAACACTAAATTATTATATACAGCATAAAAATTTAAAGCTTTTTGTTTTTAAAAAATATGAGTTTGTAAAAAAGTTAATGAAACTGAGAAAAATATATTTCAGTTTATACATCTGGTTAATTTTATGAGCCTTGATAAAATTATCTGATTTTAAATAGAAACCAATACTTAATAAAAACTTCATACAGTTTAACAACCAAATTAAAATAAACTTTAGTAATTTATATTTAATTGAATAAATTACAACATCATCTGTTAACTTAAAACTTAACTTTAAATAAGGACTTTACAAATGTCAACAGTATAATTTAACAACATTTTTTAAAATATACAACACTATAATTGTCTTGAGACCTAACATTTAGGGGTGATCAACATACTGCCCGCGACATATTTTTAGTTTAAAAACAACTAATGAGAAACCAATTGATTTTACGTTTTTAACAGTAAATAATGTTAAACGTGCTCTTAAATTAGTAATTATAAGTACATACTATTGCCCAATGATCATTCAAAACAGTTTTGATTCTAAAGGACTTTTAAATCTTTTATAGTATTTGTTTTATTAACTATGTCGGTAGCGAATGTCTTTTTGTAGTATATCAGGTCAGCTAAATAAAAATTTGTACACCCCTATACTGATTAACTTTACCAGTAAAAAGCTAACAGTTTTTTTTTGGTAAAATGATAAGTAAAAATTAAATTTTTATACTGATCTTTTTAAAGTTGCTAAAAAATAGTACATATTACCACACTACACAAAAGCTAAATGTAAACACACCAAAAAGTGCTAACGTTTTAAAGTAGGAGTTAAGATAGATAGTAGCTTCAAAGATTATTAAAAATTTAAACTCTAAGACACTATTAAAGAATTTTATTTTTTAGTATTATACTTTTAATTAAAAAGAACTTAAACATTAATCTTAAAAGAATTGACATTATAGAAAAAGGCTTAAATTAAAACATTAAGATAAATCTTGAGACGTTAAATTAAAGAAGAACTTAAATAGTTTTTTTAACTTAAAGTAGCTTTCATTATGATAAAAAGCTTAAGTATAACTTATTTATTTTAAATTCTAACATTAAGAGCATCTCTGAAATCTTTTGATTGGTACTCTGCATATTTTATTATTGAAGTAAAACTTCGAGAGCTTTCACACTTCCATACTTTGTTTTCTCCAGCTATATCCCAGTTTTCGTCTGACGGTTGTTGCAGCTTAAAATTAAATTAACTTATTAAAATAAATCTAGTTCTATCCAAAAATTTAGTTCATGGAGAGGTTTTAAACATGCTTCTATTTTTAATTAAATAGTACAGAAATCATATTATATCAGTAGCATGATATAAAGTTACAAGTAATTAAGAAGCTTTTAAGTGTAAGAAAAGATCAGGGGTTAGCAGCAATTTATATGTAGCGGGCCAAGTTTCTTCAAAAAATTTTATCGCGAGCCGCACTGTATAACAAAAAGTCTTCGCCGGGTCGCAGTTATTCAGAAAAAAAGAAAATCAGCATAAATCAACCGTCATTAACCATAAGTGTTATAAAACATGCAATAATTTTCAGTAGTAATTACTAATTAAATTAAAAGCCTAATTGTAAAACTTTACCAGAATTTTGAAAGTAAAAAGTTTCCGCGGGCAGCAGTTTTAGACGTTTGATGTATGTCGTTTCGAAGTCTAACATAAAAATCTTAATTCAGGGTTACCAAAGGTGTTTTGAAAAAAATTCCAGGTTGAAAAAATTAGTTTTTTATTCTATATTTAGTGAAAGTTTTAGGTAAAAAGCTGTCTTAAAATATTATAAAAATATTGAAAAGATGCTATAATGCTAATTTGAGTTCTAAATAATTAACACTTAAGATAAAACAAAAAAATTTACACGATAGATTTTTTTATACCTAATCAAAATTTCATAATTTTATGTGAAACACATATTTAAAATTACAGTTTTTTTTGGGGAATTTTGATCAAAATTCTAGGTTTTCCAGTTTTTTTGCTTAGAATTTCATTTCTAGGTTTTTCAAGGATTATTGGCAACCCTGTTAATTGCTGAGTTCAGAATATTTATCATAAAATCAAGATATGAACTACTTTATCTATTTTCTTGCGGTTTTAATTCAAATTGAAGTACTTTAGAATTGTAAATTACTTACTATAATATAACTTTTTGAAATAAAGCAATGACACTCCCAAAAATTTGATGTTCTAAGCTTGAAAAAGCCTAGGATAATTAAGAATTTCGATAAAGTTAACGATGAAAAATTACTTAACATATTTTTTTTACGTTAGATACATCTTAAAAATAACTGAAACATATACAATCTATATAAAAGGTAAAGTTAAATTTACATATAAAAATTGACCATGCGATGTTATGGTATACTTTAAAGCTAAGTCAAAGTCTCTACTTGAGATAAATATAAGATTTTTTTTTGAAAATTAAGAATTATAAAGGAAGGCTATTAACAATTTAATGTCTGTAAACAAGTAAACAACTTAATTGTGTTTTTAAAATCTTACAATATAAATTGCAAATAGTTTTAGTTAGCTATGCTTAAATATGTACAAGAGAAAACGTTTATTGACTAATTTTCTATTATTTAAACTAGGTTTGGAAAGTTTTACTAGAGCTTTGAAGTGTTTAAAAGCTATTTATTCTTGATATTACTAAAATAATTTTGCAGAGTAAATTTGTCAAAATTGTATAACACTTTTATTTTTTACTTTTGACTACTAAAATATTGAATTATCAAAATAAATACTGAAATAAACAGTACATAAGTATGTTTGAGTCTTAATATTTTGATTTTATTAAATTATTTTTAACGTTTACAACCTATACAGTACTGCTATCTTTATAGAAGTACTATAGTTTTTTTATTTTTTGAAAAAATATATTACGATAAAAAACTTATCAGTTAAACAACAAAAAATTGTTCTAACTTGAGTTCTAACTTCCACTCTACAGTCTGGGTTATTTTCTGCCAAGGTCCTAGTACTGAAAAGTCCAAGGTCTAGTTTAAGCGTGGCAGTTAGTCCTCTAACCAAAGTAACAGGGTTTTGTGGATTTACACAAAAATCAGCAAGACCCCTGCACATTGCTTCTTTTTTGTTTTCTAACTGTAGATTTGTGTAAATTTAATTTGTCTAACAAACATTTCAACAATTAATTATCAAAATTATATTATTTATATTTTGTTGTAAAGCTATAATTTAAAAATCGTAAAAATACATAGTTTAAAAACTTTTTTAATAAAAAAAGTATATTTAACTTTTATTAATTGCTATTTTGCTATTTTAATGGATTTATACTTTCATAAGTTGTAGTGCATCTAAAAGAGTATGAAAAGGATGTGCGTTTGAAATTTTAACACAAAAAATAGTAAAAACACTTTTATTTAAAAATATTAGTTGTTAGATGACATCATTTATTATAAAATATTAATTTACGAATTACTACATATAGCCTAATAAAAAAAGTAATCTAGATAGAATATATGGATGTTTAAATTATAAATAGAAATATTTTTAATCACAAACCTTAAAAACAATTTTAACTGATTTAGTTGTTTTCTTTATCTTTTTTTTTAATACTATCTATTGGTCCGTATTTATTTAGCTGTTCTATTTTGTCCTTAAGTTTTTAACAACGAACGAATAAATTTAACTATAGATTTTCACTTCCTAATTACCAGTTTAACTAAATAAATAGACTAAAGATACTTCAGTTAGTTAACTGCCATTAAAAATTAATTAAACTTCATTTTAAGAAATAATTACAAATTATATATTTTTTAATACTTGTCTAGTAAACATACTAAAACAAAATTTTTTATTATATTTACATTCAGAAAAAAATGAGATTAAAATGTATTACAATTGCTGTATACGTTTTACAATTAACTATCATAATATATGTATTAAATAATACACTGTTTAGAAATAAAAAAAGCATTAAAATAGTAAGTATTGTTTAACTTTGACGTTTTAACTTTAAAACAAATACTTTAATATTTTTGTTGTGACGTAACTTATTGTAAAAAACATTAAAAAAAATCTATTTTATTTCTCGAACTTTGACAGCAAATTTAACCTTTAGGTTTATGTTTCTGGTAACTACCTTTTCTAAAAGATAAGTTTGTATACTAAACAATTTTACATAAGTAAGAACTTGATTTATTATTATCAATGTTTATTATTAAAGCAGGTTACATATTACACAAAATATAAATTGGCAAAATCATTTTTCATGTCATTCAAGTACTTCATGGGTTTTATGAAACAAGTAATAAAGTACATACCTAAAAAGGCACATACTTTTAGAAAATGGATAAATTAGCGTAAGATAAAAACTAATCGAAAAGAAGTTAGATAGTTCGTTCATTAACAAATTCGAATCCAAAAAAAAATTATGCAAAATTAAAAAACTTAAAACAGATTGTATGAGTAGAGTTTTTAGTTGTTTAATATTTAATTTTTTAGGGGAACACAAATGATACCAAGTATTAATTTTTATATTTACAGTAAGTATCATTCAAAGTGTTTTTGCAACAAAAGTTATTTTGTGTTAAATGAAACTTCAACTTAAAGACATTTCTTTCTCCTTTGTATGAGCTGTGTGTTTCTATATACTGCTTATATCATATACATAGTACACAAGTTTCTTAAGAATATGTAATAACTTTTAAAACTCAAAAAAAGAAACTAACGTAAATAGTGGGAGTGGGTGGGCACAATTCACTGTGTTTAGTAACCAGCCTGGGTTTAGGGGGATGTTTTGGGGGCGGACATTTGTCTAAATACAAGTTTACTGGTGCTGGTTTTTCTCCTGAAGTCAAGTTTCTGTAAAAAAAACTTTGAAGTGTTTTTGTTTAACAATTTTCTTGTTTTATTAAGTGTAGTTATATAAATGTAACAAAATTTTACAATTAACCGTTATTCACGTCTAAAAAAGTTATAATGTATCTTTAATTCATACCAACATAAATCTTTCCAACTACTTAACTTTTAATTTAAGAAATTTCGCAGCTACATCTATATTAAAGACATACTTTTATTTATATTTAATTTAAGTAAAGTATTGTTTAGCAGCAGGTTTAGAATATTGAACTGATTTTAAACTTTAGTTCCTAATGCAGCTTTTTGAAGTTTTATGAACTAAGCTGTCTTTAACTATTTTTGAATTTCGCAACTTATTATATTTTATATTTTAAAAAGGATTGAGAAATAAAAATTTTTTTAGGGTACAAAATTTAAACAAAATAATTAATTTTACCAATTTTTTATCTAAACAGTATTTATTTCAAATTTTTCATTTAAACTCATTATGACGTATCTATTAACAAGCTTTCATAAGTGTTAATATTGTATTCTAAAGCTTAGTTATACACATTAGTAGTTGAAAGTGTGTATCAAAAAATTTCTACTTCAATAAAAATGCAATGTATTTGTCGATATTTTTAGAAACATAAAATTATTTTATGATTCTCAACCGAGTAATTTTAAATGTTTTACACGATTATTTTTGTACTAAAACCATTTAAATATAAATATAATAACTCTTTTTAGAATATAATTTGTGAGGTTAAAAAAGCTATTTACATTAAAACTTCACAAATTACACATAAAATAAAACAAAGTATTACTACAGAGATAACTTCATATAACATTTGCTAATAAAGAAAAGTTTTATCCGTACCTACAAGTTGTGATGACCTGCATTGCTGTAAGTTCCTCAGAGATTCCTAGAGGTGATAATAGTGGAGGTAATATCCGCTCTTCAATTCGCGATAACTCCATTGCCTCTCTTACAATCGGATCGTCATTAGCTACATCTTCTATCACACTAGATACATCACTGGAAGGCGTGTCAAGTAGTTTTGGACTTTTACCAAGTTTTTCACTAATTACTGGTTTTCCTGTTGAAATTTCCTTAACTGGTGGAACTTCTTTGACATTAATAGAATTTTTAGCACAACTATCTTTAGTTGAATCTTTGATATCAGGAGGCTTCATTATTTTTTGAAATTTGTTACAAGGTGACAAACTTAACTTTTCTTCTTTTATTTGATTGAAGTGTGCTTGCATGCTCTGTTTAAAGTTGTAAATATAAAAAAGTAAAGGAAAATACAAAGTTTATGTGAAAGCTAACAAAATGGATATATCTCATTTTTTACATTCTTTGAATGTTGAAAAAAATGTTGTTGAAAAATCACAAATAAAACAATTATAGTTTTAATAACTACAACTAATGTTGTTGAAAACTTTCTTATAGCTTAATTATTAAAAAAATATTGGACATATGCAAAAACTTATAAAATAAAAAATATTGATAATGTCAAATAATTGTGGCTAAAAATTTTTACTGAAATAAAAACGAATTGAGGTAATCTAAAACCAAAACACTTTGAAGTTAAAGTAAACAATACTGCATTTTTGCTATTTGTTAAGTTTTGTAACATGCAGGATTGGCACATATAGAATACTTCAAAAACTAGTTATCATTAAAATTGAAAATCTTAATTAAGAATGTTTTAGCATGCAGTTTTATTCAATGTGACGAACTTTTTGGTGTTGCTGCATGATAGTGAAGCTATGCTCTAAATTTCCTAACTCATTCTTCTGTTGAACTGTTAACACGTTTTGATTCTGTCTTAAATTATTAAGCACCTGCAACTGATTAGCGTCTAAATACCACTTTGGTGGAGTATAGAGGTCCTGTTTGGTTTTTTAATTCAAACTAGCAAATATCTTCTATATTTTTAATGAATTTATTAAAAATAAATGTTGTTTTAATTTAATGAAAACAAATTTATTTTAAATATAGCTTAGAGAGTAAGTACTTAACTAAATTTTTTCATAAAAAATGACTTATTTCAAAGAATATAGTTCAACAACATGATTTTTTTTAAGAACTAACTGATATTACTAGATTTTTTAGTTTTCACCTCCTTATAACTTTAAAGGCTTATCATTTCAAGTGGATTTTAAAAATCAGTATAATAAGTATATTCTATTTGAATTATTCTATTCTATTAGATTCTATTAGAATAAGACCTAGTTACAACATCTGAGGATCTCCTACATATGCAAGTATAGGAGTGAAATATTGTTTTGTTAGTAATAAACTGTTAAAATAATAAGTCTAAATCAAAATAAGTCTTAAAAAAAAATTCTAACCTACTAAAACTTTAAACGTGCTAAACGATAACTAAAAAATATTTTCACATTTAAAAACTATGACAAAAACACAACAGCAATACACTGTTTTGGTTTGCAATTTATTCTTTGTTTACTAAAAACAATGTTAGATAAAAAAAGTTTGAAAAATTTATAGACCTCTTAAAATTATAAAATGTTTGTTTGTTTTTCTCAATTTAAATGCAAGCTTCATCCTATATCATCAATACAAATTTCAAAAAACAATATAGAAATGTGTTTTAATTAAGCTGATTTAAAAATCGGAAAACAACATTTTAAAACTTTAATTTTGTATATTTCAAATATCTAGATAAATAATAAAAGAACAATCAATCTTAGTTTCAATGCCAATGAACTTTAACCTCAAAGCATGCTAGCTTTATGCTCAAGTTAAGTATTTTAATTTTAGGAAAAAAAATTTAAAACGTCTTATGAAAAGTATTATCTTTATTTTTAAGATAAGATCTTTTTAAAACCTACTACTTAATTTTTGAAATAATTCATAAAATCATCTATCTAAGATAAGCAACAACACCACTTTTGGTATTTCAAAATAAAACTAATTGAACGAAATTTTACTTCAATATAAAACTAATTCTAAAGTACAATAGAAATATTTTAACTTCCTAAAAAATTGTTTATGGTTTATTTAGCATTTCTTTAAATTTGCTTACATAAATAGATTCTACTTTCATATATATTACCTCATTTAACTTTCGCTTCTTGCCATTTGTAGTCGGTTTTTTATTAAGCAGCTCATTACTGTTTACATAATTGTTATTGACAGCAGTTGTATTGTTTCCAGGTAATTTGTTAACATCTGTTGCTGTGCAACCCTGATCATTGTTTTGCGGCATGTGAAAATTACTACCAGAAACTAATGACTGGCCTAATGAACCAGTAGTCAAAGCAATTTTTCTTTTTTCAGTCATTTTCTGAACGTTTTGTGTATTATTTTGACGTCTTATGTTAGCAGGTTCCAACGTAACTTGCTGCTTGCTAGTATATGCTTGAATATTAGGTCGTTGGATGCTATCATTAAAAATTGCTTGTTGGTGATTAAAATGTGCAGATGGCTGAGGATTATATACAAGCTGTTGACTACCATGAACACCTTGCTTGTTGTTGGATACTAGTTGATGAGACTTTTCATTACTAACAGTGTTAGTTGTTAACTGTGAAGCTTGTTTGTTGATGTGGCACCTGTAAAAAACATCATAAAAACAAAGAAATAATCTGACTTACAGGAGTAGGATATATTTAAAACATTATCTATTTAAGAAAATATATGTATTAACAAACAAAAAAACTTTTAAAAAATTCCCCATACTTCCACAGCTTAATAGAAAACTATATATAAATATAAATAAATAATCATATCATAAATTTTTTGAGATAAATGTTAGTTAAATACTAAAAATTACATAATTAAAAATTATTAAAACTTCAAAAACAAATTAAAAATAACAATAACCTCGAATAAAACATAACTGTAATAGTGTAGATAACCAACACAAGGATAAAACTAAAATGTTTATAAATCAGAAAAGCAGCAAACAAGAAAAAATAACAGAAAAGGAAGAGAGAAAAGTATAAGTGAGAGGAAACACATTTAAAAATACTCCAAGCTCTTGAGCACCAAGCAGTGTGCGAAAACTATTGTTTCTTTATTTTAAACAGCGGAGAGAATTATATAGTGCCCGGTACATAAATTATTAACATATTCTATTTTTGTATAACAGTTCAAGTTTTATGAGGAAATTTAACACAACAAACCTGTGACTGATAACATAAACTAAAAGTACTAAAAAATTGTCGTTTTTTATTATCATTCAATTCTTTTTTATAACAAAATACTTACATACATAAATATAGATTTTAAATAAAATTACAAAATAATGATACCTTGCACACACACCAACAGTAAAGTGATTTTATAAAAGTTTTTACTTTTATATTTCGCTTCCGTTTATTTTATTTGTTAACGTTGAAAATTTTAAGGCATTTTGGTAAAAGTTCGCAATAATATTTCAAGAACGTTGATTAAAACTATTTCTATTAAATATTAACGTTGAAATACAACAATTAACAAAAAACTAGTTTAAATATTTTGTTTGATGTACAAAATACAGTAAAAAGTATTAAAAGTGAAAAGGATTTTAAAATTTCAATTCACATTTCTTAGTTAATTTATGTAGTGTGTAATGAACAAAATTAACTTTTTAATGGTTTAAATTTTAAAAAATCAATACTATAGTACATAATTAATACTATAATTTATATTTTTTGTTCGGATACTGATTTAAGTTTTACTTTTGCCCTAAAAAAAATAAAATAAATTAAAAAATATAAACACAATAAAAATTCCAGTAAATCCTTTAGACATTAATTCTTTACTCAGAGGAAAATGTTTAAATGATATTGGGTATTTTGAAAACATAAAGCAAAAAAAAATTAGCACATTGTACTAAAAAACTCTCACCTCAAAAAAGCCTAGTAACAGACTTAAACTTAGACAGCTAAGTTCATTTATTTAATGTTAGATAACTAATACTCTTTAATACACTTTATTGAAAATTTACAATCTCACAAGTTAACATAACTTTTTATTTTCATTTTTCTTTAAATGTTTACTTTTTGTAGTAATCAGGGTTGTAGTAATCACAGGTTTTCTGAAATTTATTTCCTGGTTTCCTGAACTTCTTCTAGGTTTTTGAAAATACAAGTTTGTTAGTCCATTTTTGGTATAAAATTAAATTTAAGGTAAAAACTTATTTAAATAGTTTAAAAATATTGAAAATATAATGTAATGCTTCATTGAACTCGTTTTTAAAAATCTAAATAATATAAAAATTTTTGTACTTGATAAATCTTTAGTATTTATTCAAAATTTATTAACTTCAGTAGTAAAAATTGTTTAAATTCAGGTTTTTTAAGTGATTTTTGTTTAAAACTCCAGGTATTTCCATGTTTTTTGGCAACCTTGAGTAATAAAAACTAATAATAAAGTTAAATCACTCTATTTAACTAGTTATAATTTTTTTAAATTCTAAACTTGTTAATCTTTTGTCTATTTACTAGCTCATTAGAAAACTTGCAGTCACTGAAAGTATATCATTATATAAGCTACATTCAAAACTTTATTTGCCAAGTAGAACTAGTGAGTTTTTTATGACTTGATAACTTTTTAATTTTCATAAGAGTTTTTTTACTTTTCTAGTTATCTTGTAATGGCATGATTAATTCATCATAATATTTAATAAGTAGATAATTAACTTCAAGTAGTGTAAACTTGATCATCTTAATTAATCTAAAAATTTAGTAACATATGAAAAAATGGCAAGAAATATTTAGAATATACTTAAATACATTATAAAAACGATTTAAATAAAAAAGTTACACAAGGTATAAACTTGAAAGCCGATTGCCTTTGTGTCAATTCAGCAGGAATAGGGAGAGTCCAAGCTTTTTCAATTGCAGGTAGCTGTTGTCCATTCTTATCGTTAACTTGAGACGTTTCCATTTCTGCTACTTGTTTTTCCAACTGCTCAATGCGCTGCTTAAGCGCATCAGGAATCAACTAAACAATTTTACTAAAGTTAAAACTATACTGTGCATAAAATATTTGTTTTAAATTCTATTAAGATTTCAGTGAAGGCATAATGACTATAAAAAAAGCCACTTTTTACATAGTAAATAAAATAAAACAAAACCTTGATTAAACTTTAAGGTTTGACAGGTTATGATTAATTCTAATTTTAATAACTTATGAAAATAAAGTTAAACCAAATTTGTTTGAAATACGAACAGGGCCTAAAACAATTAAAACTTCATAAGGAACAAAAACTAGGCCATAGAGATTTATTGTGTCTATGTGAAAAGGTTAAGTATTCGTGATTATTACTATATTAAACAATGTTTTGAGAAAACTATTTCAAATGGAATTGAAAACTAATTTATTGGCCTAGGTTTCTTACATTAACTCAAAGAACTAAAACATAAAAGATATACAACTTAACAAGTAGATAATAAACATTTTTGAAAATTGCTGTTATTAAATCAACCTTGTTATGCAAGGTTACAGAACAATTAAAATTCCGACAATTTTAATTCTTTAAACAAAATCAAGAGGCCATATCTTAAAAAGAAATATATATTTGAAAAAAAAGCGGTTTTAGATGTAATTAATTAAATTAAAAAATTAAATAAAAAACTTTAAAAGAGAATTTTCAAAAAGGTAAAAACTACTACATTTTAAATCTTATTTTAACCATGTCTCAAAAAACGCTTATAATTTTTCGAAAAAAAAAGGTATGTAAGGACTAATTAAACCAACAAACGCATTTTTTATTTTAAAAAATATATTTTATGAGGATTTGAATTGTCTGAATTTGAATAGTCGTGCACCCGTTATGCAAGTAAATATCTGCTATATTATACTTAAATCAAAAATGTATGCAATATTTTAAGAAGACCAACACTAAATAGTTGTAATTTTTTTTTAATTCTCTCAAGTAAAACACAAAACATCATTGACATAATAAAAAATATGCATAAACTTGATGTCTGTTCCTCATGCAAACAATAGTATTTTTGTAGCAAACAAGAGCATCTGACAACTGATCACAACCCTCATATAAAACTGCAAGATCTCTCCAAGCAGCTGAATGTGTTCTATCTAACTGCACTGCACATATGTAGGCCTGTTATATAAGTATATAATTTAAATATTAACATTCATTCTAATTAAAACATTAATAATTTATCCATCTCATAATTCTCCTTTTAACTGTTAGTGTTATCATAGTGAGATGAACAAATTTATTTTACTACAAACCTAACTACAAGTAAAAACTAAAAAAAAACATTCATAGCAACACCATTACCATTAAGAAAATTCTTTATAGAACCTTTAGATAAACACGAAAACAAAGACAGTATATACTCGAAAATTATTAACAGAAATAGTGTAAAAATATCATACTGTTGCACACCTAACATCATGGCCCTTATAAACAGACACAAGAAGGAACTCATGAAAAAACAGATAATTATAAAATTTATTAAATGCAAATCCAAAAAACTGCCCGGTCAACAATAAGTGTTGCTTATCTAACGTTATCTATCAACCAAAAGTTTATACATCCAAAACCGACTATAAACCATGCATAGGCTCAACCAAAAGAATATAATTCAAAGCACTTTACTGTGAACACAAAGCTTCTTTCCATTAGGCTGGTAAAAATAAACCAAAAAACTATACACATTTACCAAACCACTTATAGAAACTAAACAAGAATAATATTTAATATTCAGTTTAATTGACTATTATTGAGTCTGTGAAAAAATAACGCCAACCATATTAATATGTGCATCCTAAGCAACCTGAAAAGACTCAATATTGCACTATCAGATAAAAGAAAATCCGTAAATAAAAGAAATAAACTAACTACCTAGTTCCTACATTACTTAAACGATTTAATATAGATGAACATTTTAAATTTTTATTTACTACTTTAAATAATTATTGTACTTACACTCAGTATAAAACTGTTTTAATATTATACAAATTTCTTTACTAAAGGATACTAAATAACTTTCTCTTTTTTTTTTAATTTTGTTGGTGAAGTTTGTTTAGTGTTTTTCTGGCGTTTAAATTTTCTCTACATTAATATTAACTATGATCAAAGTCATATGTTTCTTTTTAATATACCACTTTAGGTTCTAGAAATAAGCCTTATTTAATTAGAGCCATTTTTGTACTACATTATAATACAATTCTAAACTTAAGCATAGCAACTTAAAATATTTATAAAAATAATAATACTACTAACTTTGATTTGTTTTCATATTTTCCAAAAACTCCAATACAATTATATTCATACTTATTTTAAGTTTCTGTACCTAATTGACATTATTTTTTTGATATTGACAGACCATTATTTAGTAATTAAAGCTTATACAACATGATTTTGCTATATATATATATATACTTATCTCATTAACTAAGTATATTTTTTTGCATGGTTTGTCATTTTTATAAATTTTCTTTTTCAGAACCACACTTTAAAAATCCGTTCGCGATGACACTCCGTAACTGTCTCATTTTTTCAATAAATATTTTTAATGATGCAATCCTAAATAAAGACACTAAATATATGAATTTCCCTATTTATAATTATTTCTTTAAACTATTACACCGTGATAACCATGTACAGTTATTAAGTACCAACTACATATAAAACAAACCTGCAAAGCATCCATAGGTTGATGTTGATCTTGATATAAGACACCAATAGAACACCAAGTGTCTGCGTTCGATTCTGATTTATCAATAGACTGACGATAGGATACAAACGCGTCGTGAACTTTTCCAGCTGCCGAGTAAAACCTATAAAATATAAATAGTTATGTTGTACTTGGAATGGTATATCCTTAAAAACACTCTTAACTTCTACAAACTCATACTCATAACTTTAGTTAAAGAGGAGAAAAAAAAATAACCTTAATTTTGTTTTTTTTTTTCCAAACTTTACTTACTTATACGTCTTCAGTATCAATATATATGACAAATGTATTTAAATGGCTAAAAGCTTTGTAAATCTTGGCTCAGTAGTGTTTCTAATCTAAAGTATCAAGAGATAGTAAAGTTAATCATCGAACTGATTAAAACTTCAGGCACTTTTGATCGACTATCTGCAAAAGTTTTGGAAAATCCCAAGCTATCTATTCGCATTAAGTGGACTGTGTATGCAACTTATGCAAGAAAGTAAAGCTTTAACCTTATCAAATATGCAGGAGAAAAAAGTAATACTTTCTACAAACTATGCCTCCGTCATATTCTTAGAATTAAATGACAATATAAAATTAACAACGAAGAAGTGCAGAGATGCAAACCACACTGTTTTGCCATTAAAGGTGGGTGACGAGCACATTGCAAAAGCTTTGCTGTACAATGAGTTGTTTATTTGCAAACGTAACGTTGGTAAAAAAAATTATGTTACAAAGACGTCTGCATGCACGACCTGAAAATCTTGAGTGTAAAACTTAATGAATGGCAAAAGCTGTTTGATAATTCAAGTTATTGACGTTCTCTCATCAAAAACAAACTGAGTTAAAAAATAGATCTAGGAGGTCAATTTGATAACATACATTACAGTTAAGTTTTAAGTATTTTGCTCAATAAAATAGTATAAGGTAAGTTCATGATATAATATGTTGTTGTATATTATCACTACTTGTTTAAAATTTAAAAGTCTAATACTTTAACTTATAATACTTTTTACATAAAACATTATGTAATGTACCGATTAGAAATGTTTATTACGATGCAATAAATACTAAAATCGAATTTATTCTGAATAGTTTTAGTTTAAAAGTAAAGTTTATATAACAAAATTTCTAAGATTTATATTAATACTTAAACTTCTCTATACGTTCAAAAGACACATTTTTAATATAGCTTACGATGTCTATGGGCTCTCAGAAACAAGTTCTAGGTCATGAATTTTTTTATCTTAAACATTACTGTAAAATCTGTACAACCTGCCTAGAAAATACCACGTTCTACCGTTGTTAGCGTCAATCTCAATCGATCTTTGTAAGTATTGCAGTGCTGTGGTGGACCTAACTGTTGGATCTTCTAAGAAATCTTCTATTGTATGGTACAACCAACCTAATATTTTTAAACTTAATTTTTTTTGTTTTCTTTAAAACCAAAAAAAAATTAACTAAGATTTTTTCTAATTAACTAAAAAAAGCTTATAACCACATTTTAATGACAATATGTTTGAATAATTGCATAACTTATTTACAAAAAAATCAACTAAACGACCAGAATATTAGGACTTATTCAAAACTTATAATCATCTTAAAACATACAGTCTAATTTGAAAGATAAGTTTATATAAATACTCATTTCTGTAAATTTGTTTAGGCTATGGGGGTTTCCGACATTTCTTTAGAAAAATTTACACTTGACCTTATTTAAAAACTAAAAGTTTATACTTATTTCCACAAAATACAAATGTTTCAATAAAATTTGAGATGTAGTTATTTTTGATATGAATCCAATACAAATTTATGGAAGATAAATTTACTATGATCGATATCTAGAAGTTTAAAAAAAAAAGATTTAATCAAATGTTGATTAATTGCTGAGCTACTATTTATTTTCTGTAGTTTACCAACATCCCTGTTAGATAATCTTATCTTGTTCAATAGACTTTTTGCTAGATATTGATTAATTGTGTTTATTAGATAGTTACTGGTTCTACCCACGTATGTTTGTTTACAAAAACATACAAATTTATAGATTGCATTAATAATGTTAAGGATGAGTAGTATATCTCTATTGTTAATCTAGAACAGTTTTATGGCTTTACAAACTATGCTCAATTTAACTGATCTGTAACAGTTCTCAATCATTTTCTTCAAACCACTTTGGACAACCTAAAATGGTGTAAAGAAGTTGATATAGAATTGTTACAGTAAATTTAGAACTCGATGTCACGTGTTGAAACGACAAAAATTAAAAATTCTAAAAATTCGATCAAGTTTCTTTACAAAACTAAATTAGAACTAAATAAACTAAGAATACTTAAATAACAATACTTAAAACTTTTTGAAAAAATATCTTACCTAGTTGTCTACATGCGTCAGCTCTAACTTCGGGTTTAATTTTAATGTTTGCAGACTCTTCAAAATTTTCACCAAGTGGAGAAACTAGTTGATCATAATACTTTTTGGCTTCCAAAAACTTATTCTGAATTTCACACAGATGACCCAAATGAAACGTTACTGAAATTATAAGAAAAAATGTTGTTATTATAAATTGTATTTTGCAAACTATACAACCACTATTTTTTAGGCCTTCATCAACAAAGCTGAGATACTTCGCGCCTGCAATAACATAAAATGATCTTCAGACAATTTTCAACCACAGCATCTAAGACAACCCACGACCGGTTTCGTCTTTATTAGGACTCGTCAGGTAGGCATAGTCGCGAGAAAGTGCTGTAGACTCCTAACCAATCGGGATTAAGTACATAATCACTGAAGCGATTGTTTGTGGGCAAAGTCGAATTGATTGACGCAGCTAAATCGTTCACAGCTCGAAGTCTAACACATCGTCAGCTTATTATATTGTGAGGTTGTAGTCTACACTATTATTGTTTACTTTTCCCACAAACGGTCGCTTTAGTGCTCATATATCTCATCTAGCTATCACAATGTAGCCTGCTTGGTTGGATCTCAACAGCGGTTTCTCACGATTATGCCTGCCTGATGATTCCTAATATAGACGAAACCGGTCTTGGGTTGTCTTGGATGCTGTGCTTATCAACGTGTGGTGTAGTTTATTGTTTACAGCTTATGTTATTAAATTTACATATTATTCTAAAATACTTTATTTAAGCCAATATAGGAACTTAACAATATTCTAACCAATTAGGCAAAAACATTATATACCAGAAATAAATACAAGTATTTTTTTTTCCAAAAAAAATATAATAATTTTAACACAGTAATACCACAAGTATAGCTAGTAATACAACTACATTTAAAAATATATAATTTAAAGGATTTTTTTGTCTAGCGAGTCTGTACAATACAGAGTAAAGAAAAAAAAGTAAACAAAAAATTTTAAACCTTATAATTCAATTTTAACTTTAAAACATACTCATTATATAGCTTGTTACTTAGGTTAAATATAATGAAAAATAAAAATACAGCACAATTTAAGTTTGAAACAACTGCTAACTCATAAATATGTCGCTAATAAACTTTATAATGTATGTTATAAAGTATTTTTGTTTTCTTCTTTTTTTTAAATAAAATTTAAATATAAAAGCTGATTAGTTAAAGTTCATTATTTTGATAAAGGTTAAAGCACATTTTAAATAAAAGCCAAGTAAATGCAAATATAAACTTTAGTGGTAAACTATGATACAAGTTTATCTCATTTTTAGAATTTTACTCTAATAACTAAATACTTTCTAAAATGTTTTTGGTTTAAAATGTGAAAAAACTAGCTAAAATTTACAAACAAATAAGTGATCAAGAATATTCTATTTTCAAAAGTTCTTATCCTACATTTTTAAAGTAATAAAACTTATATACGGTTCATATTTATTGAAAAAACAACTGACATAGAGAATTAAATTAAATTCTATTAATTTTTTGCTAAGAAGACTGTCTATATAATATTGACTTATCACATTATGTTCTTTATAGTGTAAGAACATTTTCTAGGCATTTTAGGTTTTTATACTTAAAAACCAAAAAGGAGTCATATTTTTAACGTTTATTTCAAGTTTCAGTGAATTAACATAAAAAATACCTTTTAAAAATTATTCAAAAAAAATTTTTTAACTAACATTATCTGAAAACGTTGATAAATTATTACATACTTTAAAATTTAACTCACAGTTTGTACCTTAAGCCTTATAATATAGGCCAAATTTAAAATTACAAAGAATAAATTTAAGTTAATACCTTTTCATCTACTTATAAATTAAATCTTCGATCTTTTTCAAATACTTTTAAAATTTTAAACAAAATTATTGATGAACTTTTGACTTAGTTTTCTTTTGTATCATTAGAGAAACAATATCTTTAAGTTAAAAACTTATAAATATACATAAATTTTCATTTAGAGTATTATTTAAGCAGCGATTTTACCTTCAGATTTGATGAACTCGCAAGAATTCTTCTTGAACAAAACTGCTTCTAGATGCTGTCAAAATATATTAGATTATTGATTATTACATTATATACAACAGTTTAATTTAACTTAAAATATATACAAATATTAGATTTTGTGTAAAAAAAAATTAGTAATCTAAAATACAAATCTCAACCACTTTCAAACTTTACATCAAATAGAGTTTTTTGTTTAAATTATATAAGAATTCCTTATAATTAATAGTTGATAAGCATAGATTGTAAAGAGAGCGAGAATAGCTAAAATGCAATTTACTAATAAGAGTTTTTGTAAACAAAAGTTTGTTTTAGATTTTTTGAATGCATTTTTAACGTGATTTCAAAACTTTTAAAGTTAATCAAAAGCTTAGATTTATAACAAATATAAACTAGTAATAAATATAGTATTTACAAAAATTAAAACAATAAAACATAGTAATTGGTCTTTTTAAGATTATATACAAAACAGTTATAACAGGGTTACCAAACGTTTTTGGCTAATTTTCTCCAGGTTTTTAAAATTACACGTTTTAGGTTTTATCTTTAGTTTAAAATGAAAGTTAAGGTAAAAAACTGCGTTAAATAATATAACGAAATTGAAAAGATATCTTGAAGCTTCTTTAAATGTGTCTTTTGATGATGACAAAAAAATTATCTACAGGATGATTTTTTTCTGTCAAATTGAAATTTTACTACTTAATATGTAAAGGTTGTTTAAAATTCCAAATTTTTCCAGGTTTTTTGGTGATTTTTGTTCAAAATTCCAGGTTTTTTTCAAATTTTTTTTAAATTCTATTTTTTTTAGCCTAAAAAAATTGTCAAATTCAAGGTTTTTCAGGATTTCAGGTTTTTTGGCAACCTTGTTATAACCTAGATTAAAAATATATTCTTAGTATGAAAACTGATATTTTATTTAAAAAGTTTGAAAATATAGTAGTAATCATTTTAAACACAAATGAAATTAAAAATGTTTATACAGATTTAATATATTTCTAAAAATAATTAACATAAGATCAATCAACTAAAACCAACTATGTATACAAGCCATAAATAACAATTTTAAAACTATCACAATTAGTATACGGTTTATTTTTATTCTTTCAAGACTTTTATTAGTAAACTCAGTTTCAATCAAAGACCTCTTCAGTACTTATATAAAATCTATTAAGGTTAATGTTCATGGAAAATCAAACTTCAAGTTAAAACTTAAATGTTTAGATAAATTAGTCAATTTATAAACTTGGGAAACCCTAAAGTTTTAATATGCAAATACAGTATATGTACTGAAATCTAAGCATTTAAATTTTTAAATTTATAAATGTAAGCTTTTTTAATCACAATAAAACTATCAAAACTTTTTTTTACACTATTATTTTAAAAGAAAAATTAGTCTACTTTCATCTTTTATTTCAACATTAAAGTTTTTATAACAACAAGCTTATCAGTAATTAAAGTTTAAAAGAAATTATTGAAAGATTTATATAAAACTCAATAGTAAATTACAAACATTAAATATAAATGCATTCCAAACAAGAACTTTTTTTAATATTTATATTAAACACTAAAAAAATAAACCGTTTATTTATAAAATGAAGCAGTCATGATATTTTATATAATTAATAAATCTAAAAAAATTACTCAAATCTATCATTTGTAAAAATTTTTTACTTGTGTTTTTCAGTAAACTTATTAAACAAATTAAAAAAACTTTTTATTTGCCTACATGAAATTTCAAAAAAGTTCATAAAAATTAGAGATAGATTTTTTTATTAAAGTTTTCTTACAAACCAATCACTTAGATGTATTTTCTACTGTTAGGAATTAGATTTATTATCCTTTATACCATAAATATATGAGGCAATGAAATATCAGTGAAATATCACATATTTATTAGCGCGCTTTAATGACAAAAAATAACTTCAGACTTTATCTACTACTAACAAGATGTTGTAACATTGTCTTAATCTTAGATAATAACTTATAAAAAATATCATTTTAATATGAAATATATAATTAAAATCTATGTTAAATACTAAAAGAAGCAGTAGTTTGTTCAAAATTCTTATTATAGGAGGTTCGCTCGATTTCGCAAAAAAAGTTCTATAGAGTATGTAAATCATTCTGCTTAACTTGAAAACAATTACTTATAAAATTATGAAAAAAAAAATCAAATATTAATATTAGAGTAATAACTAATTAAATCTATATAGGTTTTGGTAACATAAAGAAATGTGATGAAAACAAATGCATCTATACTTTAAAACCTTTTTAGATTTCAGATAATTTTCTTGTTCTTTAAAAATCAAAGCCAATCTAAAGTGAACTTTATCAATTCCCACAAAGTTCGGATTATGATATATTATTTTTTCAAACAATTCTCGCGCCCTGGAAAAAAAAATGTAATATTTATTATAATGTAATTAGCAATTGAATGCAACATATGTAAAAATATATCTACAAAAGAACTTTAACAGAAGCAAAAAATTCACTATGTAAATACGATTTTGTTTATTAGCTATATTTAAAAATATACATATTTTATTGCAAATATTTGAATTTAATAAAAACAGTACATATGTTTCATACAAGCAATAAAGTTGTTTGTAATCCTCAGCTGTAGCTCAGCTTGTTGAATTCAAAAACTTGCAATAAACTATTTAAAAACCCTTCTAATATGCTCTGTGGAAGGTGATTTAGTGTATCTCATTATATTATTTTATATTTTTTTACATACATATATTTATATGTTAACGGTTTATTTTTAAGTTTTGGTCAACAGTGTTCGACAAGTTA
Source organism: Thalia democratica (assembly GCF_965202585.1). Taxonomy (NCBI): domain Eukaryota; kingdom Metazoa; phylum Chordata; class Thaliacea; order Salpida; family Salpidae; genus Thalia; species Thalia democratica. Next base: position 13,071,177 of record NC_139172.1, read on the forward strand.
AATTAGAAGTAAGTATTTAATTAATTATATAATAAATTACAATTTTATACAGCTGTTTCATATATGAGATATTTCTATCTCATATATTTCTCAGTAAAGCTAAATTTTATTAAACATGTTTTACAGTAATTTAAAATTAAAAGTTTTACAAGTATTATGACGTAGTAATAATCAAGGTTTTTGTGCAGTAAGCTAAGTTTGAAAATACTCTGATTTTAGTTTTGTTACTGATTTACCATTTTGAAAAAGTTTTAGTTATTGCTATCAAAAATTTACTTAAGTATGGAAAGGAAAGGTTGTAATAGAGCAATGTTTTAAACTGCTCGTGTGCGCAGCTTACTTTTACTTTGATTTAATATTTAATAAGGTTTAATTTTGCTCAACAAGTATTTTTGGTGATTAATACATATATTTTGTATTTTGCTTTTTTTGTTTAGTTTACATTGTTAAAAGATTATTCGTCGTTAAAAAGTTTTATAAGTCTTCTGTTTATTGTTTCGGTAACTTAATTTTCTAACAATGAAGAAGTTTTTAACAATGTAAAAAGTTAATATCAAAAAGCATTAATTTTAGGCTATCAAAAATAAATATAAGACAAAAAAATGATACATAATATTTTTCAACCCACCGTTTAGTTTAACTGTAAGTTCTAAAATAGGCAACTAATTTTTAAATTTAATTAGCACATCCTTTGATGAAAACAATTCATATGAAAAATGTTCAACCGCAACACAATTAAAATATCATACAGTTGTACAAGTAATTTTAGAAGAAAAATGTTAGCACACACCAATAAAATTCTAAACAAAGACAACATAAACGATAAAAGTAACACAAAAGATAAACTTTGCAATTGCCGCAAAGAACCCTACCCTTTAAACAACCAATGCCTAATTTCTAACATAATCTATAGAGCATCCAATAAAGCAACCAAACAGTATGTGGGAAATAATTTTAAACAAAGATGTAGGAATCACAAACCTTCTTCAACAAAATTAACAAAAGACGTACAACAAAACCGGCAAACTATATTTCGAATTAAAAGATAACAACACAACCTATGAAATTAAATGGGAAATACTAGACAGTTTACTACTCTCTAGCAATTTATTGTTTAAATTTCAACATAAATACTAGACAGGACAAAATCTGAATTTAATACTAGATTCGGCTGCAGACTTAGCAACTTAGAAAAAATCGAAATTAATAAATCAGACAAGACCATAACCCTAAAAAAATAAAAGTGAAAGATAAAATATATGCATTCATTAGTAAAATAACTTTTCAGCAAAAATTAACCTAATTAAATATTAAATCAAAGTAAAACTAAGCCGCGCGCACGAACAGTTTAAAACATTCTTCTAATACAACGGAAAGGGTTGCCACAGATCAAGCTGAGAAAAATTTTCTGACATTTCCTGACTTTTTAATAAAATTTTCCTGACTTTTCTAAATCTAAACTCTTAATTTAAACTTTACCTAAAATACATTGCCAAACACTTGAAACTATATAAAGCTTTCAATCTTATTTTTGTGCAGGTTAAAACAACAGTTTTTTTGATGAATTCAACCATCTTACTTTTATTATATCCTTGAACCATCTGTGTATGATTGACAGGGTTGACACTCGTTTTTTCAAAAATTTTTCAAGGTTTTCCAAATTTTTTCCAGGTTTTTATTAGTACACATTTTTAGCTCTATTTTTAGTTTTCAGTTAATTTCTTCAAAAGAAACTGTGTTAAATAGCACAAAAATATTTAAAAGATGCTGCAAAGTTACTCTAAATGTGTTTTGCAATAAAACCTTTTTTGATGATAACAAAAAATCTTATTTATATGGTAAATTTATTGTATCAAATTGAAATTTTAGTACTAAAAATGTTTAAAATTTTTCCAGGTTTTTCCAGGTTTTTTGTTCAAAATTACAGGTTTTTTCAGGTTATTTTTGCCTAAATTGTCAAATTCCATGTTTTTCAAGGTTTTTCCAGATTTCCAGGTGAAGTGGCAACTCTGGATTGATGCATTTGCAATAAACAGCTCTATCAGCAAAATATTTGTATATTTTAACTTTATACAGTTCTAGTTTGTATACATACATATAATATTTATTTCTTCTTTTGGATGTAATAGTGTTCCTTTCATTATGTTTTCAAGCAGAGCTTTCTTAATACTAAACCCTCGTTCGACCTCAGCCTGGCCATTATGCACCACAAATACTGGTTGCAACAATTTTCCGAGAGAAGATTTGGCAGGAACTTTCAATGTTTCAAAATAGAATTGGTCCAAACGATCTTCACTTTGCTTACAACTCTTGAACTTTAATGCATTCATTGGACAATTTACCTAAGTTCTAAATTGTTCAATGCTAGCATCACCTTCAGAGTTGAAACACATGTTTTTTTTTTGATAAGGAGTGCACTATGTTAGCAAAACGCTTAACAAAAATTTTGACTCCTAATTTTTTAAAGCTATGCGGATTTAGACATGAAATATTTTATACAAATGTACTTCCAATAGCCATTCTGCTCCGGAGATTTTCAACCGCTTTTATAACAAATACTCTACATTCTTCGGTGAAATTCAAGACCTTTTGTTTCAACTAGGTCTTTTTTCCTCAAATTTGCAAGCAAATTGGTTGCAGCACAACCAAGATCTAAGGCAGGCTTCAAGGAAATTGATCATTCAATTCAACCTTAAATAACTGATTAAGGCTGAGGTTCGTAATTATCTTGTTTTACATAATGATAAACAGCAATTTAATTACCAAGCACGAAATGTTCTTATGCACAAAGGCAACAACAGGCTGGGTACTCTAGTACAATATCAAAAAAGGCTATATGAAAGATACCAAACAACTAAAGAAATGCAAGATTTTTTTTTTGTATATATCACAGTTTCACTATAGAAGTGTCCTTGCCACAGATCATCAACATTAAAAAGGATAAAAAACTGCTTGTTTAAGTAGGGTAGTTGTTTAATATGTTGATAGAAAAAATTTGAAGTTCTATAAAGGATATTTTATTAATTTTTACCAGATGAAAGCATTTGAATTTAAGTAAGTTTGTAAACTTCTGGGTAAATTTTGCAATTTTAGTCTGACTTTTAAGGAATTTCAATTAAATTTTTACCACTTGAAGGCTTTGGAAAATAAAAAATTTGTAATTTTGAACTGACACAATCTGGCTTTTTTTCAAATTTGGTCAAACTTCCTGACTCTTTTTCAAAAACCCCTTTTAATTCCTGACTTTTATCATTATTTTAGTTTTTTTTTTACTTTTCCTGATTTTCCTGACCTTGTGGCAACCCTGCTTTCCTTTCCATACCTTACTAAATGTATAAAAGCATTTACTGAAACTTTTTCAAAATGAACAAGTTGTTAAACCAGTAACAAAACTAAAATCAGCGAATTTTTCAAACTTAGCTTACTGCACAAAAACCTTCATTATTACTAGGTCATAATACTTATAAAATTTCTAAATTCTAAATTTCTGTAAAATATGTTTAATGAATTTTAGCCTTACTGAGAAATGTATGAGATAGAAATGTTTCATATAAAACAGCTGTATAAAACTGTTGTTTGTTATTTAATTAAATAAATACATATATATTTATACATATATTTATAACATAAAAAAAACAACTATTTTTCAATTCGTTTACTTAGTTTCAATGCTTTGTGCATCTCCTCAGAACGAAATAAAGAACAAAGTAAGATTTTTAAAGAATTACACAAAAAAACACATTGTGACGTTTCAGCTAAAATTGAATAATTTTAGTTAGCCTATTTTAAAAACAACTTATGTACAAGTTAACTTATTTTTGCTTTGTTTGTTCTTGTTTTTTGATTTATTTTGTTGTTATTTTTTGTCATTATTTAGTGGTTTTTGTTCTTTTAAAATACATGTTTTGATTATGGAGTCAGGGTTGCTGCCTTTCTTTTCTTTTATTAAATCATAAATCTTATTTATTTTTTTCAATCTCGTATATTTTATATATATATAAAATAAGGTTAATATTCAAACTTGAACACCTTCTACTGAGCCCAGTTGAAGGGCTTTTAAATAATTTATTGAAATGACGATTTTAAAAATACTTGAACATATGTTTCATAAAGACAAAAAAGATTAAAGACAATCTTTGTTGTCTTTATGAAACTATGTTCCAGTATTTTTAAAATCGTCATTTCAATAAACTATACATATTTATATATATATATAAACATTGAATTAGGAATTATTATTTTTTAAATGAAAAATGTCAAAGTTCTTAATGCATCTTGTAAGTTGTAAGCAAATTGAAGATTGATGTTTTTCATATAATAAATTTTCATACATTGTACTTACACAACGCTCTCATTAACACACAAAAATAATTAATTGATAATTTTTTCATGAACGAAGTACATATATACATCTAATATAAATTTAAAACTTAAATATTTAGAGAACAAACCAAAATCTAGTTGAATCTATACTATCAAATAGTATAGCTAGTGTGTACTTAATCAAAATAAAATCATAGAGTTTACTAGAATATGTCTCATTGTTTACAACAACGCGAAAAACGGAAAACAGTCGATGAGAAACGTGTTCTCCTTAACTTTGTCAATGCTAAGCATTGGATAAACTACGTGACTTGTGCAATGAAAATGACTACAAACGACAAAAGAGAGTTGCTATATGTAGGAGAAATTTAGTGAGCGTTGGTATTAAAAAGAAAACAAGAATGCTGTAGGCGGTTAAGATTTAAAATTTTGCGCACCGGCCGGCTCAACTGATTGTTGCAAACGTATTTCTAACTTATCCGGTTTACTACCTAGTTTGAATTTTTAACATGTTGAACTGATTGAACTATTATCTAATTTAAAAAACAAATTAAAAAGCTGATCTAGTAATTTAATTTTCTACCCTAAAAATAAACAACAAATATTAAAAAGCTTATATGTATTCTGTTTGGAAAATAATTCAATTTAATAGAATAAAAAAATTGTTTAAACAACTGACTGCCAAATCCCTTGTAATTAATTATAAACGGCTTTACTTTGTAAGAATTATTTAAACATAACTAGTTACTACGTTGTTTTTCAATAAATAAAATTTTCACTTTATATTTTGAAAAACTTCTTTAATTTGCAAAAATGTTTAACCAACTTCTGAAGGACAATAAAAGATAAGTATATAAATATTTAGTGATTTATTTTCAAACAATAAGCTTCATTTAATAAAAACTTATCATTAAAGTATTCAAAAAAAATTATTGAAACACGTATAAAAGAAATATATATATAAACCTTTAAATGCCCTTATATGACTTATAAATGGGATAAAAGAACAAAGCAAAAACTTTATTAAAATAAATAGATTAACGGTAAATACAAGTTTTCTTTTAAACTTAAAAAATATTTTATTATATAGTATTCAACGCATACTTAGCTAATAAAACAAACAAGAACTTACCAATCAAGTCGATTGAAATGAAAATAAACTAGTCCTAATCCAAACAAAAAAGTTGAGTTCTGTGTGATTTCATTATTAAAAAGAGAAGCAAAACATAGACAGTAATCAGTTGTTAAACTAAAGCATATAATTAGATAGAGCTAATGTTTATGTTCAAATTTATAATTTTAAAATTAAATAACATATTTATATTGATACTTTGTTTACCTTAACTTTATTATGATACAAAAAAAAAATGTTCATTTACTTTATAGTATAGCTTAACTTCTTGGTGGTACTTCTGGTAGGCACTCAAAGCTGTAAGTATTATTGAATATTGTAAAACACATTTTTTTTACAATTCTATCAACTTAAAACATTAAAACTTTTTGTAATTTTTTATGAGAGCATACATATACGACAGAATAAAATAATTTTACTCGCAATCAACTAAACAGACATTAGTTTTAAATTAATTTCAGGTAATGTATTGCTTTAGTTTATTTTTAAAGTGAAGTTTATAAAATTTTTTGAACATTCAAATTCCAGTTTAAAAAATAGATCAAAAATTACCTTTGTGATAGCTTTTTGTTACAAGATGATAATGTCCAAGTTTTAAAAACCAATCGAAACATACACTATTTTCTTTCTCAGTGTCTTTTATATTTAAGATTAGTGCTTCATAGTGTAAAATACCCTGATTGAAATATAATGATTTAAGTTAGCTAGATAAATATATTTAACATTTCTCTTTTCTTTTCTTTTTTTTTCATAAAACAAGTCCAATTTAATTTTTATATTAAATTAATAACTAGCGCAGATACCACAAACAAGGTATTTATAGTTTATACTTAAATTGAAACAAAAATATTTTAATCAAACATTTATTTAATGCCACTAGATTTTAAACTATATTTTGTCACTATGCAAAACGATAACTACAAATTTGATGATGACATAAAACATTTATCTATATGATAGATTTTTTGTGTCAAATCTAAATTTTACTACTTCAAATGAAAAAGTTGTTTAGAATTCCAGGTTTTTCGAGGTTTTTTAGTGAATTTTGTTGAAAATTCCACGTCTTTTAGTGATTTTTGTTCAAATTCCAGGTTTTTTCAAAACTTCTCAAGTTTCAGGTTTTTATAGGTTTATTTAGCCTAAATTGTTAAATTCCAGGTTTTTCCAGGATTCCGGGTTTTTTGGCAACCCTGCTTTCATAATTACTTTACAATATGAAATATATACATACATTGTATTTTATAAAACATAAGTTTTTTTATGAAACAATTAATGAATAAAATGCACAACTAATCTCCAAAATAGACCAGCTTATCAGTCACTTTATTGTTAATAAAATATTTATTTAACTGTACATTTTAAATTAAAAGTTTGTACATCGTTTATTTAATCAATATTAAAGCAGAAACTTTAGAACTGCATAAACGTTCAAAATTGTTTAAAATATCAGTTAAATATTTCAACAGAAGTTTTTAATATTACACAAGTAACAAATTTTTATGAATTTTTAAGTAATAATCAAACATTTTTTTATTTACTTAATATTAATATCTCATTAGCTGATCTGCTGCTATCCGATCATTTTATAGCAATTCGTGATAAAGATTCAACGTTTTATTCCTTTATTTATTAACCTCAAACTATTATTAGTAAGTTATACAATATAGAAAGTTTGTCAACAAAAGTTTTTCTATTATATTTTACAACGGCCAGGTTTTTTTGGTGTTAACTTAAATACATACTATCTTATTTTTAAATGAAATATTTAATAAATATTCATTTATTTTCGTAGAATAAATAAAAAGATGGATTTTTTCATACTGGACCAAGAAAACTTTGTTTTTTGTAATTTACGAAGTCAAGTTATTTATTGGATAGCAGACCAGCAGGCTATTATCGAACAGTACTTTTTAGGACTAAAAAAGGAAAAATCTGGAGGTTAGTAGTAACTTTTTTGTCAAATGTCGCACTAACAGTATATTATTTTAGGCCCATAAAACATTAATAGAGTTAGCTACTGTTTAATTAGCTACAATCTTGTCACAGTAAAAAACTGAAGTGTTTTAAAATACATGTATTAAGAATATGTGAGTAACAAGTAAATTAACCAACTTTTTAAAAGCACAACTATTTAAACACATATTTTATATGAACTGATTTAAAACTTTATTGAACTATTTTAAAAATTTATACAACTTCAAATAACTATAAAACTCCTATTACATACTGCAGTAAAATGTTTTCAAACTAACTATTAAATAATGATAGTACCAAAAAATAAAATAAACTGAGACTTTTTAACTAACCTTTTATAAAATAATATAATATAGTATTTAAGATAAGATTAAGTTCATACTGTTTGATTTAAAACAAAAACTGACTATGTTTAAAAAATATATAAATTAGCCAGAATGATGGCTAATGTATCTTACACCGTTGTTTTTGTTAAGATAAACTAAGAAACATTTAAAATATTTTTCATAATTTAGATAAATTTAGTAATATACCTTAAATTTGTTCTAAACTTTTAAAACGTTTTTTCAAATTACGTTTGTTCAAGTAGTTATTAAAAAAAAAACGAAAACACACTCACGTAAGCTGTATCTTATTCAAAAATATTAAATTGAGTATTAACTATAAAAACTTCCTTCTATATACACTATTTCATTTATAATATCTTTCTTTTCAATATATTTAATAATATCAAAAGCATGTTATGGTACATATAAACAAATAATCAAACAATTATAACGTTTTATTAAGTTAAGTTTTTTATCTAATGGTTAGAACCTGATTTTCTAATGAGAACTTAAAACCAATCAAGCCCAACGTAACATAAAAGTAAGAGGAAATACCAAGGATTTATAGTTTTGAATTCGAGTAACAAATGCAGCATAGCCTCACAATTACTTTTACTATATTATTAGTTATTGGATGATTTGCTGAGACTTAAGTGTTAGTGCCACCAAGTGGAAATAAATTACAACTTTGTAATTTTTCAAGTTATTCACAAATGGTAAATATAAATAAAACCATAACCAAATATTGTACTTTTGCATTAAAATATATGTAATTCATTTATTTATTATTGTCGGTAAGCTACTTATTAACCTTGAATAAAACTTACTTTGATTTCATTTAACAATGTATAATGTAATCAACTTTACATTTTACAAAGTCTAAAAACGTTGAGGCTAATAAACTGACATACTTTTAAACACTATTAGCATCATTATAAAACAAATTAATATTCTTTAGTGTTTCATGTTTAATAACATTATGTTACTTTTATAAATATTTTAAAATAGTAAATGTTTATAATTTTATTAAATAAAGAATTTTAAAAAAAACTTCATTTAAATCTAAAAACAACACTTTAGAAAGATAAGAAAATATAAAAAATATGGTATGCTGACTTTGTGCTATAAATATACAGAGTGTTTTTATAAAGGAGATAGAACTATTCATGTTAGTACTTCCTAAACTGTTGATATAGCTTTTGAAATCATTTTTTAATTTAAGACGTTAGATTAAAGAAGAAAAGTATTTTTTTAACTTTAAATGTTAAGTTTAATAAACAAGCATAAATATCCACAAAATTTAACAAATAACCATAATTTTTATTAGCTAAGCTCGGCTAGTTGACGATATACATACTTACAATACTTTCAACTGTGATCAAGTATTGTGTTTAAATTTTGCACTCGTGCTTCTTTTGGTTATGTATTTTTTTCTTAAACATAAAAAAATGCATGCTAAGTATGGAGAAATTTACAAAAAAAAGGTGACAGGATTAAAAAATGTTAGCCATAATAAATAATACATCGTGCTAATTTTACTCTTTTGTACTGTCACAAAAAATACTAAAAATTAGATACATAATTATAGGTAAGACTATACTAAACAAATTTGATAAAAATAAGTTTATAATGCATATTGAAATCCGAAAATTCGATATATGTAAATAAGTACAGTATGTCATTTAATATTGAGCGCTAAACAAACTCATAAATTATGAAACAGCAAATGTGATAAAATTAAAAACTTTTTTTTAAGTTGATCATTTCTTTAAGCTTTAAATGTCATAAATTTAATAAACTTGAGAACTACTGTTCTAAATTTAACAGGGTTGCCAAAGGTTTTTGAGAAATTTTTCCAGATTTTTGAAGGTTCAAGTATTTTTATCGATTTTTAGTTTTAAATTAAACATAATGTAAAAAGCTATCTTAATTTAGAAATATTGAAAAGATACTGTGCTGCTACTTTATAAGTGTTTTGTAATAAATAAAACTTTAAATGATACGAAAATTAATAATTATGTATGATATGTATTGTTAATTACATAAAAATTTCCTTATTTTACATTTGAAAATGTGCGACAATCCACAATATTCCAGGTTTATTAGTGATTTTGTTCAAAATTACAGGTTTATCCAGGGTATTTTTGACTAAATTGTTTAATTGCAGTTCTATAGAATTCTAGCTATTTTGACCACCCTAATTTAAACTTTTTTTAAGTTATCCTAAGTTTTCAATAAAAACAACTATAATTCCTTATTTTAAAAACATTTTAAAAACATTTAAAAGTTTTATATTTTAAAATATTTAATAAGTGTAGGCTTTTTGATTTTTGATATTTTATGTGCACTATTTTAAGACTAATATTCAAAAATAATGTTAACAACCTTAAAAATAATAAAATAAACAAACTTATTCGTACATATACCCCATAAAACTATTCGAAATTAGAGTTCAATTAATACAAATATACAGTGAGACAATATAACTTACTAGTCATCTTAAAACAAACTTGAAAAATTAAGTTACTATTTTTTCTCAACTTTTAAAATAAATTGGAGTTTAGAAAAAAAACTTTGTAATACAGTTAAAGAAAAGCTGAAAAACAACAGAAAATGTAGAAGTTTTGAAACAAAACTAAAACACATTATTTATACGTAATCATTAGCTGTAAGAGTTTTAAAAAGTTAGGGTCATGTGGTAATTTTTTTTTACTAGTTGGTCTTATTTTGTGAGTTTTATCTTAGTTGCTATCAGACACTCTTAAGCACTTAAGAAAATGCAATTAATATTAAGACATAAGGAATCAAAGTTGGTGAAATCAATAGGTTTGTATAACTGAAACTTAAGCACCAAAAATACGCTTCTAGTATTTCACAGGGACGTAGCTAGCTCAAAATGTTACGCAACTGTAAAAAAGACGCTTAAGGGATGACGGATGAATATAAAATAACTAAGGTACAAGTGTTATAATTAATCACAGATAATATTTTAGTGGGTGTAATTAAGGCCATAGAGGGTGAATCACTTTTAAAGAACTTGATCTCATTACGCAGTTTTAACTAAGCTATAAATAGTTTTTCACAAATTTATATTATTCAAATTAATTTTTGAGATATAGCCAGCTAAAGTCAGGGAGTACAATAGGCTCCTTATTGGAGGGGAGACTAAACAGTAAATAAACAAAGTTTCTCTATTCCTACGTTTATTGAAATAAATTAAACCTCAAATTTCCGGGAAGTATTCCTTGCAGTATTTAAAAATAAACCCTTTGTAAAAAAAAAAACTTAAAAATTAAAAGAATAAAAATTTGATGAGCAAAAAACAAAATTAAATGTTTATTTATGAAATTAGGCCAGAGGTTTTAAACATTTCACTTCCCATAAGAATTCTATTGTACTCTTCTCGACTTTAATGCACTACATTTAAAATTATAGTTAGAATATTAAAAAGCTGTAAAAAGCAATTTGTTAAATCTTTCAAAATAAGTTGTAAAAATAGTAATTTACGCCCTATGGCCTAAAACAAGTGTCTTTGTTTCACTCAAATACATTATAGAAAACTAACTACTAATATGGACAGTGAAATTGCATTAGTTTAAAAAAATTTTATATACAAGATAGTTTTATTTTTTAATTAATTGTGAGAATTATAAGAATTTAATGAAAAGTTCATGTAAATGTTGTTAAAACTATTATTTTTACAATAATAAAAAACTGTTTATTACCATCAAATAAACTATTAGATTTAATACTAATAATTATGTAAGGATTAAAAACTAGTAATAGAAAGACATTTTGATCATGCAATAAAGAAAATTAAAAACACATTTAAATATATTAAACAATTAAGGGCATAGGGGGGTTCAACATTTTTTAGCAACATTGTATGAAAGCTTTAAGTACAAACTACAAGCCAGTTTTTGTAGAATTATAAAAAAATATTTAACTTTTGAGATATTGAAATTTTTATTAAAAGTTTCCGATACAAACATATGAACCACAAATTTTTTGAAGTCAGATTTCTCAAAAAAAATTTAAATCACCAAAAATCTATCTACTCCTCTATTTTTTGAACTAGAGACCTAAAACTTTCAGGAAATATTCTTTTTATATTTAAAAGTATTTGAATGTTAGAATTTTTAATTTGTTAAAAAATAAAAATTTTTGATTAATAAAACAAAAAAAAGTAGTTTTTTATAAATAAAAAGGTAGCTTTTTACTAATAAAAATTTAATTTTTTAAAATTAAAAAACTCCTGCATTCAATCTTTTTAAATTTTAATAACATACTTTCTGCAAAAATTTAAGATGATTGATTAAAAATGAAGGAGGAGATAGATTTGTAATGAAATGGTCTTTTTTCACGTTTTTAGTTTGCGCCTTCCATTAGGAACCTAGGGAGATCACCGACTTTGATAGCTCATATTTCAAAAATTACTTTGAATTTTTTCAAGCGGTTAAAAATTTCTGATAGCTAAGATAAAACTCTAAAAAAAAGATCAACTTGTAAAATTCAAGGTAACCCCCCTATGCCCTTAATTTCTAAAATTTACTCACTTCTATAATTTATTTCAAAAATCATAGACTGCAAAATTGGTCTAATTTTAAATTATTTCAGTAAAAATTCTAAAACTTTCAGATATATTATCTGTTCAGATTTTATCTAAGGACCATATTATCGTTATGTTCTAATGATTAAGATTAATTACTAAAGAGCTTTAGTTGTTTAATTTATTACTAAGATTATTGCTTTTTTTTTTATAAAGTTAGTTTAAAAACTTATTAACCTGCTTAATAATTGGTAATGCTGGTCTTCCATCAATATCTTCTAAACTTTCTCCATAATTATGGCTGTTAAGAGTTTAAAGAAATATAAGAATTTACTTTTTTTTTTTATGAAAATAATTAATTTAAAAGATATATAAAAAAATCTATAACATTATTTATACTAAAACTTTTTTTTTAATCTAGAATAAAGTTAAATTTTTGTATATTAGTTAGATGCTGCTAAACATGTGCTTTAAAACAAATAATTTTTCCAAGTCAGCTTTTAAAACAACTAAAAAATTAATAGAGAAGTTTGGTTAGTCTTAAGAAAATACATTTTTGTGTTGGTTAAACTTTTTTCTATAGTTAATTTAATTAAAATTCAGACAAATGATTCTGTTTAAATAAAGACTATCACAGCAAATTAGCATCATTATTTTACAGTTTAAATTGGTGTATTCGATTTAAAACTATTAAATAATATTTTTTTCAATAAAATACAACTACTTTTAGTTATTTTTTATTTTTTCAGAGTTATATTTCACAAATTTAGTTTTAAAAAAATATTCACATGTTTTAGTCAGATTATTAAGAAAAAATAAATTATGTACAAAAGCTAAAAATAGTGTTATAAATTTACTAATTTTACCTTTAAATCTACATTTTCCCATTATTTTTAGCAATAACCATAAGCTAAGGTATTTAGGAAAAAACCGAATAAGACACTTCATATACCTATTTGACAATAAAATAAATCTAATTTGTACAGTATTACAATTACCTATAAAGTTTTACAACCATTTAGAAATGATATCAATTTACAACTACTTACACAAGCTGCTCATCAGGAATGATATTTGGATTGAAATTCTCATTTAACATTTCTCAAGTTATTCAGCCTTAAGTCATTAACACTTTTAAGTCAAAAAATATGGTCTGTTAAATTAATTTGTTTTTTTATTTTTCAAATACTTATTCAGTAAAAAATAACTTTTAACTGACACATTACTATAAAATATAAATTAATTCAAGTGTGCTTAAATTAGTTTTATTACTAACATAAATAGTTTATATCAAAAATCATAGATATTTTTTAAATCAATAACATTCTCAAACATATGTATTTTTTACTTTAAAGCCATATGGTATCAAAGCTTTTTAAAGTACAATATAACATAAAGTCTAATTTTTTTAGAAGGTTTAAAATCTATCAGACACAGTTTTAATATTTTTAAAATATCAATTTTTCTATAAGAAACTGCTTCAAGGGGTGTCAGAAATAACCAAAGTAGAAAGTACCATATGAAATAAAAAACTAGTACTAAAAATATATCTTCATTTATTTAATTTTTTATAGTTTATTGGACGACAAAAAAGGGTCAAAATACTTGGTCTAAAGACCTGGTGTACAAAGAACTTTTTGGCTACTGTATTGCACATTACTATGATTTAGCAACTATGACACCTTAATCATTATTATTTCATCTACAGGTAACAAAATACTTTCAACTATATAAACAAAGCATAAACAATAGATAGTCAGATTTTGTCAACATTTCAAAAGGTGCATGGTACTAAAAAACATAAATTCAATTAAATATACTTCATCACGCCAGAAGTAACATTGGTCACTGGAGGGAAAGCATGCAATTTTAAGCATCTGGTATTAGCATTTGAGAATAAAAAAGCATCTACTAAGTAGTAGGCAACACATTTCAAAGATCTGCTGGTTCTTTAAATATAATCAATACCTATAAACTTTCACATTTTAGGCAAAGTTATACATGTGTGTTTCAAACATAATTATCTTATAACAGGGTTCTCACCAAATAACATTGGCTCTTATATGAAAGCTTAAAGTACAAACTTCAAGCCAGTTTTTATAAAATTTAAATTCTTATTTAATTTTTGAGATATAATAATTTATGTAAAAAGTTTCCGATGCAAGCGTATGGACCAAAAAACTTTTTAGGGTTAATTTTTTCAGAAATTTAAAAAATCACTAAAAATCTATCTTCTCCTTCATTCTTGGGTTAGAGACCTCAAACTTTCAGGAAATATTCCTTTTATAGTTTAAAAGACTTTTAATGCTAAGATTTTAAATATATTAAAAAATAAATATTTTAAATATAAAAACAAAAGAAATAGGTGGTTATTTTTATATAATTTTTTTTTTCTAAATGAAAAAAATTTCTGCATTAAATCTTTTTTAATTTTAGCAATGGACTTTCTGTGAGAACTGATTAAAAAATGAAGGAGAAGATAGATTTTTAATATAAGTCTTTTTCACTTTTTTGGTTTGCAACTTCCATTAGGAATCTATTTAGGTCACCGACTTTGATAGCTTATATCTCAAAAATTACTTTGAATTATTTTAAGCGGTTTAAACTGACTCATAGCTCAGATAAAACTCTATAAAAAAAAGATCAATTTGTAAAATTCAAGGTGCCCCCCCCTCCTTAACAAAATTTTAGTTAGGAATTTTAATTTTTAAATAAGGAAATTTTTTTATTTTTTTTTATTTTTTAGAAGGCTTGAACAAAAAATATAATAAACCAAAATAAGTTAAGTTTCTTAATAACAAACTTTTACTACAAAACTTTAACAGCATATAAAAATGTATACCATTTACTCACTTATAGTTTATTTTAAGTTAAAGCTGGGCTTTAGTTTTTTCTAAAACAGTATTCAAACAGTATTCAAAGTTAAGAATTTATTTAAAAAGTAACATTACATTTTATCAGTTTATGTCTGAAATATTTTTTTATATGTTTCAAAACACTCATTAAAAGTTCTAAAAATAGTTTATTTTTAAGCAGACTGTTAATTTATGTGTAAACTAGAAGTTTTACTTGAATTTTAATTTTGATAACTGATGAAACTTTTAAATCAAACTAAGTGTTGTATTCTAATTTAAACTAAAAAAAATTGTATAACCTTTAGATTCATTTTCTTTCAGAACTCTTTGTTTTGCTATCAAACTCATATTATTAAACAATATTCAACATAAAAAAGTTTAAATCCTAAACAATTATATCTATTAGTAAAAATTACCCAGCACTAAGCAAACTAATTTTAGTCCAAAGAAATCAAATGTCTTTTTTTATGCTTTATAAATTTTATCCAAATAACTTCACTTTAAATTTGCAATAACTTATTTTTTGGACTTTACCCATGAACAGTGGCTTTAGTGTATATGCACTTAGGCCTGTTTGGTTTAGACCTCAAGAGCGGTTTCTTACAATTATGCCTGCCTGATGAGTCCTAATAAGCAGAAAACCGGTAATGGGTTGTCTTTGATACTGTTGTTGATGGTCGTGTAGTGAAGTTTGTAATCAATTTTCTATTACTAATTTTTCATTATAAGGAAATTTAGTGTAATAGGAACCTTAAAACTTGCAGTCAAACTGCTTTTCAAAAAAGTAGAATCGGGTACTATAACTAAAAAATACAACCACAACCCAGCACTGTGATAATTGCTACCAAAGTTAAACTGCAATTAACTGCTGTCAATAAAGGAATAAATGTTTTTTAACTGGGTTAAAAAATCTAGAATTGAAAGTCTTAAATAAAATTATTAAACATTGATGCAGTTGTAAGTGTATTCATTTTTAATCATACAAAACATTTGTTCAAAGTTTTAAACGAATTCATTATAATGTACCTCAAGTTAATACATAAAATTAAATGAACTTTTTTTTGTGACAACCAAAAGTATGCAACTTACTTATCATAAATATTCATTTGGTTAAGATATTCAGATAGGTTGAAAATACTTATAAATTTAAAATATATACTGCTTAGCAATAATTTAACTTAAAATAAAATCTAAATTATCAGCCATTATGCTCAGGGTTGGTACGTAAAACTTAGGGATTATAGCCTGACAAGCTTCAGCTAAGACCGAAGTTTTCCCTAAGCTTGCCTATTAATTTAGTTATGTTTAAATATTTATCAGTTTGACAAATTTTTAATTTTCAATTTAATAATTTTTTAGATATGCCTTTTGTAGATACTGACTCAAACTAATAATAAGATAAGTTTTACTGACTCACAAAAATAGAATAGGAAAAGAAATTAACCAGTAAAAATATAATGGTAAAATAATAGCTGAAATAAAACATTCTACTCAGTTTATAGTATGATTAATTCTCACAAAAAACCAAGCCTATAAAAATTAAACGCTTATTTAGAAAAAATATCACAATTAATAGGCCACTGGTTTCTTAGAAAACTTTTTCATAACTTATTAAGTAAAATTTTTCTTGTTTAGTTTCAGCAAAAAAGTATAAAAATTACAAGCATTAAAATATTTAAAAAATACTGTTATGCTATATTAGCTGTTATTTAAAGCAAATAAATTTTGACTAAAAAGTTAAACATAAGTCACTCATTTTTAAAAGGTTTAATAATTTTGTTTAGTTCTTCAACTTTTTTACTTTGTAAAATAAGATGCACAAATGCATAGTTTTTACCGTCAAAGAAGAAGTATCCGGTAAAATTCACTTTTTAGACATTAACATTACTAGAAACACCTTTTCTACTTCTGTGTACAGAAAAGAAAACTTTAGTCCACACTACATTTCTTGGAATTTGTTTTGCTTCAACAAAAAAAGTTGAAGATCATACAATGCATAACCAACAGAACTATTAAAATTTGCGTGGCCAACTGCTTCAATTTAGAACTTGACAGCATTTACAACATTTTTCTCTCATTAGGTTACCCCAAAACAGTCATCCAGAAGACAATTAAGGCAACTCAGTCCAAAATGAACTACTTACCCTCTTTCGGCCCACATCCTTGCCCAGTATACCTCTGCTCTTCTTTTATGGGTGAAAACTCAATAAGACTGGCTAAGCAAGCTTCATTAGCTGTAAAATCCACCTTTAATAGCATTTTGCTACGTATTGTGTACAACACCAACCGCCTGCTTAATGGAATTGTGAAAGATGCCACACTTATCCATGATTTAAGTAATGTAGTATACATATTTAAATGTCATTGCGGAAATGACTACGTAGGTCAAACATCTCAAAGTTTCCACGTCAGGCAAGAGCAGCATGTCACAAAAAAGCTAAAAAGGCTTATTTTTTAATGACGACGTTAAGCCAAAAGGTGAACACTCCTCTATCCAAGAGCACCTCCTCAACAACCCTGTTTGTGCTGAGAACTACCTAGATAGTAGGTTCAAAATTCTATCTAGAGCAAGAAACTCTTACCATCTCTCACTTCTAGAATCTTTGTTTATTAGAACTTGTGAGCTGAAACATTGCAAACATAGCGTGTTTTAGTATTATTGTTGTTGTTTATTGTTGTATTTTTGTAATGTACTTTTTATTTAATTTTGTTTCAGGTAAAATTACTACTATCTTAAATGTTTTTTGTTTTAACAGTTTTATTTTTTACAAATATCTTTTTAACAAACAACAAGTCAGCCAAGTATAATTCAACTATAATTTAATCATTTTAAACATACTTTTATGCTTTATGACGTAACAATTTTTAGCAATGTATTTCAAAATTACTGTTTATAACTAAATTTGCACTATATTAGTATCAGTTTTTAGCAAGTTTATTCTGATGAAGAGCTAAACGAAACTAATTAATGAAACTTTTAAAAATGAGTGACTTATGTTTAAACTTTTTAGTTAAAACCAGTACCAAAACCAAACTATTCAAAATAAATTTTAATTAGTAAAAAAATATTGTATATAATAGACGTTTAGCATCTAAACCAATTACTATAAAAAGACTTTATTTTAAACAGGTTGTAAACAAAAACAAACATTAAAATGTTGTTAGAAATAATTAATAATATTATTCCTACTAAGCCTACCTTGAATTCTAAAATCAATGATGTGTTTGATGTGCACAGAAATTTTGTTAAGAACAAAAATATATTGGTTAAGTAACAATTTACATTTTTTGTCTTTTGCTGATAACTTATAAAAATAGAACTTATATTGCTTGTGATTTTGATGAATTTTATTTGGATTCTGTTAAAACAGTGTTTAAGGAGTCTTTCTTATTTGGTTTGTGAAACTGAATGCAAAAATAATTTCTGCAAAACTTTCTAATTTGTATAATAAATGTGTTGAATGTGGTGTGTTTCCTGAATCTCTTAAACATGCTTAGGTGGTTTTAATTTATAAAAACGGTATTTATAAATTTATAAAGATGAACAGTCATCTGATCATGAGCACCTCCTCAACAGCACTGTTTGTGGTGAAAACTGCCTACCATCTCTCAGTTCTAGAATCTTTGTTTATTAGAATTCACGAGCCAAAAATTTGCAAACAAAGAGATCTTTACAATTTAAAACTTTATAAATAGCGGTTTTTAGTATTATTGTTGTCATTTTTTGTTGTAACATGAAATGTGCTTTTTATTTAGTTTTGATAAAAAAAATGTCTACTATCTTAAATTATTTTGTTTTAGCAATTTTGTCTTATAAATTACTTAAAATCAGCAAAGTATAACTCAATTCTAATTTAAACTTTTAAATAGACTTTTATACTTTATGATGTAACTACTTTTAGCTAGACATTTCAAAATTGTTGTTTATAACTAAATTTACACTATAATATTATCAGTTTTGAGCAAGATTATTCGGAGGATGCTCTAAACAAAATTGATTAATAAACTGTTTTTAAATGAATGACTTCTGTTTAAATTTTTTAGTTAAAAATGGTAAAAATAATTATTTAAACAATGGTAGGCCTATTTCATTCATATCTTCATTTTCTAAAAATTTTGAGTCATTTGTGTGTGAGAGACTAATTATTTTCTATTAAACAATTTACTGGACTGTAAAATATATAGGTTTATGACGACTTACTTAGCTGTAAATAATATTTTTGAGAAATTAATTGAGGCTGGTAAAAAAAAGGTGAAAAGTTTAGTGTTTTTAGATTTTACATGGGTTTTAAATATAATTAATCATAAAACTTAGTATAAAAACTAAAAGGTTATAAACATAAAAATGGTCAAAGATAAATTAAATTGAAGTTTATTTTTCTAAGTGAATCTACTGTTATAAATAATCTGGTATCTAATCATGAAATTATGAATGCTTGAATACCTCAGGATTCTTGTTTTGGGCTATTGTTGTTTTTTATATATAAATAGCATACTTTTAGCTACAAATATTAAATTTAAGTTGTTTGCAGATGATGTTTGCTTGATTTATAAACATTGTGATTTTGAATTTGTGAATGTTGATATAAATAAAGAGATTAAGAAAATTGATAGAAGGCTGTGTAAAAATAGATTGTTCTTTAATATTCCTCAAAAAAACTTTCCTGTTGATTAGATCAGAGTTGCCAATATTTGGATGAAAAAAGCTGTCCTGATAGATCTTAAACTGTCCTTAAGTCATCCGGAGTTTTTTCAAAAAAATTTGTTAGTTTTCAAAACTAATAAAAATCAAGTTTTTTAACAAAACTAGTTATGAAAAAGCAAAATATTACAACTATACCAAATAAATCTCATTCAATATATATTAAAAAAAATCTTGAAATTTTTTTTTAATTTTAAACTATCTAAAGTTTTTATTAAAAAAAAATAACTTTCCTGAGTCCACCTGAGCTTAAAAAAAATTAAAATATCCTGAGTTGACCTGAGATTTTAAAAAACTTTAAAATATTCCGAGTATCATAAGTGTATGGCAACTCTAATAGATAATTTTCCGATGCATAACTTATTTAAAAAATATAAGAAAACACATTTTTTATTTTTTTACTTATTTGAGTATTTTTGAAGTATGTCCTGTCAAAAATTGTATATTGCTAAATTAAACTGTACTTAAATTGAAATAAAACTATACAGTAGTTTAAATTTTTAAATACAAAATGACGTAGTAATCAAGTGTAAACATTAACTATACGCTTATACTAAAGAACCATGATGTACTAATAAAATTTGTTAGATTAAATTAAAACTAAAATAATCTAGCTACAAAAATGAAAATAAAACTTGTCTTAAAAATAAATTACAAGAAACTAACTACTTTAAAATTACTTGAAATTTGTCATATTAAACCACTCCTAGATATTTAATATTTCTATTCTGCTCAATTAAACAATCATTTACCTTAACACTAAATTCACTATTTTTTAGATATCTATTATATCTTTTTCATTGAATTTATTTGAGTACTTTGAATAAAAATATTAAATATCTAGGTGTGGTTTTAGATGACAAATTGAGTTGATACAAATAAAAACAATAGTTGTGTATTTGAAAGAAATAGAACAGGTCTTGGCCTAAATTCCTTTAGGTATCTAGTTCTTAAGTTAGTTAAGGACTAGTGTTCCAGAAAAACTTTAAAAATTTAAAAAGGGATGAGTTTTTAATATCGCTAAAAATTCTCCTTAAACTGTTAATTATACTGTTTAAACTGAAATGAAATTACAATCAACAGCCCTGGCTAAATTTACCACATCAAATAATATTGAATTCTCTGAAATGGAATGGCAAATATCATTTAAAATAAACTGCTCAGTGGCCAGAAAAACAGATATTTGTTCTATATGCAATCTAGAAAGATTTTCCATTGCCAAAGGGGACAGAGATAAAGCACTTAATGTAAGAAAAGAACTAACTTTGATATTCCCCCACTTTAGATCTAGTTATTTTTATTATTAATTTCTATATTTATTTTCATTTTATTTACTGTCCTAATTTTAAGTTTAATCGATTGAATTATTTATTACTATCAATTTATTTATAAGTATATTTTATTTTATTTGAATAGTGTTTTTGCTTAGATTCAATTTATAATTAATAAATTAACTTTCCTTGTATTTGCCTAAGCGCGTAAAAACAATTACTAATAGATCACTAATTAAGGGCATAGGGGGGGGGGGTAAACACCCTTTTTTGGTTTTTGATCTTATTTTATATAGTTTTTACTAAGCTACAAAATGCTTTTTACAGATTAAAAAAATTCAAAACAGTTTTTGAAATATAGCCTGTCAAAGTCGGAGCCAACAATAGGTTCCTTATGGGAGGCGCAAACTAAAACAGCAAAAATAGACTATTTCACTAAAAATCTATCTTCTCCTACGTTTTTTGAGATAACTACCTCAAATTTTCAGGAAATGTTCCTTGGTATATTTAGAAAATTCTGTCGCAAGGAATTTTTAAAAGATTGAAAAATAAAAATTTTATATAAAAGATAAACAAAAAAACAGTTTTTTTTTTTGTTTTTTTGTTATAAAATTTTTATTTTTTAATTTTTTTAAATTCTGTTCTGACAGAATTTTCTAAATATTGCAAGGAACATTTTCTAAAAATTTGAGGTAGTTATCTCAAAAAACGTAGGAGAAGATAGATTTTTAGTTATTTCTAGTTATTTGCCGTTTTAGTTTGCGCCTCCCATTAGAAACCTATTGTTGCCTCCGACTTTGACCAGCTATATCTCAAAAAATATTCTGAATTTTTTAAATCTGTAAAAAGCATCTTGTAGCTTAGTAAAATCTATATAAAATAAGATCAAAAACCAAAAAAGGGTGTTTACCCCCCCCTATGCCCTTAATTAATTATATTCTCATTACTTTATCTTATTAGATATTTATATGCTTAGTATCATATTGTCACTTAAAAAGCTCTGAAGATCCTTCTAGGTGAAACGGCATAAGCTTAAGATGACAATCATTGAATAAAACATATTTTAATAATTAGGCTCTTATATATTTAGCACTGTATTTCATAGTTTTATAACTTTTGTACTTAAACTTTAATGTATACAGGGTTGCCACCTGTTTCTTCAAAAAATTTTCCAGGTTCTCCAAATTTCTTCCAGGTTTTTAAAAGTACAGATTTTTGGGTCTATTTTAGTTTAAAGTTAAGATTAAGGTAAGAAATTTTGTTAAATAGTATAAAACATTGAAAAGATACTACTGCAAAGCTACTTTAAATATTGTTTTTAATAAAAAAAAATTTTTGATGATGACAGTTTTTTTTTAATGACAGATGTTTTGAGTAAAATCAAAATTTACTACTGAACATGTGAAAATTGCAAAAACTTCTGCTTTTTTTGCCTAAAATGTCAAACTACAGGTTTCAAGGTAAAGTTGCAACCCCATATATATAATAAATAACAGAAGATTCAGAAGGTTCAACTTTGGTTACATACATTTTCAAATTTTATTAATTTTATTACAGTAAAACAAGTTGAAAATCTTGGTAAAATAGTTATTATAGGTTAATGTATATAAAATACTATTTAAATGTGATTTGTCAAGAACTTATAGTGGGTTCACCCTGGTGGCAGTGATCACATGGTTGGATTGTTGGTATGGCTTTTTTATTTTAGTGCTATTGAACACTTGCTTAGGGATTTAAGCTTCATATTTTTTCTACTACATGTTATTTTAATTGTTGAGATTTAAGCCTTGTGAGTTTTCTCCAAACAAAGTGTCACTAAGGGTTTTTTAAGACAGTTTTGTTTTTATTATATAAATTCAATCAATTTAAATTTCAAGTTAAGGTTAAGACGACTTACAAGAACACATATATAAAGTATTAAAACTAAACAACCTCAATTTAAGGTTTGGTGCCCTAGGATATAAATATGAATATAAGGATGCAAATATTAAGCTAACTATAGAAACGTAGTTTGATTGATGAATTTTACCATAAACAAAAAAAATAGTTGTTAAAGTAAAAAAACTCAGTTTTTCTTTTACATATGTTACCAAACTTCTGCATGAGATATTTTTTCTCATTAGTTAAGCTTAGTTAAAAACTTGAGTTTTGTTTGAATCACTATCCTTTTTTGTAAATGTGTAGACTAATAGGTTTAGACCTGCAAGTTTTTGAATATTTTATTAGGAATCCTACAACCTAGCCACACATTTCTAGAATGAAACTGAATTTAAAATACTTTGGGGTTAATTATTGACCTAGAACCCTTTGAAAAATGGTGAAAAATAATTTTATTTCATTTGTAGCTAACTTTGGTTTCTGAAGTATGGATAAGCAGGATTTATTTTGTCAAATGATTTTAAACGTTTCATAGATATATTTATTAAAAGGGGATTTTATACTATGTAGAAAAAGGTCTGAAAACATATTTTAAAATTGATTAGATAGTTTTGAGTTTTTTGATTAGATAAGTATGAACTTGATTACATAAGTTTATAAAAAAAATGTAAAAGTACTTAAACTTAAGAAAAATTAAATTCTTGAATTGTTTATATTTGGTTTTTTTAAACTCTACAAATGGCTTTTAAATGAAAAATTCTTATCCTATTGAGGTGTATACAGACGAGTATTCAAATGACTTTAAGTAGAATATGTAGAAGCAAAATTAGCTTACGAATTCAAATAGTTTATATGTTTTTACAATGACTAAATTAATCTTCCTTAAATCAAGCAATTCGAATTTGTGCTGCACTTTCTTCTACAAAATTAGAAGTTTGACAGTCATATTTAGAGATAGGCTAACCCCAAGCCCAACCTCGAGTCTTTGGATGAAAAATTTTTAGAGCGTTGTAAATCACATAAAAAAACAACATATAAAAATTACTTCCTCGCTTTTACCATCATTCTGCGCTTTGAAGTTTTCTGAAACAAAACCTAAATGAATTATAAGGGACTTTAAAAGTTTAACCTTAAAGTTTTTGATTGGTAGGTTTTCTACATATAGCAGTTACCACATAAACATATTTTACAATTTTTAAGACTATTTGAATAAAATTTCATAGAGGTGTTTTTTGATTTTTGCCATTTTATATCATAAATCGTTCAAAACTTGTAAAATGTGTTTTTTGTGATAATTGCTATATGTATAAAATTTTCCAAACAAAAATTTAAAGGTCGAGTTTTTAAAGTCTTAAAAAATTTACATAAGGGTTTTTTTAGAAAAACATCAAAAATCTGAGTGGTAGCAAGATCTAGAAAGCTATTTTTATGTGATTTTCCAAGCTCAAAAAAATTTCAATGCGCTCATCAAAAAACAAAATTTTTGAGAAGCGCATTGAAAACTTTTAGCAACTTAAACACCCTTGTGGGTAATGTACAGCTTTTTGGAAAGATCCTGTCTATAATACATAAATTTTGTCCTGCAACGTAATTTTTAGCTTAAAATTTACTTGAGCAATACAAAAAAAAAATTGCTTAAAAAAACCTTTTTAAAATGAGTTTTTATTTTTGTTTTAAATACACAGTTCATCATTAATGTTAAGTTATAAAAAAACTTTAAAAACTTCTAAATACCGTAACAGTTTGAAACTTTAATATGTGATGTTTTGTAAATTTACTTTTAGATATTATTTTTTTTATTTGTCACTTAGATTTTAATTTATTTAAACAATGATGTCAATTAAAAAAGTTAAACTTACGTAGTACGTAATGCACATTGCGTACTTTTTATTTTGTTTTTAAAATCTTATAACACATATAAACAAAAATAAAAGTTAAACTTAGATCAGAATAAGAAATAAGACAACGCTTTCTACTGTTTAGAAATTATTTTAAAAGTCCTTTGTTACAAATACAATTTTGTACTAAAACTATAAAGTTTTGGTTAAAAAAAATTACAATAAGCAGATATTGTAGAAAATTTAAGTATTTTTTAACAATATTAAATCAGTAGTTTCAGATATCTACATAGGGTACAAAGTTTTTGTCCTGAAGTATTGAGTTTATATTATTTTATAAGACTATTTAGTTGTAAAACTAGTATTTTAACAATTGAAAGTTTTAATAGGCATTAATTAAAACATCGTTTTAAAAAATTTGTTTTAAAACGAAATCCTTTCAAATAGCATATGAATAGTTTTTAAGTTAATTTTTAAAGATAAACCTATCAACTTTTTAATACTATTAAGGACACTATGTTCAAGGTGAGTTAATAATATTTTGTATTTGAGGACACAAAAAACTTATTTTTAATTTTTTAGCTACAATAAAGCCAAACGTTTATACTAAAACAGTGGACTTATTTTAGTAGAGCAAGGGCCGAGGAAACGAAGAAAAAGTTTATCATTATTTGAAGAAAAAGTGTATAAATATAACTTTTTACATAATTTCTTGCCTAATACCTTTTTCCATTTCTTATTTGAATAAAGAAAATAGTTTTCATTTGAAAAGAATACTTAAAGTTTTTATTTAAAAAAAGTATTTTTGTTAATTTAAAGGCTAGTTTATTTATAGCTTTTTTGATTAACAATTAATTACTAATCGTTCGCAGTAGTCTATTAATTTTTAAAAATTAATAATTATGTTTATTTCAGATTAAAACATATTTTTATGTGAAAGAGTGTTGTATGTAAGACTCCTATTTATAATAATAATTTTAAAAGTAAAGAAAGGAATTTGTTTTAGTGTTTTAGCAATTCAATGATACATACTAGCTCTTTGTCCGCAAACAAACTCAAATCAATATAATTCATTAAATACTAAAGTTTAAATAAACTTTTATAGTTAAAAAAAATTGTTAATTATTTTAAGACCGTTAGTAAGCGAGCAAGAGTAGAAAAAGATCTGCCAAATATTTTGTCTATCTCTTTACCAGAGTCATGTTTTCATTTTTATTATATTTAATTAGTGAAGTCGTTAAACTTCTTAATAACAACAGTCGATAGATAACCAAGAGAAGTTTACTGTGTTATGGTTTATTACGGCTGTTAGTAAGTTCGAAGCCTTCTAAAAAAGCTTTACGAAAGAAGTGTGTCACACAATAGTTACGTTATGCAGCTGTTTGTCATAGTAAACAGCTGATTTTATTTTCAAAGAGTTTTTTTTTTGTCTGTTTACAACTTAAAATGGTAAAACTTGCTGTTGCAGTTGTACATCTTCTTACTCTTCCTTTTCAGTGATCAATTGCACTATTGATGTAGTAAATAAATGAATCATTCTAGTTTCATAGTTTAAAGGTTTACTGCAGACAGATTGTTCTTAAAGTAGTATAATTACGTTCTAATAATTTACTTATTTTATCTCGTTTTACTTTTATATTTAACTATATATGACTTTTAATGGGAGATATGTTCGTAGTTTTTTTATTTATTCGAACAAACTCGAAATATTTAAAAAAAATGTTTAGCCGATTAAATATTTTTAGTGATTTCAACCCAATTTTTTCGCAGTGCGCTGAAATTTTTCTTTGCAGCTTTAAGTGGCTCTAGAACAGTTAAACTCGGTAGACTAAATTTTTTTATTTGTGCTGGGTGGTCTTCTACAACATACATCTTCATAGTTTGTTTACAGTCAAACAAATTTAGTTTTAAAAACAATTTAAAATTAGGTGTAAAGCTTGGCTATATAATGGTTTAACACTCTGTGTCTAATATCCTATATGTAGATCTTACTGCAAAGCTATTTTTTTTAATCAAATCATAATTAAATTTCTGACAGGTTTATTTCAGCAGTATCAATTTGTGATATATCCGATTAGCTAGCTCGGTAAAACGTACAAGTTTTACCTTACAATACGTAATATGATACAGATTCAATAGGTCTTTGTTACAATCAGCACTATAGTAACAAAATTTTAATAATAATTATGAGTAATATGTCTGCCTTATAGTTGCCTTACTAAAATAATATAAATCTGATGCTTATTTTAAACTATGACTTTTTTTGCTAAAACTTTGTCAAATTTTTTTAGTTTATAACTAATAAGTATTATTAAGAAAACTACCTATTAAAATTTTGTTCGTATTTTTTGTCTTTCCCGCCCAAACTATCATAATTGCTGCGGAAATTGTTTATAATTCTAAGCGATTTCATTTAAGTTAACAATTTACAAGAAAATTTGTTCATACAATTTTACGGATACTACTATTTTTTCATCGATTCCACTTAAAAAGTATAGAGCCGCGCTAGCTATATAACATATACTGCAACATACAAAAAGTGTAAAACCATTATATAACAAACAATTAAATTGATTTAATTAAACTAATAGATTTAATGTAAGTATAGCTCTTTAGCTTTCATACTGCTAAACTAGATATAATGCTACTACTCGGATAGAATTCATTATTTTAATTGTTCGCAAAACTGATCAATATAACTCAGAGCACTATTAACTCATAAAGTATATAAAACTAACATCTAGAACTGAAACTTGTATAATAAAGAAATATTTGTTATATGTAAATGATAAAAATAATGTGGAAGAATTTTATGGTAAAAGTTTTTTTACTTTTCTCTTAAGTTATAAATTGTATTAAGCATTATGTATTTAACTATCGATGACAACTAACTTTTTTCTACTAAAACTTTTTGTATTTCCTTCTATCATGAAGAATTGTCTTATAAATATCTTAGTAACACAATTTTAACTTTTTTTTGGTCTAAATTTACGATTAGTTTTTATGTTTTAGCTGATTATACTTACATACTCATATCATAAATGATAGTCAATAAATTAAGTCAATCTTTACATTTACATAAGTATTTTATTTTTAAGTAAATTATTTTTTGTTTTATTTATCAAGTCAATTGTTTTTAGTAGCTGTAGAAAAGTAGTAAATAAAATAATATACCAAAAATTTTTACTTTATTATTTTTGTATGTATATGCTTAAATATTTTAGTCTTATAGTTAACTCTTGCTAGTGTTTACCACAAAGCAGCACATGGGTCAAAAAATATTTGCTTAAACTTCAATGATAAACATTATAACTTCAGGTTTGTTTGTTAATAATGTTTACCTTTTGCTTAAAACAAAAAGCTCCAAAACTGTAAAGATAGACGAATGTACTGTGTATTGAATAGAAGAGTAAAAAAACAAGTACTCTTTTCAAACAAATATTTATTTTTGTTTAACAGCTAAAAAACAACTGTTCAAAAATGGCTTATAGTTTAACTGTTGTAAAACTTTACTACTGTTTACAATAGTTTTGACCTTTTATCAAATAAATAAACTTTAGTTCTAATTTAGTATCTTTAAAGCTTACACTTTTTAAATATTTTTTACCTAGATGAGGTCTTTAGTTTAAAAGGATAGTCATTAAAGATGTTTATTGAAAAAATATATTGAAAGCTTTTTTTATGTAATAGTTATTTGAATAGAACTTTATTTATAAGAACTTTAGAAACTAAAAACTATTTTTATTATCTTATTTGAAATTCAACTAAAGTAGGAAAATTTCTAGGAGTAGTAAAACTGTCAATATCTTTGGTTTCTGGAGTAAGTACAGATGACTAAAAAAAGTTATGCGTTTAAACTATTTAACAAACTGTTATTTCTTTTTTATGATAAAAACTTATGATGAATCAAACTAAGCCTGCTTCATAAAAAAATATATTGGTATCTGTATACAAAAAAACTTATTAAGTTTTGGATAAAAAGTTAGGTACTTACATTAAAGTGAATTGAACGAACACGTATAACAATCTATGTGATATTTTGCAACCTGGTTTCGTCCTTGCTTTTATGCTTATACTAGTTTCAGCAATTTTGCAAAAGGATAACGATAAAAAAAAATTCTTTTAATGTCTTATTTATGAGTATCATTTTAGTTTAACTCACAACCACTTTATTTAAACTTTTCAATGCGTAATAAAATATTAAAACTTTTAATTATAACATTTTATGAACTTTATAACCTATAAATTGCAGTCAAAATTTGTAAACACTTAATTGAAGCAAAAGGATACTAAAAAATTAGTTTTTACGAGTATCCTTCAAACTAATTTGAAACTACTTTGTTTAAACTTGTCTTTGCCTTATAAATACTATTTAACTACTTTTTTAGAACTTAAAAATAATTTGAAAATATGACTTTTGTTTATTGAAATTTCTAAAACTTTTACTAAAGTAAAACGTTATCCAGTGGAAATGTTTTTGTAAGAGATCTCTTAATTGAATATAAAACTACTTTATTTAAACTTGTCTATGCCTAACAAAATTATATTCTTTAATTTTTTATAGTGTTCGAACAAATTTCGATGATGTATAACTTTTTTAATAAAATTTTTAAAGATTTAATGAAAACAAAAAGAATTTGCATTTCTTACTTAAAGTAAAACTAGAAAATTCATAATTGTAACAATGGAATTCTACTATTGATTTTATTGTATTTATCAACTTTGAATTTTTACTTTGCAGCTTATATAACTAAACATTTTTTTAAAGGTATATTTGAAAGGCTTTTTTTCTCATCAGTTTTGGTATCAACTCATTAATATCTTCTCTTACTAATTTTACA
The DNA here is from genome assembly GCF_965202585.1 of Thalia democratica. Lineage (NCBI taxonomy): Eukaryota > Metazoa > Chordata > Thaliacea > Salpida > Salpidae > Thalia > Thalia democratica. The sequence continues at coordinate 13,100,866 of NC_139172.1, forward strand.
TGCTTTTCCAATGGGTGGGAACATTGGAGAAGTTCTTCCAACTAAAAAAAATAAAGTAAAAACTATATAAAAAGTTTTAGTTTTGTTTTTAGTAAGTTTCGTATAAAACTTTTGCTTCTATTATGGATATTTTTGTTGAAACTCGGGTGCTGTTTCTGTTTTTCTCAGTGCATTGCTAGAGAAAAACATTAAATGCAAAGTTTCTATAATAAGGCGTACAGGAATTAAGTTGCGCATTTAAATTACTCGATAACAGAACAGTTATAAGTATCTTTCTACTAGCTAATGGTATAACGAAACAATAACTATTGTCAAGATTAATTGTATTTCATACTTTATGAACTATTTAGTAAATTCTAGTAAAATGTTATAGAAACCAAGGATTGCTATAGAACTGGTTACCTTAGGAAACACAATTGGAAATTGAAAAAATAAGTTATGAATAAGTTAAATTAAGTTCTATAAGAATTTTTTTGAAGTTAATTATATATATGATCACTTTTGCACAAAAAGCTTAAAATAGTCAAACTAAAATAAACTTCTGAAGTTTTTTTAATCGTTTTCTAAAGTGTAATGAATTATGCAACTACTATTTGATTTTGAATTTTCTTGATATTTTACTAACAAAGAAGTTGATAGGAAACTGTGAAACAAATAAAGGTTTAAAAAAATATACTATAAGTTAGCCTGGAATCCAATACAAACTCCCTATAAAAACTTACATAAACTTACTTTTATGCTAAGTTAGGATTACGAATCTCCATACGATTTTCTGTTTAGTATTTATTAACTTGTGTATAAATAAAAAAGTAAAGTAATATATCTTCAAATAAATAAAACTGTACCTCAATACTTAGTTTATTAAGTTATTCATAAAATTTCAAAACTATAACATTTTTTGATTTTATTATCGTAAATGATTTCTTACTCCGAGCTGTCCAAGAGTAAACAAAAATATTTTTTTTAATCTAGGGTGCATCACTAATAAATTCAGAAAGTAAAATTTATGAAAACTTATGTTCTTTAAAAATGGTTTAAAGGAAATTAAAAACTAATATATGTTTGAATAAAATAAAAAATGGGTATGTCGGTATAATAGATGGGTAGCTGTCTAAATTGCACGAGCGTACAAAATTGCACGATTGCACAAACTTGCACGAAGACATGCACGAGCAGACAATTTTGCACGGGTTAATTTTTTTAAAGTTTTTTTTATTAATTTCGTTAACTAATTATTTATTTTTTTTACTATCACTGTTACCCTAACCCTTACCCCAGGTCGGTAAGCTATTTTTGGTTTTTTTTTTGTAATATTTTTTTCTTATTTTTCTTTTACCATCACTGTTACCCCTGACATTTACCCATGGTGGGTAGCTTTTTTTTAATTATTATTATCATTTTTTAGTTTTTAGTTTTTATTATAATTTTCATTAGTCATTTAAAAAATTTTATTTTTACTACCACTGTTACCTCTAACCCTTACCCTCGGTCAGCATTTTTTTTCCTTTTTTTTTAATTATTATTTTTTTTTTTTTGTTTATTTTTTTTTTTTCTGTATTTTTTTACTCTCTTGCAAAAATGTAACTCGTGCAAAATTGACCCTTGGTGCAAATTTGGCTTCGTGGAATTTTGTTCCCTCGTGCAATTCAGACCCGTTCCCATAAAAGATACCTACAAGTTTTTTATGAATTTTTTTAAATATATTTTGTCATATGGCTAAAATAGGTTATAAGTTTTAAAGTAAAGTAATTTTTAGTAATTTTTAATGTCTTTTTTTTCAATTTTTTGAATTTTTTGTTTTTATTATACTAATACTATTAATTAGACCTACATACGCTTTTTTTAATTTTTTAGAATAAATACTATTTTTTCAGATAATTCCCTTTAAACATTTTTAAAGTATTTGGTTTTTCGAAATTTGAATTTTTATGTAACCAAAAAATTAAAAATTGCACTGAGAGTTAAAATCTATCCAAACGGTTATGAGTTTACTTGTTAACTGTAAAAAACCATGCTACAAATGTTTTGCTTTAATATTTATAAGAAAAAATCATCATCTATAATAGTCAACTTTTACATGTTTTGGCCATGGCCACCATTCAATTTATTTTATTCATTTTGCTCAATTTTACTCAACTTTAACAATTCTATTCTGAAAAATATGCTTAAAAAAGTTATTTATTGATTAAAGACTATAATAAAATAAAATTCTTAAATTAGTCTTAAATAATTGCTTTTATAACAAAATTAAACCTATACAAAATGATGTGTAAGTTCAATTATTTTTATCTAAATTAATTTGCATAATCAACTTGAGTTTGTAAACAAACATTTAGTATTTTATTTGCGCAGGTTGTCTATCAAAGTTTGTACAAGCTAATTATATTAAGAATATAACATTACACTCGTTTAATATAAAATTTAAAGACAAATTCTATGTTGAATAGTTTAAACATTTGATGAAGAAGCAACAAAAAAGAACCATTTAGCAAAAAACGCTTTTCCTTTATTAATGTTATGTCGTATATATCTATAACTTTTTTGTAATAGTATATACATTTTAAGAGTTTTTTTAATCTTGTATACTTAAAATAAAACGAAGGATGCTTGCACCAACAGTTTAAATGCAATTCTTTCTTAAGTAGACAGTTTAGAATTATGTGTAAATTATCAAACAAAAGTCTCCAAAAACATTACTAAAAAGCGTAAATTAACAACATTAAATGATCTGAACGGTCTAAACTAGGGTTTCCAAATTGGGCAATATCGTCTCTTCAGGTAAATACTAAAGAAGGTAAAAAGTTAATTAAGTAACGAGAGAGAGAGTACGATCCTGGACTTTCATATGCCGTGAGACAATAAACTCTCAAATTGTCTCACGGCATATGAAAGTCCCGGCTTCGGTTCTTTAGACTTTCGCCAATTTTTTTGTTGATCGTATTCAAAACAAGCGTACCAGATGTCTTGAACGTTGCACGGCAAAAGACAATGCTGAAGTCACTGATCAATAACAGCAATCGGTTGCTTCATGCTTGCATGTATAAACCGTTTTATAGATTAAAACTGCAAGTTTTCGGTTGTGACTAAATGAAGAGTCTTAATCAGGACGAAACCGGTTTCAGTATGCCTAAAGCTTGTGGTCTGATGATCGAATTGGTATGATCAAACCATGTAAACTTGAGCTTGTCTCACGGCATATGAAAGTCCAGGTTACGATTCTGTAGACTTTTGCCAATGTTTTCGCTAAATATATCATTGTGTTTAAAATGTAAGTCAACTAAAGAGTAGCATAAAATATTTTATTAGTTCCCAATTTTTTTTAATGATTAATAATCTCATGATGTGTTCCTATATATTTAATTAAGGGTAATATATAATTTTCTATAATTATATAAACATAACGTTATGGTTTTACCTATATAAATTAATATATATATATACAGTTTATTGCAAACTGTAAAAAAAAAGTGTTTCATAAAGCTAAATGATTTTAATCCTGAAATGTTAAAGCTTGAATTAAATTGCACTGTGCTTAACATTAACACAAAATCTTTAACAGCTGAGGATCAAAGCATTTAGCTTTACATATGTACGGTTTTTTTTATAGAGTTTGAAATAAACTATTCAAAAGCTCTTTTAGTGGGCTCTGTGGAAGGTTATTTAGTTTATCTAACAACATTATTATCGATATATTTATTTATTTACTGTATAAAGCTTTGATTCGAATAAAAAAATAATTTATTCAACCAAACTATTACAGTTTTAAAGAAATTATATTTATACTCCAAAAAATGGGTGTGCAACTATTTCTAACAATAGTGTTCGGTACAATTGAATCCTTAACTTTTGCCGGGGCTGCTTACGGTTGGGCTTCCTTATATCCAATTCTGATCAAAGAAGGATTTTTTTCTGACGGTTGTGATCAGAACAATTCACTGAAAACTGCTTATAATGAATGTGAATCCCAGGTATATATACACAGTAAAACTAGTTTCATTACTTAAGCGTTACTTTAAAACTTGTTTAAATTGAAAAACAAAACTCTGCACACCAAAATGGGACACGTTCAAAATCTATCCGCGATCAAAATCCACCCGCGCTCAAAATCTACCTAGTCAAATTCGAGAACCGCTTACCGTTCGAGGGTAAGGGTTAGGGGTAACAGTGATAGTAAAAAATAAATTTAAAAAAATTCAAAAAAAGTATATAAAATAAGTTAATAAATAATAAAAAAAAACGGGTGGATTTTGAACGCGGGTGGATTTTGATAGTATACCCACCAAAATAGTTACTTCAACCTTTAAAAGAGAATATTGTTAAAATATGCTTTTTAAATACAAACATGCACAATTTACACACTTGTTACCTTAAACGAGATAATAACTTCTACTACGTTTAATGGTGTATTTTCAATGAGTCTGTACTAATTGTAATGCTGTATTTTATTCAATATAAAACTAAGTATGATTTTTAAAAGTATTACATGAATATTTTACATGACATAATAAAAAATCGAATTTAAGTTCTATGAAAAGAATTTTGTATTTTTAAGATAGCTTTTTATACTCTAAATTTCGTGTTGTTTTTTAAGCTTGTAAAACCGTTAATAAAAGTAACTATAACAAGTTTTAGTTTTTTTAATTTTTAATAGTTTAAAGTGAGCAGCATAAGTTTTAAAACTAGGTTGAGAATCTCAATCTTGTTTTTACAATCGTATCTTCAATACCTCCACTAGCAGCTATCGGTTTTGGATATTGTCTTGATCGGTTTGGCAATTGGATCATTCGTACTGTAATCTTATTAGTGTTTTTAGTCGGATCATTGGTAACTGGTTTTGCTACACCAAACAAATCATGGCTGTTGTACTTGTCACTCTCGTTGCTGAATTTCGGGGGATTTGGAATTTTAATTGCAAACCTGACTCTTGGGAACCTTGTGCCAAGATATAGAGCGTCAATAGTAACATTAATTAGTGGAGCATTTGATTCTTCCACCATAGTTTTCCTGGTTTTTTACGAGTTATACAAAACAGGTGTTTCTTATAAAAACCTATTTATTGTTTACTCTTCGCTAATCTCAGTTGCATTTGTTCAAACTTTTTTTTTAACTCCAAAGCAGAACATACCTTATGTTCTACCAGAGAACTACAAATATGGGTACAAAGAACTTCTTTGTTTTAAAAATGATAATAGACTTAATGACGGTTATAGCTCTTCTGTAGACTTAAAAGACAAAAACTACAATAACTTTGAAAATTCAGATGAAAACCCTGATAAATTAACTTTAAAAGAATGTTTTAAAGAAGTGTTTACTTGGACCGAAATGATTCACTACTGTGTAGTACATTTTGTCGTTACATTCTTTATCGGATCTTTTAATTCTTGGATAGAAACAAAAGTTCTTTATGATCAAATTGACACATTTATTACCGTTTTTGGAATACTACAGTGTCTTGGAATAGTTTTTGCTCCTATCAGTGGTTTACTAATCGACAGACTACGTACAAAGTTTTCCAAAAAAATTGGCTTGAGACTAGCTTCATTTAAATCAGTCACCACCTTGCTTATCGTTAACGATTTTTTGGTTATTCTCATGTTGATTTTTAGTCTTATTCCTAACGCCGAGATTCAGTACATCACTATGACTCTTCAGGTAATCAGTAGAGCTTTTGTGTATTCTACTGCCGCAGCTTTTGCAAACGCTGTGTATCCTACAAGTTGCTTCGGAGTAATTTACGGAATAACAGAAGCCATTGGGGGAGTTATTCTTTTACTGCAGTACCCAGTAACTTTGCTACTTACAAGGGTACTTAAAAACAACTTCTTTATTTTAAACTCGATTCTTCTCGGTCTCGCTATAGCTTGCTTAGCACATCCAATCTACCTTATGGTTCTTGTTCATAAACGGACTTTAATAAGAGAAGGAGTCAATGAAAAAAAGACCAGACTGTAGATACCTCTTGAGAAGTAGAAAGCAAGTACCGGATAACCTTGCTAGTAAAATTTTCTGTCAAGAATCTATAACAAAACAAAAATAGAAGCTGAAGTCAAAAAAAGAAAAACTAACGGTCTAAGAAAGTTTAAAACTAATAAGTGGATGAACTTAAAAGCAAAACTATGTTTTTGTTACTTAATAAACTCAAAAGTTTGTTTTAACTTTTAATGTTTGCTATAACCTAAGAAACGTTTTGAAAATATCTGTTTTTATTTTACCTACTTAAATTATGATTGTTTCGTAAAGCAACCAGTGTAAAATTTTTAAAATTTTTACAGAATCAAATGTATAGTTTTTCAGTCAATTGTAGTTTTGTATAAAAAGTTATAGTCGATTTTTTTGCATTTCAAATTATTTTTTGTATAAAAAACGTATGAAACTTTGTATATTGCAAACGGGTGCACGACTATTCAAATTATGACAATTTTTTTTTCTGACAATTCAAATTTTAATAACTCATAGTTATTAGAAACTTATCAAAAAAAGAAAAACCAATAACTTTTACTTTATATTATTATTTATTAGGTCTACAAGACCAATTTTGTTTTTTAAACTTAAACTATTTTTTGAGAAATGACAATTAAATTTTAAATACTTGATAAACTACAGTTAATTTAAGTAATTATAAATTTGCTTTTGTTATTTTATAATTTCATTTTTCTAAGTCATATTTATTATTAGATTATTTACTAACATAAGAAACTTATTTTTTTTCAATTTTAAAATATTTTTGGAAATGTGGCCTCTTTTTTTTTTGTAAGAAATTGAATTTTATAAATTGAGTTGTCTTAGGAAGAAGCAATTCACTCAAGTTGAAGAAAGTTTTTAGGATGTTTTGATCAAAACTTTTTCTCGAGCATGTGTTTTTTTCAATGATCGGATAAAAATACGCATGTTTCGACAAAAGTATCTAGAAACTAAAAAAAGAACAATAATAAAAATTACAAAAAATCATAAGCTAAAAGGTCTCTGGCTCATAGAATTTTCAAATACTCAAATAGAAATGATAATATATCGGGGCATAACTTTATTTGTTGTGATATCTTAGAATAACGTAATAAACAAAAATACAAAAGAATCAAAACAAACATTTTAATTTATATTTTACAGATGACTGTAACGTCATACACATACAAGACTCTAATATCAAATCATGCAGATATCAAGTTATAATAATATTAAACGTTTATTCGAAATCATAATAAAATAGAACAGTGCTTCTGAACTTTTTTCTAGTGGCGGAACCCTTTTCCAAAGTTCAACTTTTCCGCGGAACCCCTAATTTTAATTTTACATAAAATGTTTAATTAAATAAATGTTCTTTTTTTAAAATCGAAAGGCTTCGCGGAACCCCATTTCAGAAGCACTGAAATAGAGTATCAAATTCAAAAACTTATTTTTTTGTTTCTTTTATATTTTTTATTTTTACGTCCTAATTTTAAAGATATCATACAAATAAAATAAAGTTTCAAATTTTTAATATTTTTATTAAGTTTATAAATACTTACGGCCAGATCTCTTTTGTTTTTTATTTTACACATGTGTGCAGGTTTTTTAATCACATTCTTAATTTTAGGTTATTATTTCGAGTTGTAAAATGTGTGTTTCTTATCCTATTTTATAATATAAAATAAACATGCCTGGAAATATATTAACTAATAAGACATTTTAAAATTTCCAGTAACTTGAGTGAATAACTTAGTAATAAGGACAAGTTTGCAATACCTAAAGTTTTATGCGTTTTTTATGCTAAAAATGCATAAATCAAAAGTTGTAATTTATAATGCGTTAAATGACTGTTTGAAAAGCTTTGTAAACTTAGTTTTTTTTTTAATTGATATAAAGCTAAACAAAATTAATATTTTTTTATGTATTCTTAATCAAAGTTAGAAATATTTTCTCTAACATTTGTATAGTTGTTTATTTAAATTTTGCTTTCCCTAAAACAAACTTAAAAAAACCAATTAATAATCTCAAACGTTGCTAAAATTATACTTAATAAAAAACCGGAACTCTATGGAATTTTGTTGTTAATAGTGTTCTAAAACTTTCTAATGTAAGTAAGTTTATATATTTGATAAAATTTATATGGTTAAGCACTTCTTATCTACAAAAAAATAATAAAAGTGTTTTTAATATGACAAAGAAATCAACCTCATAAATTAAGTTTAATGACCAGATGAAAGACTTTTTGGTCATCTAGCTACACACCACGTGTTTACTTTAACTACTTTTGAGCTATACATAAAACTTATTTGTTTAACACTGAACATTTGAATTCAAATTGAACTAGAAGATTTTTTTTTCTAATTTAAATAATTTAGAAAGAAAAAAGTCATTGCTTTACAAACTACTTTTAAAGTTAAAATTTATAATGTTTAACTGTTAAATGAATAAAGTACGTTCTATACAGTAAACATCTTATACGTATAAAAGTAATACATATAAAAATTTTAACTTTACATTAAAAAGTTTTATCAACTTTATAACAATCTAACCTAAACTTCATTTAACCTGCTTTAATAAAACTATTAAACTTTAGATTCCAAGCTCAACACTTAAAAAAATATTGTAAGGTAGTTTGAAAAATCATTTATAATGTAAATAAACAATAAATAAATGTAAAGAATATCAAACTACTATAAAAGCTAACTTATGCTAGAATAATCGAAAAAACTATGAAAGTTTATAAAATTTAAAACTAGACAAAATGTGATAAAAATTAAAGCGAAGCAAATCTTTTTTAATTATGTACATAATCTTTCGGCAGTTTGTTATAAATTTCAGGCCAAAAAAATGCCTATAAATATCCGCGGACTGCGGTATATTTTTAAATATATCCAAACCTTTTTTTTAAATTAAATTTATTTAGTTATCACACAGTTAAAACATATTTTTATATTTGAGTAACTTTCAACTAGTTTATTAACTAAACCAAAAATTGATTAAAGGTCCATAGATTTCCGAAAGCCCTGTAATAATTTCTTCATTCTCAAAAAGACTGCTCTGTTTGCTAAAATCCTTTTTCAAATTGTAATCTGAATGAATTAGTTAATTTAGTTTTATTTATAATGCAGCATCATCATTGTTCTCTTTAATCCTAAACTGTTTAACTTTATATGAATGAACAATTTGTATATTAAAAACGTTTTTTTACAATCGAAATTTTACACATAGAAATTTCATAGAGTCAATGATTGCTTAGATGTTTTATAAAAATTCAAAATTATTTATAAACAGAAAAAGTTGTCATTAAAAAATACTTTCAAATAAGTTTTAACCTATATTGATAAGATAAAAAAATGTAATTTTTGACAAGTTCATAATAAATTTTGTTTATAAATTAGAAGTTCATGGTAGCTAAAAGTTTAAGTTAAGAGATTTGGTGACTCACGCTAAAAAAATAAAAGTGATATAAATATTTTTGGGGCTAACAACTTTTTTCATCACTGTAACAAAATTTATCGGCACTTATTATTCTTAAAGCCTGTAATTTTTTTTATATTGAAAATTGAATTTAATCGTAATTTAAATGAAACAATAAGTTTTTTATTATTTTTTACAAATAGAAGAAATGGTAAACTTTACGAGTTTTTTTTTTCTTTTTTTAACTCAAGCTGGCCTTTTTCGTCTTTAATGTACTATGTAGATGCTGTACTTGTGTAAGTATTGTACTTGCATACTTTCCTCAAGTCTTATTTCAAAACATTGAGTTTTTGAATAATTTTTTCTTATAGTAATTTTATGTTTAATATATATTATAAAGATTTTACAACAAGGTTAAATTGTCTTTAATCATTTACTAACCACCTTAAAAACTAAAAGTTATAAAGTACTTTTATAAACATGCCATTATTATAGATGTTACTTCTTTCTATAACATTATGAGTATAATTTGTTTAGTCATAGACTTTTAAAATAAAGTCTGAAACAGCAAAAACTTAAAACTAGCTCGTACATTTGATAAAAACTGTTTAATAAATTTCATGAAAAATCGAATTAGTCATTCAGATGTGAGTATAAATCTTTGTTGTAAACACATTCTTTAGCTCTATGTTATTTTTAATTCCATGTAAATATAGTATAAGAATAAATAGTCGTGACCTTTATATTATGTGCGTGCATGGTTATTTATCTTAAAGAACACTACAGTAAGCACTAGACTGCACAGTACGCTCATCAACAGCAGTTTTCAAGGAGTGTCTGGCCAAAGATGAACTTTTTTCCAAACTAAAGTATGCACCAGTTTTTACATGAACTTTTTTTCTTTTAATATGAACCAGTTTTTATGGCTGGTTTGGTTCACTGAGCATAAATTGATTGAGATTGCACTAACAACAACCAAGACAAACTAAGTTCAAAAGTTACTTTGAAGTTAAAAATATCCTAAACTTTTAATTAGATGTTAAACAAGATATTAATTTATATAAATACCTCATAGTTTGGAACTAAGTTTAAGACACTGAATTCATGAATTATTTAGCATAAAAAATCACAAAGCAATAAAATTGAAACCTATCTTTTTTTTCAACAACAGTTTAAATTATTTAAAAAGTCAAAGTTTAAGAGCATTCAAATTAAATAAACTTTTGAAATAAAGACAATTTTGTAAAAAGTTCATGTTACTTAAATATGCACAACGTTTTCTAAATTTTATTTAGAAATTGAAAACTCTGTAAAATTTGTTTATTGTTTGATTTTTAGCATAATTAACTTAAGTTTTCAGAAAACAAACTTGAAATCAGGTTAAGTGACAAATGCTTAAATATTAAAAACCCTGGTATCTCTGAATCTAATTTGAGTTTTACAAAACAGGTAGTCGTCACACACTCAGGGAAACTCTAGGTATTTCTAAATTCTAAAAAAATCACAGGAAGTCATTCTTTTTATAATTCTTTTTTAGTGTCCGTTTTCTGTGGTTGAAGCTGATGGATTTGTTGTAAATATTTTAAAACTAATTTTAAAAAAAAATCCTAACAGTCATACACTTACAAACACGCAATCAACAATACTTTGTAGCCATAAGTAAAAATAAATAATTAATTAATTTTGAGAAAACTATTGTAAAAATGAATCTATTGGACTGTAGTGAACCCATTGACCACAGCTTTAATTTTACTTCGTCCAAAGCATTTAGACCGCTCGGCCACTGTAACTTTTGAGAAAAGACAGAATTAGCGTTTATGAATTTTATACATTTTGCTTTTTAATCACAAAAATTACTATCGACTACTTATCAAAGAAGCAAATAAATTATAACATTTATGTAACAGGAGCGTGTTTAGACAGGTTTCCAGAAGCCTGTGCGACCCTAACAACAGAAGTTTTAGTTATCTAACAAAGATGTTGTTTTTTTAATTTTTTTTATTCAGGTAAATTCGCTTATGCTTTCTTTCCAAAATTTTATATGTAAAAAGAAAAGAATACAAAAATGTTCTTTTACAACCAAATACCATAACAATGTGAAAACATTTCATTTAACCGTAAAAAAGTTTTACTTTTGTGCTGTGCGCTACTTGGAAACAGCTGCCCTTAGTTTTTAATCTAAAATTCTATATAATGTTATAAAAAGCTTATAACTTTTGTGAGCTGTTTGTAAAAGGGACGTTTTAAGTAATTTATGTTGTATTTTTTATTAATATTTTCCAGGTTTATGTCTAGCTAGATTTTTATTAAAGTTATATTATTATATTTTTACTTGTAGAAAATATTCCATATGAGAAGAGACCAACATCTTTCAAAATCCCTCAGAAGTTGGATGGACACGGGTTTGAACAAAACTATCTAACAGGTCATCGGCGATTGCCGAACAATTATTAAACGATTCTGATTGTGCAAAAAGTTATAGTGATAGCCACTTTTCAAATATAAGTAAAGCACGTTATGATTATCCTCTAAGTGTTTTAGAATCTTTATTTGAACAAACGTTTAAACCTAATTTGTGCAAGCAACAATATGTTTATTAATTCAATTTTTATAAGCTGTCATATTTGTTGTTTGTTGCTTATTTTATTTTTACTTATTGTTTGTTTTAATTTACACGTTTGGTTATCTTAGTTAAATAAATAATTAATTTGTATTTTTTTTATTACAAACTGTTTATCTATCTCAAATTAATTTTGCTTAATTATGCTAATTGGTATAGATTGAATATTTTCTGATGAAACCTCCAACTGTTTATTAAATCAAAGTTTAATTTAAAAATTAATTGTTATAAAAGTAATTGATAAGTGTTAGCTGAAATCAATTTAACTTTTTTGCTTAATAAAAATGTTTTTGAATGACTTATGTTTCAAAATTCTTTTTAATTTATCATTTTTGTTCATAAGCACTTTCGATTACTTCTTTTTCATAAAAAAAATTAACGGAATGATCGAAACATTTTCTACGTACAAGAAATTTAAAGAACAAAAAGTAGCTATAGTTGTTAATGAACTATGTGAAACAAAATAAAATTGAGTTTTATCTAATTTTTTATACAACGTTGCTTAAACTTATGAATATATAAAAAGCTCAAACGCAAACGAAAGCTTTTAACAAATTTCAACACAAAACTTTAAAAAAATTACATTAAAAAATAAAAAAGCGTAGCTTTCTACATAAATTCTAATAGTTACCAAACTGTAGTTTTAGAGTTTGTATGTAAATTGATTACATACTGTATTACTTCAAACATTTGACCAGCACGGGCAACTAAGTTCAATTAATCTTTAAAGTATTTACGTTAAACTTTTCAAATTACAAAAACATATTTTTTGCTTTATTATAAGTGTTAACCTTAATTTAATGTATTATTTCATTTTAAATTGTGTTGTTTGTATAGTTTTTAACGAAAAACGTCAAGAACTTACTTTTTAAATATATTTATACATTTTAGTTAATACTTTGTTAATTAATAGCAGTTAAAAATATCTTATTTTTTTAGAATACCTTATTGTTAATCTTTATAATACCAGGTAAAAATATACACAAGTTGAAATTTGCTTGCTTAGCTTTTGCAAAAAAGCTATTGTTGAAGTAGTAGGGAGAGTAAGTACTGATATTTTTAACAAAAAAAATTGAGTTGTAAAATTACTTTCTTAAGCTGTAAATTTAACGGTGTGGTGCAAAACAAAGAAAATATGTTTTTGAAAAATAACGTTATATTACGTTGTCTAAGATAGGGTTGAAGCATCGGTTATGTTTTTTGATTTCAAAGCATATTGCTCGAGAGAAGTAAGTAAAAAGGTTAATAAAACACTCTAAAGAGTAAAAGTTAGTTATTTTATTGCTCATTTTTAGGTATTTATGTATTATTCACTTTTAGCGATGTTTTGTTATCTATAATAATTGTATCAACTTCTTGTACAATTTGAGCTTATTTTGGGTAGTTTTTATTGAAAATAAATTTTACTTGTTATTTGTGTTATACGTACTTAAGACTAGTGTTTCGTTTACAGGTATTACTAGTGTTATTATCCCTTAATAATCATGGTTTGACTCGTGGTATTTCTAAGAACAATTGTGTCCTCTAAAATCTTAATATCCGACCTTTTCGATCAGGTCAGTCTGAATCAAAGGAAAAGTTGCAAACGAAAACAAAATATTAATAAAAGTAACATCTATCTAATAAGCGTTGTTTTTCGTTTTTGTGATGTAAAAAATGTAAGCAGGGTTGCCACAGATCAAGCTGAAAAAAAATGTTCTGACTTTTACTAAAATTTTCCTGACTTTTCTAAATCAAACTCTTAGTTTAAACTTATTCTAAAATACATAAACTAACATATGAAACTATATTAAGCTTTCAATATAATTTTCTTACAGGTTAAAACAACAGTTTTTTTGCTGTATTCAATCATTAAACTTTCATTACATCACTTGAACCATCTGTGTATGATTGATGTATTTGCAATAAACAGCTCTATCAGTAAAATACTTGTATTATTACCTTATAAACACAGCTTGTCTGAAAAAAAACACATTTTTTTAGCATTTCCTAAACATAAATGTATCTAAATAAACGAGACGATATATAAGGAACTTTTACGATTAAAACCTTAAATTAACAACGAGCTTTCACAACTAAAGCCTTAAAACAATAACAAACTTTTACAATTGGAAGCTTAAAAGAATAAAGAATTTAATCAAATACTGTTTTTTTTTAATGTATTAAAATTTATTTTTCCGCTTCTTTATTGGCACTTCAACCTCTTCATCTAATAAAGATATGGTTTCCTTCATCTGGTTTGCATCCCGCTTCATTTTCTTGGCAATTAAGACCATTTTCCTTTTTTTATTTAAATCGTTCTCATCTGCTACCCCTAGACTTGTCGAAGAGAATCTTTTCTCTAAATCTAGCCACAATTTGTGGGCTTCATTTCTTTTCTTTTTGCACTATTTTTTTTACCTACAATTTTGCTGCCTCAATTATTTACTTAAACAAAAAGACACTTTGATTCTAAAATTATGCTAGACAAACTTTTGTGTATATATCACAGTTTCATTATGGAAGTGTCCTTGCTACAGATCATCAATACTAAAGAGCTTACAAAAACTGCTTGATCAAGTAGGGTAGTTCTTCAGTATGTTATAGAAATTTTTTACAGTTTTATAAAGGATATTTTATTAATTATACCATATGAAGGGATTGGAAATTAAATATTTTTGTAAATTTCTAGGAAAATTTTGCAGCTTTAAAGAAATTCTAACTATTTTTTTACCAATTGAAGGCTTTGGAAAATAAGGAACTTTGTAAATTTAAACTGACAAAATCTGACTTTTTTAAAACTTGGTCACATTTCCTGACTTTTTTTCATAAACCCCTATTTTTTCCTGACTTTTGTCCTTTTTTTAGTTTTTCCTGAACTTGTGGCAACCCTGTGTAAATGTCTCACATAATTTTCACTTATAACCTAACTTTTGCTTTTATACTTGTATTTAGATATTTTACAACTATTTTTTGACCCTTTTCTTTAGTTTTTCACTTTCCAAAAATGCTATATCTAAATTACTTAATAAGTGTGATAACCCTTTTGGATTTTAAAGGCGAAAAAGACTCCAAGATGAAGTAATTTCTCATTTCTTTTTAAAACCTAAGAAAAAAATTTATCTATGAAAAGAAACAGGTTGAGGTGATGTCGGTTGCTTCACAACTTTTTTACTTATCCAAAAAAAAATTGTAAAAATAAAACTTATTAATGTTGAATATTATTTGGGTATATGTATGTGCCTTTTGGTAGACGATAACTACCAAAGTGACATAACTTGATTTGTTGTATAGCTGAGTGATGTTTAGTCGATTTTTATGTTTATTTATATGGTATTTAATTTGTAAGATTAATTATGTGTTATATTATATTAAACTAATTTGAACAGTATTTAGGTTAACATAAAAAGGCGCTAATATTAGCTAGGTAAGCCTTATATAATATTACTTAGTATTTATTACAAGCCACCAGGACTTATACCACAATAATGTTACAATACTTCGTAACTACAAATAAGCAAAAGTTTCATGCAAATTGTTAATATTTTGAAGAAAATATCAGTATAAGGATTTAATTTAAGTACACTTATTTCACTTAGACCAGATTTAAACTGTTATGAGTTTTTTTTAAATAAAAATAAATAGTCGTGAGCATGTAAAAATTAAAAGTGGTCTTAATGGAAGCAAATAATATACTTTTGCTAAATATTTAACATACGTAACAATATAAAAAAGTCAATGGTTACAAAAGTTATTATTTAAGGCGATATAATATGATGAATATATTTTTTTAAGTTACTTCTAGAATAAAACTCTAAGTTTTCCGTATTATTCTATTATATATTAAACGTTTAACTAATTGGAATAAAATTTAAAAAATATCTATAGTTTTAAAACTATATATCAGAAACTCATACTTTTCTAGCACTAAACTAATTTAAATTTTGCAAATTAACATAATATGTACAATTGTATTATATTAGATAGATATCATAGTTAAAAAGGTCTAAAGCATTGCTACAAAACTTACGTAGTTATTTCAAATAAAATGGTTATTTATATATTTTACCTAAAAATTTAAACGACGATAATGATTCTAAAATAAGGGGTAAACTGAGTCATTTTTCTTGACTTAAAAATTTTATAACACAATAACTTCTTTGTTACTAAAGTATACTTTTACTTAAGGGCATGGGGGGGGGAGGGTAAAACACTTTTTTCGAAATTTGATCTGATTTTATTTAGTTTTTACTAAGCTACAAGATGCTTTTTACAGATTAGAAAAACTCAAAATAATTTTTGAGATATAGCTGGTCAAAGTCGGAGGCAGCAATAGAATTTTTATGGGAGACGCAACTAAAACAGCGAAAATAGACTATTTCACTAAAAATATATCTTCTCCTACGTTTTTAGAGAGAACTACCTCAAAATTTCAGGAAGTGTTCCTTAATATATTTAGAAAATTTTGTCGAAAAGAATTTTTTTTGATTAAAATTTTATATAAAAAATAAACTAAAAACATTTTTTTTCGTTTTAAATTTTTCTTTTAAATGTCAACTGACAAGCTTAGTTTGTCCCCTTAATTTTAACTATAGGTTGCAAATGTTTAAAAAAACAAAGGGTTTTGAAATCTATAAAAATTGATAAAACATGCTTAATAGTCTCATTTAAATAAAATCTTTGCAATATTTTAAAAATCGAACTACTCGCAACCATAAATTAATTATAAATACTTTAAGAATGCAACCATTTTCAAGTTAATAGTAGACACTTAGCTTTAAGATTATGTCAAAAATATTAGTCGTTTTTGGAAAATAAAGTATTATTAAATAAAAAGACTGAATTTAAGTATTTTAATTAGTCGGTATTCAACAAAAATAGTTTCAAACTCTTAATTTAATTTTTTCAAATAACAATTTTAAATAGTATTCTAATATTATTACAATTTACATTAACTTAACTTTTTGATACACGCAAGTTATAGGGCTCATGTGTGATTAAATTTTATTTTTTTGCTATGTAAACTACATTTTCACAGCTATATTTACAAGTAGTATAACGACACTTTAAATACTAAATGTTCAAGGGTTTAATTTCTTATTAAAATAATAATTTAATTGAAGAATCCAGATGATTTGCATACATATATTTTTTATTAACATGAAAACAATTTTAATTGCAGTGTGGAATAATTGGTTTAGTCAAAAACATTTCAATGTTAGGTTCACGTGTTAACAAATACAAATTAGCTTTTTGTTTTAGTTATACAATATTTACAAATGATTTTAGAAACAGTTAAGTTACATAAACTCAGCTACAGTGTAGTTTAGTTTTTCTTCTTTTTCTTCTCGTTGTTAACAGAAAGCAACAAAACGAGTTTTTTAAAGAGGTGGATGAAGTCAATTATCATGCGAATGGAATGGCTGTAAAAAATTTCAAATCTTTAAAATTTAGTAAAAATAACTTTAAAAAAATTCTGTTTTCGCTCCGTTTTAACAAGTTCATAAAAAATTATATATGTTAACATTCTACATTTATATAAATCTATAAAATTGCCTTACATACCCTTATTTTTATTACAAAAGTTACTGAATTACTAAACTTAAAGCTAGCATGTACAACCTTAAACCCATCAAGTTATTATTGACTTTAATATCAGTATTTTAGTTTAATATATACACTCGTCGTGGTAATAGGAGTAGTAAAACTAGTATCATAAAAGTTAGATTAAGGTTTATATCCGTAGACATTAATTTAAAAAGCCATATTTAACATGTTTATATGTCTTAGTCTTACAGTTTTGTTTTGTAAAAATATGATAAAGAGCTTCATAAAAATTTTGTAATATTGAACTTTGCGGGCGGGCCGGTCATTTTCGTCTGCTAGCCAGATTCTATTGTAATTCATAAAACTGTCGGGGCCGGTCATTTAAACTCCGCGGGCCGTACATTGCCCACCCTTATTCTATACCAATAACAAGAACTTAAACATGAATGACAACAAATTACTACTAGTCACAACATCTGTTGATTCAGGATATCGACTTTCCGCTTTCCCTTCATACCTCAAAAATATTGTTAAAAAGTAGCTAAAATTTAATGTTAAAAGCATATCTCTTTCGAAGCTGACCAAAAAGGTGATTCTCATATATTGCCACCAGAGAAACCAAAACCACAACCCTCTGTATATTTTGATCCAAAGATGTTTTTAACTGACTATTCTTTGTTTAAGATAGAATCAAACACAGCTACACAGGAGGACGAGCAACAGGATTTTATTGATGAAAATATTGAAGCAAAATAAAGGGCTCTTTTAGTACAGAGAATTTGAATGCAGAAACTAAAGAGGATAAAATCTTAAACTGGTGGAACTAAAACAAGACAAAATACCCACGTCTTGCCAGCTTTGCAAGGAAATATTTTACTGCACTATCATCTTCTTTGTATTCTGAAAGATTATTTTCTGAAGATGGTAACTTGTACGAGGAAGAGCGTAATTGATTGATTTCAAAGACCAGCGAAAAACTTTATTTCTACACCACAACTTGAAAAAACAAGAATAGTCTTTTGTAGTATAAAAAAGACATCTTTTGCAATTGTAGTTCGTTTTATATTTTTGAACAGTTGCTAATGTTAATTTATATTTATATTTTGTAATGGTATAAGTGTAATTATAAGTGGATTTTTTTTTTACTATTGTTATTCCTATTCTTTCTTAGCCCTTTACTATAGTTGGTAATATATTTTATTTTATTACGGCTTCATGTTATTTTCAATTGCACTTTGTTTTATAAGTATGAACAGTTGTAAAAGTTGATGTTCTAATTCGTTTATAATCAACATAAAAACTAACTTTTAAGTTAAACGTAAAATGTTTAAACATTGTTTGTGATGTTTTCTGCTTTGAGCATTTATTTAAGTAGATGATTTATATATTTTCCTAACAAAAATACAAGTTAATTTTTAATGTTGGATATCAAAGCATTGAAACTAAGTTTAAGCTTGATTTTTTTAGCAAGACATTTGTTTTCGTTTTTAAAATAATTTATTCTTAAATATAAATGTATATTGTTAACACGTTAAACATATTGTTCAAACTTAATATACTTAATAAGTAGTAACATATTAAGTATTTATTATTTATTTACTTTTATTGTATTTACAATCGAAGTAGCTTAAATCTTCAGGTTTTAGATTCTTTAAATATTCGGATTCGGCCGAATCCTAATTTGAAAATAAGACTCGGATTCGGCCGGATCCAAAACTTTTGGACTCGGTAGATCACTACTTTAAGCTTAAAGTAGAGTCTCCTACTAAGTTATCAAAGTACATTTATCTTTAATATTAGAAAATTTTATTTAATATATTTACAAAGCTTAGTGTTCGTTTATTTTAACAAACTTGTAGTTTTAATGCTCGCAGAAATTTTTATAAGGTCTTTGTTGTAACATCAACGGACAATTTACTATTGTTTTAGCTTATATAATATGAGTTTTATAATTGTTTAAATAAATTCAAGTGTTAAAACGCTTATTATCTTTTAAGTTAACAGATTTGAGAACTAAATTTAAATTACTCAATACAGTTTTGTTTTTTGTAATTAGATAGTTTTTCATATAACAGTTCAATTTTAACTTTATTGAATTGAGTGTTTAAACATTATTGTTCATGTATAAAAAAAATTTCTAATATTATTTTAGCTATCTTATTCCGGATACTTTTGAATTTTCTTTAGTATATATTATATTATGTAAATAATTTGCTTATAGTATAATGATTGAGAAATTAAGATTTAAATAAAATAAAAAAACTGTTTTTTTAAAATACATAGAGATGCCAATCTAATAACTAAAAACCCCACTAACATCCGATTGATCTAATTGTAGCACTATTTAAAATATGGTTACAAATTAGAAATAACAATTATAAAAAGCTGAACATTAGAAGGCTACAACAGAATCGCAAAAACTTGTTTATAAAAAATATCTATAATAACCTATTCATCAGAAGGGTAGCAAATACAAATGTTATATAACTATAAATATAAGAATTTTCTAAGGTTACTTTTAAACAAATAGTTTAATTAACTTACAAAACAAAGTCGTTGTCACCAAGCAAATGTTTCTCGACAATTATCTGAGTATCGTAAATTATGTATCCACAAGTGATTGCAGTGCTAAAGTACAGCAAACCAGATAACTGAGAGAGAGAGGGATGACGCATGAAAAGGGTGCTGATCAGCAAGACTAGGGACAACGAAGACAAAATACCTGTTAAAACTTTCTTTAGATTAAAACGTTTTTAATATATTTCATCATAAACTTTTAAAACTAGCAACTTAAACAGACTTTTAAAAACAATTTTTCACATAAGAAGCATAAGTTAGCCGTCATTCAAAACATACAAAAAATAAAAATGTCAGACTAAATTTAAACGTAACCTTTAAACAAAATTTATTTTTTTAATAGTATATTAATTCAAACCTTTTATAATCTTGAATGATTAATCTAAATTATTTGAATATAAACCAACTTTTGTTAGTCAAGGAATGAAAATTTCTAATATGTTCATAAGTAGTATTAAATTGCAACAAATAAAATATCAATACTATGTTCGCTTAATATAAATGCTTCTAAATCGAATAGTACTGATATTTAAATAACCCTGCGCAGCTGCAATGACTGTAAGGTCAAAAGTAATTTTGAATGTTAAGAAGTTGTTTAAAACAATACTAAAATTAAATTATCAGAGTTAACTGCTTTTGTTTTTTTACAAATTATATACTTAAATTACAAACTTCTTCTAAAAACAAGATATATCAATTAAAAAGTGTCTTATATTTCACACTTCAAGCTTTTACATAAAATTAATAACAACTTTTGCAAAAAAATCCCATAACTTAGATAAAATTGCTTTAAACTTAAGAAAAATACAAAATCCATTATTTAAATTGCAAAAACAAGCTTATTAATCAAAAAAATATTTGTTTGTGTACGCAAATTAAATTTAAAAGTTTAGAGCAACTTTCAAACAATAATAATTTTTTTATAGACTATTTACCGCTTACTATAAAGAAATTATGTACAGTACATACTTAAGTGTAATAAAAATCCACATTACAAATCAATACTATTTCTAACAATTTCGTCAAAAAGCATCATAATTTATATAACATTTAGTAATTTTTTAAAACTTTTTTTTTGAATTTTGGAGAATATTTAGTTTGTAAAAACCTGCAATTAAGTGATCTGTATAGTTTGAACACGTTTACCTATTAACTACAGTAGACTACCGCTTAAGTACTCACTTTTTTTGGTACGCACCCCGCCTTAAGTACGCACTTATCCAGAAAGACAAGAAAAAATTCTAATTTTTTTCTATATTTTTTGTAATTTTTTTATATATTTATAACAAATTTATAAACTAGGGTGAGTAATCCTGAGTAGTCTAAGTGGCCTGAGATTGTGAAAGTCCTGTTATTAAATGTCAATAAACTAAATACTTATGTAGTGGTTGCAGAAAAGTGAAAAGAATAATGATATTTGAGCTGTAATGCTATAAAATAAAAAAATCTAGATGACAAAGTTAGAAAACCCTACAAATATGTACAACATAGTTAAGTCATAATTTAATTTAAATGTACACACATTGATGTTTTGAAAATGTTAGGTAAACACAATGTAGTTTGGTACTTTCCCTCTAACAAAACAAAATATGGCTTAATACTATTTTTTATATCATTGACTGACATTGACTTTCTATTTTAAATGTATGTATTAATTATGTAGTAACTTTTTATAGAATAAATAAATCATTTTAAAATCTATTAAAAAAATTTGCAGATCAGAATTATGTATTAAATGTTAATTAAAATAAAAGACTTGTTTATTTGGCTTAATTATTTGGTGGCTAGTTGTAAAAAAGAAAACAAACAACTAAATTTCATATTATACTATGTCGTCAAAAAGTACGCACTACCCGTGCTAAGTACGCACTTTTTGGTCGGGTTCAATTTGCGTACTTAAGCGGTAGTCTACTGTAATTAGATCATATTTAAATTTATTAATTTAACAGTATTTTAAAGTTATTACTACCTAACTATTTGAATTAAGAATTTTTTTAGTAGTGAACTTCAAAGTTACAAATTTTTACGAACATGTTTTTAATTTCTTGAAGTGTACTTCAACTCAGTTATTAAGCTAAACTGACTCATCAAAAGATATAAAGAAAATTATAAGTTTAAAAAATATATAATTGTATTTAAGTTATAATTAACCTCCAAGATATAAATAACTTCTTCTTTTAGCAAGGAGTGCAGAAACAGTAAAACAGGCGAATATTAGACAGGTTCCGGTAAAAGCAGTAACTACAATAGATGGATCAATAATCATTGCAAACTCAATCAGTGGGGCAGTAGACATTCCTACAAAATATTACACAACTTATAACTATATTGTTAAAAATTATCAAATTTACAAGTTTAAAAAGAAATTAACTATACTATTTTGTAAAAATTATGCCAAAATATTGAAATTTTGCTGATGTTTTCAGATAATACTTTTAAAAATTAGTCTAAGTGAAAATTAATCGATTCTTAACTTTCACTTCCCTTACTTCCAACTAAAAAGTAATCAAAATTGCATAAAATAAAATAAACTTCTACATCAAACTTATATAAACATTTTAAATCAATTACAATACATGTTTTAGAGATTTGTTTTCTTATGTTGTATCCTGTATTTATTTTAGTCATCATCAACACAGGTGAGATGTTTTGAGCCACCAATAACAAATAATAAGCTTCACCACCAACTAACAACTTATGTCAGGAGTAGACTATTTGCAGACTAATCATTGACTGCTAAGATTTTGTGTACACTCTGTGATTCTGGTTGTTAATACAGAGTGTAAGGCTTCAGTTTTGATAACATTTTCATCAAAAAAAAATCTGTTGAGCAAAAGTCCCCAAATTTTTGAATAATTTTTTTCTATAATTTTTTTTCTTTTGGACAGGTGTAAAATATTGTCTCATTTCATTTTGCGATAAAGCAGCTTGAGATTATTTTTGTAAATTCTTCTCATTGAAGTCACACTCACATTCATGACTTTAGCTATTTGTCTAACAGGACTCTTTGGAATCCTCCTTACCTTTTCCTGGACTAATAGAGAATAATCTTCTCTGATCAAGTATAGAGTGGTCTTTAACTCCTAGTCTGGTTTTCATTGTACCAAGCCCCTATACAATTCTTTTAATTACATGATAAACTGTGGATTTGTTCACTTCCATTAGCTTTGAAATTTTTGAGTTTGTCCTTCAGCCTTAATAAAGCAGAAATTTTGCTAACTTTTGCTTATTTAAAAAGTTTAATAAAAACTATTTCAATCTTATTAAAATATTAAAAATATTAGTTATATGCTTGATTTTAGTTAGATTAGCTCGATGTTTTCTAATAAAATATCCAAAAAAACAAATTTGTCAGAATATAATAAAAACTAATTTACAAACTACTCAAGGGCATAATGGGGTAAAACACGCTCTTTTACAAAAATAACATTAATTCTTTAATAAAACTTTTTAATATGAACAATTAGCCAGTTTTAGTACACTATTAAAATGTCAATTAAGTCTTATACTTAACTTAATAAAGACATTTGAAAAAAAAAGTTCCTAAACAATTTTTTTTAACTTTCTATAAACTTAAAAATGCAATAAAAATGTATCTACATTTTTGATACAGACTTAAATAGAGATGTGCAAATAAAATATTTTATTCACGACCGGTTTCGGTGGCAAAAAATTGCGACTTCTTCTACCAAAATAAATATTAAACTGATAAAATGATACAGACTTAAAGTATTTATGAAGTGTTCTTTATATTATTTAGAAAATTGTGATGAAAATAAAAGATAATATTTAAAACTTTCTAAATTAATATATATCTTTAATCAAACACTTCGTAATATTTTTTTAAGATTTTGAGCATGAGAAAGATTTTAAAATATTGTGCAAAAACTTGTAGGATAAGATATCCTTTTTATAAAAAAGTTATTTTCAGTTTGAACCTTCTGTAGGTGCCTATGAAACTTTCTAACATTTATCTCAAATTATATAAAATTTTAAAATTAGTAAAAAGTAATTTGTAGCTTTGTTATTTATGTGAAATATTTGACTAAAAAATAAGTGACAACTTATGATCTCTAAATGGCTTACTATCATTTTTAACTCGATAATATTAAACTTGAACAATTAAAACTCGATCATATTATACTAAGTCACATTTTATTCCGTCATTTTAATATCGATCATACTAAATTCGATTATATTAAACTTAATCATTTAAACTCGATGATTTTAAACTGTTTATCGTTGTTTGTATAACAAATCAAATAGCAAAAGCCACCAAATTCTTCTGAAAAAGTTACACTTAATCTTTTTTTATAATATTTTTTGGTATTTAATGATAGTAGTTCTAAAACTTAAAACTAGTATTTCTAATAAAAATTTAGCTTAGTTAGCAAATTATCGTTTGAATAGCTTTATTACTTTAAGTATATAATATATAAGTTAAGAACTATACGAAGTAGTTTTAAAATTATATTTTACACCTTTATTCTTAAAATTTTTTGATCATCACGAAAACAATAAAATAACTTTCAAAAAAACCACTGCGCAGCATACTAGGAGTAAATCAAAAAAATATTTAAGATTATTAATGTCAGTGCATCAAATTATTTACTTTCTTAATTTATTATTTAATTTTCTTGGCAGTATAAAAAACCTTAGAGTTTATGGACTTACTCCTTCTTTTGATTATTTTTTACAAATTTACGTATTGAAAGATGTACATAAGTTTTATTAAAGGTTAGCTTGATATTTATTAGTTATTTTAATGCACTTATTTTTTATTTTTAATAAAACTTGAAAACGCACTTAAATTAAGTCTTTTTTATAATGCTGCCATAAATTTAACTATCAAGTGAGCAAAAAAATATTATACCAGTGTAGAATGACAAAACTAAATAAAATAAACTGAATAAATCAGAAACAAAAAAATATTCCTTTGAATAATTATTTTTTTAAATGAATCAAATTTTAAAACTCTTTATTTAAATATGTTTAAGTTTCTAAATCATAAAACATTTGTACTATAAACTTTATCAACAACTAATATTATATGTTAAAATTACTATGCATTGTTAATCAGATTTTTTAGTAACTATTTGCACAACTTTGTTGTTTTTTAGAACTGGATATTGTTTTTAGTTATACAGTGTAGTTTATTGTATAACTTTTATATTAAAGAAACTATATTACAATTCATAAATAGTTGTTTTGGTTTATGTGCACTAGTGGTGACGCATGGTTTTGTTAGGGGTTACGGAATATTTATAAGTATTAAAATACTCCTGGTTTTATATACTTTTAAACTATTTTAGTAAGATACAAATACTAAAATTACAATAAATCATTAGACAAGATTTATATAAAATTCTCAATCAGTCTCAATTTTTTACATACAAAAATATCATTATAATGTTAAAAATAGTTTAGCTTTTAAAATAAGTTTTATACACAGTTTTGAATTACTACGTAATAATATAATTTTTCACTTTAATTTACTTAGTTGCATGTCGGTGTTTTAGTTCTTTTAGTTTAACATGAGTTCACTGAAGACGGACGGTTGTCTGAAAGTATTTTGAACTTAACTATTACGCATTTAACTTATAAATTTTTTAAACCATCGTTTGATTTTTTGTAATAAATCATTAGTTAACAAAAGTCTACTTAAAAAATAAAAATTTACAAAATTTTAAAATATGTTAAAGCTTTTTAAGTAGAGCATCTGTTCCAATGCTTCACCCCATGCTATGTATAATATGAAAAATTAAAAATTATGTTAAACTTTACAATTTTAATAGTTATGTAAAAGTTTGAAGTCAAAATATTGTTGTACATATATTCAAAGTATAGAACTATTCAATTACTTCAAAAAAAACTTTTACTTACCCATAAAAAAAAGCTAAACCAAACAGAACTTACAATCTTATGATCAGATTTTAGAAACAAAAAACATTTGTGCTGTTTTCGAAACTTAAACATTTTAAACTAGCTATTTTATATCAAAATGAGTTGTTAAGAAAACAGCAGTATTACGTATTTTTTACTATTTTGATTTGTTTACAAACATAAATTTTCATTTTCTCTAAAAACTTGTTTTAAAAGCAAGCAAAAAGAATTTAAATTTTATGAATAACAATAAATAATGTCAATAAAAAGGTTACTTTAAATCGAACGTTACAACAAAAAAAAAGTATAATTATAATATTTACTAAAAAAATTATAAATATACCAAGAAAATTTTAAATCAATATAAAAACAACTACAGTAAAAAAGTTATAAGTTAACATAACTTTATTTAATTTTTTAACAATTTTATAATTTTAATATCATTAAAAAATTTTTTTTAGAAGACTTTTATCAAACTTTAAGTTTTTGTTTTTTCTTCCGGGATAGCTTAGCAAAAGCTCGGGGAAGCTAGTCTAGAATCATCCTTATATTGTATTAACAACCCAAAATTGCTTTTGAATTGAAATTAAAAATAAGCTATATCATTTCAGAAAAAAATGTGGAATTTTCTATTTAGTTGCTATGCATACAACAATAAAAGTTTAAAATGATGTAGTTTTAGATGATTCAGTTTAATATGATCTTGTATAATATGATACATTTTAACATAATATCATCTAATATAATCGAGTTAAATATGATTAAGTTTAGTTTGATCAAGAAGAAAAATAAAAGTTTAAAACGAGCTAGATTAAAATGATCCAGATTTAAAACATAATCAGCTCCCCCATTATATAACAAAATGTTTTTATAAAACAGTATATCACTATATTGCCAAAAAACATTTATTTATATTATTTTGTAAATAAAAAGATATTTGGTCACATTAAGTTAACTTGACAGAAAAATCTATTTTAATAACACTCAATTTTCAAGTAAAAAATAGTCCTAGGACTTTTGATTCACCCTGTACTTTATTTACAATATTAAATATTTTAATTTTTGTTTTACATATGCAATTACTTTTTTAAAAACTTTTACTTACCCATAAAAAAAGCTAGTCCAAACAGAACTGACAATCTTTTGATCAGATTTTTAGCTGTGTGGGGTACTGAAGCTAAGTATAAACTTGCTCCTAATATCACAATAAACGAGAAGAATGAGCTTTGCTGAAATAATTTACTACAATTTATATTTGCATTACTATTTACTATATTTTCTTTTTTGAGTAAATTAGTCATTTTATGTATACATAATACTATATAATGTATTAATATACATAATAGTTGTCAAAGTTTATAACATATAAAACTTAGTTAATCATAAATAGGCTAACTTTTAGATTGAAAAACTGCATCCTACTATAAAAAATCTGCAGCATGTGATGCTCTATTTAACATAAAACATAATTTTTATAACCAATTTAAGCAAAAAGTCTACTTCAAAATTTGAATTAGAAAAGAACAGTACATGTTTCATATTAACAATAACTTTTAATAATCCTCAGCTATAGTTCGAATTGAATTGTACTTTTCTAAACATTAATACAAAACTTAAACAAAAAACAATCTAAATTTTGTAGAGGAAAAATTCCTGTTCAAATATTAATCTAAACAAACAACTAGAATACACAAAACTACAAATAAGTGACTGTAACATTAAGTACATAAATTAGGTCTAGTGTTTTATGTTTTTTGTATAACTTGGTATTAATGTTTAGTTAAGTGCAACTAAATTCAACTACAGCTGAGGATTTAAAAATATGTTTTTTATGAAAAATATGTTCTTTTCTATTAAAATTCAAATTCTTGAAATAAACTCAAGTGGGCTTTGCGGTAAATTATTTAGTTAAATCTAACTATATTATTTTCTATATATATACAATAATAAATTTTGCTGTTAACTTAGTTATTGTTCTGACAACATGCTTGAAGCATAGAAACTATTGTAAACAAATCTTTTTTTTAGTATTATTAGTATATTTATATACTAGTTCTTTATTTTTGTAAATTTTTTTATACTTGTTTAAATTAACATTTTATTCACTATGAAAAATACTTTAATTAATTTATAGTAAGTTTAAACTAACACCAATGAAATGATACTTTAAGTTAGTCAAAGCTCCTGCAGCTGAAAACAGCAAACCAACAGTCATACAAGCATAAACTTTCTTCAAATGATTTTGGGTTGACATAGGTCTGTTTTAAAGAGTCACATTAATGTAACATAAGTAATCACTATCTAAAAGTTACAAACATTTTTTATGTTAGAATGATTTTGCTTTTATTAAGTTTGTTTAAATTATAAGTTTAAGTTTAAATAAATTCAAACTAAAATTTTTGAGTAATGCCTAAATATAAAACAGCTAATTAGCTAGTACAATTTACAAGCCAGTTTTGATACAATATAAAAGCTTTGTTAATTTTTAAGATATTGTAATTTTTGTAAAAAAATCTTATGTCAATTTTCTTAGAAATTTTTTAAATCACTAAAATTCTGTCTTCTCCTTAATTTTTAAGCTAGAGACCTCTATCTTTTAAGAAAAGCTTTTTTAATAGTTTTTTTAAATAAAAAAATCCTTTATTGAATCTATTTAAATTTTTGTTATGGACTTTAAGTGAAAATTTGAAGATTGTTTAAAAAT
The DNA here is from genome assembly GCF_965202585.1 of Thalia democratica. Taxonomy (NCBI): domain Eukaryota; kingdom Metazoa; phylum Chordata; class Thaliacea; order Salpida; family Salpidae; genus Thalia; species Thalia democratica. The sequence continues at coordinate 13,129,536 of NC_139172.1, forward strand.
GAAGGAGAACATTGATTATTAACAAACTAGTCTTTTTTTTGCGTTTATGGTTTTGGTTTGTGCCTACCATTAAGGGAGTAGGGGTGTAGGAACTTTTTTAGAAATTTAGTCTTTTTTTTCATAACTAGATAAATTAATTGTTACTTTTTAACATTTATTAAAAATAGAAGTAACTTTTGAGATACAAGCGAACAAAATTAGAGGATTTAATAGGTTCTTTATGGGAGCGGTAACCTAAAAAGGTAAAAATAGACTATTTTAATTACTAAAAATATATCTTCTCCTTCAGTTTTTGAGCAACTATTTGCAAACTTTCACAGAGAAATCTTCAACAAATTTAAAACAGATTTTAAAAAATAATAATAAATAAAAACTTGAGTTCTTCCCTAATTTTGTTCATAAAATTTTTCTATGGTTTTTCATTTCAAAAATCTGATTCATACAAGTTTTTCGTAATATTGAAAAGTACATTTCCTGAACATTTGATATAAGTTACTTTAAAAATCAAGGAATATATATATTTTTAGTTAATTTTCCAAAAAAAAAAGATAAAAAAAAAGTTTTTGTTTTTTTTTATAAAATTTCATTTTAAATTTTGTTCCGACAGAATTTTCTAAATATTGCAAGGAACATTTCCTGAAAATTAGAGGTAGCTATCTCAAATGTAGGAGGAGCTATATTTTTTAAGATTTCTAGTTATTTGCCATTTTAGTTTGCACCTCCCATAAGGAACCTATAGTAGTCTCCAACTTTGACTGGCTATATCTCAAACTTTTTTTGAGTTTTAAAAATCTGTAAAAAGCAACGTGTAGCTTAGTTAAAACTCAATTAAATAAGGTTAATTATGAAAAAGTCAATTTACCCTATACACCCTTTATTGTAAAACAATAAATTATATGTTTCACACTTAAAGTATAAATCTTTTGATGATCATCAGAATGAATTGAATAAACTAGTATTAAATTTTTATATCTTACAAAAAATTGATATCATGGAGTAATATTTTGAATTATATGTTTTGATAAACTAAATATACTTTAAAGTTTTGAATAAAGAAAAATTGATCAAGACCCTTTTAAGGGCATAGGGGGGGGGGGTTAAACACCTTTTTTTTGGTTTTTTATCTTATTTTATATAGTTTTTACTAAGCTACAAGATGCTTTTTACAGATTTTAAAAATTCAGAATAATTTTTGAGATATAGCCGATCAAAGTCGGAGGCAACAATAGGAACCTTATGGGAGGCGCAAACTAAAATGGCAAAAATAGACTATTTCACTAAAAATCTATCTACTCCTACGTTTGTTGAGATAACTACCTCAAATTTTCAGGAAATGTTCCTTGATATATTTAGAAAATTCTGTTGAAAGGAATTTTAAAAAAATTAAAAAATAAAAATTTTATACAAAAAATAAACAAAATAACATTTTTTTTTTACTTTTTTTGTTATAAAATTTTTATTTAATTTTTTTAAATTCTGTTCTGACAGAATTTTCTATATATTACAAGGAACATTTCCTGCAAATTTGAGGTAGTTATCTCAAAAAACGTAGGAGTAGATAGATTTTTAGTGATTTCTAGTTATTTGCCGTTTTAGTTTGCCCCTCCCATAAGGTTCCCATTGTTGCCTCCAATTTTGACTGGCTATATCTCAAAAATTATTCTGAATTTTTAAAATATGTAAAAAGCATCTTGTAGTTTAGTAAAAACTATATAAAATAAGATAAAAAACCAAAAAAGAGTGTTTACCCTCCTATGCCCTTAATAACAACTAAGGTAATCAGGCAATGTTTTTCTAATTTTAGAAGTTGAACTACTGTACATGACTGACATATGATAAAAACTTTATTTGTTCTAAAAGCACTATTATCTAATTTTTTAATAAACAGTAAAAACATGTAGTTAATTTTTCAATTTTTTTGAGATAACTAACCAAGACATAATTTTTTTTAATCTATAACTAACTAACATGTGAGACAAACTCATAAGTTTTTTCATTTCTATCTGTGGACTTTGAAAAAAAGCATCCATATTTTTAGTTTGGAAACTTATACACCAAGTTGATAAAACAGTTAATATCTGTACAATCTGAAAAAATATAATAGTTTTGTTTTTTAATTATATTATTTTAAACATTATCTGATTATTCATAAGTTAAAGTCCACATACTTGGGTGAAATAAACAGGATTTTTTTTTTTTTTCAATAGTTTTCAATTTTTTATTAATAAATAATATGTTCTTATATTACTGAATGTCATTTAAGCTGGCAACTTAACTGTCTTTCCAACTTAATAAAATAGTGTCATTTCAACAATGCAACTTTTTAACTTTTGTATATTATTTTAGTGTTATTGTTTATATAGGTTACATATCTCTTTAAACTTTATAAAACAATTAATATTATCTAAATACAGAAACAACTAATTTATCTAATAATCTAAAATATAATTTGAAATGACACTAAATTGATATGAAACAATTGTTAGAGTTTAAAATAGACATGACAAAACAAGTTAACTATTATAATTAGTTTACAGTGATGTGTAACATATATAAACCAAAACACTGAAAAAATACAAAAAAATTCAAAAGTCACATTGTTGAAATGACACTAATATATCAAGTTGAAGAGACTTACAAGCTGCCAGCTAAAATGACATTCAGTGTTATAAGTTAAGGGTTAGGCTTTGCTTATAGACTTGTTTTCAAAATAAATTTCAAAATAATTAAAAAAAAGCCGAAATAATTCTGTATAATTAACCAAAGTATGCAGATGTAAAGTTAAGAACCCATTATCTAATAATAAAGTAGAATAACATTAATTTTTTACTTATACAAATAATTTTAACTTCAGGTTGGCCAAAGGTTTTTGATAAATTTCTTCCATGTTTTTCGAATTTTTCCAGATTTTCATAAGTACAAATTTTTTGCTCTTTATAGTATTAATTAAGTTCAAGATAAAAAACTTTCTGAAATTTTATAACAACAAAAAAAAGTTACTCAACTGTTAAGCCACTTTGAATGTGTTTTTTTAATAAAGTATATTTTGATGATCACAAAAACTTATCTATATGAGATTTTTTAGTGTCAAATCGAAATTTCATTACTTTACATTTAAAAATAGTTTAAAATTCCAAGTGTTTTAGTGATTTTGTTCAAAATTCAAGGTTTTTCTAGTTTTTTTTTGAAATTTCTCAGAATCCTGGTATTTCCAGATTGTTTAGTCTAAATTATGAAAATCCAGATTTCTTTAGGATTCCAGGCTTTTTTGCAACCCTGTATCTTATAACTTCATGTAAAAATTTATGTAATCAATCACTAAATGTAAAAAAATCCTTCTGCTAAATATAGCTTTCATTAACTTAAAATATATTGAGATAAGAAATTTAAATTTAAATAAATAGTTCGATATACACAAAACTTAAATATGAACTTTATAAACAAAACTTTATCACTTCAGAAATTTATATCTATTATTAACGAATTGTTTAAGATATATAAATATTTGCAGTTCACATACATTCTGCAAATCATGTGACTATATTATGATGATTATTACTAAATGATATGCTTGATATATTCAATTAAGCATTATTTTGATAAAACTAATTTGCTTCTTATGTAAAATACGCCAACAGTGCTATGTATTATAAAACATTAAAATTAATAAAAATTCAATTTACAATGAAGGACTGTTAAAAAACTTTGAAAAATTATAAGTTTCTAAAAACTTTACGATAGAATTTTCTATAAATTTTTCGTAATTTAAATAATTATTAAAATTTAATTTATTTTTCTATAATCTGTGTTTTAAATACAATAATACGACAATCGCACAAAAACGCCTTTGAAAAAACTTATTTTTTGAAATATCTAGTAGTTTTATTTTTTCTATAATCAAAAGTACGAAAAAAATCATAACAAATAAATCATTTTGTTGTTCTTATATAGTAAGCTTTAATTTTTAGACGTTTTAAGTTAAACTATTATAAATTACACTGATTTATCAAAGTTTAAAGTTATTTTTAAGCTTTAATCATAAGTAGTCTTTTTTGATCTTTTAAGGGAAATTTTTTTACAAATGATATCTTAACATTTTTTTTGTGTTTATTTCATAAAAGTTTCTCAAGATGGCTTCTGCAGTTTAAAATTAATTTCAATAAATTTAATTTTCAAGTTTACTCTCTATGAAGTATAAGCTTAAAAACTTTTCGTTTTAAAAAAATTATCGAAGTTATTTTGCAAATAATTAACTTAACTTATAGTACAGTTTTAAGATTTGAATTTAATTCCAAACTTAAATATCACTGTTTTGTTCAATAAAAAAGTGAAAACTCAAAATTACATAAAGCATACTACGTAAAAATTATATTGTATATAGTTTATTGTGCGACAAAAAGACCACTCAAAATATTTGGTCCTCGGACTTGGTGCACAGAGAACTTTTTAGTTATCGATATGATAAGTAATTTAGAAAGTTTTTTTTTTGCGGATAATCATTCCTGTTTAGTATCATTATACCAAAGTTAATATTTTCATACTTAATTTTCATTCTATTTAATTAACATAAACTAATCCAGCAAAAACTTTTAAACTTATTTAAAACATTTATTAAATGTTTTGTGTTGAGAAGTATAGTTTCTAGTTACCCACAGTGACATTAATGTTTGAAACTATGTTTTAGAATTTAGATGATTGAAATGAGTTCAAAACTTTAAAAAATCGTTACTTAAATTTTGTTATAGCACTTAATTTTTACTGTCTACTTAATGTTAGAATATTCTTAAATTAAAAAAAACATATCATAAATAAAAGGTTTTTTAAATAAGTTTTGACTAAAGAGATAGCTTGATGCTGTAACAACTAGCGCTGTTCTTTTCTTCCTTTTCTCTCAAAGTAAAAAATGTTTAAGTTTAGTGGAGCGCGAGTATTTTGGCCAGTCTAGTTTTAGCTTTGTAATAATGTCATATCGTGTTAAAAGGTTGTGTTCGCCTCGTACCTCTTGTACGCAGGCGACTGTTTTTTTATGAATTTTGAATTGAAGTAGTTATTTGTATATTTTGTTATTATATGTAATCGCATTTTCTATTCATTTTAATAAAGCTTTGCGTTTCTAGACTCGACTTCTTTATATACAAATAGTTAAGCATTCTAACAATCTAACTATTTAATTAAACTAAGCTTAAAAGATAGTCTAAGTTTAGTTCGCAATTCATTAAGTCGACTTAGTTAAATAACTTAGCTAAGTCATTTCTAAACATTTAAATAACATCACCGATATATTTATAACGCGCTAGGAGTCAGATAATAACCAGTTTCGCGTATAAGTAACAATAATAGTAAATCAAGATAGTTAAAATGCTAAAGATTTCTACAAGCTCAACATGGATAACCCTGAAATCCTAAATTAACTTGGAATTTTGAACATTTTATACATTTTAAATATTACATTTAAAAAATTGTTACGTTAAAATAAAATAAAATAGTTTATTTATTTCAAAAAACTTTGAATGTAACGTTTTTAGTTTTTGCTTTTTTTTTTCTAGCTTTTAATAAACTCCGGTTGGTTTAGAATAATTCGAGATGACTTTTTTTTTGAACTAGAATGAAACCCATTTCATTGATGGAAATGGCAACCCAGTTTAAAATATAAAAAGTTTCATTAAAGTATTAAAGAATTATTTACTAAAAAAAAAAGCACGCTATTTATTATAAAAACAGCAAAACTTTAGTTACTTTAAAAAAGTTACTGAAACTTTAAGAGTGTGCAAGTAATTAAGTATGCAAAGATCATTTTAACAGTTTAGAAGAAAATAAAAATTTTTTAGAAGCAGATCAATTACATAAAAAAATTACTAAAGTGATCCTAAACTGCTTTTAAGCTCAGTTTTTTCAGATGTCATCATTAACAAGTAAGAGGTGTACTTACAAGTCACTTTGACAAAAGGCGACCTACAACATGCAAAATACTAAAAGAAAGGAAAAACAATACTTATGAAACCGAAGTAGAACAAAAAATGAAAATCAAGCTTTCTTTTGTTTGGTTGCATCGATGGGTCTTTTTTTTTGTGGTCTATCTTGTTTATGTTTTTTTTTTTCAAATACAAACGCATAACTGATTTCGACTTATAGCTGACTTATTATTTTTTTTACAAAACTAGTTGGTAACCAAAAAAAAAGATTGTAATCAAAAAATATATAAAGGTATTAAGTAGGCCTTTTTGTGTAATTTAAAAGGACTAAAACTAAAACTGCAGCCGGAAGAAATTTTGAAACTTAAAATTTTGCCCTCAAATCAAGTTGCTTGCAAAACCCTGATCCAGAAATAAATAAGTGTAATTAAACTTATTTTATTAAACAACATTCCAGTAAATTATTAATTTCTTGTTGAAAAACAGCCTATACTTTATTTACATATTCATACTAGACGTTTTTAATTTAAACTTAAAGCATATTGATAAAGTTTCGTATTTTATTTAAGCTCTCAAAAGCTATAAATGAGTACAACTTTACGATAAATTCTTATTAAAAAACTTAAAACAGTTGATTGCTAGTATCACACCAGCATAAAAAATAAACTAGTGTAAACTTGTGATATGACATGATGACTTATTCACATTTCACATCTTATGTTTTTAACATTCGTTTAAAAAAAATTTACTAACAAAGCACAAGCAAATCATTTTACTTGTGTAAAATTTTAAGTAAAATATTTTTTTTTTTTTGAGTAATTTAAACTTTCTTTTTTATACTTATCATCTAATTTTTAGGGGTCGAAAAGGCTCCAAGAAACTAGTTTGAACACGCTCCTTCTCTTCCGTAAACCAAATAAAATAAAATTTCACGTTTTTAAGAGTCACCATGACTTAATTATACTTTACAAAGTAGTAAAATTCCAAAAAAAAAAAATCATTTTGATATTTGAGTGAAAAGCACGTTTATTGGTAATTACTAACTATTTATATCTAAAATGAAATATAAGTTAAACTAAGTTCAAAGTTTACACATAGTAAAATTCAAAGTTAATTGATGTGTCGAGGACATTTTACGCTACGGCATAAAAAAAAATGTTTTTGTTGTGTCCTAAATCACCTTAAAAGTAAGTTTAAAACTTTTTTCTAGTAAATATTTGTTGTCCAGACTCCAGATATTGTGTAGTATAGTATTAGAATAGTTACAATAGTATGTTTTTATTTATCAAGTACTTCTTTTTACCTAAAACGCCTAAAATATTATTATTAATAACTAAATTAGTTAGCAGAGCTAATATGTCCTATTGTTGCAAAAAGTAAATTTTGTTAATTTTATCTAATTGACTTAGAGCAGGGATCGGCAAACTGCGGCCTGCGGGCCAACTGTAACCCGCGAAGGGTAAATCTGCGGCCCACGAGCAATTTTTTTTTAATGGAATGCGTTCGGAAAAAAAAAAATTGCGGCCCGCGAGCATGTAAATGTGTCCCGCTAAGCAAAAATATACTTTAAGTTAATTTTTTTTCAATAATTGGGTTTAAATTGTTTAATTTCGTTTTATTTCCCTGTATAACATTTTAAAATAATTAAAATACTTTACTGTTTTAGCTTAAAAGAAGAAAAAAGACAGATTAGCATGTCAGTCAATGTAAAGCCTCATCATATGCAAGTCTTGTGTTTATTATCATATTTCTATTTTTTTGACAAATAATGTGAGTCCTGTTTTATTACTATTTTAACTTATTAACTATGTTTTTTTTTAATCTAAATTACTAATAAAATTTTTTAAAATGTAACATAAGCATTAAATTTTTACTTAAGTTTAGCATCATTAAGTCTTATTTTTTGTTGTTAAACCATAAGTTCGATACTTTGACTTTCATTTTGTTTTATTTAATATTTTTACATAACTTCCTTTTATTTTGTTCAGAAACTTTTTCCTGATTTATATTACAACAGATGAACTCCTATATGCCAATATAGGAGTGAAACATTGTTTTGTTAATAATAAACTGTAAAAATAAATAATAAATTTCAAGAACTATTAAAAAAAAACGATTTAATAACGAAATTATTTATAAACTCGACTTTTGGACTATTGAAGCGAAAATAATAAAGTTTTCACGTCGATGTCCAAAAATGTAATGAAATTTCGGTTTGAATTTAAAACCTACCAAAATTATTTTTACTAGCGCCAGCACAAATTCTTTTAAAAAGTTTAAAATTTTAAACGTAACTTATTTTGCTACTTTATAACTTGCCTTTAGAATTTTTTCACATCAGTCTGTAGTTACTGAATATAATCATGTGCTTTGCTGGAACTGACTTAAGCGATTTTTTTTTCTTTTCCCGCAAACACTCTTAACTAACGTTTTCTAATTTTTATAACTCATTAATCTAAATAAAATATTTTATTGCAGATAATAAATTGCTAAAATGCTCATTAAAAAATAAGTTTTTCCACTTCAAAAATGACTTAAGAAATTTTTATACTTTTATCAAAAATATGTAAGAAACTTAATTGTTCATTCGAGTTGACTTATAATAACCTTTTTTTGCTGTTAATAAACTTCGTTGTTACTTAATTTGTGAATTTTATTTCAAACAGGGTTGCCAAGCAAACACGCTCGTTAAACAATTTGAAAAACTTAGACTAGGTTAAACCTGTTTTTGGCACTTTTTAAAAACTCAGGTGTGTGTGAAACTTTTGTTTCAAGCACTTAAAATAACTCTTCCAATTCTCAGAATAATTTTTATTACTGTAGTGTAGTTGACTGGTTGTAGTTTCTTTAATTTCTAGTTTAAATTCTTTTTTGTCTACTTACATATTGTGTACTTTTTTATAATGATGATATTTTAGTTAGGTACTTAAGCTTGATTAACAGAAAGTTTTTAGCTTTTTCAACTTTTAATAAACTTAGGCTGGTTCGATATAGCTCAGGCATTTATGCTTTTAACCATGTAAAAGACTAATTAATTTTTAGTAAGGTATTTTATTAAAGTATTCGAGCATTAATTATGTTAAAGAACTTGTTTTAGATTTTCTACAATAAAAATAGGTATTAATTTTATTTAGTTAACTAATTACTTGAATTTTTTAAAGAGTGCAAACAATTTAAGACGCAACAATTGTTTTCAAAAGTTAGTGTTCTTAAGAATATAAAAAAGTGGTTCATAATATAAAAATGTACAAAAATGACCCATAAATGTTGTTCTAGCTTGGTTTTAATAAACTCTTAGGTTGTAAGTAAAATAATAAACATATTAAGTTTAACTTTTTAAGTGTTTAAGAAAGTACATCATTCAATGTAAATTTTATTCCAATAAATATTTATAATTTAAATAGACATTCTATGTGTAGCTATAAGTCATTTATAATAATAAAGTGAATAAAATTAAAAATTTTATAGTTAACTAAAACTAAAAGTATAAGATTATTTAAATGTCATTAAAACTAAAACTGAGGCCCGCGATAAAATTTGGAAACTTGAAATTTGGCCCGCGAGCACCAACTGCCTGCCGACCCTTGACTTAAAGCAAAAAAAAAATGTTTTTATTTAACTACCAGTTTATAAACTTAAAAACTGTTGTAAGTTGTATAAGAATAATAGGTAAAGTATAAAACACTGTAATATTTACACTGAGAAATAAATTAATCTAGGTATTTTGCTTAAATGAATACAATAAAAGTTAATTGGTCATAAAATTTTACTTAAAAAATACATTTTAGCAACAGAAAGTTTAGTGTATTTAATTTTATAGTTTACAGTAACCTCTCGCTTATTTACGCACATTGTGTCCACAGAAAAAGTGCGTAAAGATATGAGAGTTCGTAAAGATACGAGAGGTACCAAATATACTTACTATAATGGTTGTTTTTTGAAAATGCTACTAGTTAAAAGCATACTGGGGGCTTTTTCACTTTTAAAAAATTGTTTGTATATATGAAAACAAAACATAAAACTTTACATATATTAAAAAAAAACTAATTTAAATTTATTTAAAATAATAATTCTTGTAGAAAAATTTTACAAATTTAAATAATAAGTAGATTTTATCTTTTTCTTTATTTATGTGTGACTTATTTGATACTTAACATTTACATTGTATTTTAGTAAGAAAATTCAACTTATAATTAAGCATTTGTTTACAATTAGGAAATGATGTGGTGTCTATATTAAAATTTCTTTCTATAGCCTTTTACAAAAATATGCATTTGGTGCTGTAATGGATTTTTCTTTTGAACAAAAATATAAAAAATATAAGAAAAATGTTTGAGTAACTGGTGAGCATTACGAAGAATTAAAGGCAACTGGCGAAAAATTTCAACGCTTGCTGTGTTACAGAATATGAACTTAAACTAAAAAAAAAGCGTCAAATAAAAATTAGTGATATTTTTACTAAAAAAACAATTGAGATTTGTGTTAAGTGTAAGTTCTATATTTATTAAGTATCACTGCTACTTTTTGCTAGGAAGTTTTATTATATTTCTTTTTTAGATGTTTATTCATAAATAGGACAAGAGTGCTGTAATATTTATTTGTGTTTCTAAATTTCTTTATTTCATTATACTTTCATTATTTAACACAGTTATATTTCTTTTAGAATTTAACTTAATATCTTATTGTTAACAAAATTGCTGATATACTAATAACTAAATGTTTTTCAATTAGTCATGGAACGTAATTTTACAAAGTCTAAATATATAGAGAGATGAGTTAGCATTTAGAAACATACTTTTAATTAATAATAGACAATAAACCTAATTTGTGCAATATTTAAAAAAAAATCTTTTTAAGTTTTTAGAATTCTCAAATGCGTAACTAAACGAGAGTGCGTAACGTCACGAGTGCGTAACGTCACGAGTGCGTAAAGATGCAAGAGGTTACTGTAATTTAGTAGACTGTTAATAAAAAACTTCTATTTCAACTCTATTAATAAAAAAGCTGTTTTAATGTCTTTACTCGTGCTTTACGATTCGATAACTGAAAGGTACCTTCGTACACAAGGTCCTCGAACCAAATATTTTGAGTACTTTTTTGTTGTTCAATAAACAATACAGTATTTATATAAGGTTTATCGAAACATAAAAAATCTTTTTTAATCAATACATTGACAATCTTAGCAAACGTCAATCATATTTTGTATACTTAAAGCTTATTAGCAATATATTTAGTTCTTTCTGTTTTAAATTGCTTTATTTTATTTTATTCTTAATAAAAATTAATAATCTAAATTATAAAAGTCAAACGTATTTTATAACAGAATTTGTACTATTCTTGTCTATTAGTCTTGTTTCATGTTTCAAAATAAACCGCACAGTTGTTAAGCTTTTTTTCTTTAATGTTACTAAACTAGTTTAAATTAAAGTAACGTAAAGTAATACATTCTATTTTTATGAACTAGTCAAGTAAAAAAATTCAAAATTTATTGTAACATATAGATTATGAAATTGCTTACTAAAAAACACCAATTTTTTAATTAAAGTTTACTGTAAATAGGTTAAATTAATTCTGTAAAACATGTTTTTGTTCCTACATTTTTTACAAACTTATATTTAAAATAACACAGTTTATTTTTAGTTTGATTAATTATCGACAGTGCTTATCATTCTATCGAATAATCTTAAGTTTGAAAAGAATATTTAATAAGAAAATAATGTTTATTTTAGAAAATTTTTCAATATACAAACTTTTTTTATTCAATTTTTTTGTTAAATTCATAAACAAATATTATTTTTCTGTTCTTAATTTGGAGTTCGTCACCTTGTTTACTCTTACTTAAAAAAAATAGAACAGTCTGATAGAGATATAGATTGAATTAGTTTATAAGTTCTAAATATGATTACCAATTTTGTATCAAATAGAAATAAAAACTTAATAACATTTATTTAAATTTCACTCTTCTTTTACAAATAGTGTGTTTTTTAATAGAATTATAAAAACAAAACTTCGAATCAAATAAATGTTTTTAAAACTTACTAACCAACTTTAAATATAACTGTAGTTGAATAAAAAAATCTCAATTAGTTGAAAGTAATCAGAAAAGGCTTTTAGTTTTAATAATTTATTTTCAAAAAATACTTAAGTATCTTATTACTGCTACAAATTGTTTATTAATATAGATTAGTGGCTTATTTTGTCGTGATTTCCTTTATTATTGCTTTCCGCTTAGAATGATATGCAACAGTAATTTTTGAAATTCTTTTAAATATTTTCAAGTTTAATTATTTTGTTGTACAAATTAAGCAGCTGCAGGCACTTTATTAAACAGCTATAGAAATTGAAAAAAAAAAGTAATAAAAGTAGCTAGAAAATTTTCTAAATAGTTTAGCTTAAATTTAAATTATTGCTGAAAGATATTTATTATTTGTTTTTATTGTCTTTATTTCTTCAACTAATTTCTTATTTATATACAAAAATTTACAAGATTGTTAAAATTTTTTACTAAAATAACACTGATAATCAAAAAATAAGTGGCTAACGGTTTTGTTCATCAATGTTAAATTATAATATGCAAATCTACTAGAAACTAATGTATTAATAATATTATTAGATAAAAAAGTTATTGCGATTATACTTAAAAACAAATGAAAATAAATTCCATAGTTTAGTATTAAAATTAAAAAACAATGTTTTAACTTTTGTACTTATCATTATAGTTAAATATAATTTAGTACGTAACTAAGTTAAAATAGTACTAACTTTTAATACCTTATATCATATCTGTTTTCAATTTTTGAAAACAAATAAAGAGATTTCAACTACTAGAGGAGAAATAATAAACTTATTCTTTCAAGACTTTATTTCACAATTCTATTTGAATAAGATTTATTTAAGCACTGACGAGGTCTTTGACCGAAACTTAATTTGTAAAATAAAGTCTTGAAAGAATAAATTTATACCTTAAATTATTTTAAACTGTTTTTTATATCAAGCTAGTTTAAAAAGTTTTATTTTAGTTTAGTTATTAGTTTGTTAAAACTAAAATACATGATTACTGAAACATTATGACTACGATGTGTAATTCAAATTGTAAAAATAAAGTTAGTAACCATTAAAAAAAATCAAGCACAAACAATATTTACAATGTTCTCTTAAGTGACAAAAAAGAATACCGTAAATGTTATGTAATGACCTAATTCAGAGAATTTATTGTTATGGATTTAGTTTAACTTATTTTATGAAGTTACAAAATTACAATTTAACTAATACAGTGAAAAAATATTTTTTGAACCAAAAATATAAAAGTCTTTAAAGTATATTTTTGTAATTAAATAAACTTACATGGTAATTGAGGTTAGTATATACTATATACTTAAAAAAATATGTTTTCCACAAAATTAAATACTTCTAAGCTATTAATTAGGTAGTAGCGTAGATTTTAAGTTTAATACGACTAGAAGTACTGCTTTAAATTAAGATACAGCTTTGACCTTACTACTTGGACTTTATACCTTTTAATTGTTTTATGTCAACTTAAGCTTGTCTCACGGCAAATAAAAGTCCAGACTTTGACTCTGAAAGACTTTTGCCGATATTTCTTCGATCATTAAGTTAGGGGTATAACAACAGTTCTTACGAATTTAAACAAGTATTTCTAAAAGTTAGAAAATAAATCCATATACATATTTAACAACTTAATAGTTATAATGCTGGGCTTAAAATTTATAGAAACTGTCAAGAAAAAATATTAGATATAAAGTTACAATTATTTATATTTTACTTATTTTTCAATTATGTTTTATTATTTAGATATTGAATAATTACATTTGTTTGCGGAATAATTCTTGTAAAATAACTTTTGTTATTTAGCAATCATCAATACATTTATTTCATGTTAATTTTTTGAATATAACATAAATTGGGAAACCACACAAACTTTTTTTTGTAAAAATATATGATGAACTTCCTTCTTATAATCTTTGCTGAGATTTACTATCAAAATATTTGGTATCTTGCGTAGTAACAACACAAAAATACTTTATAGTTAGATAAATTAATACTTCTTATGTTATAAATAATAACAAATTAGTTTTTGACAAAAAAATTAAGCTTTTTACTTTTATAAAACTTTTTACACGTTGTGTTTACTTTTTTTTCTCATATAACTTTATATAAAAAACTAAAGTTATAGTTTTATTTACACTAAACGCTTTTTATTTTTAAGAATACTGTAAAAATTATTTTAAGCTCTAATTTAGTTGACGTTTTTGCTAAATTAATTTTTAGAAAAAAAAAACTTTATTTCTACTTTGTTCGCGTTGAGCAAACAATAAAATTAAAGTTTGTTTAGTTTAAATATTTGTTTATAGACTTTACATTAGCTGTGATAAAAACGTTTGTAATTTTATTAAATATACATAAACACTAATCTGATAGCTAATTAAAAAAGTAGAATCGAAAGATGTAAAATTAAAAAAAAAAAAGAGTTTAATTAAATTTATTGTGTTCTTTTAACTATAATTTAATACAGGAGAGCAAGAGTTTTTATTTAGTGAAAGGCTGTTTTTGTTTAACTAAAAATAATGCTTTGTGGCTTATTTTTGAATTTTTGGTAATTATTACCTTTAGAGATACAAAATTTTATATAAGATTTTTCTAAAATAAAACAGTATGATGAATTGCGGAGGCGATTTTAAAACTTTCTCATAAAGCTTTGATATGTTAATTTTATTTACTTATTTAGTGGACTTGTATTTTGCAAAAAAAAGTATATGTATTACAAAATGGTCATTTTATGGTTTTAAAAATCTTAAAAAGTTAGTTTATTGAAAACCACAAAGAAATCTAGCTTCCAATTCTAGTCATAAGACTTGAATGTATAAACATACCTTTTTATCTTTAGTAACTTTTTTAAGCTATATAAAAGTTATTTTTCAAAAACAAAAAAAAATAAAAAAAAATAAAACATACCGTGCTTTTTTACTCAAGTTAAGTAAAGATAAAAATATAAACAGTTTAAAGTGGTGGAAAAACTATATGACAAACGTTAAAAGTTCAGGTATGTTAACTGGATTTTGTTACAAAAAGTTATTTGAAATGTAATGGTTAAAATCTATTTGCTATCTAAAAAAATAACTTATATCTTTTTTGATATTTAAGTCCACGGTCGAAAAAGTCGTACATAAAGTAACAATCTACTCAGCAAAACGAGTAACTTAAAAACGATTTGGGATCAACAGATGACAAAAAAAGGTGGTATAACCAAAACAGTGAATTAAAACACATAAAGAAAATTGAACCCAACAATCAAAACATATCTGGAAACTTAAAAGTACTAATATTAACTATACATTCGACTGAAAAATAATTCATCATTAAGAAGGACCTAAAAACTCACACAGTACTAGTAGCACCTTCACTTTTGAGAAAATTGCAATTTCCAAGGTTGAAAGAAGAGGCAAATTAAGCAAACTATACGAACTTCTCTACATCAGTACCTATTTCAAAAAAATACCTTTCAAAACTTAATGTCTGAACTATCAGTATATTACATATTTGAAATAATTTTTATTTAAGTCTATTCATTACCACAGCTTTGAAATTCTCTTGACAAAATTCAACAGCTTCTTACTTTTGCAGTCATTAAAAAGTTTCTAACCTTAAGAACTCGATTATAAACTTAAAGTTTTAAAAATTTAAGTCATAATACAGAACATATCATATGATAACTTTTGTTATTACTAATCTTATATAATAAAGTTACAGCACTAGTTTTGATTTTTAACATTTGTCAATTTTAAATTGAAAAAGGCAATATCTAGGTTTTAATTATTTTGTTATGTAAAATGTAGTCAATTATTTACAACTAAAGTATGACTTAGTTTTGAATTCAATTTAAAGAGCAACAGGAAGCTTTTAAGTAAGAACCAAGTTTATAAATAGATTTAAAAAACCTAGTTTTTACTCTTATAGTGTTGAAATTTTAAACCGTAAGTATGTAAGTTTAACAAAGATTAATTTTAGAATACTATAATTTTAAAAGATTATTTTTTGTTCATGGTGATTAATTTAATTACTTCTTTTATAAGTTACTTAGCTTTTGTTTCATTAAAGAAAAACTTTAAATTATTTTTATTAGTTTTTGTTCTAAGTATTAGCTAATTGCTAAATTAATAATTTGTTAATCATAAAATTTACGTGTTTTTTCAGAGTTATTTATTATTTAATGCACTGACGAGCCGTTTGAGAAAAATATTAATATTCAATAAATGTTTGACATAAAAAAAATGTATTTGTTCTCCTTCTATGAACTTGAATTATTTTCTAACAACAAAATCTATAGCAATGTATAAGTAAAGAAAAAAAAAAAGTAGAAGATTTACAAATATATTTATTTTAAATATTTTTATATACTATTAATATTGTAACTTATTTTAAATCAAACAATTCAAAATTCTCGACTTAAATGTCTTTAAGGATATTTTTTTCTTTTATTTATTTTAACAGTTTATTACTAAGAAAACAATGTTTCACTCCAATATTAGTATATAGGAGATCCTCAATTGTTGTAAACAAATCTGAAAAAATTTTTGAACAAAATAAAAAGAAGTAAAACAATACAATTAAATTAAAAATAATTAAGTTTGAATAAATTTCAAAATAAGTTACAATATTATACTGCACTTCGAAAGTTCCGAATCGAGCACTTTTATAAAGAGAACAATACTGAACAAATATAATGGAATATATTCAAAAAGTTAATTTTAAATATAGTTTAAAAGACATACAGATTTGTAACAAGAAAGAATACTCAAGTTTCGTATCTTTAAGTTTTATTTTTGTTGTTAAACCATTAGTTCAATATTTTGTTTTTAATTTTGTTTTACTTCCATTTAATTTGTTCAAATTTTTTTTCAGATTTGTTTACAGCAACTGAGGATCTCCTATATGCAAATATAGAAATGAAATATTGTTTTGGTACTAATAAACTGTTAATATAAATAATAGATATTCATATATACTATTATTTTATTTTAATACAAAAAAAAAAAAACGCTCAAAGGACCTGGTGCACGAAGAACCAATCGGTTAACGAGTCGCCAACCTCTTGGATACCTTTTAACGTCTTGTCCAGGACTTTATAACTTACTTATAGTGTTCACTAAAATATTTCTATGCAAGTTTGAGATATATGCCTAACCCAACTTAATTGTTGTTTGAAACGGTTAGATAGAGTATAACTTACTATTTAGTAATGAAATATCAGTATTTTTGGTATAAAAATTAGTTGTTTAAAAAGTTATTGTCGTTAATACTTAAGCTGTAGGATAAATATAAAATATTTAAATTTTAGATTGTTATTATCATAAAACTTAATAGAAAAACTGTTTAGTTTTTGACACTTTTTTAAATTTAGTTTAAAGTTTAAGTAGCTTGTAAACTATTAAATGTTTCAAAATAATCAAAGCTTAAAGTTTCTGTATAAACTAAATACGCAATTATAATGTAAAAAAATACCTAACAAAAATAAATTTTAAATGTTTTTTGTATAACTATTTAAAAAATTTCTGTTGAGTCATGTTGAGAGATTCTATCGTTTAATTTTAGTTTGTCTTATAATATTATTATAGGTTATTGCAGTGCTCGTCAAAGTGTGTACGAAATTTATTTTAGCGTGCACGAACGGAATCTGTTTTGGTATGCATATAAGAAATACTACAGTTTGAAACTTACACTAGATATTTTGAAGTTGATGATAAAGAGTAAAAAAAGTCTTAAGTGTTTTTAGTGGTAGTTTTTTAGCAATCTTGTCGAAGGGGACCATAGCTTTTATAATTTCTTTAAAGGGAGTCTTTTGAAAAACGTTTTGGAAACCCTGTACTAGACATTATGTGAAAATTGTTCATTGGGATGCACAGATTTCGTTTAGCTTGACGACTACCGGTTTATTGAACGACAGAAAAAAAAGACGTTCGAGGTATTTAGTTTTAGGACCTGTTGCACGAGGAACCTTTCGGTTATCAAATCACACACAATTTGTACATTATGAACACTGTTTTTATATTTTTACATTAGATATAACAACAAAGCTGTACTTCAGCTGCTGGCAGTACCCTGCTAACATTTATATATTTTTATCTTAACTCTGGTGACTCATATCACTATTTTGAAAATTTATTAAACTTTTTTTAAGATAGATTTTGACTTAACGTAAAGCAAGATGTAAAAGGAAAATAAAATTAAGATGGTAAGCTTTGTAAGCTTTACACTTTAAAAGAAAATTATGTTTATTATTTTGACCTTTTTTACCAGAATTTATATAAGAAATAAAATAATGATGCGTTACTTAGTTGTAATAGCATCTTTTATAAATAGTTTGATTATAATATCGATTCTTCCCATTCTTATAGTTCTAAAAGCTGCTATGAAAATCGGAATAAAAAAAGCCTTTCTTGAATTTTTCAAAAAACCAACAATGAAAGATTTTGATGAAACACTATTTTGTTAGTGAAAATTTAAGATTAAACGCCAGTATAAATTAATTTTTATTACAAAAATGTATTAGCTATAATTTAGTTTAAATTAAAAAATACTTTTAAAATTTTATTTATTTTTTATTTTTTAAAACACAAGTAAAAAAGTATTATAAGTTTTTTAAAAGTTTAATTGCTAATGTATTAAACATCATATATAATTTCTTTTTTTAAATTGTAAAGTAAAAACTGTTAAAAAAAATTTAAAGCAACAAAAAACTTAAAAAAAAAGTACTATTTGTACTAAAAAAGAGTACGTTCGTTCATATATGTCAAAAAAATTTAGTAAAGAAGCAAGAACTTAACTTTAAGTCAAGTTTTCTGCGTAATAAGTTTACAGGAACGAATATTCATTATATGGAATGTGGTGATGAAAATAGCCCACTGATGATTTGTCTACATGGTTTTCCAGAGTGTTGGCTAGTTTTGTATATGGTATTTAAAAAGGAAAATTTTATACCTACGATAGGGGAGAATAAAAAAATATTTATGTTTTAGTCTACGGTTTAGTTTGTTTACGTGTATTTAGTATTTGGTGTATAAAAATACTAAACTTTAATAGTATTTTTTGTAAAAATTTTCTCTTTTTTATTTTTAACTAAAAAAATCAGATCATAAAAGTTTTCATCTAAAAAAATTACTCACAGTAAAAATAGTTTAATAAAGTTAAGGCATTCAATAAAATAAGTATTTTTATTCAACGTATAAATAAAAAACTAAATCCAAAAAGTCATACGTTTTAAACTTATCTATTACAATTAAAAAAACGGCATAGTTTTATCTAAATAAGTTTAATTGATTTTAGTTACTATATATTTTTTGTTGTATAACTATTAAAGGCTTTATTATTTTTGTTTGTTTATTCTATGGATAAAAAATTAAAATGACTAGAGTAAACTACGGTTTATCATTTATGTTTTATTTGAAATTAAAAAAAAAGGATCTACACAAGATATTTTCAAAATAACTTTCATTTTTTGTTACATCAATAGTAGCACCGTTATACTTATTTTGTTTTTTTACTTATAAGTGTTTGAAAGTACTTAACAAACTTTAAAAAAAAAAGTTTTTCTACTTATGTTACTTGTTTTAATTGCTGAGACGAAAAAAGTCAGTGTTTTTCTTTGAAATTTGATCAGTTTTAAACATAAAAACTTAATTTAGCTCCTTATTTAAAAATACTTCCTACTTTTTTAGAAATAGTTGATTTATTTTAACAGTGAATTTAGAATGTCGTAACAAACCTTGTAAGATTTTTAATATCTAAAAAAATTCAATGTAAAACAGTTAGTATAAGTATAATAAGTGATAAACTTTAATAAAGTACATATGATGAAACAGCATTTTTACAGGTATAGCTGGAAACATGTAATGAAAGCATTTAAATTTAAATACCGTGTCGTTGCTATCGATATGAGAGGGTATAACAAATCGGACAAACCTAAAGGTATTTTTTTATTTAATCACTACAACTAAGAAAGGTTATTTAAAAGTTATAAATTAAAACTTTAAGCAGCATTAGTATTAAAAAAAGGTAGTTTCGGTTTCTCTATAAACAATTAAAAACTTTTTAGAAAGTAATGTTGAAATAAGTTTTAACATTCTAAATACTTTTTTGAAACAAAACAGATGTGTCTTCATACCACATACATCACTTGGTTAACGATGTACGAGAAGTAATAGAAGGTTTAGGATTCACACAGGCTACTGTTGTGGGTCATGACTGGGGTGGTTTAGTAGCTTGGAATTTTGCAAGGTTTTGTCCTGACTATACTCGTGAGCTTATTGTACTAAATGCTCCTTTCGAAGAGGCGTTTGAGTAAGTTAATATCAGGTTATGCTAATCTTTGAGATAACGTAAAGATATTTTTAAAGTATATCTGGATAAATTTTAAGTTTTTAAAAGCTTTTCAAGGTAAAAGAATTTGAAATAAGTTTAGTTTTTAAGCAAAATAACTAAATTATCTGAATTTCTTTTTAAATAACACTAGTTGTTCATTGAACTGATGCACTCTTAAGTTTAATCTTGTACTGATTTATTTACTTAGTTCGATTTTACTTACCGTTTGAACTATATTAAACTAAATCATTTACCTTTTTAATAACAAAGAAAAAAAAAACTCTTAATTGATATGATTTTATTTAAGTTTTCAATAGCTCGTTTAAAACAAAATAGTACTTTTACTTAACTTGATACAAGTTAAAACTTTACGAAATAGTTTTAAACATATTTTTAAACAGATCTAGGTTTGTTTAGTTTTTTTTGCTAAGAATGTTTTACTAATGACTTCAGCCGAAATTTTTTTTAGTAAGCTTTTACAAAGTCTTTTAATTTAGTTTTTGCTATTCCTGTTCAAATTTTTTTTTGAGAGAAAGTTAGTTAAACATTTGTAATGTAGAGTTTTACAATATTAAAAATTAGTTTTCTGTTAGATTTTCAAGACAAAAAGTAAAACTAGTTGCACAATTTTTCAATAACTCAAGTTACTTAGTTTTTAAGTTGTAAATAAAATAGTGAAACATGAATAGCAAAACAAATTTTAAGCCTTTGTATGTTTAAAAGTTTAATTTTGCATATATATTTAAAATAAGATATGCGTTTCCTTGAAACACTTTTTCGCAATTTTGATCAATTCTAATTTTATATACTTTTTACAATTATTTTTTAAATCACGATTCGACTAAATTTAATGAAGGTTTTAATTCTTATTCGATTTAAACAAAAAAATAATCTTAAACAACTTCTCTTGTTTTATAGACACTAATTTTATTATTTAGATTAGACATAAAAACAATAATATAAAGTGTCTATAAAAGTCAACTATTTCTTACATGTCTATTACTTATAAAAGTAAACACTTTTCCAAAAAACTTAATTTTATTTTAATAAACTTTTTTTCGTTTTAGAGTTTAAATTTTGACTGTATTTTTTTTTCTTTTTTTCATTTGTAGCTCATTATAATTTTGATTAAGTTGGGTATGCAACTCGCTGACCGAGAGGTCTTTTTGCGTATCCAAGTCCTTAAACCAAAACATTTAGAGCAATTTTTCGTTTTTGTTCAATAAACCACTATTAATGAAGCTTACAATGCTTAAACAATTAAGAAAAAAATAACGATTTATCTTGCTTTGTAGATTTCACATTTTAATGAAACTAGTTAAACATATTTAAATGAGTCGTAAACTTTAATCAAAAAAGTAAGAGTCTTTAAAATTAAAAGAAACACTTCGTGATCTTTTATCTTCTGTAGCTTTTTCTTTTAGTTGGTCTGTTAAAATAATTGCTATAAGATTATTAACACTATAATTTAGTTCTTTAGTACTTTTTAAACTATTAAAGCCTCAAGATACTAAAGTAGTGGTCTTAACTCTGTTTTTATCTGATTCCTTCGTATTGATAAGTTACATTTTATTAGTTGGTATTCTTTGAAAGACTCTTAGTAACGATTAAGCTGTCTGCAAAAAATATAATAAAGACCTTTTTATTTGATTTAAGTTAAGGCATTTTCTTGTTTAAGACCTAATAATGAAATATCAGATTGTTTAACCTCAAAATTTTTTGAATAAAAGTTTGTATAAAAATATAGTTTATATTTTTTCTTTAATCCGAATATATAAGTTTATATTTTCATAGCAATGCATATGACTTAAATTTCTTTTTGTTACAAATAATCTAGAGTTTAAAGCTGAAATAAATTTATTGGAAACGTGTTTATGTCAATACATATAAAAGTATTTGGTTTTTAAGATCACAAGATAATATTTTTTGGTGTTTTTTGTCTAAGTAAAAAAATATGGTATCTACAAGGCAAAATAAACTTTTTAAAATATGGTTTATCTTATTTACTTAGTTTAAATTAAGAAAGAATGTAAGCTCCACTAAATTTATTAAAAACGAGTATAATTTTATAAAAATTAAACATGTAAAAATTTAATCGATCTTTAAGGTTAAAAAAAAACACCTTTTCGTTGATTTTGTTTAATCTAAACAGAATATGTGATACCTACCAAGCAAGACAAGTTGTAAATGTATTTTTTGTTTAATTTGAAAAGCAATTGCAAATGTAATAAATAAAATTAAAATATGGTAAAATTGCTAAAAAGTTTTTAAACTACACGAGTTCTTATTTAAATATCTGCGAAACTTTAGCTTGTTTTGTATGTTTTATTTGAAATCAAAAATGTCTCAGAACATTTTTGATTTTATGTTTACAGTTTGAAAATACTTTAGAATAACCAAAAAATTATTCAAAAAACAAAAGTTCTTTTTTTTAAAGTTGGTATAAGTACTTGTATAAAAAATATTGCATTTTAGTGAATTTCTGTCTGAATACTGGTGGCAAAGATGGACGCGTTTTTGGTATATGTCAGCCTTTTTTCTACCTACAGCTGCAACGTTTTTATTCACAAGGTATCTTGTTTCAAACAATTAAAAAAATAAATAAATAAAATATAACGTTAGTTAAACTTAAACTTCTGTCATCGGTTTGTAAAAAAATTACATAATTTGTATAAAAAACAACTACTATTATTTGATTAGCACTACGTTATTATTTTTAAACGTTTGAATTAAAAAGTTTGTAGTTATACAACAACAATGAAAACATCGGCTAAAGTCTACAACGCTTAAGCCTAAACTTTTGTATGCCCCCAGAAAAACTCAACTAACAAAAAGGTTTTATTATTAGACCTTTCGGTAGGCTGAGACCCAAATTTTATTCTTATTGTAACTTTTTAGTCGCTGCCAAAAAATATGTGGTTGTCATTTGTCAATATACACACGGTTTATGATGTTTAACTGTAAAGCTACCGTTTGCTGGGGTTACATGACAATTCAAATTCGCATAACTCAAATTCCGACAAATTCTTAAAAAATATCTAAAAGGTTACATCTCAATTACTAATATAACCTTGAAAAAATAAAAAATGCATATGTAGATCTTATTAATATCTACAAGCTATTTTAATCTTTTTTCAAAATCTAAAATACTTTTCATGATATTTCAAAATTACTAAAAATAATTATGATTTTTACTTTATTTAAGCCATATCTCAAAAAATATTTAATGTATTGCAAAAAGAAAAAAATTGCTTGTAGATTATTAAAATGACCTACATATGTATTTTTTATAATTGAAAAATATACATTATTTTTTTATTTGTGGCTGTTTCAATTTATTTGAAAGAATTTAAATTGTCAGAATTTGAATTGTCCGAATTTGAATAGTCGTGCACCCGTTTGCTGGTATGATATATGACGTCAGCTTTTCCCCTTTGCTGTCCAACGTTTAATACATTGTCCTTTAGGTGAGACAGCTCGTACGCTCGTTTTGAACAGGAACAAAGAAAATATCGGCAAAAGTTTGATTAAAGTAAAGAAACCCGGGTCTCAGTCCATCGAAAGCTTGTGGTCTGGTAACCGACATGGTATGATCAAACCTTTATTTTAAAACAATACGATAAATTTCATTTTTATTTGATAAAGCGTGAAGATAAATTTTAAACTTTTATAAAGACTTGAATATTAGTAGTTTGCAATAAATGGTTTTAGTGAATAAAAAAACCCAAGGATGATGGTATATAAAAGACGTTTCTAAAACTTTTAAGATGACAGTCTAGATTGCTAGACAAAAATAAAGAAATCTAGTTTGAATAAATTCAATAAAAAACTACCTAAACTTCACCATTTTTTGTTTATACTATTAAATTTTAGCTTTATTACACTTAAAAAAAATTGTTGTAGATATGATTACAACTTCATTAAAGATGCATTTAGTTCACGTGAAACTGGAATAATTAATTCAGATAATAGATTAAGTGATGACGAGATTACTTACTTTAAACATGCATGTGGAAAACATATTTATTACCCTATTTGTTTCTACACTGCAAGTTAGTAGTTGTAATTACTTTTTTAACAAACATAGATTAAAGTAAAGTAATAAATTTTATAGAAATTGTCAGAAAATGTAAATAATAGCACTAAAATTACTTATAGTTTGATTTCTGTTTAAATTTAACTTTTAATTTTAGTTAAGTAACACTGTGTTTTTTACTAAACTTTACAGATTTAACTACTACTCTAGATTTAAAGGTACTCTTAGATATTTATAGATATTATTAATATTTTCATTACAAAAACTCTTTATCTCAAAAATTACAAAAAAACTAGCTTTTTTAAAATAAAATTCTTTTTGAAACAGTAGATGTTTTTAAAATAAAACTGTTGACTTTGGACCAAAAGAAAGGCTATGGAAATAAGTAAAATAATTAAAAAACTTTGTCTGTAATAGAAAAAGGCTTTTGATCGTTCTATTTATGTTAAGAAAAATCAAAATTTGAGACAAGAATTCATTTTGCAGTTTGTTTTGTTTTTTGTGAACCTAAAGTTTTTCAATCTACCCTTTTTAAAAGTTCTTGTAGATTACTAAATATATTTTTGTAAAATAGTAAACTTAATAAATTTGTAAGATTATGCGTCATAATAGGTAAATAAAATTATAGTACTATGCGATACTGTTATAAAATTGTTTTATGTGAGTTATGTTTGAATTTTTTAGTTAAAATAGTTTAACAAAATTTAAAGTATAGAGCTTAAGTACTAGAAATTAAAAGCATTAATAGCAATTTTAATAAGAGGAAACAGACTTATTTAAACTTTCTTTAAAATAAAATTAAACAACAAAAACAAAACTTATTAGCGAATTTACAATAATTTAAACAAATTAGAATTATAAACAAATTTTTGTTTGCATAAACTTGGCTTATTAGATTTATAAATATAGATTCTAAAACACTTATATGATACATGTAACGTCCTTTACAAACAATTGAAAACATATTATTGTTATAGTTTTTTGCCCAAGTTGTTATTTAACAAATGTTCAACTATAGCCGATTGACTTTTTATTGGCTTGTTTGTCCCATAGATCATCCAGTTTCTTAAGGTGTTGGTCACATGTTGGTCCCTTCTTATGTGGAATCGTTGCGAAGTTCTCCTAATATACTCACTATCACAGTGGCATTTGTACTTAAAGGTTATGCTGCATTTTTCTGGATCAGGAGTGAGATCTTTAACAATCCCGTTTAGGGGTTTTCTTAGCTTTTGAAAACCAAGTTTTAGAAACCGTAGATAACACTTTTGGGGCATTAAATTTAAGAATAACTCATTCCACCAGAAAACCCCTTAACGGGATTGTTAAAGATCCCTGAATATCCTGATCCAGAAAAATGCAACATAATCTATAAGTACAAATGCCACTGTGATAGTGAGTATATTAGGAGAACTTCGCAACGATTCCACATAAGAAGGGACCAACATGTGACCAACACCTTAAGAAACTGGATGATCTATGGGACAAACAAGCCAATAAAAAGTCAATCGGCTATAGTTGAACATTTGTTAAATAACAACTTGCGCAAAAAACTATAACAATAATATGTTTTCAATTGTTTGTAAAGGACGTTACATGTATCATATAAGTGTTTTAGAATTTATATTTATAAAAACTAATAAGCCAAGTTTATGCAAACAAAAATTTGTTTATAATTCTAATTCGTTTAAATCATTGTAAATTCGCTACTAAGTTTTGTTTTTGTTGTTTAATTTTATCTTAAAGAAAAATTAAATAAGTCTGTTTCCTCTTATTAAAATTGCTATTAATGTATTTAATTTCTAGTACTTAAGCTCTATACTTTAAATTTTGTTTAAAAAACTTTATAATAGCATTGCATAGTACATATAAATTTATTTATGACGCATAATCTTACAATTTTCTTAAGTTTACTATTATACAAAAATCTGTTTAGTTGTCTACAAGAACTTTTGAAAAAGGGAAGATTGAAAAATTTTAAGTTCACAAAAAATAAAACAAGCTGAAAGATAAATTCTTGTCTCAAATTTTTATTTAAAGTTAGTTCCGAAAAGAAGTTATTTAGTATAAATTAAAATGCTTTTCAGGCTGCAAAAATCTTTAATTAACTTTATTAAAATAATTTTTTTTAATGTTAGTGTAGCAAGAATAGCTTTTTTTAGTTATTATGCCTTGTTTCATTTTTTTTTTAGATTGTTTCGGTATAGTAATTAATAAATCATAATACTATTTTTTAGAAAATCAAATCGTTTCAAATTTTATAAACAGATAAAAATAAATCAATAATAAAACAACAATATATAAAAACATCATCAAGATGTATATATTTCGTTATTACTTTGATGAAAATACTTTAATAAATTTACTTTGTTTAAGTATAAATTATTAAAAAACTTAAGTTAAATAACATGATTAACATAAAATAGAAAGTAAGTACTCAATTTTTTAGATTAATTTTTTTATCATTCATTTATGTCAGATTTTTTCAAAGTGTACACTAATGAGCACTGAGCAGAGTAGTAGTGTGTATAGAAATTATTTTACTCTGTACATAATTTTTATGAGTGTTATTTAAAAAAAAAATTGTATATTTTCTTATTTTTGAAAGGCGGTTTTGATAAATTTTGATACGTTTTATAGCAAAAAATGTAACTTAAAATTGAAAGCAGAAGTTTTGTTGTAAAACCAGCTAGCTTGATATTCTAATTTACAATTTTAAATAGCTTGGGAGCTTGTCACTTTAAGTAGATAGTTTTATGTTTCAAGCAAATATCAATAACTTAAGTAATAAAACATCTATAAACTATACTTCTGATTTTAAAACAGTAGATTGGTTTGTTTTATATAAGAAACGTAGTTAACTTTTAGTAAACACTTTACAAATAAAATTCAAGGAAACCCTTATTACAATGGAATCGGATTAAAGAAGCAAAACACGAAGGTGGTTAAACCAACTCTTGTTGTCTGGGGAAAAAATGATAGTATTCTTGACCACAGAATGATCTCTAAGTTTAAGGTTAATTCATTTTGATTAATCTCTTATATGAAAAGTATTATATTTCACTAACTGTTTTTTTTAACTAGATAACTTTTAGGTGTTCTTTTATGTTAATTAAAACAATTTTTATACTACAATACAAAAAGCGTACACATTTAATATAAAAAAATTATGTTTGTCAAAAAAAAGTTATTTACATTTTTTTTCACTAATTCATTTAAATTTTTAAAAGTGTACATTGGTAGAATTTTTGTGTATAGTTTTTTTATCAATTTAAATTTTTAAAAGTGTACATTGGTAGAATTTTTGTTTATAGTTTTTTTATCAATCAACGTAATTGAACAATACTAAAAATAGAACAGCTTCAAAACTTGAATAATTAATCATTTAAATTTGATAATACTATTTAGTATTTAAAAATAAAGTAGATTCCTTACTTGAAATCTATTTTGCTCCACTTAATCAATTATTGACAGAAACACGTTCCTAACCTAAAAGTGAAAATGATAGAAAACGCAAGTCACTGGGTGGCACTTGATCAACCAAATGAAGTCATAAAAGCAATGACTGATTTTTTAACTGACCGCCTTTCTTGTTAAAAAATCATTACACTTACCAATTTATATTTATCAGTAAGTTATTTTTAACCGTTTTAGTAGTTATATGAAATAAACTAATTCTTTTTCCCTTTTAAAATATTTAAAAAAGTTATGTTACCAATATTTTTATACAAATAAATATTTAAATCTGTTTTTGTAAAGAACTGAATAAAAAATTCTGAAGATTAAAAGCATAATATTGAATTCGATTGAGCTTATAGCAGTTTTTATAGTTTATTTCAGATTTAGACACAATAATAAAAAATAGTTTAGTTGTTTGTCATCTTTAATCTAGTTCAAAAACTTCTTTTAAGGACATAGATCCGTACTTATGTAACCATTTAAAAATCATTGATGACGTTAAAGCACAATCTGTTTATACTACTTTTTTTTTTGTAACTTAGAATTTATAATTATGCAGCTTCTAATAACAGACTGTTATTTTTTATGTTTATCTCTTAAATTAATTGCCAACATAATTATTTTTCTTTTTTTATTTAAGTTTGTGTTCCAGTATCATATTAGTATTTAAAGTATTAATTACATTTTCATGTTTGATTTTGAACTAAGTATTTACTCTATTATAGCTATTAAAGTTTATTATGATAACTTATATAGCTTTTCTCTATTTTGTAAAGTTTTGGTTACTTCATTTTGAAAGTTATATATAAGCTAAAGAAAGATTAAAATGTATAGACTTTTTATTTAGCTTTACCAGAAGTAAACATAGTGTAAGAATTACAAATTTGTAACTTAGTAAAACAATTAAGAAGATTTTGTCCGAATGTTAAAAGTTTTGACATATGGAAAATATATTTTATTTATTATAAAAAAAAGAAAAATGTTTATTTAATGTTTTAAGTTTTATAATCTACAATAAAAAAGGTTTTACAATAAAAACATCTCAGATCTAGAATCATTGTTCATTAGAACTCGCGAGCCGAAAATTTGTACACAACGAGAATTCTACAACATAAAACTTTATAAATAGCGTGATTTTAGTATTATTATTGTCGTTTTTTGTCATGTAATTTTTAATTTAGTTTCAAGTAAATTTTCTACAATCTTAAATGTTTTTATTCTAACAACTTTGTCTTAAAAATAATTTCAAATTAGTAAAGTATAACTTAACTCTAATTTAAACCTAATAAACATATTTTTCACACTTAACTCTCTATGACGTAACTATTTTTAGCTAGACATTTAAAAACCATTATATATAACTAGATTTATACCATATTCTTATCAGTTTTTAGCATTCTGACGATGCGCTAAATAAAATTAATAAATAATATTTTTTAACATAAGTGATTTATGTTTAAACTTATAAGTAAAAACTCTTTAAGCTGTAATTTTTTCAATTTTTACTAAGACAAAAAAATTGCTTACAAACAAAAGTTTTGTTTTTCGTCAGATAAAAAATACTTATGGAATATAAAAGCATAATATTTATTTATAAAAAATGTACTGTTCAACTTCAAACAGTTTCTAAAGAATATCTAATATGTCCTGAAAAAGACGTTAAAAGGTATCCAAGTGGTGTGCGACTCGATAACCGTTTGCCTATCACACGATGTAGGTTGCTACTTATATTAAGCGGACCTAGCGATTAACTGACTTAACGCGTTATAACAATATCGGCGACGGCCGCTTAAGTTAATGTTTAGAATTGACTTAGCTAAATAACTTAGCCAAGTCGCTTTATAAAATGTAACTTTAACTTATGCTAACATTTAAACTTAATCTAATTTAGTAGTAAGATTGTTAGAATGCTTAGATGCTTATATAAAGAAATCGAGTCTCTGAAAAAAATGTGTATTAATGAATAGAAACGACTAAACAAAATATAGCAAACTGTAGAAATAACAACTTTAATTCAAAAGTTCATATAAAACAGTCGCCATCGTACAAGTGAACGATGCGAACACAACACTTTTCAAGAAATAGACGTGTTGTCAACTAAGACACTAAAAACTAACTCACCAAAACAAGCGCGTTACTGAATTTAAGTTAAATAAATTTGAGAGAAAAGAAAGAAAGCCGTGTTTCGACTGCGAAAAACACTGTTGAAGTGTTACAACTGAAAGGTTTTTTCGCGCACCAGGTCATAGGACCAAATATTTTGAGCAATTTTATTTTGTCGTTCAATAATAAGTATTTGCTGCTTTTGTATAAGAAGTTTAACTTTTTGAAATAACTAGTTTTTTTAATATGGTTATTTAAAAAAAGTTAATTAAATCTACTGTACACAACTAAAAAACTTAACAAAAACAAAACGATAATTGAATTTAATAAGAGTGCAGAGTGAAAAATGAAAAAAAAAACAGTTAGTAGCCAGAAAACAAGATTCTAGCGCATTTAGAGCTTAAAACTTAATTAAAAAATCATATTTAGAAAAAAAGATTATGCAAGTTACGCGATTTGAAGGGTTTTTGCATATATCAAATTTCAATGTCTTAAGAAAAACAAAAAAAAAACCTCTAAAATTTTACTTTAAATATTTTTTTTTTCCTTTACAATAGTTTTAAAAAAATATTTAATGTTTTATCGTATAATAATATTAAATAATAGTTTTATCAGGGTTGCAACTCTTTAAGCCAAAAATTTTTCCCGAGTGACCAAAAACTACCCTTAGTCATTATGAGTTTTTTCTAATCCTTTCAAATTTTTTTTGTGTCTAGTGCAAACTACTATACCTCGTGTTCGGTATACTATCAAAATCCACCCGCGTTCAAAATCCACCCGATCAAAATCCACCCGCATTCAAAATCCACCCGATCAAAATCCACCCGGTTTAAAATCCACCCGATCAAAATCCACCCGGGTCAAAATCCACCCGATCAAAATCCACCCGAGTCAAAATCTACCCGATCAAAATCAACCCGAGTCAAAATCCACCCGATCAAAATCAACCCGGTTCAAAATCCATCCGATCAAAATCCACCCGATCAAAATCCACCCGAGTTAAAATCCACCCGATTAAAATCCACCCGGTTCAAAATCCACCCGATCTAAATCAACCCGACTCTAAATCCACCCGTTTCAAAATCCACCCGATCAAAATCCACCCGATCAAAATCCACCCGGTTCAAAATCCACCCGATCAAAATCTACCCGGTTCAAAATCCACCCGATCAAAATCAACCCAACTCTAAATCCACCCGTTTCAAAATCCACCCGATCAAAATCCACCCGGTTTAAAATCCACCCGATCAAAATCAACCCGAGTCAAAATCCACCCGATCAAAATTCATCCGAGTTAAAATCAACCCGAGTCAAAATCCTACCGACACAAAATCAACCAAAGTCAAAATCCAACCGAATCGAAACAAGCACCTTGTTTATTTATTTCTTTTTAAATTAAGTATCATTTAAACAAATCTCACCACTCTAAAGTACCAATCTTAAACAAGTTTTATTTAAAAAACACTTATAAAATCTTGTATTTTTGTCCCTTATAAATTGACTTAAGAATATAAAAACTGTACTACAGATTGAACTTATTTTGTGAGGTTTTTTGAGTTGTTATTTGGTATTTTTGTTTATTATAAGGAATTTTTGACAAAAATGTTTTTGTTTTTTTGATTACTGAATATAATTTTGAATAGCTACAGCCGGCAAGCAGCTTTTAAAGGTACTGTTGTTTTTGATATAAGTATAACTATAAGAGCTAATAAAATTTTAACAACGTCAGGATAAATAAATTAAAGTTTTACTATACAAATATGACTATGTTAAAACTTTTAGAAAACTAAAGGATGTGCCAGAAAAAATAATCTTGTATTATCTCAATCACAATTACACGACAATCAATTATAATTTACTGTTTCTAAGTATAAAATTTAATAATTTAGAACTTTTAAGTAATTTTTAAACAAATACGTCACACGATATAATTTTTATAAAAACTGAGTATTACAAGTGAAAGCTACCATTTATACTACAAATTAATCCATTTAATTTAGGGGTCAGCAAACTGCGGCCCTCGAAGTGTAAATATGTGGCCCTCGAGCATGTAAATTTGGTCAACTAAACAAAACAAAATTTAAATTGAAATTTTCAAAAAAGAAAAAGAAATTATAATAGTTTGTTTTTAAGTTTCTGAATATCATTTAAAAATCATTTATTATGCTTAAGCCTTAGATGTGAAAAAAGACAGACAGTAAATCTAGAAGTTTTTCTTTAAAGTTTAGACTTTACTTTTCCTTTTAAACAACAAAAGCTTACGTACTTGGATAAATTACTTATATAATATTGCAAAGTTTTTTTAATTGGCAATTTTACATGTTTTTAACTTTTAAAAACACGGTGACTGGGTTGAAGTAACTGTTGTACTTTTTTTGTTTCAAAAAGTTGCAACCCGAAAAACTTTAGATAGGTTATTAAGGTATTTAAAGGTTTTAAAAGAAAAACTTACACTGTTTAAAATGAAAGTATTAATATTTGTTTATATTTTAACTAGTTTAACAAAATCACTAAAATTTTAAATACGTGATATGCTGTGCATTAAATAAAAAAAGATTTTTTTTAACTACTAAAAAGAAAATACAAATAAAATAATAGAAATTGATTATAAAAAGTGTACATAATGATCTACACCTGTTTTTAATGATCTACACCTTGTAAATAATGATAGAAATAATAATATGACACAAGTTTTTAAAAAAAGATAGTTTTCGACTTTAGAAAAAAATATACATTTTAAATATGCCAGGCCTGATCCCTTTAAGTAGATAAACGTGACTAAAACAGATTAAAAACAAAAATTGAATAAAACAACGGCTCGTGAAAAAATTGAAACATGAAATTTGGCCCGAGATAAACAATTGTCTGCCGACTCTGATTAAATCCGACTGCATCTTCGTTACTTTTAATTACAAAAAAGTAAAAGGCAAACGTTTAAAATTCATTTAGTTTGTGTTTTTTTTAATATAATTTTTTTATGTGAAAGGTCTTAACAAGATATTTGTCTATAAAAGTTCTTTTTGTTAAGAAAAGGTCACTAATTTACTTTAGATAGTTACCTTTACTGTATTGCCATTTAAAGATTTTTCAATATTAACTTTAAATTAAATATTTATTAATTTTCGGTTTTATTTGTTAGACAAAATTTTCACGCTTTTAAAGTTAATTTGTCTACTAAACAATTTGTTATAACAATGGTTGTCTTTACCGTTTAAATTCGTTATAACCAATATAAAATTTTGTTTAATTTTAATATTGTTTCATTTTTAATTAAATTACTTAAAATTTCTTAAATTTTAACAAATGGACTTTTTTTATATGAAGATTATATTTAAAAATAATAGTGGTAAATAATAACATTTCCATTTCTATGAATTAAAAAATATCAATTAACAATATAATATTGAACAGTAAATAATAATTTATCTTACTTAATTACAATTTCTATGCAACTTTATATTTATAAAAAAACATAAAACGTTTACAACTAATTAATTAAAAACATGCAGTTATAGCTTTTAACTTAAGTTGTCGGAAATTAATTCAAGAAAATTTATCGCATGTAAATTAAAAGTTTTAGATTAGAAAATTTTAAATTTAAAATTTAAACGTTACCCAAAAAAGATTAAATTTTATAAAACCACTCAATTAATCACTTTCAAAACTGGTCTTAACCTATTAATAAAATTAATAATACGATTTATTAAGTTGATACAGTCTGGTACAAAAATTCATAAAAATAACTTATACTTGAATTTAAACTCTCTTGTCTGAAATACATACTTTTTTTAATGAACCTATGTAAAAATAGAACATTTTAATAATAAATTAAAAATGTTATAAGTTTTTTTTTCGTAATATTTGTTATAAATATAGTGTCATTTCTAAAAAAACTAGACTTATTTGTTTACTACTACAATTCTAAAGTATATAATTTCCCTAGCTCAAGTCTAACTACTAACTTTTTTAGTTGCAATTTACAAGCTATTTGAGCAAACTCAATGAATTGTAGAGTCGATATTTGTTTTATGTAAAGGACTTTAGAATTCATAGAAAAATGTTTAGCTTTTTAATTTGTACTATTAGTTAAAAACTAGCAAATTAAGTTGTTATCTAAATAAAAATAACTTATAACTTTAGTTACTTTAGACGAAACAATTTTTAGTTTTTTCAAAAATAGATGGTTTATAAAAAAAACATTTAATAAAATAAAATTCAATTAACTTAAACACTTTGAAAAAACGATAATAGCAGCTAAAATTATTGTATAAATTAAAAAAAATAACTAAAAAATATTTGTAACAAAAATTAGATAGAAAACAATAAAATTGTTTTAAAACAGTTATTGATTTCTTACATATTCCTCATTTATATTTTTAGTAAATTAGTTTTCGTATTTTTATATTAAAATTTATGTTCTGTTTTTAAAAATTACTAACAAAAGAAACGTCAATAAATTGCTTACTAAACGACAAATAAAAGCGCTCAAAATATTTGGTCCTAAGTCCTCTTGCACGAACATACCTTAAAGTTATCGAGTCGCACACCAAAAATATCTTTTAACGTCTTTTCCACGTCGAAAACAATAATGTTTGAAATATAATTAATAGGTGATAGTTTTTCCAAATTTAACAAAGGATTTTTATTTTATTATCACGTAGCAATTTTATATTATTCTTTATCTATATTTTATTTTTTATAAACACTGTTAGTTGAAATTTTTTATATAACAAAATATTGTATGTAATACTATTTTGAAATTTAAGTAAAGCACAAAACACAAAACTTTTTACATCAAAAAAAAAAGCTCAAAAATTTTAGATTAATATTTTAATTTTCTTTTTGTAACATTTAATTAACATTTTCCATAAATTTACATTATTTGGTATTTGATTTTTGTAATTTTCTTTAGCTTTATAAATGTTATTAAAGATTCTTCTAATTTATAAACTTCTATAGTTTTGATATTTTAATTTACTATGAGTTGTCTTTAGTAAATATTTTTATTTAATTATGATTGACTTTGGGAAATTATCGGGTGGATTTTGACTCGGGTTGATTTTGATCGGGTTGATTTTAATCGGGTGGATTTTGAACCGGGTTGATTTTGATCGGGTGGATATTGAACCGGGTTTATTTTGATCGGGTTGATTTTAATCGGGTGGATTTTGAACCGGGTGGATTTTGATCGGGTGGATTTTGAACCGGGTTGATTTTGAACGGGTGGATTTTGACTCGGGTGGATTTTGACTCGGATGGATTTTGATCGGGTGGATTTTGACCCGGGTGGATTTTGATCGGGTGGATTTTGAACCGGGTAGATTTTGATCGGGTGGATTTTGACCCGGGTGGATTTTGATCGGGTGGATTTTGACTCGGGTGGATTTTGATCGGCTGGATTTTGATCGGGTGGATTTTGATCGGGTGGATTTTGATCGCGGGTGGATTTTGATTGCGGGTGGATTTTGAACGTGTCCCCTCGTGTTCATTTTCTTAATAATTAAAAGAAAGGTTGTATGATGTTTATGCTTCTGCATTAGATATTCACTACACTTATGAGAAATTCTGTTTTCCAAGGTTCAACGTTAAAAGTATAAATCGATTAAGATTTAAAACTAAATTTGTTGATAATTTTATGTAACCATGTTAGTTAACTTTTTATATAATATAAAATAGTTTGAATCTTTTATAGCAAACAATTTTATCTACGAATTAAGGATGTATAAAACAGTATAATTTTACTAAACTATATGAGTAACTAAAATTATAGAGTATATTAAAACTTTTTAGTGCATAGTTAAACTTTTATATCTCTAAACTGTTTATGTTTAACATAAACTCAAAAAATGATAAGTATTAGTTACAGATTTAAAGCAAAAACTACAATCTTATTTCTGAGAATAGCAAAGAGCTAGCCGCAAGGCCCAAGTTATTTTAAATAAGCATTCCAAAATAAATAAAAGTCATGTTCTTGAACAAAACTGGGTACATAAAACAACAAATATAGAATCTTAATCGATTAAATTTTATTCTAGATCTCGAAAAAAATCTGCCTTGAAATTTTTAAAACTGTCCTAGGATTAGAAAGAAAAAAAAAATTCCTGAGCTAATAAAAAAGTTAGTCAAAAAATTCAAAATATCCTGAGTTATCCTGAGTTAATTTAAGTTTCCCTGAGTATCCTGAGGAATAAATAACCCTGTTTTGTATATAGTAAACCTAGTTTTAAATAAAAAAACATACCGCAAAACTATTTAAAGAAGATTTTAATTTACAGAAGCTTCTTTCTTTTTATAACTTATGTTTTTTACGGATATCTTTAGTTAATATGTAGTGTTTTTATAACTTGAAAACAAAACAAACTTAGTTCTTATTTTAGTAATGTTTGTGTTTTAAGAGTTTGTAAATGTTTGTTAGATGTAAAACATAAAGTTTTTAATTAAAAAACTCGTTAATTTCAAGTTCAATTCAGTTCTCGCCCCATTGTGTGTAACAGCACATCGTTAAATAATGTTTTTGACGACACTTATTTCATTTACCATTGCTTTAACCTAGGGGTCGGCAGCCTTATATAATAGCGTGCCAAATGTTTTACTAAAATATGCTCGCGGGCCGCACTATACAGAAAAAAAGTCTTCGCGGGCAGCAGTTTTTAAAAAAACTATTGTAATACTTAATACAAAAATACAATTTTAAACCAAAAAATGTGACAACACAAGCTATAAAAGAGCACTAGTAATGCGTAATTACTTAAATTAAACCCTAGTTGCAAGTTTTTACCACCAAAACTTTTTTTCTAACATTAAAAAAAATATGTTTTTAGCTGAAATGTACCTCGCGGGCCACATATTTTGTCTTTAAGGGCCGAATTTGGCCCGCGGGCCGCAGTTTTCCGATCCCTGCTTTAACCTCTAGGTATAGTTGCCAGATTTCAATTAGTTGGATAGCACACAAGCTAAAGCAAATAAGTGGTTAAAACATCAATAAAATCAGTCAAGCAATTTTGACTCTAAGTAATCTTTGTCCTTAGCTCATTTTTTCTGGATTTTTAGTAAGAAAAGAATGAGTGCAGCTTAGGGTTTAAAATGAAAAAACATAAAACTACTAACAACAAAGTCCGCAAGATTTTTTCTCAGCAGCAAAAACAGAAAGTTTAGGTGAACCATCATTATTTTTAAGATTGTGGGCTGATCTAGAATTGTTTGATGATAAAGCATCAGAAACTTTCGCTTTGAGCTATTAGACTGGTACCATTATCATATAAACTTAGATGAACTGGTTCTTTAGCAAAATGACAGAGGTGACAATTCAAGGCAATTAAAGCAAAGATTGCATAAAACTTATCAGTAGTTTTGTAATTTTTAGTGTTTTTATTAAGTCGAATTCTTTGCTATAGGATGCCGAAACAACAGTACAATTGCTCTATTAGGTAACATAGGTACTCTGATAATGCTTTAAAGATACTGATAGTCGTTTTTGATGATGTTTTTTCTTCTTGAGATAAAAACAGTTTTATAATTTTTTCTTTTCTTTTCTGTATTATTAGATAATAAAGGTATAGAATTTTATTTCTTTTGTTTTAACTCTATTACCTTTTACTAAGTGCTGACTTTTCACAGAGTTGTCAAAAATTTTACCATAACAAATGTTATGCAGAACATTTTAATTGCACTAACAAACCGTAAAACACTGATATCTTTTCTTTTTTTGATCAATTTTCGTAAGTCAATTTAAAATAACTTTGTTAAAATTCTGCACCAAATACAAGAAGGTAGCAATTTATTTCCTTACAAGAAACAATTTTTATATATTTTAGGACCAGATAAGTTTGAATAATATTTTTTTGTTTTTTTAGTTTTCCTCTTCCTTAGAAAACAAAATTACTTTTTTACTTTGATTTTTCTTACCTTATAAGTTGAGTTTATTTAAAAAAAATTGTTAAAAGCAACATATAATTTTGATAAAATTGGATAAAAAAAGTTAACTTTCATTATAAAAAAAGACTGACCTGTCGTCAACTTTTTGAATATGCTGACATAAAAGAAATTTTAAAACATCATTAGCTAAAAGTTAGGAAGCTGTTTTTTGAGCTGTTTTATCTTATATGATATACCTTGCTAAAAAATTTAAAAAAACTTATAATTTTGTAGCGTCAAGTGCACCCTAAATTTTCCAATAACTTTAAATAAAATGCATAGCCTAGTGTCTGAAAACTTGTTCAATTTTTGTAAAAACTGTTTTACTAATAATCTAGAGTGCTGTTATATTTAATGATCAAATGAAAAGTACTTGTGGAATAGAAACTTTCTGATACATTTTATCATACCTGCAACGTGGGACCTTTAAGCAGTATACATATGGTAAATCATGAAGTATTTTAAAATCAAAATTCAGCTAATTATTGTACATAAATAAAAATTTTATATTTGCCTTGCTAGAATAAATTAACTTTTAATATGCAATCTACTGTTAACCTTTTTTGAAGCAGAGCCGTAATAAATTAAGTTTAGCAAAATAAAACTGTTTTAAAACTTTATATCTTGACCTAAACGCGTAAAGACTACAAACTTAACTGTTAGAGTTTAATTAAAGCATTCAGAACTGCTAAGTTTACAGATAATTTATTTCTTGGAAGTATGGTGAATGTCTATTATTTATCTTTCGTTATAGACGAAATTGCTCTGAGAGGCCCCTGTAACCTAGTTACCAGGAAAGAAAGAAAGAAAAATGTGAACGCTCACAATTAAGGTCAATGGATTGGTGTGGAGAAAGACCTTTCGGTCATCGAGCTGCACACCATTTACTTGTAACTAATTATTTGAGCTAACTTTAACACAATAATGAAAAAATAAAAACAAAAACTTAAAAAGTAACTGTATATACGAAATCATTTTTTTCTTTAGGTTTAAAAATGGTAAGCACCCTTTTTTAACCCATTACTGCCAATATTGACCATGGAAAGCATAGTCTATCATGGGCTCCACACTGTCTCCTCCCCTAAATTTCTATTTTGATGATCATGTACATTCAAATTTTTCTTGTTGCCCTTTCTACAAGAGCAACCACAAAAAATGCAACAAATATCTCAAAATTGAATAGATGGGGATAGTTGGTAATGTCAGTATACATAATATATTAAGTAATGTCATAAAACTGTAAGAGCGCCATGTATTTTAAAATAGTGTTTTTAAATGGTGGATGGTATAAGTGTGATAGTAAATAAGTATAATAAGTATAAATAATGGTATAAGTATAATAGTGAAGCGTAAAATGGTGGATGGTATAAGACATGTATGAGATATGTTATTTGTTTTGCTATGTCTATTGGGTGTCCGCAGAGCGGACTACGCATTATTATAGATCTCAACATGTGGTGTTTACTGTTATAAAAAAACGCTAAGCTTTCCAAATTTTTAAGTTTGATAT
Source organism: Thalia democratica (assembly GCF_965202585.1). Lineage (NCBI taxonomy): Eukaryota > Metazoa > Chordata > Thaliacea > Salpida > Salpidae > Thalia > Thalia democratica. Next base: position 13,168,843 of record NC_139172.1, read on the forward strand.
AAGCATTTAAAATTAGTCGTAATCAAAAAATGTATAATTTTAGTTATAAGAAAGATGTTTTATTTTCTTATTTTATTCTGATAGTTGTAACTTTACCCATCCAGAGTGTTTTTCAGTCTTTAAGTTTCATAAATTTGTCATTTAGTAAACCTAATCTGAAAACTACAAATTAATAAAGTAGTTTACTAGTAGTTAACACTGACTGTGGTTAAAACTAATAAGTAAATATTAAAACTGCATTAAATTAAAATATATAAGTAGAAGTTAATAGCAACAATAAAGCAGCACATGCGTTTTTCTTGTATTAAATTTTAAAGGTGGAAAAAAATCTATTATAACAAACACAAAAAAGAAATTAGACAACAAAAATGTGGTCTATTGACCTGGTATGAAAAAAAACTTTTTGTTCATCTAGTTGCACACTACTCATTTACTTTTTAATTTGTTGAAAAAAAAAACTTGTTACAATAAAACAATCATGTTGGGTATACCAAAATCAAAAAACTACTTCTTCAGTAAAAAAACACATAAAAAATCAACATAATTAAAACAATTTGATTAAACATATAAATAACTTTACATAATTTATTTTATGTAAAAGTTTAATCACAGACATGTTAACCTTTCTTTCTTTCTAAGTATTAAAGCAAAATGATTTTTTTCCTTTTTTTTTGTGTATGTGTTGACTACAGGGTTTTGATATTATGGTTTACTTTCTATTTCAAAGAGCCTTCACAGCTGTCATTAGGACCCCTATGCATCAAGCCATATGTTTTCAAGCTAAAAATTTCTTGTAATGTATACACAGCAGGGTTGTAAAAAACTCAGGATACTTTGTATACTTTTAAAGTCTTGTCCAAGACAGGTATCCGTGGTTTGCAACATGATAATCAAAAGGTTCTTTGTGCAGCAGGTCCTAGGAGCAAATACTCTGAGCGTCTTTTTTATTGTTCAATGTACTTGAGATAACTCAAGACAGTTTTAAGTTTTTGAAAATCTCAGAATGACTCAGACTAGTTTTTTTTTTAACTCAGGATAACTCAGGCCAGTTTTTTATATATCTTGAAAATCTCAGTCCAGTTTTTCCAGTTCTTGTATAAGATTTAGTGGTTTCTAGTTTCTATACTTTGATATTTTTCAGCCAATTTTTTTCAAAAACTTAATTTTTATTTATTTCTAAAAGTTTGTTTTTATTATTTTAACTATTTAAGACTTTTTTAAAGGATATAATTAAATTAGGACAGCATAAGCTAACTCAGGATAGTTTTTGACTTAAAGAGTGGTAGCCCTGATATGAATATATATATCTATATCTTAACATAAAAGTGTACTTAACAAAATATCATTGCAAAAAAAACATTTTAAATGAACAAGTGCATTAAACTATTGATAATGTGTTGTTACTTGGTTGTGTAGGGGACCTGTTGGAAGTGTGTTTTTAAGATTAAAAAATTTAGCTCATTTTATCCTTTAAAAAATAGTCTCAAATTTTCTTAAAAATACTCGTAGGTCAACAAATATACAAAAAAAAACTTTATACTTAGTTAGTAATTTTAAGTAATGATTAAACTATTACTTTGTCTTCAATAATAAATGATAAAAGAAAGTAATAAGTTTACATAAACAAAGAAACATCAACTATTATGCAAGTTTTTTAAAACTATAATCTGAGATTAATAAAAACCTGGCATAGATTACTAGAATACAGACTGGATTCTCTTAAGCACAATCAACATATTGACCGTCCTCAGGTATTTAGATATACTCTTAGATTGAAGCTCTTTCAAATAAAATAACTTAAAATTAAAACTTATTTACTATTAGTATTACTTAAATTAGAAAAAGTTGTTAGAAATCTATTAGTTTATCAAAAGTTTACTGAGGACGGATTTTTATCTGAAAACGTTTTGAACTTAACTAATATGCAATAAATTTGTAGATTCTTCTAAACTATCTTCATATTTTTTTCTAATTATTGGTGCAAAAGAAAAATTACATATAAAAAAAATGACTGTGTCCTGGACTGACCTAAGAATTTTATATAAATCTTGTCTATTACTTGAAGAAATGTGATTTTTAAGATAAATGTTACTAACTTTATAGTTTAACTTTCAGCTACTGCAATTTAGTTTCTTCTAAAAACTAAAAAAAAAGTTAAGTATTTGTTTAGCATAAGTATCAGTCATTTTACTTTTTTTCTACAAAAGGTTTATTTAAAAGAAAAATAATCATAAACTGTACATAAGAATGTAATTTTATGACAGCTTATTTATTATTATATGCTTGGTAATTTTTAAGAAGTTTTTCTCTGTTTTAATTTAACTAGAAACTATTGCTTTGTTAAAAAGAAAAAAAAAACTAGATCAAAACAGTATAGTGAAAGTACACTAATATTATCTATTAGTTCAGGGGTTGGCAAACAGCGCCTTAAAAACCAAATGAGGCCCTCAAAGCTAGAATTCAAGGCTGGCAAAGTTGTTTTTAGCCTAAAACATACAAACACAAAAAGCTTTTTTGGTAAAAGCTTACAACTAGACTCTTAATTTATTGACTCCTCATTGCAACTGCTGTATTATAACATTTTTGGTTTAAAGTATATTTTCTATTTTGATTTATATAAATATATTAAAACAACTGTAGCCCACTAAAGACACATTTTGTACAGTGCGGCCTGCAAGCAACTTTTTCTAAGAAAATTGGCTGCTTCTTACAAAAAGCTGCCGTGCCGACCCCTGTATTAGGAGAAAAGAAGTTAATTATTTAGTATAAAGTGGTCCACCTTAAATTTAAAGTTGCTTTGATTATAACATTTCAATGCCTAAGATTGACTATATTGGCAAAATAAGTTGTGAGCTAAGTAAATTCTTTTTTGATAATGGAAAGCAAAAAAAAGGTTGATCTTTTGTTCTCCTTCATTTTTAAAGAACTCTTCTTTAAACTAGTACATTTTATTTTAAGCTAATTACATGACTTTATATTTTATTATTATTTATTTATTTATTTTTTTTAAATAAAAAACTTATTTACTATTTTAAGTGTTTTTTTGTAGTTATTTACATGATTGTTTTGATGTAGTTTAGTTTCTATATTTAGACACTTAGACAAAAACTGATAGTTTTAATTAAAAAAGTGGATTTATTTTATACTTTTTAATTAGTTTAAACAATTTTTTTTTATAAATACAGCTTTATTTTATTCCTTCATTTTGAATGTTGCAGCTTTATTTTATGTATTTTTTATTATTTTTATTTTCTTATGTTATAGCTTTAATTTATTTTTGCTTATTTTTTGTTGGTTGAAATAAGTTGATAGTAGAGTCTAAATTCTTTAACATGATTAAAAAAGAAACTTCAAATTTATTTATTAATTAATTTTTATTTTTTAATCTTTTTTAAATCATATAAAAAGTTAAATTATTTGCTAAAACTATTGATAAATTAAAAAATTAAAAACAATTCAGATAGAAACTTTACCTTTTGATGTGGAGTTCAATATATATTTTATGTGTATTTAATGTTAGATATATTGTGTATATAATTATTTTATTAATTTTTTATATAGTTAATTTATTTCTTAAAATTTTTTAATGTTGTAAAGTTTAATAGTCTCATTTTAGATAGATTTTTTTGATTTAGAGTCTAAATTTTGACTGTAAAGTTTTTTTTATTTTTTTTTTCATTTGTAGCTCATTATAAATTTGATTAAGTTTGGTATGCAACTCAATGACCAAGAGGTCTTTTTTCGTATCAAGGTCCTTGAACCAAAAAATTTTGAACAATTTTTTGTTTTTCTGAATAAACCACTATATAAAGAAGCGCACCAGCTGTCTTACTAATTTTATATGTTGCACTGCAATTAAACAAAGCTAACGTCATTAATCTTATCAGCAAATGGTAGGTTGATAGTAAAACATGATAAACTGTTTGTAGATTGAAAACTGCAGGTTTAAGGGTTGTGACTGACTAACAATAGTTTTGCTAAATACACAAGATACTCGGACATTGAAGTTTTAGAAAACCCTAGGATGACTCAGTTTCACTCAAGGATAGCCCAGGATATTTTGAGTTTATTTTTTAAACTCAGGATAGTTTTGTTATTTAAAAAAACAGAGCAGAATAGTTTGAAGATTTCTGAAAATCTAAGGCCAGTTTTTTTCAAGATATTGAATTAAATTAGGTCGATTTAGTTCCAACTTTTTATTTATTTTAAAACCAATTTTTTGAAAAATTACGTTTTTATTGATATTGAAAAGTTTCTAAGTTTTTCTAAGGGTTCAAAAATACTAAGGATGACTTAATTAAAGCCAGGTCTCAGTCCACCAAAAGTTGTCTGATAATCAAAGTAGTATGATCAAACCTTCATGTTAACTATTACAACTGTTGTTGTAGAGTTGTTTTTATTCAAAATTTTTTTTGTGCAAATTAATTTTTTTTTAACTGAATAGCAGATGTTCTCACAAAATGCCATTTAATGATGAATAGTATTTTGCAGGTTTAGAATAAGTAGTATTGAAAAAGTAAATAAAAAAAAGCTTTACCTATAAATTCAGGCTAACTCAGGTAAGTTTTTAGTGTTGCAGGCTAATTTACTTTGCTTTAATATGTGTAGAAATATATGTTAACTGTATTTTAATTATATTTAGATTACAAAAGATTTCTTTAACTGAAATCAAGTTGCAACAAAATGCTTATTAAAATAGCAAGTTTTATTTTTATTCTTATTGTTTTCTTTAACATCTTTTATAAAAGCTAAGTAACTAAAAAAAATAGTAAAATTTCCTACGTTTTTGTCTTAAAACTAAAATGTTGAAAAATAACTTAAAAAAATAACTAAAAAAATGTCAAAAATTAAACTTAAATTTGTTTTTCTCTTTTAGATGTTAACTTAGTATAATGTGGAACTAAAGTTTAATGGAAATGGCAGCAAAACTAGCTTTAAAAATTAAAGAAAAGTATAAAGATTATTGTCAGAAAGAAAATAGAAAACCTCATTCTTATATCTTAGAGTGTTTACAAAATATAGCTTCAGATGATTCAATAGACTCAATAACAGAAATTAACTTAAATTTATGTGGCAATGGAACATTGAAGACAGCTGAAAGAGTTGGTTGTGGTATATCTGCAAATAGAATAACAGATGATGACTCAAACTTGTTTTGTCAATCAATCAGTTTTAATACTGCTATACGCTCTATAGATCTTAGGTATAACAACTTGACAGACAATGCTGTGCAAGGATTTAGACAACTTTTAGAAAACTCTATTAGCTTACAAGAGTTAAATTTGTTGGGAAATAACATAACTGAAAAAGGTGTAAAGCTTTTAGCTCAATCATTACAAAAAAACTCGGTACTGAAATCTTTAAGGTTAACTGGCAACAAAATTGGAAATAGAGGAGGCATGTTTCTAGCTCAAGCACTTCAGGTAGTTTATTATTACTTACATATATTAATAAATGGTGTAAGGTAAAACGTTTGGCAAACTTGTCTAATCAAAATACTCTCACTTGTAACTTCTAATTTAAAACAGCGTATTTGATTTTTAGTTTATATTTAAAGTTTTTAAAAAAGGTGTTATGTTAATTGTTAATAAGCAGTACTATTCTGCAATAATAATATTAATTTATATTTATTATATTATTTTTTTCAAAGTTCAATGTTTCTGGGAACCCCTAATTTAATTTATCATAAAATGTTTAATATAATATTTCCTGCAAAAAAACAAAAATAATTTCAGTGAAAAAACGAATTTTTTAGCAAAACTATATCATTGTTTAAAATCATACCAATTGTAATTATTAAGTCAAGTCAAACTCAAAGTGCGCCAGAGGCAATATGTATTTTTTATCCTATAATAAGTAAACTAAAACAAACCTGATTAATCGCAACGTCATAAAAATCTTTCCTTGCATAATAAAAACAAAATGAAAGCTACAACCATTAACAAAATGAACATGAACCAAATCGAATTCACAGATTACTGTAATAAACGGGTAAGAAGCCCAACGATAATAAATAAAAAACATTTTGTGCGAAACTTGAACTTATCTCTTAGCAACAAGCATGTCAATGCGCGGATAGATTTTGATAGATAGAGACAGGCAGATAAGGTTAGAGTCAGCATACAGTTCCTTTGCTTCGATTTAATGTTTGTTACATGCGAAAAGCCGGACTCGCAAAGATAAGTGGTGGTGAATAGTAAAATAAATTTTACTGCACGCTTTGCTAAGACGGGGTACTCTGAAATTGCACATATCTAAAAGCTCCTTCCCTTTGAAACTCAATTTTGAATTGCTATCTTCAGATAGTTGCAGCAATTTGTTTTCTGTATCTGTAGGAAGATTCACTTCTTCTGAAGCAATATCACACATAAAAGGATTCAAAATCCATAAATTTCCGATGCAAACATCTTCAGGAAAATAATGATGAAACTTTATGGACAAAAGATCAAGGTGGTTGTATATTGTCAGAGAAGTTGAATTCTATGCATTTTTCATGGGCCTCATCAAACCGGTGAAACATTGCAAAATTACCATTGCTTACCTTTTTCTTCCAAAATTTAATTCTAATTTAAACGCCTCAATCTTGTCTGTCATGACAAAAATGCTTCCCTTGCATGCTTAAGTTCAAAGCGTTCAATTCTTCAAAAATATCGGTGAGATAAGCTAGCCTGGCCAAAAAACATCATCTTTAAAGAACTTCACTAATTCTGAGCCTTCATCTTTAAGAAAGGTGAACACCTGCTTCTTTAATTCAACGAGACGAACCAAAGTCCGCCTCTTCGACAGCCAGCAAACTTTGTTGTGATAAAGAAGTCGCAGATGGTCAGCATCTAAACTTTCACATAGGTCTTTGAAACATCTGGCCTTTGTGTCACTTTTCTTTATATAATTAAAAGTTTTATTCGACGCTGAGAGAACTTCTTGTAAACAAGATGGAAGATGTTTTGTTGCGAAATTTTCTCTATGTAAAAAACAATGTATCCATTTAGCTTCAACTGCTTTATCCTTCATTTTTCTCACTACACCATTTTTGGACCCAGTCATAGACGCTGCACCGTCAGTACAAATGCCGACACATTTTTCCACTCTAAACCCTTGCTGATGAAATAATTTTTGACACCTTTCATTACTTCAACGGAAGTTGTTTTTGTATAGTGATGTACCGAACCCACAATTTTGAGTCCGGCCGGACCCGGATCCGGACTTTTTTTTTCAAATTAGAATCCGGCCGGAACCGGATTCGGACTTTTTTTTTTTATATCAAGATGCTGGATCCGGATATCAAACAAAAATGGCAATATCCGGCCGGATCCTGACCCAGATAGTGAGTCCGGTACATCACTATTTTTGTGGATAATTCTCCACAAAATAATATATCTTCGTTGAATCCTTCCTGGGTTACATGACAATTCAAATTCAGACAACTCAAATTCTGACAATTCAAATTCTTAAAAAAAAGTTCAAAAGACTATATCTCAATAAGTAATATAAATTAAAAAAAAAATAAAGATATATATGTTGATCTTATAAATAAAAACAAATTATACAGTAATCTTCCTTTATTCTACCAACATTTCTGTGTGTCAACGAATCAACACACTTCAACTGGGTTCTGTAAAAAATAATTACTGTAATGAGAGAATAGAAGCATAGAATAAAGTAGGTGTATACATGTTTTCATTAAAATAAGATATTTTCTACAGATAATAGTTATTAATAGGTGAAATACTTAATATTAAGTCCGACTGTTATAAAACTATATAATGTTTTTGATTATAGTCTAAAATAAGTAAATTAAGCTAAATTACACAACAAAACATAATATAAACAAATAACTCACGTTAATGGGAAAGATAACTAATTCAAATTTTATTGTTGTTAACTAATGAAAAATACATTCGTTACAACTAATAATTACGTCACAATGTAAATTAGGTTATTTAAGGGCATAGGGGGGGTAAACACCCTTTTTTGGTTTTTGATCTTATTTTATATAGTTTTTACTAAGCTACAAGATGCTTTTTACAGATTTAAAAAATTCAAATCAATTTTTGAGATATAGCCGGTCAAAGTCGGAGCCAACAATAGGTTCCTTATGGAAGGCGCAAACTAAAACGGCAAAAATAGACTATTTCACTAAAAATCTATCTTCTCCTACGTTTTTCAAGATAACTACCTCAAACTTTCAGGAAGTGTTCCTTGATATATTTAGAAAATTCTGTCATAAGGAATTTGAAAAAAAAATTAAAAATGAAAAAATTATATAAAAAATAAACAAAAAAAAACAGTTTTTTTTTGTTTTTTTATTATAAATTTCTTTTTTGATTTACCCCCCCCCTATGCCCTTAAACTATTTAATTTGTATTGCAAAGTACATTAATTTAGTTTTTATGTAATCTATTTTGAACAAAAATAAAACATTAACAGTTAGTGAATCAATAAAATCTAATAAAACTTAACGACGCTGAAGGCAATAAAAGTCACAGAAACTTGATGTAACATGTATATTATATATTGAATATTTGTAATGATTGAATCAAAGTTATATAGAGTTAGGAAGCAAATTTAGTTCAAATGTATAAATAAAAAATGAAAAAATTAAACTTAAAAAAAAAAAAAAAAAAAAACACAAAAAACAAAATTGTTATTGGGCTTAAAATGTACTGACCGATAATTAATTTACAGCAACATACATAAAATCATAATGACCTAAATTAAATATATATTGTATTTTATAATTAATAAAATAATAATTGGTAAAGTAGGAGTCGGCTGTTTAATTTAAATATCCCATACAGATATTTTAAATATTTAATAAGTAAATTGTGTTATATATGAAAGTTAAAATGTAAAACAACAAGGTAGTCATATGCTAAGTATAAACCTGCAGTAAAAAACCTACTAGCTCTCTTGGGCGTAGTAGGTAAAAAAGCACGGTTTATCTGTGATTTGAATACAGATATAATCTGTATGAATATGTTGATTTTATTACTATCTACAGGCCACTTTTTCCTTTTTTGCAAAATCTTAAACATTTTTCAAGAAACTTTAAAAATACTAAAAATAACTATATTTTTTACCTTATTTAAGCTATATCTCAAAAAATATTTAATGTCTTGCAAAAAAAAAAAGTCTTGTAGATATTAAATATGACCTACATATGCATTTTTTATATTAGACAAATATACATTATTTTTTTTGTTTGTGGCCCTTTCAATTTTATTTTAAGAATTTTAATTGTCGGAATTTGAATTGTCCAAATTTGAGTTGTCGTGCACCCCTTCGTTGAATCCTTCCTGCCCCCACAATATCTAACAAAAACGAGTAACAAGGCGTTGCCGCTTACGTCAGTGGACTCGTCTAATTGCACAACATAAAATAGACTGGCTTTTAATTTCTCCAGTAGTTGATCCTCTGTATCACTAGCTATCTCCATGACCCTGGATTGGATTGTGTCATTAGACAGAGGAATTGTTCTAAGTTTTTTAACATGTGCTTTTGATGCAACTTCCTCGCACAGATCAATAGTAAAAAAAGGATATTTTCTTGACTTCACTAAAAATAGAAATTAAAAAAATTTCAAAAATTTGCGCAACCAGGACACCTATTAATAATGAATACCCATTAAAATTCCTACCGCTAGATACACACTAAACAGATTAATGAATGCTATAATTATATATGTTTTCCATTTTTTTTTAAGTTTTATGATTTATGTTTTTTTTTTCTTTCAAATTTCTCTTTTAAATTTCGAAAGGCTTCACGGAACCCCTGAGAGGCGTTGCGGAACCCTAGGGTTCCGCGGAACCCCATTTCAGAAGCACTAATCTAGTTGACAAGTGTAAGTTTGAAAAAAAGTAGAATTTAATTTCAAGTGCTTACCATTTAATAATTTTTATGACACTTGACGCATGCCACATAGAATCAATTTAGACCGCAATGTATTTTTCTGATTAAAAAGCCCACCCATTGTGTTTACAGTTTACAAGGTTTTTCGGCTCATGCAACTCTGAGAGCTTCGAAAAATAACTATACTATATTTAAAAATAAAAACAAATTGCACAGTAATCTTCCTTTATTGTACCAACATATGTTTCTGTGTGTTAACGAATCAACACACTTCAACTTGGTTCTGTAAAAAAATAATTACTGTAATGACAGAATAGAAGCATAGAATAAAGTAAGTGTATACATGTTTTCATTAAAATAAAATGATTTCTACAGATAATAGTTAATAATAGGTAAAAATACTTAATATTAAATCCGACTGTTATAAAACTATATAATATTTGTGATTATTAAATCTAAAATAAGTAAAGTAAACTAAAATACACAACAAAACAACAAATCATAACATAAACAAAGCACTCATTTTAATGGAAAGAATAACTGATTCAAATTTTACTGTTGTCAATGAATATACAAAATACATTAATTACATCTAATAATTATGTTACAATATAAATGAGGTTATTTCAACTATTTAATTTGTATTGCAAAGTTTGTTAACTTAGTTTTTATGTTTGTAATCTATTTTGAACAAAAATAAAACATCAACCATTAGTTAAGGAATCAATAAAATTTCATAAAACTTAACAACGGTGAAGACAATAAAAGTCACAGAAACTCGATGTAACATGTATATTATATATTAAATGCTTGTAATGATTATATCAAAATTATATACAATTAGGAAGCAGATTTAGGTTAAATGTAAAAATCAAAAATGAAAAAAATTAAAATTTAAGAAAGCAAAACACAAAAGAAAACCAAACTTGTTATTGAGCTTACAAAGTACTGACCGATAATTAAGTTACAGTGACATACATACATAAAATCACAATTACTTAAGTTACTTATATATTGTGTTTAATAATTATAAAAATATAGAAATAATTGATTGATAAAGTAGCAGTCGGGTGTATAAATTAAGTATCCCATACGGATAAATTAAATACTTAACTTAACTTAAATGTAGTTTTATAACAGTATAACAGAAAGAGAGCATAATTAAATTTATAACTTGATAGGCTACTAGCTGACTTAAGTTAAATCCAAATAATTGAAAAGTGCATTGAAAATTTTCGAATGTTATTGATACTATCATTATGACGTAACTAATATATGGTTTAAACAGTTTAAATAGCTAGTTTAACAATATTAGTACTGTACAGTCAAAAACATTTTAATTAACATTTATACATTCTAGTACTTCAACCTATTAAACAACTTTTTTTTTAATTAATAACTTTTTTTTTTCAAGTTTTGTTTTTTTGTTTTAAAATAAACAAAATCATTGCGAAAGTCTATAGAGCCTAAGCCTGGATTTTTATATACTTGTATGCTGTAAAACAAGCTCAAGTTTACATTCTTGTTTTACAGGTTCAAAAACTATTAATTTTACGCATCTCTTTTTACTTGATTTAACTTTAAAACATTTGCAAATGTAAGTTTTGTGGATATAGTTTTACATTGGTTGTTCTTTAGGTAAATTTTTGATTACTCCGGGTTCGACAAACATGAAACAGTTTATTTTTGTTTTAGTTAGACAAAGCTGTAGAGTTGTTAAGCCGTAAATATTGAGAGTCTTTTAAAACTACAATACTAACAAGATGAAATTTATTAATAAGTATTTACTAATAAAAATAATTGGTTATTTAAGATATTAATAAATTAAACTGATAAATCCCATAACTACAGCTTTGAAAATATATAATATACCTAAATAAACACTTAACTTTACACAATAGTATTCAAACTTTAAAAATAAAAAACTTTTTCATTATAAGTAAAAATTGAGTTTGCTCTGTATCTAACAGGTCAATAAAAGTTTACATATATTGGATGTTGGAGATTGTGATTTACGTATAGAGTGTATCATTGCGTTGTCAACTGTTCTTACACAAAATACGCATCTAAAGGCAGTGGTACTAAGTCGTCCTATTTTTTTCTCACATCAGGAAGAGCAGGCAGTTCACATTAGCAGAATGCTTCGAATGAATTCGAGCCTTACAGAGATTCATTTAGAAAAATTCGATCTGCAAGACTTTGGTTTAAAAACGTTATGTGAAGGCTTGTTAGAAAACTGTGTGCTTAAGTACCTTAACATAAGCAGCAACCGTTTTTCTCGAGATGGAGGTCATATATTGGCTAAATATTTAAAAGAAAATACTCCTCTTGAAATTCTTGATGTATCTAATAATAGACTAGAAGATGAGGGTATTTCAATCATATCAAACTCTCTTGCTTTATACAACACACATCTACTAGCTCTTTCAGTACGATTTAATCAAATAGGACCAGCTGGTTTATACAATTTGTCACAGTCGCTGTACCACAATAAAGTACTAAAAAACTTGTATGTTTGGGGTAATAATACTACTAACTCAAAAGGATGTGCAGCCATTGGCCAGCTTTTAGCTAACAAGCGTATAAAAGAAAGAAATACAGATGTTAGACCTTATGTTGTTAATGGTGAAATGTGCTTAGCTGAACTTTCACATGGCTTGAAAAGATTTTACTACTGGACACCAACCTATGGGCCTGACCTCAACCCCTATAAAGAAATAGAAGACCACCCATGTGATGTCGGAGATGGATATACGTTGCCATCATGGTAAAACAGTTTCTTATAAAACTGTATTGTCTTGGTTATATAACATTTTTGTTTACACTAAAAACGAATAACTTATTTAGTTAGTTGATGTAACCATTTTTGTGATACTATTTATCAACTATGAATACAAATACTTTTCAAAATTAGTAGGTAGTTTATCGACTTATAATTTTTTTGTACATTTAAGTTAGTATTTTTTTAAATATTGAATATAATTTATTTTAATTGTATTTTTTGTTAGTTCATAAACGATGTTATATATAAAATTTCAAAGAACTAACTAACTTATAAAAACTATTGCAGTAATTAAGCTATTAATGTTATTTTTTATGAAGATGTGGTCAAATTTTTTATCTAACATTATTTAAATAACTAAATTAAATACTATCAGTTTAATATAAAAAATACCATTTTTTTCTATTGCAATGAACAAACATTATTATTGGTTTTAATTAAAAGAATATATGCAGTATAAATTTAGTGAAGTTAGTTGATTAACTGCAATTATAAACTGAAAAAAACGAACAAACATTTTTTTGTTTTGTAAAATGGTTTTAATTTAAATATAATATTAAGTTTCTTAAAAATTTTTCATATGCATGTGATAGACCTATAACTTTTATCTCATTATTAATATAAGCTTTCATTTATGTTAGAAAAAAGTTAGTTAACTTTAATGTTTAAAACATGTATAATTTAATTACTGTTTTGTATTACTTTTTTTTTCTAGATAACATGGAATTTCAATTATATTTTTGCGAAAATTAAAGAAATAAATTATTAAACACTACTTAGTAGTAATAATAGTCGCTATTTGAAAAGTTATAACTCAGTAAGCAACATATTATGCGTATATATTTTTTTGAAATTTAATAAAAAAACTTAACATCGTAACTACTTTCAGTTTTACAATACTTGTTTTAAGTTTAACGAGTCAAAAAATTTGATTCGCTAAATGCAAAAAAAAAGTTTTTATAGTATTTTACGTAAGTTAGTTGAATACGTTAAAAGATTTTACATCAAAATTATTTCTCAAACTTTTACATGTAAAAGAGCGTACAAACTAAAAGCAGAAGGCAGTTAATAAAAATAAAAAGTTTGATAAACAACACATATTTACTTTTAAAAGAAGTCAAGAGTAATATTTTTTTAGACATATTTATACAAGTTTTAGAAAGAAAATTTTCCTAAGAAAAGCTAAATAGTAATAAAATAACAGTTTTCAGATTTGAAAGGTAAAATCGAATAATAATATTTATTATTTAAGCTTGTTAAAGTAATTAAACACTGGACTTTGTTACTAAAATTTTTTTTCCGGTATGATAATAACAGTTTTAACACCTAGTTCCAACACAACGTTGTCTATCCACAGGCAAGCCAAATGTTACACATTTCGTAAATGGCTCTGACACAGTTTCACCTCCCCTTTCGCTAATGCAATACCTAAACCTCCTTCTGTTTCCCCTTCCGCATCGCCTGCTACATGGGCCCCAAGAAGTCCATTCGGTGAAACGTGTCGTACACTCTTCACTGCCACACTCTTCCACCTGTTAATTAAACTTGTTGTTTTTTTTATAATTCTACTTTTAGTCATCGACTAGTAGTATTAGAAATATACTATTTTTTTTTAATTTTACCAATTTATTGAAATATATTAATGTAGATTTCAAATGACTAAAACCTTTAGCATGCAGCTTTGGTCTCGAGGTCTGGCACTTTGAGGCCTTACAAGTCCTTTTCCGTCACATCTTCTCATTACAGTAACTTTTCCATTGCATTCAGCACTGCATTTGCCTATTTCCTTCCATTCGCTCCAGTTATTACACATTCCACGATTACATGCCTTAGTCTCGTTGCTGTTACTGTTTCCAAAACGGGTATCTGCGCAAAATTTCGGATCTACCGGTTTTCCTTTTTGCACACAGCTTCTGGTTCTGAATGTTTCACCTTCACCACATTTTTCGTCGCACATTGCCCATTGTGACCATTGTGAAAATACTGCTCGGCAGTATCCTTTGCACTCTTTAAAATCAGTGTAGCAGGACTGATCAAATATTTGAGCTGTTTTAGGAGAAAAAGACCTGTTAGATTGACAAACACGATTTCGTTTCTGAATTCCTCTCTGACCACACATAGATGCTGTACAACTTCCTACTACCCACGTAGACCATTTAGGACAGATACCTATATTACAAACTTTAACTTCAGTGTTGCCTTCGCGAACAATTTCCTCTAGGTCTGCAGGCTCACCAATTTTTAAGTCAGCACATTGTTCTAGTTCTACAGCTTCCCCGTCCAATAAGCAACCGCGAGTTCTCTTTGTTTCACCAACAGCACATTTATTTGAGCATTTTGACCATTCTGTCCAGGGACCCCAAGAAAATATGCATTCCCGGAAGCATTCGACTGTTTGGAATGTACACTCTTCCGGCGTGTCCATTTTGTTGTACATTGGGTTAGAACATGTCCTTGTTTTGACTAAGAAACCTAAGCTATTGCAGCTGGCTTCGCAACTAGTCTCTTGCCAATCATTCCAAATTTCACAGAAATCTTCTTGACATTGTTTTTCCTCATATGGCTCTCCATCTTCACATCTACTACTTTCCACGAGTTCCCCTTTTACGTAGCAACTCCTGGTTCGATTATGCCAAGTTGGACTACAAAAGCTATCGCAATAAGACCAGTCACTCCAAGGACCGAAAATTCCAGGACACAAGTCGCCTAAGCATTTTGTTACATTTTTTTCACACTGCGCATTAGAAGGAAAACTACTTGGTGAATTGCAGTGTCTTTTCCACTCTATAGTTCCTTCTTCTTCACAAAAAGCATTGCAAGGTGTTGCTAAAGTAAATTCTGACCAGTTACTACACATTTCTTCATTACACTCTCCTTCTTCTAAAAAGTTTTCTTCATTTCCACAATCCCCATTTTGAGTTAAATCTCCAAACTCTGTCAAGCATGACCTTGTTCGCGTTCTAAAACCTGGCGTACAGGAGGTGGAACATTGTGACCACTCTCCCCAATCACCCCATTCAGGTGGACATGTAGGTGGACCTTCACATTCTCGCATTTCAGCGTAGCACAAACGTTGGTGAGATCTGAGCCTGAAATTTTTAGTTTCTGATGAACACATTCTTTTCCAACGTTGCATAGAAGTAGATCTACAAGGAGCGTCGCATTCTTCTGCAGGTTCCCAGTCGTACCAAACAGAGCATAAGTTTTCGTTGCAAGTTTTTGTTTCTAAGTTCAAGCCTTGTTTCGGACACTCTGAGTTATCTACAAGCGTGCCATTTTCGTTAAAGCAAAATCTTTCACGTGTCTGTTCTCCTGGAGAGCATATATTAGAACAATTCGACCATTCTTGCCATTGCCCCCATTGAGCGGGACATATTGGTGGTCCATTGCACGTTCTAGTGTCTTCGTAACAAGTTTTTTTATGCAAGTTTAGATCAGTATTAACCAAACATAACTTTGTGAAATTTTGCATAGATTTTTGGCGACACTTCGCCTGACATTTTTCTGTAGGTTGCCAGTCCGACCATTGTGAACACAAATCACTGTTGCATACTTTTTCTTCAATATAGTCTAAAGTATCAGGGCATTGAGAATTATCAACTTGAGTTCCATTTTCATTTAGGCATGGTCTTATGCGCTCTTTTACTCCTGGACCACAAGATTCAGAGCAAAGTGACCAGTCATTCCATTCTCCATATTCAGGAGGACATACTGGGACACCTAGGCATGTTCTAGTTTCAGAATAGCATGATTCTTTATGAGTAGTTAAGTCAACAAAAATACTACATGACCTTTTAAATGGCTGATCTGCTGTACTTCTACACTCTGCAGAACAGTTTTCTGCTTCAATCCATGGTAACCATTTTGGACAAAGTTCTTCATTACAGTCTCGAGTCTGTAGATAACTTTCATCACCAGTACATTTAGACACAACTACTACTGTTCCGTTTTCATTTATGCAATTCCTTTTTCTTGTGCTTACACCTGGAACACAAACTTCAGAACATGAAGACCAAGAATCCCATTCTCCCCACTGTGGAGGGCATACAAGTGCTCCATAACATACTCTGTTTTCCTTATAACAACTTTCAATATGTAAATAAAGATCAATAGTGGTATTGCATGATCTTTGCCAAGTTTGATTTGCAGTTTTTCTACACTCTGCAAAACAATCATTTTCAGGAGACCAATTGGACCAGTATGGGCAAAGATGACTGTTGCAACTTTGCTCTTCAACAAAACTAAATGGATCTTTACACTCTTTATTACTGACTTCAGTACCATTCTCACTTAGACATGGTCTCTGACGTTCTTTAAAACCAGGACCGCAAGAGTCAGAGCAACTTGTCCACGGTTTCCAAGATCCCCACTCAGGTGGGCATATAGAGGCACCTGAACAAATCCTGGTTTCTAAGTAGCAGTCTGAATCATGTTCTTCTATGTCTATTTCTTCAAAGCAAGTTCTTACAAAAGTTTGGTCAGCTAAGGATCTACACAATGCTGAACAGTTTTCAGCAGCGGTCCAATTAGACCATAGAGAACAAAGATTTGGGTTGCAAACTTCTGTTTGTAAACTAGAGCTTGTACTTGAACACTGTAAATTGTCAACTAAAGTTCCGTTTTCATTAAAACATTTTCTTATTCTTTCTCTGATACCAGGTGTACATGAAGATGAACAATTTGTCCAAGGCTGCCAATCACCCCATTCTGGCGGACATATTGGAGTTCCGGAGCATATTCTTTTTTGTTCGTAGCAAAAAGATTGGTGAACTTCAAGTTCCACGTTTTCTTTGCACATCCTATTGAATTTTTGATCACTTGTTGACCTGCAATTAGCATTACAACTCTCAGAAGGTTGCCACTGTAGCCAGAGAGGACAAAGATTGGTGTTACAAGGTTTACTTTCAGTATGACTTTCCGCACTATAACATTCAGCATTGTGAACAACTGTTCCGTTTTCATTTATACACGGTCTTGTCCTATGTTTAACTCCCGGTGTACAGTCTTCAGAACAAGTAGACCAAGGTTCCCAATCACCCCATTGAGGTGGGCATATCGGTGGTCCGTAACAAGTTCTAGTTTCCTCATAACAGTTAAGATCATGTAAATTCAAGTCAACATTTTCATTACAAGTTTTAACAAATAGTTGATCTGTTGAAGATCTACACTCAGCTGTACAATTATCTAAAGCCTCCCATTCAGACCAATCAGGACATAAATTATCGTTGCATTTACTTTCTTCAATAAAAGATTCAGGATTTTCACACTGTGAGACTTCTACAACAGTTCCATTTTCATTAAGACAAGGTCTGAAACGTTGATGCAATCCTGGTGAACATGAGTTAGAGCAATTAGACCAGGACTCCCATGATCCCCATTCAGGAGGGCATATTGGAGGTCCGTAACAAACTCTTGTTTCTTCATAACATTTTTTAGCGTGAATGTTTAAGTCAATATCTTTTGTACACGTTTTTACAAATACTAGATCGGATTTCGAACGACATTCAGCAGTGCAGTTTTCTGTTGGTTGCCAGTCTGACCATACAGGACATAGGTTTTGGTTACAAGCTTCTTTTTCTGAATATTCTGTTGGTACTGGACATTCAGATCTATCAACTATAGTACCATTTTCATTTATACACGGTCTTGTTCTATGTTTAATTCCAGGTGTACAGTCTTCAGAACAGGTAGACCAAGCTTCCCAATCACCCCATTGAGGTGGGCATATTGGTGGTCCGTAACAAGTTCTAGTTTCTTCATAACAGTTAAGATCATGTAAATTCAAGTCAACATTTTCATTACAAGATTTAACAAATAGTTGATCTGTTGAAGATCTACACTCAGCTGTACAATTTTCTAAAGCTTTCCATTCAGACCAATCAGGACATAAATCTTCGTTGCATTTCCCTACTTCGATATAAGATTCAGGGTTTTCACACTGTGATATTTCTACAACAGTTCCATTTTCGTTAAGACAAGGTCTGACACGTTGATGCAATCCTGGTGAACATGAGTTAGAGCAATTAGACCAGGACTCCCATGATCCCCATTCAGGAGGGCATATAAGAGGTCCGTAACAAACTCTTGTTTCTTCGTAACATTTTTTTGCATGAATATTCAAGTCAATATCTTTTGTACACGATTTTACAAGTACTAGATCGGATTTTGAACGACATTCAGCAGTGCAGTTTTCTGTTGGTTGCCAATCTGACCAAAAAGGACATAGATTTTGGTTACAAGCTTCTTCTTCTGAATATTCAGTTGGTACTGGACATTCAGATCTATCAACTATAGTACCATTTTCATTTAAACACGGTCTTTTTCTATATTTAACTCCCGGTGTACAGTCTTCAGAACAAGTAGACCAAGGTTCCCAATCACCCCATTGAGGTGGGCATATCGGTGGTCCGTAACAAGTTCTAGTTTCTTCATAACAGTTAATGTCGTGCAAATGCAAGTCAAGAATTTCTTTACAAGTTTTAAAAAATATTTGGTCTTGAGAAGATCTACACTCAGCTGTGCAATTTTCTAAAGCTTTCCATTCAGACCAATCAGGACATAAATCTTCGTTGCATTTCCCTTCTTCGATATAAGATTCAGGGTTTTCACACTGTGATATTTCTACAACAGTTCCATTTTCGTTAAGACAAGGTCTGACACGTTGATGCAATCCTGGTGAACATGAGTTAGAGCAACTAGTCCAGGACTCCCATGATCCCCATTCAGGAGGGCATACAAGAGGTCCGTAACAAACTCTCGTTTCTTCGTAACACTTTTTAGCGTGAATGTTTAAGTCAATATCTTTTGTACACGATTTTACAAGTACTAGATCGGATTTCGAACGGCATTCAGCAGTGCAGTTTTCTGTTGGTTGCCAATCTGACCAAACAGGACATAGGTTTTGGTTACAAGCTTCTTCTTCTAAATGTTCTGTTGGTACTGGACATTCAGATCTATCAACTATAGTACCATTTTCATTTATACACGGTCTTTTTCTATGTTTACTTCCCGGTGTACAGTCTTCAGAACAAGTAGACCAAGGTTCCCAATCACCCCATTGAGGTGGGCATATCGGTGGTCCGTAACAAGTTCTAGTTTCTTCATAACAGTTAATGTCGTGCAAATGCAATTCAACATTTTCTTTACAAGATTTAACAAATAGTTGATCTGTTGAAGATCTACACTCAGCTGTACAATTTTCTAAAGCTTTCCATTCAGACCAATCAGGACATAAATTTTCGTTGCATTTTTTTTCCTCATTATAAGAATCAGGATTTTCACAATGTGAGACTTCTACAACTGTACCGTTCTCGTTAAGACAAGGTCTGACACGTTGATGCAATCCTGGTGAACATGAGTTAGAGCAACTAGACCACGTTTCCCATGATCCCCATTCAGGAGGGCATATTGGAGGTCCGTAACAAACTCTCGTTTCTTCGTAACACTTTTTAGCGTGAATTTTTAAGTCAATATCTTTTGTACACAATTTTACAAATACTAGATCGGATTTCGAACGGCATTCAGCAGTGCAGTTTTCTGTTGGTTGCCAATCTAACCAAGCAGGACATAGATTTTGGTTACAAGCTTCTTCTTCTAAATATTCTGTTGGTACTGGACATTCAAATCTATCAACTATAGTACCATTTTCATTCAAACACGGTCTTGTTCTATGTTTAACTCCCGGTGTACAGTCTTCAGAACAAGTAGACCAAGGTTCCCAATCACCCCATTGAGGTGGGCATATCGGTGGTCCGTAACAAGTTCTAGTTTCTTCATAACAGTTAATATCGTGCAAATTTATATCATTATTTTCTTTACAAGATTTAATAAATAGTTGATCTGTTGAGGATCTACACTCAGCTGTACAATTATCTAAAGCCTCCCATTCAGACCAATCAGGACATAAGTTTTCGTTGCATTTCCCTTCTTCGATATAAGATTCAGGGTTTTCACACTGTGATATTTCTACAACAGTTCCATTTTCGTTAAGACAAGGTCTGACACGTTGATGCAATCCTGGTGAACATGAGTTAGAGCAATTAGACCAGGACTCCCATGATCCCCATTCAGGAGGGCATATAAGAGGTCCGTAACAAACTCTCGTTTCTTTATAACATTTTTTTGCATGAATATTCAAGTCAATATCTTTTGTACACGATTTTACAAATACTAGATCGGATTTTGAACGACATTCAGCAGTGCAGTTTTCTGTTGGTTGCCAATCTGACCAAAAAGGACATAGGTTTTGGTTACAAGCTTCTTCTTCTAAATGTTCTGTTGGTACTGGACATTCAGATCTATCAACTATAGTACCATTTTCATTCAAACACTGTCTTGTTCTATGTTTAACTCCCGGTGTACAGTCTTCAGAACAAGTAGACCAAGGTTCCCAATCACCCCATTGAGGTGGGCATATCGGTGGTCCGTAACAAGTTCTAGTTTCTTCATAACAGTTAATATCGTGCAATTGCAAGTCAAAATTTTTTTTACAAGATTTAAAAAATAGTTGATCTGTTGAGGATCTACACTCAGCTGTACAGTTTTCTAAAGCCTCCCATTCAGACCAATCAGGACATAATTCTTTGTTGCATTTTCGTACTTCGATAAAAGATTCAGGGTTTTCACACTGTGAAACTTCTACAACAGTTTTATTCTCGTCAAGACAAGGTCTGACACGTTGATGCAATCCTGGTGAACATGAGTTAGAGCAACTAGACCACGTTTCCCATGATCCCCATTCAGGAGGGCATATTGGAGGTCCGTAACAAACTCTTGTTTCTTCGTAACATTTTTTAGCATGAATATTCAAGTCAATATCTTTTGTACACGTTTTTACAAATACTAGATCGGATTTCGAACGACATTCAGCAGTGCAGTTTTCTGTTGGTTGCCAGTCTGACCAAACAGGACATAGGTTTTGGTTACAAGCTTCTTCTTCTAAATGTTCTGTTGGTACTGGACATTCAGATCTATCAACTATAGTACCATTTTCATTTATACACGGTCTTGTTCTATGTTTAATTCCCAGTGTACAGTCTTCAGAACAAGTAGACCAAGCTTCCCAATCACCCCATTGAGGTGGACAAACTGATGGCCCCTTACATACTTTTGTTTCCTTATAACATTCAATATTATGGTTTGTAATAATTGTTGATTGAGAGCATTTTCTTTCGAACTCTTGACTACTTGTAGATTTACATTTTGCACTGCAAACTGCTGTTGGTTTCCATTCGAGCCATGATTGACACAAGTTTTCGTTACAAGTTCGTTCGTCAATGTACTTTTCTGGATTTGAACAAGCTGTAAAATTAACACTTGTTCCGTTTTCATTCAAACATAGTCTATTTCTTCTCTGTAATCCTGGAGTACAAGAATTTGAGCAATTCGACCAAGCTTGCCATTCACCCCATTCAGGAGGACATATAGGTGGTCCTGTGCAAGTTCTTGTTTCAGAATAGCACTCTTCATTATGAACTTTGTGATCCATTTCAATCGAGCAATTTCTTTTAAACACTTGTTCACCTTGTGACCTACAATTCGCCGTGCAATTTTGTGTAGGCTCCCAGTTGTTCCAATATGGACAATAATTAGAGTTACATACTTCTTTTTCATAAAAAGAATCAGGATTTACACATTCTTTGTTTTCTACTAGCGTATTGTTTTCATTATAACATGCCCTATTACGCGTTTTTATTCCTGGACTGCACGAAACCGAACAGTTTGACCAAGGTTCCCAATCTCCCCAGTGTGGAGCACATACTGGAGAACCATAACATAGTCTAGTATCTTTATAGCACTCTAAACTGTGTAAAGATAAATCTGTTGGTTCAGAACAAGTTTTAATGAATACTAGCTCAGCAGATGAACGGCAGAGAGCAGTGCAATTTTCAATTGCTTTCCAGTCTGACCATAATGGACACAATTTTTCATTACAGGTCGATACTTCTTTGTCAGTGTTAGGGTTTTCACATTCGAAATTGTCAACTAGTATACCATTTTCATTAAAACACGATCTTGATCTAGTTTTTACACCTTTTGCACAGCTTTCTGAACACCCTGACCAATGATGCCATGTACCCCACTTAGAAGGACAAATAGATGGTCCATTACAAGTACTATTCTCCATATAGCATTCTGAAGAGTGTAAAGTCAAGTCAGTTTCTTGTTTACATTTTTTCAACAACAAAATATCAGCTGTTGATCTGCAATCAGCTGTACAGTTTTCAATTTCTTCCCAGTCAGACCAAACTGGACACAAGTTTTTGTTACATTCAATTTGTTCACTATATTTGTCGAAACTTGGACAATGAGAAACATCTACTATTGTACCGTTTTCATTTGAACATTTTCTTGATCTTTGTTGGATTCCTGGAGAACAAGATTGAGAACAGCTTGACCAGGCTTCCCATTCATTCCACTGTGGAGGACAGACTGGTGGGCCATGACAAGTCTTTGTATCTTTATAACATAATTCTTGATGTAAACTTAAGTTAGTTTCGCTTTCACACGTTTTAAAATAATTTAGTTTTGCTGATGATCTGCATTTAGCTGTGCAGTTTTTCGAAGGTTTCCATTTAGACCAAAGGCGACATAAATTTTCATTGCAAAGTTGCTTTTGTTTATATTCACTGTTTGGACATTTTAAATAGTCTGCGATAGTTGAATTTTCATTCAAACATAACCTTGTTCTTTCTTGAAAACCCGGCGTACAAGTTTCGGAACAATTAGACCATGGTTTCCATGACCCCCATTCTGGAGGACATATGGAAGGTCCATCACATGTTCTAGTTTCTACGTAACAGCTTGGCGAATGTAAACTGAAATTGATATCATTCTTTCCAAAACAAGTTTTTCTGTAAACAAGCTCAGCAGTCGATCTACATTTTGCTGTGCATTGTCCAGTTGGTTCCCATACATCTGACCAAACTGGACATAGTTCTATGTTACAAGCTTGTTCTTCGATATAATCATTTGGATCATCACATTCAGATTTGTTTATAGTCGTTCCATTTTCATTTACACAAGGTCTTAAGCGTGTTTGTACACCTGGAGTACAGGATTTCGAACATGAAGACCACGTTTCCCAATTCCCCCATCGTGGTGGACATATTTTAGGTCCTGAACAAGCTCTAATTTCTTCATAACATTTTTTCTCGTGAAAACTTAAGTCAACATTTTGAAGGCAACTCTTTACAAACAATTGATTGGTAGAAGATCTACACTTTGCTTTACAATTTTCTTTTGCTATCCAATCTGACCAAACAGGACATAGGTTTTGGTTACAAGCTTCTTCTTCTAAATATTCCCGTGGTACTGGACATTCAAATCTATTAACTATAATACCATTTTCATTTATACACGGTCTTGTTCTATGTTTAATTCCCGGTGTACAGTCTTCAGAACAAGTAGACCAAGCTTCCCATTCGCCCCATTGGGATGGGCATATCGGTGCTCCGTAACAAGTTCTAGTTTCTTCATAACAGTTAATATCGTGCAAATTTATATCTTTTTTTTTTTTACAATATTTAACAAATAGTTGATCTGTTGAGGATCTACACTCAGCTGTACAATTTTCTAAAGCCTCCCATTCAGACCAATCAGGACATAAGTTTTCGTTGCATTTACTTTCTTCAATAGACGAACCAGGGTTTTTACACTGTGAAACTTCTACAACAGTTCCATTCTCGTTAAGACAAGGTCTGAAACGTTGATGCAATCCTGGTGAACATGAGTTAGAGCAATCTGACCAGGACTCCCATGATCCCCATTCAGGAGGGCATATAAGAGGTCCGTAACAAACTCTCGTTTCTTCGTAACACTTTTTAGCGTGAATGTTTAAGTCAATATCTTTTGTACACGATTTTACAAATACTAGATCGGATTTCGAACGGCATTCAGCAGTGCAGTTTTCTGTCGGTTGCCAGTCTGACCAAACAGGACATAGGTTTTGGTTACAAGCTTCTTCTTCTGAATATTCTGTTGGTACTGGACATTCAGATCTATCAACTATAGTACCATTTTCATTTATACACGGTCTTGTTCTATGTTTAACTCCCGGTGTACAGTCTTCAGAACAAGTAGACCAAGTTTCCCAATCACCCCATTGAGGTGGGCATATCGGTGGTCCGTAACAAGTTCTAGTTTCTTCATAACAGTTGATATCGTGCAAATGCAAGTCAACATTTTCTTTACAATATTTAACAAATAGTTGATCTGTTGAGGATCTACACTCAGCTGTACAATTTTCTAAAGCCTCCCATTCAGACCAATCAGGACATAAGTTTTCGTTGCATTTACTTTCTTCAATAGACGAACCAGGGTTTTTACACTGTGAAACTTCTACAACAGTTCCATTCTCGTTAAGACAAGGTCTGAAACGTTGATGCAATCCTGGTGAACATGAGTTAGAGCAATCTGACCAGGACTCCCATGATCCCCATTCAGGAGGGCATATTGGAGGTCCGTAACAAACTCTTGTTTCTTCATAACATTTTTTAGCGTGAATGTTTAAGTCTATATCTTTTGTACACGTTTTTACAAATACTAGATCGGATTTCGAACGACATTCAGCAGTGCAGTTTTCTGTTGGTTGCCAGTCTGACCATACAGGACAAAGGTTTTGGTTACAAGCTTCCTTTTCTGAATATTCTGTTGGTACTGGACATTCAGATCTATCAACTATAGTACCATTTTCATTTAAACACGGTCTTGTTCTATGTTTAACTCCCGGTGTACAGTCTTCAGAACAAGTAGACCAAGGTTTCCAATCACCCCATTGAGGTGGGCATATTGGTGGTCCGTAACAAATTTTAGTTTCTTCATAACAGTTAAGATCATGTAAATTTATATCAATATTTTCTTTACAAGTTTTAACAAATTGTTGATCTGTTGAAGATCTACACTCAGCTGTACAATTATCTAAAGCTTTCCAGTCAGACCAATCAGGACATAAATTTTCGTTACATTTTTCTTCTTCAATAAAAGATTCAGGATTTTCACACTGTGAGACTTCTACAACTGTACCGTTCTCGTTAAGACAAGGTCTGACACGTTGATGCAATCCTGGTGAACATGAGTTAGAGCAATTAGACCAGGACTCCCATGATCCCCATTCAGGAGGGCATATAAGAGGTCCGTAACAAACTCTTGTTTCTTCGTAACATTTTTTAGCATGAATATTCAAGTCAATATCTTTTGTACACGATTTTACAAATACTAGATCGGATTTTGAACGGCAATCAGCAGTGCAGTTTTCTGTCGGTTGCCAATCTGACCAAACAGGACATAGGTTTTGGTTACAAGCTTCTTCTTCTAAATATTCTGTTGGTACTGGACAGTCATTTGTATCAACTATAGTACCAT
The DNA here is from genome assembly GCF_965202585.1 of Thalia democratica. NCBI lineage: Eukaryota > Metazoa > Chordata > Thaliacea > Salpida > Salpidae > Thalia > Thalia democratica. The sequence goes on from NC_139172.1 coordinate 13,194,836, forward strand.
TTTCATTTAAACACGGTCTTGTTCTATGTTTAATTCCTGGTGTACAGTCTTCAGAACAAGTAGACCAAGGTTCCCAATCACCCCATTGAGGTGGGCATATCGGTGGTCCGTAACAAGTTCTAGTTTCTTCATAACAGTTGATATCGTGCAAATGCAAATCAACATTTTCTTTACAAGATTTAAGGAATAGTTGATCTGTTGAAGATCTACACTCAGCTGTACAATTTTCTGAAGCGTTCCATTCAGACCAATCAGGACATAAATTTTCGTTGCATTTTTTTTCCTCATAATAAGAATCAGGATTTTCACAATGTGAGACTTCTACAACAGTTCCATTTTCGTTAAGACAAGGTCTGAAACGTTGATGCAATCCTGGTGAACATGAGTTAGAGCAATCTGACCAGGACTCCCATGATCCCCATTCAGGAGGGCATATTGGAGGTCCGTAACAAACTCTCGTTTCTTCGTAACACTTTTTAGCGTGAATTTTTAAGTCAATATCTTTTGTACACAATTTTACAAATACTAGATCGGATTTTGAACGGCAATTGGCAGTGCAGTTTTCTGTTGGTTGCCAATCTGACCAAACAGGACATAGATTTTGGTTACAAGCTTCTTTTTCTGAATATTCAGTTGGTACTGGACATTCAGATCTATCAACTATAGTACCATTTTCATTTAAACACGGTCTTGTTCTATGTTTAATTCCCGGTGTACAGTCTTCAGAACAAGTAGACCAAGGTTCCCAATCACCCCATTGAGGTGGGCATATTGGTGGTCCGTAACAAGTTCTAGTTTCTTCATAACAGTTAAGATCATGTAAATTCAAGTCAACATTTTCTTTACAGGATTTAAGGAATAGTTGATCTGTTGAAGATCTACACTCAGCTGTACAATTTTCTAAAGCTTTCCATTCAGACCAATCAGGACATAAGTTTTCGTTGCATTTTTCTTCTTCAAAAGACGAACCAGGGTTTTTACACTGTGAAACTTCTACAGCTGTACCGTTCTCGTTAAGACAAGGTCTGACACGTTGATGCAATCCTGGTGAACATGAGTTAGAGCAATCTGACCAGGACTCCCATGATCCCCATTCAGGAGGGCATATAAGAGGTCCGTAACAAACTCTTGTTTCTTCGTAACATTTTTTAGCATGTATACTTAAACTTGTACTTTTTGTACATGTTTTCTTAAACTTTTGATTTGTTTTTGAACGGCAATCAGCCGTGCAGTTTTCAATCGGTACCCAATCTGACCACGCCGGGCATAGTTCCTTGTTACATTTCTTTTGTTGAATGTAATTTTCGCTGTTTCCACACTCTAAATTATTTAATACTGAATTACTTTTATCCATGCATTTTCTCGTTCTAACTGTAGTTCCAGGACTACAATCAGAGGAACATGCTGACCAATTTTCCCATAAGCTCCATTTAGTTAAACACTGTCTTTCATTAATGCAATTTATTTTTTCAAAATAGCAGGCTTCGTCGTGGTCCTTGAGATCGAAATTAATTGGTTCACGCAAACATGTTTTGTTATAGGTTTCATAGCCTATAGATTCGCATTTAGCATCACAGCTTTTACTAAATTCCCATTCAGACCAAATAAAACAGAGTTTTGAATTGCAAGTTCTTTTTTCTTTTAAGTCCCCAGCAGGACATTCCATTTCACTAACAGCTTTACCACCTACAAAGCACACTCTTGAACGTTCTTGAAAACCTCTTGTGCACGATTGTGAACAATCTGACCATTGGTTCCATTCTCCTAAAGTATATTTAGTATCACTTCGACAACTTTTTTCACTTACACAAGCTCTAATTTGAGAATAGCATGTAGACTTTAAACTTTGATAATCGAAACGAAAATCATTTGTATTACATACTCTTTTAAAAATTCGGTACCCTCTACCCTGGCATTCGGCTTGACAATCTCCATCCGGCATCCAATCGCTCCAACGTGAGCATGAAGCTTCATTACAAGGTTTTGTTTGGCTGCTTTCGTTTTCGTTACAATTGACATTGTCTAACTGATTGTCAGCATTGTTTAGGCAAGTTCTTGTTCTGTTTGTTATTCCTGGACTACATTCATTTGAGCATTTTGACCAAGAATTCCAATTTGACCAACCAGATTCCTCAGTATTTTTTAGAAAATTTTTGAATGTTGTATCTAAAATGTTTAAAGAATTTTGTAAGCTTTTTAGAAACACTTTTAATTGTCTTTGTGTTCTTTTAAAAAAAATTTATTTACGTTATTTTAAACAATACTTGTTTTTAAGTCTTTTTTATATAAAGTAATTGTGTAGTTTTATTCAAAAATAAATGCAATTTGTTAAGCAAATAATTCAAAAAATTTTTGTTAAAAACATTAAATGTTTTAGTTGAAAACTAACTTAAGGGCTTCTACAACTAAAATTGTTAGCTAAAATATCAACATTATTTGATTCACCCACATTTTATCTTTCTTTTGGAAAAGTTTCTCAGCAATGAAATGTACAATTAACAAAAAATGTACTACTAAATAATACAAAATATTAAGATATAAAAGTTTAGTTTCTACTTTAGTTTAATAACCATTTGTCTAGTACTATTTTTTAGACATGCTATCGCTTTCCGCTTTGTTTCAGTTTAATTGTACTCTAACAAGTTTTAATAGTACAGGAAAGTCGTATCGCATTTAATTAATTTTTAATCTAACCTTAGTTTTTTACTTTAACTTCATTTTATATTTTAAAGTTTTAACCTTCTGACCACAATATAACATTATTTTAGTCTTAAATTAAGTAGATACATTTTTTATACGTATTACTTAAAAGTCCATTTAATTTTTTGTCACCTTTTACTTTTTTTTTAATATAAACTGTATGTGTAACATAGTTTCTAGATTTCTCTAAGCAAGTGACCACATAATTATTTTGTGCATAAAACTTAAGGTTCAAACAAGCAAACATTTATTTAGTTTTAATAAGAACTTATATTATAAAACGCACGACAAACAAATTTAAAAGTTGACGCTTATTTATAAAATATCAAAAAAATTATCTGTATTAAAATTACTAACAGACCTACAAAAACACTATTCTTTTCAAGTAAAGGTTGAGAAAAGATTATTTACTTTCTTTTTAAATATTGACAAAAGCTTTTAGAATCTTTATTTTCTTACTTTGGATAACATTAGAATAAGAATGTTTATACTTACACTTTTTGAGGTATATTTATATTTTAATTAACAAATCTAACCAATGTTGTGGTAGCAAGACGGAAAATTTTTACTATCATAGCAGCACCCTTTACTTAGACACTTTGATTGCGAAATAAATGTATTTGAACATGGCTTTCTTTGAAAAACTTCTATAAAACATTGGTCCTTGCAAAATTCTGTTGTAATAATGTTTTGTGTCAATAACTGAAATTTTATACTTTGTTCGTAACCGCTTTTAGCTTATGCTCACTTGATAACTTATAAAAATAAAGTCTAATTCAGTTTGAGTACATCTATTTACGATAATTAAATACCTTGAACATTAAAATGAAACTAAATTTTTAAAGTTTTAATCTTTTTACAAAAGAGTTTAAATTTTTATTTGGAGACAGTATGTATTATTTTTGAACATAATCTTTGATATAAAATTACTTTCATGTGCAAACTAAGATAGATTTTTTTAGCATATAAGCGAACGTTTGAAAAAACTATAAAAAAATGTTTTTTAAATTTGTAATATTAAAGAAATGCCATAAATCTTTAAATTGTTTGGAGTTTATGTTATACCAATATATTTAAAGAGATAAAAAATTAAAAACACATTTGGTAAAAGTTTACCTTTTCAACACTTAATACTATGTGTGCTAAATATTTTTCTAAGCATATGATATACTTTTTTATAGTTGTTTATATATATTTTTATTAGCACAAGCTTGTTATTCTAAAACTAGTTTACAAAGTATGTTACTTTAGTGACCCTTTCTTTCATAGCAGTCTGGGACATTTTCATGTTGACTTTGTTGGTAGCAACAACCATTTTTGTTACATTCTTTTCTATCAAGTTTTCCTTGACCTCGAGGGCAATCTTTTCGCTCACTATCAGGTATTTTGCAGTAGCAATTAAGATGACGAGGGAAGATTTTTGTAAAATCAAAGTTGTTCTCTTTTATCACGTTTTCTTCTAAAAAAAGTCGTTTTCAGTTAATCAGATAAATAAATATTAAACTAATAAAGTTAAGTTATCTTTCTTTTTAGAATTAAAATATGACATTAATTTTAAAATTTCAAAAAAAAAAACTATTTTTGTTGCTTCCGCTGTCCTTTGTTTTTCCGTACAATTTTTCTAGCTCCTCAGGATACTCAGTTTGCATTGTCTCACCCTTGTTAACAAAGTTTTCGAAAACATCTTCTGTTTTTATTTGTTACATAAACTATTTTTATACCAACAATTCTTTGCTTATTTTATTTAAAAAGCTGTATTTAACTATATCTTTCAGCCTACAAAAAATTTTGTTTTTGTAAAACTAACGCTTCTCGTTTAAAAGTTTTCATAGATAAATAGAACATTTTTTACTATTATGGTGCTCTAGTTAAAATGTATGTTAAACCTTTAGAACTTTGTGTAAAAATAAACTGCTTAAAGTTTATCTATTAAATTAAGTAATGTTTTCTATATTGTTTTGTAATGATCGATTTTTTTTTCTTAATCAGTTAACCATACATTTTACTATTCTTTAAAAAATTTAAGAGAATTAAACTATACTTTTAAACTTATTTAGTCATAGTTACATATTTAAAAAGTACTTTAGTTATTTCTCAAACTTATAAAACTTTGAAACAATAAACTTTGCATACAAAAATCTGCAAATAAGTAAAAAGTTAAACAGTGTAACAAGTTTTTTTTAAATTATGTAGTAAAGTTTTTAGATAGTTTTACCAGATTTGCAATTAGAATTTTTTATAAAAAAAATTTGATGCAAGTAGAGCCGTACTAGGTGTTTTTCTTTTAATTTATTTCAATAATTAAACTTTCTACGAAAAATTTAGTTGTGTATTTGATAAGTTTAACTTTATATTTATGTTCTAAACTAAAAAATATGAAGTAAAAGTGCTTAAATGGTTTTGTATTATGTTCTTTGAATTTAGCTGTTAAATCAAACTGTAAACAAATATTTTAAACATTTGTTTAACTAACAATTAAAACAATGTACTTTTAATTTATCGAAACTACTTTTAGATATTTGTTTTTGCTAATTCTTTTTTAATACTGTGCTGTATATCTTAACACAGAACTTAAGTTTAGATGTTAAAAATGTTAGATTACTTGCATGTTTGACAAAAAAATCTACAACAAATTCATCGGAGTATAACAACATCTTTTTACTAAGTACTTTCTATATTGAAACTGACACATATTTCTTTTTGTTAAACTAGTTATCATTCTTTTAAAGATTTATTGAAGTAATATGAAAAGCTTCAAATTGATAATGAATAAAACTATTTTACTTTTCAGTTGCAAATGGAATTTATTTAAAGCATTTAAACATAGCAACTTTTGTAGAAATATAGTTCTAGCAGCTTACAAGACGCCAATTTTTAACTGATAAGAACTGTATTGATAAATAAATTATGATGAGTTATCTAAAAGTTTATAGTTTTAGAACAATTTTTCTTAAGTTCATCACCAAAACTTGTCAATTAACAGAGTCATAATGTATTTTAACAGGCTTTTTTTAATCAAAGTTATATATTTAAATTAAACCTTGTGCATAGTAACAAGATGGAAATGTTCGTCTGTCAAAACAACACCCCTTACTCTCACAAGCAGATTTAGATGCCATCCAGCTCAAGCAAGGACTCCGAAGTCTTTTTTCGACCGAACAACGATTTACACAAGATTCTGTAAATGAGATAGGTGCAAAGTATAACATTTTCAGTTTTAGAAAAATTAAAAGTTTTAAACTTTATTTAAAAGTTTTAAAATATTGAAAATTATGTATACAGTGTTTATTCACTTATCCGTAAAGTTTTACTTGAGAAGAAAAAAAAAATCAATATTTAACACAAACACTTTTGTGTGATACAATTATTTAAGCTTTTATTCTGTAAGAAAGTTTAAAGTGTAATTATAAATTCTGCAATTTAGTTTGCAATTATGACGTATTAATACTACTAAAGCTTACATTTAAACTTTATTCAAAACTGGAAACAGATTTACATGTTTTTCATTGTGATTAATTTGTTTATATTTTTATAGACAAATACAATTATTATTTTTCTTAATCAAATATTAGTCTATTTTAAATTAAAAGTAAGGGCAGGTGAAATTACAAAAGATGAATTTTTATACAGTGCGGCCCGCGAGCAAGTTTTTCTAAAAAAATTGTCTTGCGACTTATAAAAGGCTGCCGATTCACAGATTGTAACTATTTATACTAAGTAAAAAATATTATTATGTATGAAATTTTCTGTGTGCTGCCAATCTTTTATAATAGCTAACTAACTAACTTAATTAAAACAAATTTTAGGAAAAAAATTCTTGCGTAGCATTTTATTAAGAGCAAAAAAGTTATATTTAAGTACAAACTTTTTTTTAAAAAACATCTTGGAGCATCCTCACTCAATGGTTCAATATAGCAGCACCCATACTTATGACAAGTTAATTGATCAAGATCGGCTGCATTTTCTCCACACGGTTCCCTGTAACCTTCTAAGACTTCACAATAGCAGCTTCTTTTTGCTGAAATTTTTTAACAAATAAAGCAAAAAAAGATAGGTTTTACTTTAGGTTTTTTCTAACTCAATAAAACGGCAGTATGTGTACGCTCTACTTTAATGACCTACTGCGTTTTGCTTCTAATAAAATCTGAAAAGCTCTATGAGTCAGTTGTTTTAATTTTTAATTGAGCGTTGAATGTTTTGATCCCTAAAATTTAACGCCTTGTTGCTATGTCTTTATCTTGTTTTTCAACAGGAAAATTTTTACTTTTATTAGTTATAAGTTTATTTCTGATATGAAATATTACTTTTGTTATAACTTCAATTATTTTTGTTATTTACAGAAAACTCATAAAATATTTAGTATTACAAATAGCAGTATAAAGTTATAAAAATAGATTTTTGTAATACAATTTTAAGAAAAGTATTAAAAATGTTTTTGTTAGTTGAATTCAGCCTGATACTTATAAAACAATCCTTACCCCTAAAGTATTATAAGTGCTGAGTATAAAATATTTTTGGACTAAAATGTTGAAGAATTTTATAATTTAGTTATTTTAAACTTGTTTTAATTGTAATTGTTTATTGATCAACAAAAAAGCGTTTAATAAATTTAGTCTAAGGACCTTGTGTACGAAAAAACATTTCGGTTATCAAGTCATACTCCACGGATACTGTTTCATGTCTTGTTAAAGTAATTTAATTATTTACATGAAATATTTATTTGTTTAACCTTTTTAATTTTTACTTTATTTAAAAAAAAACGGTTATTTTTTACTAACTTTTGCTATTTTTAACACGAATATGATTTGATAAAAATTTTATAACTTAAAACGGCTCAATCAAAAGCAAATACCTGGACAAAAGTTAAACTGTATCCGTGGTGCGTGATTTGATAAACAAAAGGTTTTTTCGTACACCAGGTCCTTTGACCAAAGTTTTTGAGCGCTTTTTATTCTTTAATAAATAAACAATGTCTATTTTGTTTTTAATATTTTAAAAATCGATAGATTGAACAATTTTTTAGATTTTTATGCTTAAAGTACTAATGGAGCATTTTAAATATTTCAATGAAAATAGATAAATTTTGTTGTGTTTTGTTATACAGTTACAAATGACAGATAAGTATTATTTTGTAAAAAATCAATAGATTTATCGTTCTTAACATTGCAAAATATCTTTACAAGTACATTTTTTAAAACAAACAAAAAGTTGTTTTAGATTTTCATTTTAACCATTATTGTCAACTAACAATGAAAAAGATCGAATTTTTCAAATATGGCATCACTTTTCACACTAGAACCCGATAGGAAGCTAAATACTAATAGTAAAACTATAAAACTACTTTTCTGCATCGCATTAGTTCATAATACAAGTTTATGATTCTGCCAAAAAACATTATTGAGTTTTTTAAATTCAATTTACCATGTTTACTTGGTGAAAAAATAGATGCTCGACAAAAATACTTTAATGTAAAAAAAATCTTTATAAATATTCAATTTTAAAAGCTAATGGTATCTTAATACAGGTTGTAAGGAAGCAAGTTTGCAGCACAAGTATTGTGCGAATTGTATTTTTACAATTTTAAGTATTTTTAAGATAAAGTTTTACTTATATAAAACTTGACAATTTTAAATTTATTTGCCTAAAGGATTTAGACATTTTTTTTAAATTGATATAAGTTCAATACTTAAAATGTTCATATTTTTTATACAAGTATTGATTTTTTTAAACAGCTCTGATCTTTTAAAAGATCTTTTATAAAATAACTTATTATTTTTGTAAAGTTTTACAAGATTGTTTAGAATCTTAGCCACATATGTTTTATTTTACTTTGTTTGTAAAAGTTATGTAAAAATGAGCTATACCAATGTTTTTCTTAAATTTTAGATAATTGATTTTTTTAGTTAAAATGAATATTATACATAAAATATTTTTCAAAATAATAATTTCAATAAAAATTTAAAGTTGTAAAAGTTTTGGATAATTTTCTTTATACATTTATAAACAAAACAATTATGTTAGCAAAAAAAAAAAAAGGTATAAAGTCAAGACACGAACTGATGAAAAACACAAACAGATTTGTTTGAAATTTAGTTTGTTTGACAAAGTTAAACGCTTAAATATATAACTTATAAAAAATTATTGTGCAATTTTAGTTTTTTTATTATAAAAAATAAAAGCACAAAAGTTATAATTTAAAAAGATTTTTGCCATTAAGCAGTTTGAAAAAAATATCTTCAAAGCTGTAAGTTTTTTCAGTCTGATATGTTAAACGTTTATAAAGTCTAAATTCAACAAAAGGCTCCGTTTTATTTTTAATCGTTGGAACAACTAAAGTTAAGTAAGTTGTCACTATCAGATTATTAAACAACGACACGAGATTTATACAAAAAATAGCGTGAGTACCAAAATAACGTTAGACAGATAATTTATATATCTCAATACTCTTGTAAAAAAATAGCATAAAACTAAGCTTGTTTAACATTTGGTTATACCTGAACATGAACTGAAAAATTAAAACTCAAAAGGTATATATGGTTTTAAGTATAGTTAAAACAACTTTTAACTCCGTTTATCAACTTATATACCAAAAAAATATTTGCTTTTTTTGCTAGAAAATTGTAAGTTTAAATCTAAACCCCAAAATTGAATATTGCAAACCAAAAAACTTTAAGATAAAAAAACATTTAAAATAAATGAGGTGAATTACAACATTCCATTGAAACTCTTACTTCCCTGCAGGCTCTTTTGTAAGTGATTACAACCTGATAAAGCAGTTCACTTCCAGCACCTTATATTTGTATAAAAACAACACATACAGCGTGTGCACTATTCTTTGACATATAATTTAATATTTAGAAAAACGTTTTGTGTTTAATCCGAGGCTTGTCAATGTTTTTGTGATGATGCAAAAATAATCCTAGCTAAAATATTTAAGTTTTTATCTTTTTATAAATGGTGCAGGTATAGTTATTTTTTAACAAAATACTAAAAGCTAACGTTCAGAAAAATCTTCTTAAAGTAAAAACTGAGTTTTTAGATTAAGTTTTTTCGTTATAAACTTATGTTAACAAAATCTATCAGGAAAAACTACGATTTACCAAAATTAAAAGGATACGGAAAAAGTTTAGTCAAGACCATTATTTACAAAAAAAAAACTAAATGTACTTACTACGCTTAAGTACTGAATAACTTTTTTGAAATTGAGTACTAGAAGCTCGTTTCTGGATAACAGTCATGAAATAAACAATTGATCTGTCAATACGTTAACCTAATTTGTACATACACTGTTATTGATCACTTGTTTAAAGTTCGCAAATAATAAATCACGCTAATAAATTAACATATCATTTTATAACTGCCATAAACGATTTTTTAGTCTTAACATATGTATAGATGTGGACTAAGCTTTTGTTATGTTTCTAAAACATTGGTATTTATAACTGATCTAATAACTCATTTAAAGTTTCAAAAATAAGGCTATTCTTTTAATATTTAATCAAACTTAATGTGCAAATTACTAACACAAAACTTACTTTATGTACAAAATAATACTTGAAATATACAAAACCAAACGTAAATATTTACAAAGTAAGGCTGTTAGAAAAACTTGAAACTAAAACTTTTACACTAAACCCTGCACACTTAGATCACACTTCATACTATATCGCATAATTTCGAGTAATAACCAAACTAGATGCAGTAGCTAAAGGTGCCCGCAGGCAAGCTGTTGGTTTTCAAATAAAATTTAATGCCACATTAATTCAAACCCTACACAAAAATGACCCAAAAACGTTTAATGAAAGTGTTTAATATTTAATACTTTTAAAGTCTTTTAAATCTTCTTTCAGAACTTGTAAAGACGTAGTATCAAACCTTAAATTAAATACAAAAATCTTGTTGAGTCTGTACATCAAAGTTGTTATTTTTTCCTTAAAAAGTTATTTTTTTACAGCTTATATTGAGTTTAAGGTAATTATCAACAAGCAATTAAATTATAATAACAAGCTACAGTGTGAAAAACCAATTTTGAATTCAGCGTTTTTTACGCTAATAGCATTATTCATAAAGCAAGATTAGTAAGTTTTCCTATATGTTATATACACACTGAAAATTAGTACTTTAAAATATTTAAATAAGTTAATAAAAAATATCAAGTTGAAAATTAAGTAATAAAATTATCATCGTTCTTCTTTTCAATGTTCTTTTTATTGACTGATTTAAACTTAAAATATTTTATTATCGTTTTGCTTTAATTATAAAAGTTGTATAAGTTGTGTCATTAATACTTTTAATCTTCTGTTTAATTGAACTGAATTATAGTGAATTTATTAAACCCGTTTCCTAACAAAAAGTATTTTGTTTTTGTTTCAATCAATAAATAAACTTGTAATAATTAAAACCAAACCTTTTAGTAGACGTAATAATTTACTCTTTTCGATTATAAAAGTAGAACAAGTAAAAATACTTACATGCTTTAATAAAACTATAGTATAATTTTAGCGTAAATTACCTTTTCAAGCTTTATCGAAGAAAAAAAATGATATGGAAAATATATAATTTTCCAGTGCATAACTTATTTAAAAAATATAACAAAACACATTTCATTTTTTTTTAAATTTATTTGAGCACTTTTAAGTAAGTTTTTTCAAAAATTCTATCTTACTAAATTAAACTGAATTGAAATGGGTAGGACTTTTTATGGGCACTATTTTGTGGGTAGAATTGCTGCAATTAAATCTGCCCATAATTTGATGTGAAGTCATTATTTTGTATTTAAAAAATTACACAAAAAAGTTACTAAAATACGTTACGCTTAAAAGTTAATTGAACAATTTACAAATTTTCTTTTTCTTTTCTAATGCTACATTAAATGTAAAAACTACTGCTAGTTTATAGGGCTTTAATATTGTAAACATACAAGAAAAAACGTCTCGGTTTATGAGAAATAGACTCGGTTTGTGACTTTTTTAAAATAAATACAATTAAACGTATGAAAATCATTATCTATCCTATGTTTTGCTTGTCAAAACACACTTGACCAGTTAATAAAATGATTAAAGGCATATATGTGTTTAGGTAAACTGAAATAAGGAATAATTAAACAAATTAGTTTTAAACTAATTTTAAAGAGATTACTCGCATTTAAAAAGAAAAACTTAGTAATTTTTTAAAATATTGTAAGCTGTTTGATATATTAATTTAATTAATACTTAAAAGTAGCCATTAGTGTTCTTAAATTTATTGTTTACCAAAATTTATCATTGCTCTTATTTGAAAGCTTAAGTTAAATTTTAAAGTTATTCAATTATAATTATTACATTTTGTTATACTGTTAATTATAAATTTGATTTAAAAGTTATCTTTAGTTGTATACAAACTATATATCTACTTTAATTTTACTTGATAAAAAAATAAATAAAAACAGTTTCGTATTTTTTAGTTTATTATTTTAAGTCATGTTAACTTTTTCACATAAACTAAAATAAATAAAAATTTCGTTATATACACCTAAATGTATAAGATTCACGCTTTGTTATAAAACATCAAATAAAGTTCATAATTTATCTTTAGTATGTAAAACAACCAAATATACTTTAAAAAATATGTTCTACCCACAAAGTAGTGCCCGTAAAATGGTACCCATAAAAAGCCTTACCGAAAATTGACTAAATGTTTCACCATACTTTAATCTCGTTGCTATCTTGAAGGCGAGTTGAAAATACTTAAAAATACTTTCCTTTTCCTTGGTTATCCAAGTAACTTAGTTTTTTAAGTTATAACAAGAGCAAGAAGTTCAACAGCTTTAAAAATGATTGGCCCTCAGAAGTGTCCAGAATTACCTTGGAAATATTTCTGAGAGGTTTTCTAAGGAAGTAAACAAGGTTTTCGGCTCTGTTCGTTCAAGAACAACTTTGTATACTGACCGACCTCTAAGTGGACTTACAAAGATTCTTCCACCAAAGAAAAAAGTAACACCCTCTATAAATTCATTGTCACTGTGGTAGTGACTACGTGGGAAAATCATCTCAAAGGTTTCACGTAAGAATCGATCAACATGTTCCAACACTCTTAAAAAGTTAGTTTGATGGTCGTTCGGAGAAACCTGCATGAAAATATTTCTCTGCGATTGGACAACATTTGTTAGAAAATCATGGGTGTGCGAATAGTTATAAAGAAGAGAACTTTTCAGTTTTAGTGAGAGCGGAGAACTCTTTTCAGCTAAATATTTTGGAAGCCTTATGCATTCAATCTAAAAGGCCCAATTTATGTAAGCAGAAAAAGTTCGTATATCAAACTAGACTTTTTAAATCCTTACATAAATTAACCTTAAAGTAATTGGTTCCTTAAATTTCAAAAAAGTTTAGTTTTATTACTGTTAGTTTTTATCGATGGTTTATTTTAGTTTGATTTTAATGTAACAAGTTTTATTAGTACAGCAAAGTTCTTTAGTATTAGCATTAATTTAATCTTTACACTTGATTATTACTTCATTATATATTTTCAACTTAAACGTTGCAACTGCAATATAGTTTTATTTCAATTTCAATTCAGTGTAATTTAGTAAGATACAATTTTTGAAAAGACTTACTTGAAAGTACTGAAAAAAATTAAAAAAAAAAATTTAAATGTGTTTTGTTAATTTTCCAAATATACATGTATGTAAGCAAGAAATAAGTTTAATCAAACTAAATAATGATAATTCAAACTAAGCTTTTTTGAAGTTTGATTCTAATTTAAGTACTGTTATTTTTAAGACTTCAATGCAAAAAAAAATGTTTAAAAGCATTTTAAAATCTGTGAACTTTTTAATCTGCATTAAGTAAGATAATTCAAAAATTTTATGTTACTTTTAAACTAGTAATAAAACAAAATAGAAATTTTAATGTGCTCTTAAATTTTCATCTACTTTTCGTTTACAACCAAAACTATTTTATTTTAATAGAACATAATTACTTTTTTTGTTGTTTACATTAATACCTTTTGTATAAATTTATAGCAGTATAAACCAGGAACGGCTATAAACTGAATTTTGAACAAGAGGAAGGAAGTTAAACTAATGTTTATTGAACGACAAAAAACTCGAATAAAAAGTTCAGTCTAAAACAAAATGATCTGATTTAGCAATGTTTTGACTTGCAGTTAGAGAAACGATTCCTACAGTAATGAATTTGTTTCGTCAATTTAAAAATTCATTTATTGATAAAAGACAATAAGTACAGAAACTAACAGTTCTAACAGTTGTAGATGTCGATTGTTGTTTATAACCTTTCTCTTAGAAATACTTTTACCTGAACTAGATAAACTACTTAAAATGTGGCTTTAAAAAATCTTTTTATGCGTTGTAAAATACGTTTGAAATCATGTAATTGCTGTTTTAAACAAAGCTGCTTGAACTAAAAATAACTTTGTAATAACAAGTATCATATACATATATTAGAAATTCTTTCCAAAGTTATATTAATCGACCAATTACGCAAAATAAGATTTGTAACCTTATACTAGTAATTGTTTTAACCCAAGCTCCGACAAACGATTATTTTTTTTAAATGCAGCTCGCTTTACCAAACTTAAACTTTTCACTTCTATGCATATGTTACTTGATTTAAATTAAACGTTTTTTTGATTATAAGTTTTCAGGATAGTATTCATATAGTTTTAAAATTTTAAGTTGCTTAAGATTTTTTTTTTAGTTTTAGACTATACTGTACTTTTGAGATGCTATTTTCTCTAGAGCTAATTATTTTTGAGCTAAATAAGTTCTATTAACTGCTATTGTTATATTATTATTTTTTTCTAGTACAACCCTAAGTTTAAAATAATGCTATATAAGTTTTTGTCTCAATTAATTACTGTTTTTGTAAGTAGAATGAAACTGTTTAACTTCTTTTAAAGATAAACATTTTACTCAAGTATTTTTCTTTAAATGTATTTATGTGACGATGTTTCGCTGAATAATGCTAAACTATGCTCTTCAGACATAAAAAAGCTGAAAAACAGTACGCAGCGATAACATAAAATAAAGCAAAGTTAAGCTTTAAAATGTTTTATAAATAAGCTAGAAAAAAATATAAATGTGAAAAAACATGAAGACTTGTGTAAATTATAAGCAAATATTTACCATTATGATTTTAGATGTATATTACATACTACACTATCAAAAAGATGCTTTAGTTAAATTATCCGGTTTTTAAAATTATTTTTTAAAAGACAACATTTTAACAAAAATACTTGCTTAATTTGTCCTAGTTTTACATTTAATTTTCTTTAATGTACAACTTTTTGCACCAAATGGAATTGAAATATTAATTTTTTTGCTAAAAGAATCAATTATTCTGTAACTAACTATTTAGTTTCTTTTTACTACAAAGTAGTTGAAAACTATTGATCATTCTTTGTCAACGAAATTAGTTTTTAAAACAACAGTTTTAGTAATAAAAATTAGATAATTCAAGAAACTATATACTTTTAAGCCGGTTGTAAAAGACACTTTAGAGCTTTTCAATTAAACTTAAAGTTTAAAAATATGTTGTTTTATTAAATTTTGTAGCTTATTGTAAGCTAAATCTTGTTTTAAGACAATAAAGTTATAAGCAACTAAAACAAGAAATGATGTAAAAAAAACAAGGATTTTTAGATTGTAATATTGTTGAACTAATTCTTGTTTATCTTTGTTTAAAGTTTTTGACTGATAGAAACAATAAACTACTTGTTATAAGTTACTAAACAGTTTTTACTAAAACTTCGATGACTATTAACATAAGCAGGAAGTAAAGGTTCCACCTACACAAATTATACGTGTACATACAAGAACCTAGCAGAACCATAAGTATTTTTTATTATAAAGTTTAAGTCTTCAGCTATAAACATGGTATTTAAAGAAGTTATTTTCTTTCTTTTTTTGTTTGCTTTTATCAATTCAGGTTAGTTTTGTGGTAAAAGTAAAGAATTTACGATTTTAAACAAAGTTAGATTCTTTTAAATGTAAAACTAAGTTTAATTTTTTGTCTATTACACAGGTAATTTAGCTATTAAGTCTACTTTAACATTTAATAATTATCAAGTAAAGTTGCTGTTACAATTTTAACTGTTTTTACTACTTTCATTAAATTACTAAGTTTAAAAACATATATACCCTGTTTCAAAATTTTATTTAAACAATACCTAATAACATTGTAATAAATTATGGTTTTATTCTAATGCTTTCACAAAATAATTTACAATGTACATATAAAATTAAAATAGTCTTATTTTAAGAGATCACACTTGTATACTAGTTTGCACATAATTAACTTTTTCGGTAAAGGTATTTGTATTTAAGATATAAAGCTTATCATTACAATCATAAAACTTGTTTTCGACAGCTCCTAACAAATACTATAAAATAAAAAGATGATCATTAGAGTATATATGACAATTATTAGCAGTCTTCTTTATAAACTTATTTATACATAAATAACTCATTTCTATATATTAAATATTAAAGTTTTTATGTATGTGTATAATAATTTTTAATTTAAAAATTATAGATAATAACAAATAAGCAACTAAATTTTTCAGAGGTTAAATAAAGCTTTTATTTTTTATAAAGTTTTTAAAGTTGAAACTTATCTATATTGTTAAAAACTTTTTATAGTTAGTAAAACTATATTACTTTAACAAAAACGACAGCGTTTTTAAATCTCAAATTTGTTTATATTTGATGCTAAGTTTTTAGTAATCTTTTCAATTGAGGTAAAAGTTTTCCTTTTAAAAATGAATACCTCTTAAACAAAAGAAAAACTTATTAAGAAAAAAGTCATAGAAAGTTTCTATATATTTGCTTAATATATTATAAAGTTAATTTAATCATGCTCAACTAATTAAAATAAGAATAATTAATTTTAAAAAGGGTTAATATTTTCTAGATCATTTAATACTGAACTAAATAAAAGCAAACAAACAAAGCTTATTAACCTAAAAAAATAATTTTTGTTAAAAGAAGTACAAAGTTTTTGTGTTATCAAAATGTTCTTTTTTATTGTTTGTAATTTTTAAGTAATTTATTTAAGTAAAATTTTATTAATTAAACCACTAACACTTAAAATTTTTAAGGCTATGCAAAAAATGAAACTACTAACGCTACAGGTTAGTTGATTGTTTAGTACTTCATAACAGTCTTTTTATTAGAATCGATGAAGTTAAACAAACTTTTCAAATATTATAACTAACTAGTTTAAAAAAATAAATAAACTACAAATATAATTTTTATATAAGCAAATGTTAGTGTTGAGTTTTTTTTTGATTTTAAGGTTTAAACTTTTTAGATGTTTATATACTGTAGTTTATTTTATTTATTTAAAACTAAGAAACTTTATTGTACAAAAACGATAATTAGTTTTTGAATACTATATAGATTATTTAAAAAAAATTATTACAAATTAGTAAAAATATGTTGTTAGAGGGTAAAACGTTTTCTAACTAGTTTTAAAATATTTATACTCTAAACTAAGTTGCTTACTTCTTTATCACGGTTTTTATTTATTTAGAACATCAGTTATAATTTGTTTACAATGTTTAGTATAATGATAAGAGACAAACAGTAACTTATTAAAACTAATGTCTACTTAAAAATTATTAAACATTATTTCTATTTATTTTTTTTTTAAATATAGTTATAGATTAGTATTTTAAGTTTTTCTTATTCAAAAGCAATATAAATATTCAAAAAAAAAGACTTTTTTGAAAGCTATAGGTATAATTAAATCAATTGAAAGTCATCAAAATTTAAATTATAATTTGTATTTAAATTAAAACTATCTTTCAAACGTTTTTATCCGCTAATAAATATGATTTGCTCTATTCTTACTGTTAATCATTAATTATAGTCACTTTAGTCAAGTCATTTGAAATCTAAGATTTTTTTTTAGCTTAAATAGTTTTTATCAATATAAAACTTTGCATGTTTTTTTAACATAACAAAACAAGAATACAAATTTATTGTTAGTTGCCTATTTTGAATACTGTATATGATATATCTTTTAATACAACAGATATTTTTTGAATACACTGTTTTATATCAGCAAAAGCAAATTTTCAAGAAGCATTCATGTTTATTTTATAAAAGCTTAAAATAAATAAACTCATAATTGTGTTATTTATTAAACATATTTCAACTATTGTTCATTAGAAATGTACAAAAATAAAAAAAAAACAGAATAATATACAAAAAAATTTTATAAAAATGGTTTTTATATTTTTAAACCATGAGTAAATAATAAGACAAAAAAACCAAGTTACTAGTTAGTAGTATTAGTAGTAGTTACCAAACAAACAAAGCATTCTTTATTCTAATTAAATGGAATTTTTAATCAAACTCCTTATGTTGGTAAAATTCAGGCTTATAAAAAGTAAAGCAATTGATTAAATTAACTAAATTTTGCTAATAATATTCAATATTTTACTTAGAAATTACACTTTGACACACACACTTAAAGCATTGACAAGTATAGATTTTACATTATTTAATAAAATTGAAACGAAGACTAGAGATAACACTTAATTAGTACCAATTAGATTAAAAATATATTGGATTTCATTATTTTTGTTTTGTTTGTATGATTAAAGTTGTTTAGTTCGTAAGACTAGTTCAACCGAAAAGTTATAATCCCTTTTAAAGTATTATTTAAACTATTTTTTGAACATTTTAAAAGGTTATTTATATTTCTATAAACCGTGCACTTGAAAAAAAACTTAAGTCTGGCAACTTTTAACAAATCCATTCAAACAAGTTTATTTAAACTATTGTTTACTGATTAATAAAGTTTATAACTTTTTTTTCAAGCAAAAAACATTAACCCTGTTTGATACATATATCTACGGTTTAAAGTTATAAGAAAGTCTAGATTAAATACACCAAAATTTTAATTGTAGTTTAAAACTTTAAAAAAACACTTATATCAACTACTTTCGATTCAAAAAACACGATCAATGAATTTAAAATGTCGGTATTTAAAAGATAAATACTATTATAAACATTTTAATAGAAATGTGTTAAAGTTATGCTCGTCTCATATGATCGTCGTTTAAGCTTATCTATCTATTTTTGCCCTTTTTATCACTCTTTTGTTAAAAATCTAAACTTTTGTATATCAGAAATTTGTGTAGCAATGTGTTTTATTTTTATCAACATTAATTAACAAATTTTTATAACTATCTATCTTCAATCTTAATAAACTTTACAAACTACAAGTTAATTGCTACTTTAACAAACCACTTGCTACATGAGAGAAGATATATTTCATCGATTACAGTAAAATATGTAATTAATTTTTAATTAACTACAATTTAATTTTTGTTTTTCTGCTAATTTAAACAGTTTGTCGATAAATTTGACTTTTTTGTCTAGCTTTCAATTTATTCATCTTATTCAGTAACCATATTGTTATTGTTATATAAACTAATAATTAACTGTCAAAGTTGACGAGAAGTTATTTAATTAATCTTAATATAACTCTAAAGCTAAATTTAAAATGAAAAAATAATTTATTAGTTTGGTATATAATTTAAGTTACTACGTCTTATTCATTAATATTTAGATTTTGTTTACTTTAGGCTAGTGATTTGTTTTAAATTTTATAAGCCAAATTACTAAACATGAATTTATAGAATAAAACTACACTATTTTTAGATTTTGTAAAAAATAATACATATACAGTTTATAATCTTAAAAGTGAGTAAGGAACTTTTTTTTTTGTTAACATGAGTTATTATTTACACATTAAAAAATAACACTACATTTTGAAAATATATTTTTACATTTAAAAGTGTTGCAATTTATAAAGAACTAAATTAATTTAGATAACATTTAAGAGCATAAATATTAACTATAAAAAAAGGTTTAGAAGAAAAAAATTCATTAATTTCAGAAAACAAAACCACTTTGTGAAAATAGAAATATACTTAACTAACAGTAGAGAAACTTTTGTTTAACACTTTATTAAACTTTTCAAAAACTAATCTACTAAAGATACTACTACTATAAAATGTCCTAGCAACACTAAAGCAACAAGAAAGTCGAGATTTTCATTTAACTTTAAAGTTTATATTTTGAATTTATATATTTTTTAATTAAAAATAAAAGTTTAAACAATTAATGATTTTCTAAAAGTAAAAAACATTGAACTTTCGGTTAACAAATTTTGTAATAACTATTATTCAAAGAGTTTAAACATGTTAAATTGAAAAGAAAAAACAGTCTTTACTAAAAGTTTCTAATAACAGTAATACGCTAAATTTTATAACGTGTAAACGTTATTTTAATCCTGATAAGCAATCTAAATTGTCAGATAGCGAATACCGCCGCTTTATTGCAGACTTGAATAATTGTTCGTCAAAACAAACTAAAGTTCTAAGCCACGTATAAACAATTTTAAGTTGTTTTAACTTTAATTATATCGAAAATAACTATTGCGTTTAAGATAAAAAATTATTTATAGTTACCATTTCTTCAAAGATTTTTTGTTCTTGAACTTTAATCTAAGTTTTTTGATAATTTTATAACAACCCTTCATAATTATATAACTTTGAATATGTTGTATAAATATTAATATGATTAAATTATAAGGCTATCTTATATTTGTTTACATAATACTCCTTAACGAATATCTTGCAAGTTATTCTTAACTAGTAGTTAAAAGTTTTTCTAAAACTAAGCTAAAATCATTAAGCAATTATACTTTTACTATTTTCGTGTAAAAACTGTTTTTGATTTTTTTAAACTTTCAACAAAACAACAAAATGTAACAAAAAAACTCCACAAACAGAATCAATGACCTAAATTCATTGTATAGTATAAATGACGACTACAGCCAGTAAAAAGTTAGACTAAAATGTTTAACAATTTAAATATATTTAAGAAATATTTTAAAGTTTTTTTGTTAATTGTAATAAAACCTCTACCTATGGCAGGGGTCGGTAAACTATGGCTCGCGAGCATATTTTTATTTTAAATGAGATGCGGCCCATGAAAAGTAAAGCTACGGGCCGCAAAGAATTAAGTTTAGTCCGCAGAATAAAACTTTAAAGTTATTAAACTAGATATTCTTGGGCTTAAAATAAAGAGTAAAAAAATATTAGGTACATTTCACGAAAATTTTAAAACGTACACTAGATACTCTGGAGTTTGAAATGAAAAGCAAAAAAACACAAAAGAAAGGTCTTAGGTAAACTTTAAAATTGCACTTGATATTTCGAGTTAGTTTTGAAGAGCAAAAACTAAAGCTACAACTGCGACCCTAAAATATTTTTATTTTAGTAATTTGCCCGCGACCACCAAATGCCTGCCGTGTCCTGATCTATAATGCTAATATGTAAACAAATTTTTACAATTCAAGATATAATTTATATTACTTAAAGGTTTTCTATTTCCGTAAAAAATAATTACATGAGCATAATTTATAACTCTTTATTCTATATAAATTTTGTTCAATACTTTTTCACATACAAACTATCATAAAACTTTTTACAGCTGTCACAGTAAAAGTTACAAGCAAAACTGAAGCCGCAAGTAAGTCAATAATTTTTTCTGTAAAAGTGTTATGTAAAAGTATTTACTATTAAACACTAATAAATGAAAACTTTAAAGTTTATTTTTCTATTTGAAGAGTAATCATTATTTTTTTTGCTACTAGTAAATAAAACAACGGGCATGTATATTTTGTAAAACTTTGTAAGAAGCTTTTTTATCGATTTTATTTTCTTTTAAAAATTACACCCTGCATCAATCAGTTATTAATTGTAAATTTGTTCATTTAGTTTGAAGTTGTTAAGCTTATGTTTTAAAACCAGTATAGTAAGTTTATATTTGTTACTTAGTTCAAAAAAACTAATATTTTCATGCCTTATTTTATTGAAATATTTTTTAGAGAATAAAACAATTATAATTAATTGAAATATGTTTTTAAATATCTTAACCTACTTAAATAATGCGTTTTAATTTTTACTTTCGTTTCATAGACGAATATAATAATAAAAAACGGTTTAAATACTAACAACGTACTACAACTTAAATTTTACGTAGCATGTATATGTAATAGTTCTAATTTTTTGCGAGCATAAATTCTAAATTAAAACAACTTTAAAAACAAAACTGAATTTTTAAAATTTTAAATAACTCTTATTACTCATTTTTGTCTAAAACCAATTAAAAACTAAAATTTCTGTATACACTTTATGTAGAGCAATCTAAGTTAATTTAACAAAATATTATTAATTTTGTAACGTAAAGTAACGTACTTCATCATTTCAACAGCTATTTATGTACAAAAATTTTCTCAAAATTTTTATAAGACTTATACAGCTATCAAAATTTAAAAATGCTCAAAATTGCATTTTAAAAGCATTAAACTAATACAAAATACATTTTAAAAAATTATTGTGATATTAAAAAGTACTTAGTTTGAATAATACAGGTATAAAATCTTTAACAAAAATGGACTGCTATTTAGTGTAACTTTTATTTCCATCCTATAAAAATAAATATTTTATTTATAAGTCGTGTTTGAAATATTCTTAGCTTTTTGTGTATTGTAAGCTTATAGAAAAGGTACGTGTGCATAGTATTGATATTTTATAATGTGTGTTACAAAATTTTAGATACCACAACAAAATCTATAAAAGAGACTGCATCAACAAGTAAGCTAGTTTCTTATTATTATCTAAAAGTTTATACTGTAATTTCATAGTATTGCAACTTCTAATATATATTGACTATTACAAACCATGCAGTTTAAATTTGCATTCTAGGAATATCTTCAAATGCAACACTACTAAATAAATAAGATTACTTATAATTTAATAAATTGTTTAAACTTGTTAAACTTATATCGGATTAGATAATCGTTAACAAAAATGAACAGGTTTCTACAATTTCTTATAAAAATTACACTTTTTGCAGACTTTAACGCTTAGAATTCATTTTAATCCATAAATATAAGTATGTACTAATTAGGAAAATATTTTTGTTGCAATAGAGTCTGTAATAATTTTAAAAGCATATTTTGAAACAATACAAAAGTTTTCTTTTTCAAAGTTGTATCTAAAAAACACGTAAGGTAGTACAAAAAATAAACTTAAACAAATTCTGCTTATTTTAGATTGTTTTCTTAGATACAATTTTTAAATACTATAAGAAAATAAAGTAAAATGAGACTAAGCAATTTTTTAAATGACATTGTTTTATTTACTATACTAAAAAGTTGATTTAGAGTCAAACTAACTTAAAAAAACATAAACTTTTATATTTCTTTTATGACGTCTCGTTGTAAGTTTGACTAACTAACAGTTTTAAGTGTTTAAAATATTTCAATACTGTATACATCCTCAAATCTGCTTTTAACTTTATTTAATGTACGTTCTTTTTATTAACTACTAAACATACAGAATACACCATTAAAAAGATTTTTTGCAACAAACTTCCATATTAACAAATCAATAAGATACTTACAACAAACTGTTATTTATATTAATTAATAATAATATTTAGATGAATCATTATACTTTTGAAACAATAATGTTTTTAAAAACATTATTTTAAACAAATTTTTTACAGCATCCTTTAATTTAAACAAATATTTTAGTATTTTTAAAAATCAGTAACTTTCATTTTTGAAATAAAATCATTTGAAAGTATATAATAATAAATAGTTTTAACTTGTATGACTTTTATAAAATACGTTTTACAGAGTATTTTTCATTTGTCTTGATCTATTTCGAACTTTTTACACACTTAATATTTAAAATAATTTATAATAGTCAGTAAGACTTTTATTACCAAAATAATATAAGATTACTAAATTATTCAATATAATAAAGTATTTAAGACAAAGTTAACCTTAATTATAAAAATAGGACTTAAAAATATATTTTTCTAAATTTTTTTTTCTTGTCAGGATTATAAATTTTAGTTGCAAATTAAGCATAATGGGAAAAATGGTTTAGTTTTTGTTATATACTATGATTTTTAATTTTTCCTATTGTAATTTTATAAAAAATATCATTTTACTACTGTCTGTTCTGGTAGTGATTTTAAAAATTATTATTATGATAATGTAAACTTATAGTTTTTATTTTTTAGTCAAGTAAGTTTTTTTCTAGTCTAGGAGCTTGGAATTTGCGGCTAAACATACCAAGCATGTGACGATATTTTTTGGTAACAAACAACTTGATAAAGTTGAGATTATTTATTGTTTGAAATGAATTTTTTTTATATACGGTAATGCTGATTATAAGATCGTTTATCAACAATTTTGTTTTTAAATCGACTTTTAATACGAACTATTCAAACTTACACAGCTCGCAAACTTATTATTAATAAGTCTTACCAACAAAATAGTAAAGTTACCCATTTTTCAATAATTAATTTTTTATGTAAATTATTTAGCGTACCACAACGTTCATACAGTAAATAATATTTCAACATGTAATGATGATATTTTTATATTCGAAAGTAATTTAGCTGTTTCAGTAATGCCATAATTTAGTATAAATTTTACCCTGTTAATACATTAAATCCTAAATTAAATAGTTTTTAACTTTTGTAAACACAAAAAAACTAATTTTAGAGCTTTTTTTTGAATCTTATCTTAAATATAATACATTATTTTACATAGTTATAACTAACGTTTAAATAGAATTCAATTTCATATTTTGTAATAAAAGGGTGGTTAAATCTTGTTAGGTAAAATTTCGATAAACTATACCCTTATGACTAAAACTAAGTACTTATTTGTCTATACTTTAACTATGCGTTGAATATTTTGTATTGTTAAATACATAAAATCAATGATACAAATACTATCCTAAGCTAAAATTATATTTGATAATTTTCATCATTAAATAAAGACATGGTGCACAACAATTTAAATTCTGACAACTTTTATTCTGGTGATAGCTATCTTGTGTAAATTACCTGTTTAAATAAATAATCTGATGTTTTTATATTTTCTTTGCCATCTTAATTTTAATAATTGGACATTCTGGTATGCTTTTAACTTTTTTTAATTTTAAATTATTTTAAGATATGTATATGAGAAGTTTCATGTGTTTCCAGGTATAGTGGCAATCCTGCTTAGATAGTTATGAATTTTTATTTTTTATCATCAAAATTGATAGGACCTCGGTACATTTTTAATTTTTAGTTATGTTTTAGATATGGCTACTTAACAATGTTTAATTTGTCCTGGACAATGACGTTAAACGTTATCGATGTGATGTACGATTAGATAACTGAAAGGTTCTTTCGTACACTAGGTCTGTTATGGTTTTCAATAAAGTAAAACTGTTTAAACAGGTCCTGGACAAGACGCTAAAAGGTACCCGTGGTGTGCGACTCAATAACCAAAAGGTTTTTTCGTGCACCAGGTCTTAGAACCAAATATTTTAAGCGTCTTTTTTGTCGTTCAATAAAACTATATTAATTACCATTTTTTAATTTTTAGCAAAAGCTTCAGAAAAACCAGTTATTGAAGAAGTCACAGAGGCAACTAAGAAGACAAATACAAGTAAAGTTTTAATTAGATAATTTTAATATTACAGTACACTACTTACTTTAAAAAAAAATTAGTGGTAAAAGAATTTGACTGTAAAATATAACGTAAAATTAGTACATAAGCATTGAATAATTTATATACATATTATTAATAATCTTATAAAACATTTTACTAATAACTCTTTTGTTATCATACTTGTTTTTGTTTCAAATTAACTAATATATAAGTTTTTACCAGCTAAAAAACAAACTACTTTATTTTAAGTTTTTTAAAAGGTAAAATATAGTTTAAACTAGCATATGGAAACAACATATAAGTAATTCCTCTGTTTTTTAATAAAAGCGGTGTTTCTCAAAATTTGAATTTTAGCACATAAGTTTACATTGTAGTATAATTAAATTTCTAAATCACTTCCAGGCATATAACTAATTTTACTTTGAACAGAAGTTTTAAAGAAAAGTAAAACGTTTTCCTAATAAATGTGCTAAATACTTTGGATTGGTTTTAAACGTTATTTTTTACAGCTCTTTAAAAAACTTGTTATACTAATTACAAAACAGATACATAGAAAAATGAATAGGATTAGCTATTAATTTAACTTAAAAGTAAATTTTGCACATAATTTTATCATATTTACTGCGCATTTGTTGCCACTCAAAATGAAATTTTTTTAGCAGAGCTTAATTTAATTTTTTTGTGCGTGGCAAATCATACAAAAAACCAGCATAAAAAATATTGAATTCCTAGCTTTTACCTCCGTCTTGCTAACTGCATTTTTTCTGAAAACAACCATATAAACTGTATGGGACCTTAAGAATTCAACCTTCAAGCTTTTGGCTGATATTTTTTGTACATGTAACAATTATCACAAAAACACATTCTACACGTTATAAAACGATTTAAGTAAAGTTTCAACTAAAAAATTTAACTATAAGTCACTCATTTTATAAAGGTTTTTAATTAATTTTATTTAGCGCGTCATCAGAATAATTTTTCTAAAATATGATAATTATATAGTGTAAATTTAGTTATATAAAATGATTTTAAAATGTCTAGCTAAAAATAGTTACGTCATAAAGTATAAATGTCTGTTTAAAAGGTTTAAATTAGAGTTAAGTTATACTTTGCTGATTTGAAGTTATAAGAAAAAATTTTAAAACAGAGACATTTAAGATAGTAGAAATTATATTATACTTGAAACTAAATTAAATAAAAAGTACATTACAATATACGCAGGGTTCGTGCGCGAAATTTTTTTCATTTAGCCTGACTGAGACCAATTTAGCCTGACATTTTTTCAAAGTAAGGAAAATCCCCTGTATAAGTCATTTTAGGTATTGCAGGGTCTTGATTAGTACTATTGTAGTCTCCGACTTCAATCAGCTTTATCTCAAAAATATTTTGAGCTTTAAAAATCTGCTGAAAGCAACTTATAGCTTAGTTACAACTCAATAAAATAAGACTAAATTGTGAAAAAGGTGATTGACCCCCCTATGCCCTTAACAAATTCAGTGATAAGTTTTAAAATACGTGTTATATCTAATCTATTACAAGTGTAAAAATTTAATATATATTACTTAACACAATTTTTCAATTTAATTAAGCACTAAGTAAAAACATTATAAACAGAAGACTTATAATAAAACAACGAGCATTGTCGTATTTAGTAAAATTTAAAATGAAATGCTTACACGAGTATTAAAATTAAGTAAAAAAATATTTTTTATAGTATTTTGGCTAGTACTTAAAATTGATACATAATTATAAATCCTAAACTCTAAATAAATATAGTGATTGTTGATGTCATATCAGATTTAAAAATAACCTAGTACTTATATCTTAAAGCTAAGTTTTAGTGTTGTGAATATCTCTAATAACTTTAAACACACAGTAAAATATATGAATAAACTGCTAAGAGTTTTAACCTAAAAAGTATTTGGTATAAAGCCTTTAAATTAGAAAATCAAACAGTTTAACCAACTAAGCTCTGAAAAACATAGCTGATGTAAACAAATTCAAACAAACAGCTAAGTTGTTGAACTAAACTGTAATGTTTAAACTGTATTTTTTTATGAATTTTCATAATTATGACGTATGTAATCTACTCAAAACAAATATTGAATGTTTTTAAAAAATTTTCAGAGATTCAACATAAGGCAGGGTTCGTGCGCAAAATTTTTTTCATTTAGCCTGACTGAGACAGATTTAGCCTGACATTTTTTCAAAAAAAAAAAAAATCCCCTTTAGAAGTAATTTTAGGTATTGGGGGGTCTTGATTAGTACTATTATAGTCTCCAACTTCAGTCAGCTTAATCTCAAACATATTTTGAGCTTAAAAACTTTGCAAAAAGCAACTCATAGCTTAGTTATAACTCAATAAAATAAGACTAAATTGTCAAAAAGGTGATTGACCCCTCCCTATGCTCTTAACATAACAAATTCAGTAATAAGTTTTAAAATAAGTGTTAGATATAATCTATTACTAGTGTAAAAATTTAATATACATTACTAAATACAATTGTTTAATTTAATTAATCACTAAGTAAAAACATTATAACCAGAAGATTTACATTAAAACGACGTGAAATGTCGTGTTTTATTTAAATTCAAAATGAAACGCTTACAGGAGTATTAAAATTCAAACAAACAGCTAAGTTGTTGAACTAAACTGTAATGTTTAAACTGTATTAGTTTGATAAATTTTCATAATTATGACGTATATAATCTACTCAAAACTAAATTATGAAGACTCTTAAAAATTTTTTAGAGATTCAACAAGTGTTTTAAGCGTTTATTTTTACAAATACTAACTGATTTTTTCTTTAATAACTAAATCTTTATTTAGAAATAAATTCACATCTCATTTGATCTTAAAACATTTCTCAATTTTTCTTAATCAAAATTTTTCAAGCACTTGAACTGAGAAAAACTGATATTCTCAAATTTTTAAATAAAAAACTGATTTAGCCTGACGTTTTTCAACTTAAAAAAAAAAATGATTTAGCCTCACTTAGCCTGATTTAGCCTGACGCGCACGAACCCTGATAAGGTTTTAAGCATTTATTTTTACAAATACTGACTGATTTTGAATTTAATAACTAAATCTTTATTTAGAATTAATTCACATCTAAATTTAATCTTAAAAATATTTCTCAATTTTTTAAATCAAAAATTTTCAAGCATTTGAACTGAGAAAAACTGAGATTCTCAAGTTTTTTAATAAAAAACTGATTTAGCCTGACGTTTTCCAACTTTTTTCAAAAAAACTGATTTAGCCTGACTTAGCCTGACGCGCACGAACCCTGTATACGACAACAATAATTCTAAGAACACGCTATTTATAAAGTTTTAAATTGTAAAAATCTCTTTGTTTGCAAATTTTTAGCTCGCGAGTTCTAATAAATAAAGATCTTACCATCTCTCAGTTCTAGAATCTTTGTTTATTGAAACTTGCGAGCCGAAAATTTGCAAACAAAAAGTTTTTACAATTTAAAACTTTATAAATAGCGTGTTCTTAGTATTATTGTTGTCATATTTTGTAATGTACTTTTTATTTAATTTAGCTTTAAGTATAATTTGTTCTTTCTTAAATGTTTTTGTTTTAACAATTTTTCTTATAAATAACTTCAAATCAGCAAAGTATAACTTAACTCTAATTTAAACCTTTTAAACAGACTTTTATACTTAATGACGAAACTATTTTTAGCTAGACATTTCAAAACCATTGTATGTGACTAAATTTACATTATATTATTATGAGTTTTTAGAAAGATTATTCTGATGACGCGCTGAATGAAATTAATTAATAAACCTTTATAAAATGAGTGACTTATGTTTAATTTTTTTATCTAAAACCAGTTCCAAAACCAAACTATTCAAATAAAGTTTCAAAATGAATTTTTTTCGAAAAATAACCTAAAATTAACTAATAATGATAAATAAGTACAGAAAATCAAACACGTCTCCATGGAACTTTTTTTCAATTCGTCTTAAAACGCGTAGAATGTGTTTTTGTGATGATTGTTACATGTACAAAAAAGTTAGCCAAAATCTTGAAGACTGAATTTTATGGTCCCATTCAATCTACATAAGGGTTGTTTTCAGAGAAGCTAAGAAACAATTATTTTTCGTGCTGTCTCTTTATATGATTTGCCACGTACAAAAACGTAAACTAAACTTGACTCCAAGATCGGGGCAACAGATGAACGCTATTGCGCATAGTCTAGAAAAATTAGGAATAACATTGTAATAGTGTATTGATAAAATATTAACATACTTTTTTATAGAAGGGAAAGATGAAAGAAATAAAGATACAACGGGTACAGAAAGCTCTTGTAATCAATATTTTGCAAGAATACTCAACTATGTTATTTCACTTACTGTTTTCGTCATTACAGTGCTCCCACTAATTTAGTCTTATAACACATTATCCAGTTATGTTATTTTCTAAGTTGTCTATCGCTTAAGAAAATAAAAAACTACAAACAGTTAAACTTTTAATGCGACTTTTTTAAGACTGTTCCATACATAATGTAAGATATAATCAGACACTTTTAAAATAAGAATGCATTGGACTTTTTGTAAATTAAAAAAGCTTTCGTAACTATATTTATGACTCTAAACATTAAAATTTAAGATTTGTCCAAGTTATAATCTCTCGGACTTCGATTTTACAACTATTCCGAGTTTGTAAAATGTTAAATTAACTATTTTCTTGTAATGTAAGTACGGTTTGCTACAATGTCAAAAAAAAAAAGAATCTACTTGCATTTAGCTTGATTGACCAACTATAGTTGAGAAGCATTATAAAAAATATTTTTGAATGAACTATTTTTAAGTTAAATAGCTCACTTCAAAAAAGATTGAAAACTTCATAAAAAATATCAAGATAAGAAAATTAAGTCAACGAAAACAGATAAGCTAACGAAACGTATTTTAGATTATATTTCAATAATTTAATGGTTCAGTTAAATTGTTTATAAATTTTAAAAAAAGCGTGTATAAAGCGCAGTTAAATAAACGTGTATAAACACTTGTATATTTATTACTTTACTGAAAAGTGTAAAAACTAAAATATTAACCAAAAAATTATTGATAGCTTACTTTACACGTACGACAACATTAAACTTTATAAGACTAACAGTAGAATAAATAAACAAACTGCACACAGAATACTAGAACATAATTAAGTTGTATCTATAAAAAATGAAAAACATCGTTATTCTATGCAAGTATTGTATTAAATCATATAGCTTTAGTTTAAGTATTTAATATTGTTAAATTAGAACTGTATAATAGCACATTTTGTTAATATACTATATTAGAAACATTACAAAACGTTGTATACCTTGATTTTTACCAATGGTAGGAACGTTTTAATTAAATAAACTATATATTGTTCTTAAATACTTAACTTTCAATTTCAAAAACTTCTTACGGTTTAATAATACCAGCTTATGAATCTGTTGTTAAACATTTTAAGCATGCTTAAACAAAGCTATAAAAAAAGTTAAGGGTTATACATTAAGCAAAAACTTTTAGTATGCTCTTTTGCAATTTTAAAATATAATTGATGGCTATGAATATATATATTTGTGTTAAAACAGTTCAATATATTCTAATTATACGGTTTATTTGTAACTATAAAAGTAAATAGAAAAAAAACATTTTTTAAAGAAAATAAATAAAAAAAACATATGTAAATGACGTTTTTTGGTAGAATTTAAGAAAACGAAGAGAAGTTTTGAAAAATTATATATGCTATAAAACATTTTAAATGAAGCCCATCTTTTAAATTAATGCAGATTAGTTATAACAGTAAATACTATATAATTTTCCTAAATTACCCCGCTTAATACTTAACCTTTCTTTAGTACAATCTCATAGTCAAAAACGTAGTTTTAACAAAATCATAATAATATATTTGATTAAACTAATAACTTGACCTTTCTTATAGATATACTATTTTAATCCGTTTCTAACACTCAATAAATATAAAACTAAAGCGTCAAGCTGATTTGAATCTCAGTTTGAAGGCATTCGTTAAGAAATAGAGACATATTTTCAAATTTACCACAGTTTTCCACAATCCACAGACTGTATTGCGCAGCACTCTCTAGTTTTGAGTAAGTTTCAGCACCTTTTCTATATAATTCAGCTTTTATGTACAATTTCAAGTTTAAATGTATGGAAAATATGATTACAGATGCCGTCAGAATGTAAAATTCCTGTGTTACATGATAATAATGTATTTTTAAACAACATAAATTTAAAGAAATAATTCATTTCGTTTCTTATATAAATTAAACTTAATATGCATGGGAAAAATTAGCTAAGTCAATCCACGAAAAACAGTGCTTTTAAAAAGCTGTTGCATTTATATATTGTTATAGTTGTATTAAATAATATTTGTTAACAAAACTTGATTCAAGTTTTATTTACCTATAATACTTTATCTATTTTTAGACAGTTTTAATCTTTAGCAGGGGCACACTGGAGCTGCAATTCCAACTATTCCAAAAAAAAAGAAAATATAAAAATTCCATTAATTTTAGTTTTTCTGCTTTTTTTCATTAATTTCAACAATAAATTTGTTAGTTTTTCAAGTAGTCTTATTTGATCTTCAAATATTCGGTGAAATGTCTCTGCAAGCTCAATCTGTGTCAGCTGCATTTTAAACATATTCAAATTATCCATACAAAAAGTTGTTGAAAAGCTCAACTTTAGAGCTGCAATGAACTGCAGCAACAAGTGAATTAAAAATAATTTTTGAATGTTATACATTGATTGAAATATGTGATGATTGTAAACAAACTGAACATACTGAATGTAAAGTTTACTTTTTGAGTTAAATGTTGCAAGATCAAAACCCAGTGGTCAAGACATATACAACAAAATTAAAACTATTAAAGCCAAAAGTTCTTAAAAGTTCTTAAAATGAATTACTGTTAAAAATTACCAAATTTTATAGTTTTGTGTGTGTTTTATTGATAATTGTTTTAGTGATTGTTTTTAAAAAATTTACCAGTATTTTCACATCATTATTTTCTTATTTCAGAATACCTTAAAACATTTTGAGAAAATAAAAGCTATCTATTCTATTTACGTATAACATTTGGATTTTTTTATTGATTAATTAATTTAGTTTTTTGATAGTTTTCATTATTTATTAAAGCAATATGTAGCTAACAGGTTAAATGAAAGTTTTAAATGTGCTTGTCTGTATTGATAATACATATTGTGTACAAAAAAAGACTTTTCAAAAATTAAAAATAATCCCTATAAAAAAGTTTGGTAATCACTTAGTGGGAAATTTTTTTGTAAAAAATAAGGATGAGTTTAAATTCACCAGTTCATCACTTGAATAAAATCTTATCAAATAGAATTCTTTTTGAATAAGATTTTATTCAACTGATGATATCGTTTGACTAGTTTCAAGCGAGTTTAAACATTATATTATTAATAAAATTTAAAATTGATCATTCTCCTTATATTTAAGTTGAGAACTTTGATTGTCATCTTTAAAGTAAAAAGTA
The DNA here is from genome assembly GCF_965202585.1 of Thalia democratica. Lineage (NCBI taxonomy): Eukaryota > Metazoa > Chordata > Thaliacea > Salpida > Salpidae > Thalia > Thalia democratica. Next base: position 13,227,600 of record NC_139172.1, read on the forward strand.
TAATTAAATATTAAAGTAAAATTTATAATTGAGATATTAAAGTTTACAGGTTATTTTACAACTTTCAATTTTGTTAGTTTAAAATATTGTACTACTTCATAGATGTTGCTTTATTTGTTGAGTTTGCATATCAAAACTAATTTTCATTCATCTTAATTTTTTATTTGAAGAAAAAATAAGACGTTTCAGTTTTAATTTCTTGAAAAAAGACTTTAAAAATAATAAATTATTTTACAACTTTTATTTTTTTTAATTTGCAAACAAGGAACTTTTATATAAGTTTTGCTTTATTTGTTGAATATATGTATTGAAAGCTAAGTCTAACTAAACTTTACTTTTCAGTTTTATATAATTTTTTGAAAATTTCTACATATTTTATATAAAATTTACATTTTTTATACAAGTATTTTTCACAATAAGATATTATTACGTGTAGAAAGTTTAAAATCTTTCATATAAAGTTTCAATAAACTTTACTTTTTATTTTGCTAAGTATATAAAATTTTAGCTGTTTTAGATAAGTATTTTTTGAAAATTAGATTTTAATAACTTGTTTTTTCTTAATTACTTGCTTAATTTTCGCTTTTTATTTTTTATTATTAGTTAGTCAAGTCATAATACTAAGTTTATAAATTGTGCAAATTTAGAAACTTACATGGATATAAATTTAAAAAAAGTAGCTATAGTTGTTAAAAAAGGGTGATGATAAACAAAGGTATGATATATATACTTTTTTTATTCTTTTATATTTTATTTAATATTTATTTAAACAATTATATTACAGTTTTTTTCTGAAAAGTTTGCTATTTCTTTACGTTACCTTTATGATTTTTATCTAAGTGTTTCAAATTAGGGATTTCTTAATATGACAATGTCAATCTGCAGCATCCCCTACACGCAATGCTACTGATAAAATTATAAATTTTAGTTTTCTTAAAATACTTTCAAAACTTTTGAGTTGTTTTTCTTTTTTTTTCTTAAAAAATGTAAGCTCAAATAAACTAAACTTTAGGAACTACAGTGCAGTACATACGGATCCAACATTTTTTAAAAATTAACATTAGACCTTATATAAAATCTGTGATTTTATATATATAAGTTACTCTTTACATAAAGAAAAATATTTTTCATTTTTGAGGTATCGTTAGTTGAGCTAAAAGTTTCAAATACAAATGTATGGAGGAAAAATTTTTCATTGCCAATTTCCTTGGTATTTTCTAAAATTCTTTAAAAATCTAACTTCTTCATTTTTTGATCAATTAACCTCAAATTTTTAGAAAATGATCCTTGCATTATAAAAAACAATCTTATTGTAAAAATTAAAAAAAAAAAAAAAGCATTTAAGACTTTTATGACCAAAATTTAAATAAATGGTCAACTTTTTCAAAGTTTTTTAAGTAAAAAAATATTTTAACTCAAAAACAAATCCTAAAATATTAATATTTTTTATTTAGTTAAGATTAAACTGAGAAAGTTTCAGAAAGGTTGCTTAAAAACGAAGATAGATTTTTAATAATTTAGTATTTGTTTGCCTTTTTACTTTGGCCCTTCCATATAGAACCTATTGAGTTTTCCGACTTTGTACTCTCATATCTCAAAAACTAATTTGAATTTTTACAAAACAGTAAAAAGCAACTGCTAGCTTAGTTAAATATCTTTAATTTAAGATCATCATGTAAAAAAGTGCTTTATCCCTTCCCCTATGCCCTTGAGCTTAACAAATTACTTTACTTATTATAAAGGAAGAAAATAAATATTAAATTACTGAATATTTTTTACTTAAAATTACAACTCAACTTGAACTGCCTGTCATACTATTTTTTTTAATCTTCTAGTCTATTGCAGTGGCTTCGCGTGGTCTTTTTGTTAGGGAGTGCTGCAGATTGACATTTTCAAATTATAAAATCCCCTAGTTTGAAATATTTAGATTGAAATCATAAAGGTAATTTAAAGAAATAGCACACTCTAAGAAAAAAAGTTTAAAATATTTGTTTTATTAAAAAAAAAAACACATATCTCATACCTTTGTATATCATCACCCTTTCTTAACAACTAAAACTACTTTTTATTTATATCCATGTAAGTTTCTGTATTTGAATTAATTAATTAATTAATTGATTTGCATTATTTATAAATTTAATAGCTTAGTTTTATGACTTGTCTAAATAGTAATAAAAAACAAAAAAAAAACATGCAAGGAACTTAAAAAAACGGAGTTGCCCCTGCTCTAATTTTACCTGCTTGAGTTGCTCCTACTCGAGTTGTTCCTGCTCAAGTTTTTCCTGCTCGAGTTTTCCCTGCTTGAATAGCTCCTGCTCGATTTGTTCCTACTTGAGGTTATCCTGCTCGGGTTTTCCCTGCTCGAGTTGTCCCCCTGCTCGAGTTTTCCCTGCTCGAGCTTTTCCTGCTTGAGTTGCCTTAGCTCGAGTTGTTCCTGCTCGATTTTCTTCTGCTCAAGTTCAACTTTTCTTATTGTTCTTGCGTTGTAGTTAATTTTTAACAACGATCAAGATTTAATTCACATGGTGCTGAAAGTTAATGCAGCTATAGAATTCAACTTTTCAACATTTTTTTGTATTGAAAATCTGTAAACATTTAAGATGCAGCTGACACAGATTGAGCTTGCAGCTCCAATTTTGCGAACATTTTGAACATCAAATATAAAAATTTGAAAAAACTGATTTAGCAAGGAAATTAACGACGTTTATGTACACATTTGGCTGTATTTTTTGTAAAACTTTATGATAATATAACTTTCTTGTTTTTTAAGCTAATCTAAAAAAAATATATATCATTTTAAAGCTCAATTCCTCAACTTTAAAATAAAGTTACTTTGACGTAGTTTGGGATTGTACAGCTAAAGCCCATTTAAAGCAGAGTGTTTAAAGGCTTAAACTCTTAAATAAAAAAAAATAGCACATTTTTTTATTTTTTTAGGTGGAGCTACAGCTCCAGCGTTCCACCCCAAGCGACGCCTCTGTTCTATAGTATTTATATAATAAATATTTATAACTAGATTAGATTTAATTAACTAAATCAACTTTTAACAGAAATGGCCAAATTTTCCAGATTTAAAGTTTAGATATTAAAAAAACAAACGCATGTTTTCTTCAAATCTATTGGTTTACGAGTGACCGTGGAAAACCCAATAAAGACAACAGACTACCTGGATGTGAAGCTCAACTTGAATGACATCTCTCTTTTATGCCTTATAAAAAGCCAAATACAAAAATTGAGTATATTAACCAATTCTAGACACCCAAAAACATTACAAAACAAATCCTAAATATAATTAATGAACAACAAAAGATCAAATAACAAGGAAGTTTCGTAAAGATAAAAAACAAATATGAATCGAAATAAAAAAATGCAGATATAATGATAAAACTTAAATACGAAAACTCTCAGCAAAAAACTAATGTTATCTCAATAAGAGGACCCGACGTGGTGTCTAATATCTTAATAAGAGATGTTCTTAAAGGTAATAGGGAATAGTATAGCAGATTAGTACAACAATCAAAACAACACTTATATTTTATTACATGAACTAAAAAACACAAAGATACATTATAACTACACCACACTACACTATAACTACTTTTAAACACAAACGATAATAAAATACTGATAAGTATATTAGAACTTAACCAAGAAAGCATCTTAAATTCAACGTGTATGAAATGCATCTTAAATTTAAGCACACCAATAACTGCCAAATGCTCATAACTTTCAAAATGTTGTTTATTTTATATCAAAAGCAAAGAAAACTTCTTTTTTTCTTACGTATTCATTGTAAAGAAATTAACTCCTAACAATAAAAAATGCTCGTTTTTTCAATACTAACAAAAGGGTTGATCATGCCAATTCGATCATTAGACCACAAGTTTTGGTAGACTGATACCGGTATCAGTCTACCGAAACTTGTGGTCTGATGATCGAATTGGCATGATCAACCCTTTTGTTAAATTTGAGCTTGTCTCACGGCAAACGGAAGTCCGGACTTGTTCTGCAGACTTTCGCCGATCTTTTTTGTTGTTTGTTTTTTCAATACTGGAAGCACGTCCACAAAAACTGCGTAAAACAGTTTACAACATCCGCTTTTAAATAAATTTACCGCAGTAATACTGCAACAATGTGAACAAAAAACATAAAAAACTTAATTTATTATAATCACCATTCAATAACAACAAACATCAACAAAAAATTATAAATTGAGTAAAAAAATAACAATAGCAGTCCATTTACTTTTGTTTTCAGTAGCTATAATATGAAAATTAGCTATCAATTTACAGCAAATTTGGAGTAAATAATTTAGGTACATAACTAAAAATATTAAACAGAGTATTAAAAGTCTGTTTGGTTGCGCTGGTAACTGTAAATATAATTTTAAAGGGGGCAATTGCCGTTTTGAAAACTTTATTTACAAAGCAACAGTTTACGCTGATCTAGGGAACTATCACATAAACACATTGTGCAGAATTTAAAACGATTTAAAGACAGTTTCAACAGGCAATTCTTGTTTTTTGAAAAAAAAAACTTTAAATTACAAAACAAAAAAAAAAGGAAATTCTACACAAAGTGTTTTTGTAATAATTGCTACATGTACAAAAATACTCAGCTAAAAACTCTAAGGTCTCATTTTTTGGGTCATAAAATGTTTAAATTTTAGAAAACCGAAAATAGCCCCTATAGATACTGCTTAAAATCATTTAAAACTTTTCCCAAGGTGTTTTTGTGATATGCGTTGAATAAAAAAAAGTTTTTAAGTTGAAAAATAAAAGGTTGTATTTTTCATAAGCACCCTTAATGTACAATATTAATTCTTTTACCTTTTACTAAATGTTAAAAGTTTAACACTGTTTGTAAAACTTGTAAAAAGTTATAATGCTACAATACTTTACTGAAAAACATTATGTTTCTTTACTACTTTTATTACTTTTGAAAAAAAATACTAAATGAATGAAACACAGTAACATACTGCTCTTAAACTGTACAATGTTTATTAGCAGTAATAAAACCACAATTATATAATAATAAAAAAGTAAACTAACACCAAAGTAATTTGCCAATGGAAATTCTTCAATAATTTTCAGAAAAATTAAAAAAGAGAGTAGAAAAACAAGTGAAAACTGAAACAACTTGTCAACGATAGCATATCGTGTTGCCAAAGTAGTCCAAGCTTTAGCTCTTAGTGAATACCGATTAAGTAATTCTCGCAATAATGTTTCGTTATTAATCTGTATAACAAAAATATTTTTTAAGTTAGAAACAAAATGACATAAACTTTACTTAAAATAAAGTATAAAAACCATTAAGTAGATTATCTAAAAGATTTCAAAATGTTTTATATCTAATAAAAAACTTTCAAAAGCAGATGTTAAATACTAGACACTTCTTTATAATCACGACTTTCATAACTACCAAATAATCTTTTATAACAGTGTAAATTCATTTTTAACCTGTTAAACTGTATTTTCATATAGCTAAAATAAGTACCCAGATAAAGCAAAAATGTGTAAACTTTTACAAAAAATATAAAACTCATATCAGATTTTTAATTAAACATTTTAATAATGGCTTGGCTAAATTAGATACTGCAATTCCTAATTTTAAAATATTTTAAATGCTTCAAGATTTCAAAGTATAGGAAAAGTAGTTCACATTTAAAATTGTAGAATTTTTTTTGACTAACATTTAAAAGTTTTTTTTTTGAACTTTAAATGGAATTCAACATGGTTGCCCGTTTTTAAGTCAAAAAAATTGTCCAGAGTTTTAAAAAATTAACATTTTAAAATAAACAATAATTTATTTTTCAACAAAATATGTTATAAAACAACAATATAATGAAACAAAATCTTCTAAATATCATTCAAAAAATATAAAAAATATGTCTTGAAGTTATTAAAAAAAACCTAAACCTATCCTAAGTTTATCATAAAAAAACAAAATTTACTAAGGTAATTCTTAAAAAATAGGAAAAGTTATAATTCAAAAAGTGTATATACTATAATATACTGTAAATAAATAAAAATTGTGTTTTTGTGTAAATTTAAATGATGTAAATTCTTATTATTTGTACTAGTTATATTTAATTTTTGGCATGTACTAAATAAGCTACGATACATAAACTAACATTATATGTGTTACAACTACAAAACATCACAAAAATACTAGCTAAGGCAGTTACTTGTAGACAAAATAAAGTTTTTTTAAGTAACAATTTTTATTGGTCTTTTGCAATAACTAAATACTTTTAACATAAAAATAATAGAAACAAATTTAATGATAAACAAATACTAATCATTCCAACCACATGACAGGGAATTTCTCTGACCATTTTTAATGGTTCTTTAACTTATTTACAAACAGGAAACCATGTTAACAATACTCAGTAAACAAAAAATTATAAAATATAATAAACCATAACTTTAAATAATAACTGTTAATCTAAAAATATTACAAATTACAATAAGAAAAAAAATACCTCAGAAAAATCAGCACCTTCTATATTGTTTATAAGTTTTTTTAAGCTTATTTCACTTTTAATGTTCCAATGTTTCTTTTCAGATAAATCTTTCATTCTATTCTAAACTTTTTTAAATATAAGACTTTTTATTTCTTTAAAATAATCTATACTAATAGTAAATATACAAAAAAATTTTAACAAGCATTTTTTAACAAATTGATAAACTACTTTAGATACTTTTACCACTTAATATTTTCTTATAAAAACTTAATGATCAGAAGTTTAAAAACTGCTATATTAATTAATTTTGAATGCATTCTTTAAAGAAACACTATATTCTTAATTGAATTTTATGCTAGTCTTACTCATCTTATATCTGACTTACTATGTATCAATCACTTTTGCTTAAAAAATGTCTAAATCTAGTAACTCTGTATCTCCCTCAATGTACTCTTAAAGTATCATAAAAATACCATCAATTTTCAAAAAAGTTTGAATTTATAAGTTTAATAAATACCAAAATGTTTAAGGTCATAGGGAGTTCAAAATGTATTTACAAAAACACTTACTTGAAAGCTAAAATTATATAATATATGATACAATTTATAGAACAATTGACTTTAAGGTAGAAAATCATCAGTCTAACTTTTTCTTCTACAACGTTAAACTTGAATTCAATTAATTTTTGAGATATATTGTAAAAAGTAAAGTTTTATAAAAAATCTTTTTTTTAAAGATTACAAATATAAATTTTACATTGCTGATTCTCTCAATAATTTTCAAAAATTTTTTAAATCCTACTTTTTTTAATTAAAAATTGACTTACTTCAAATTTATAGGCAATATATTTTTCAATATAACAAATAACTTGTACAAAGCAGATTTAAAAAACAAAAACTTAAGTGATTTGATGACTATTTTTTAACTAGGGTTTTTAAAGAAAAAAAGAAAGTAATTTAATTTAAAATTTGCTACCTAAAACAGGGTTGCCAAGGTCTTTTGAACTTCTTTTTCAGGTTTTTAAAGAATTATATAACAAATAAAACTCTAAAGATAAAAAAAACTCTTAAAAAATTGTAAAGATATTCATTATTTTAATCGCAAAAATAAATATGTCTAAAAATCTATTTTTTGCAACTGAAAACTTTCTTTGGAAAAAAATACTACCTTTTAAACAAAAAACCCTTAGTGGCACCCCATTTGGAGAACACTCACAAAGTAATATCTTAACAATAAAAACTAATAAGTGTAGGAAAATCATGAAACTGAAATCCCCAAGCAAGTCTTCATCTGCCTATAACAAAAAAAATACAACATAACATCCAACCATGTGATCACTGCCACCAGAGTGAACCCACAATCAGCTGTTGACAAAGCACAATAAAGAAATACTTTATATATTAAATAACTTTTAAACACTTCTTTAACTAATAAGTTAAACAACTATTTTATTGTAATAAAAGTAATAACAAAAAATATTATTTTATAAAAATTGAAGCTTTTAAATTTTATATAATTAAATTAAAATAGAATCTAAACAAGTCAAAAAATGAATACTTTTTTATTTAATTTCTGCAATAAAAATAACTATTCAAAATATAAATTTAAACATTTGCTAAAAAAGATCCTAGCAAATAAACTTCACTGGAATATATAACAATGACAAATTTAAGCAGTACTTTTTTTATTACATAAACACATGTTTCTGTGTGTGAACAATTAACAAACTCCAACGGAGCTCTGTAAAAAATAAATACTGTAAGGAAAGATTAGAAGCAAAAGTAGATATATGTATGTGCTTATAAAAAATAAGAATAATTACTAAACTATTGTGTATTAGTGGTTAATAATAGATACAATAAATAATTTTAAATTCAACTGTTATAAACCTATATATTAATTGTAACAAAATAATACTACTACTTTAGCTTCTATTCTTTCCTTACAGGATTTATTTTTTTACAGAACAAACTAAAACTATCTATATATATATATATATATATATTTATTTATTTAATTATATAAAAACTATAATTCAAACAGCTGTTTCACACATTGAAATGTAAAATTTCATGTGATCTTCAGTGAGTTGTAGTTTATTATAATAGTAAACAGAAATTTCGATTTTAGAATTTTTTATGGTAATTATGACGTAGTAATGGTACAGTTTATTGTACGATTAGTTGAATTTGAAATACGCTGTAAATGTTATTCTATGCTTTTTAAGAAAGTTTAAAAAGGTTGTTTTGGAAAAAATGTTTTAAGCTATTAGAAAAGTTTTTTAGGCTGTTGGGAAAAATGTTATAAAATGCTATAAAATACTCGTGTTTGCCGCTTCGATTTTATTTTGTTTTAATATTTAGTTGGTTTTAATTTTGTTAAAAAAGTATTTTTGATAATGGATGCATATGTTTTGTCTTTCGCTTTTCTTGTTTAGTGTTACGTTCTTATCTGATTTTTCGATTTCTATTTATTCAAAATAAAATCGAAGCGGCAAACACGAGTATTTTATAGCATTTTATAACATTTTTCCCAACAGCCTAAAAAACTTTTCTAATAGCTTAAAACATTTTTTCCAAAACAACCTTTTTAAACTTTCCTAAAAAGCATAGAATAACATTTACAGCGTATTTCAAATTCAACTAATCGTACAATAAACTGTACCATTACTACGTCATAATTACCATAAAAAATTCTAAAATCGAAATTTCTGTTTACTATTATAATAAACTACAACTCACTGAAGATCACATGAAATTTTACATTTCAATGTGTGAAACAGCTGTTTGAATTATAGTTTTTATATAATTAAATAAATAAATATTAAGCTCCAATTTGATTTGTCGAGCACTATCGATCAGAACTTTGTATAAAACCTTTAATATATATATATATATATATACAAACTTATATTTCACAAACAAGGCATTTGTTAGAGCCAGTACCTGCTCACAAAAAACATATCTTACAATTCTTTTATGCATACAAAGAATTGGCTTAAATTACAACTAGCAGTAGCATCCCCAAGCAGATATACAATACTGAATTTGCAATATAACAAACTGTAATACACATGGTTGCCACTCATCTAGCTGAGAAAAATTTCCTGACTTTTTCCTGACTTTTTACCAAAATTTTCCTGACTTTTCTAAATCAAACTCTTAGATTAAACTTAATCTAAAATACATAATCTAACACTTAAAACTATACAAAGCTTTCAATCTAATTTTTAAACAGGTTAAAAACAACAGTTTTTTGCTGAATTCTATCATCAAACTTCCAGTACATCACTTAAACCATCTCTGTATGATTGATGTTTGTAATAAAGAGCTCTATCAGCAAAATACTTGTATTATTACCTTAAAAACACAGCTTGTCTGAAAAAAGACACAAATTTTTAGCATTTACTAGCATCAATGTATCTAGATAAACTAACGACATATAAGGAACTTTGTCATCTATACATTTTTCAAAAATATAAAGATGTAAAGTATACACATTAACTTGTTACATAAAATACTAAACTAACTGCTTAGTTATAAAGAACTCAATTATTTACTTAAACAAAAAAAACTTTGATTCTAAAACTATGCTAGATAAACTTTTGTGTATATACCACAGTTTCACTATGGAAGTGTCCTTGCTAAAGACCATCAATACTAAAAATCTTACAAAATCTGCTTGTTCAAGTAGGGTACTTGTTTAATATGTTAATAGAAAATTATTGCAGTTTTATAAAGGATATTTTTCTAATTTATACCAGATGAAGGCATTGGAAATAAAATTAAATATTTTTGTAAATTTCTGGGAAAATTTTGGAATTTTTTTCTGACTTTAAAGGTCTTTTAATTAATTTTTACCATTTGAAGGCTTTGGAAAACAAGGAATTTTGTAAATTTAAACTGACAAAATCTGACTTTCTTTTTTAAATTTTATCAAATTTCCTGACTTTTCCTGACTTTTTTTCAAAACCCCCCATTTTTTCCTGACTTTTCCTGACTTTTGTAATTTTTTTTAATTTTTCCTGACTTTTCCTGATTTCCTGACCGAGTGGCAACCCTGAATACACCATTTTCAAATCAGTTGTATCAATATAATACCTCAATTTTGACATCATGTAACAGCTTTTTAAAAGCTTAGACATAGGGCACTTTTAAATGGACCATCCAATTCAATTTGTCATCTAATACCACACCTAGATATTTAATGTTTTCACTCTGCTTAATTACAAATATGATAGATTTTTTGAATCTAATCCAATTTTGATTATTTTACATGTATTAAATTGTTTGAAATCTCAGGTTTTTCAGGTTTATTAGTGATTTTTGTTTAAAACTTAAAGTATTTTGGAATTTTCTCAAACTCCTTATTTTTCCAGGATTCCAGGGATATTTTGGAAACTCTGCTGGAGGTTTTTCATAATTATTGAAGATTAGACTAAAAAACTTTTTAAAGAGTTGCTCAAAAACTATAGATGAAAAACTTTTATTGAAATACTCTATTTTTTATGGTACTCTTACTTCTACAATAAAAGACTTTGATTTTGCCTTCTTGGTTCACACCTTCTATAAAAAATTTATTGAATTTTCCAATGCCAATTGCTTATATCTCAAAATTTACTTTGATTTTTTTTTAAATGGTGAAAACAACTAGTATGTTAGTTATATATAGAAAATACAAGACTAATTTTTGAAATATATAAATTACTCTTCTTTATGGCATGAAATTTAACAGTACCATGAAACAAGAATATTACAAATAACACTTTCTGTTTTACACACTGAAAGTTTTATATAATAACAGTGAGACAGGATTACTACTTTTTTGATGGTTAAAACAATGTAAGTACTAAAAACTTAACATGATTTTTAGTCTTTTAAAATAAAATGTATAAAATATCTCAAAACAAGTATAGCAAAAACATAGTAAAAAAGCTAGAAACTTCAAGGTTTAGTTGTAATATCTTTACCAGTATTGACTCACAGTTTCAAAATTGTTTAAAAAACCTAAAATTTTCCCTGGATAGAATAGTTGTGTTTAACATACTTATGTTAACTTATAAAAACTTATGTTAACCTAAGTTGTTGGGGAATATCTGAGCATGAGTTTAATTTTTATGTTATTATGAATATCCTTTTTATTGTATAGATTGTGTAAATGAACTAGGGTCAGTTACAGTTGGGAAAGATAAGTTTTGCAAATCTTATTTCAAAAAATGTTCTCATTTAGATGACTGTATGTTTCTGATGGCTGCTTAAAGTGTGTAGTTCTAAATTGTACCACAGTATCTGTTAAAAGGTTTGAAAAATAGCAAATATGATTTACACACTTTTTGTGAAACTTGCAAATTAAGAATGTCCATATGTATTAAATTTTAATTGTGCTGCAAAAAATATAACATGTATATCATCTTCATCCAACTTTTAAGTATGCTTAATCCCTCATAAAAGAAATATGAGGGATTTCATGTTCAATTAATGATAATTTTTGTAAAACGTACATGGGTCTTGTCCTACATAAAAACAGTTTAAATAAAATAAAAAGTGTGGTCTACTTAAAATAGTCATAATTAAGTGTATTATTTTTTTTTTTGCTACAGTTACATTAACAAAAATGAAGGTTTTTAAATTTACAATCGGGCATATTTGTATATATTATTAAAATATTAGAAATCAGAAAAAATAAAACAATGACTCTTGAGAACACAGCAAAGTAAAAGTATTCAAATAAAATAAAAATTAAAAAAAAAATTCTTTTGGCTAAAACATCTGTTAAAGAAAAAATTTGAAAAAAAAATTCTAAGGGGACCCACTCAAAAATTCAAAACCCAATCCAATGGATTTTTTTTAATTAAAGGTAAAGGAGCATCCTCTAAAATAAAATCTTAGTTAGCTTAAAAGATAAGGAAAATAATTGAATCTAAAGTTTGGACATTTTTTTTAGATTGCAAAAAGTGCTAAACAAACTAAGTTAATGCACCATAAGATTGTTTACACTGGCAGTTATAACAACAAAAATGTTGAAATCATATTCACTTAAATTTGTAATAAATTATAAACATAGATCAGGGTCATTTATTATTTATTAGAGTGGACAAGCACAATAAACAATGTTTTAATGAGAAAGATAAATAATTTTTAGTAACATAACTACTTTGTCAAATGAATTGATGAATTTAAACCATGATTCAATTCTAAACTTATATCAAAAAACTTATAAATTTTAAAATTATAAGTTTTTTATAAGATATAAATATTAAGTTTTTAACAATATATAGATGTAATAAGTTAGTAACCCGAAACAAAACTTTAACAAATTACTATTTACGCTGCATTAAACAATAATATATATACTTTTTTTTGTGATGAAAATCAATTAAAAACCTTATATAAGTCAAAAGATAACACGTTGCAGCATTTAAGTTGGTATTCGTGTTATCTTGCTCTACAAAGAGTCGAAATCGGTCTTTAAAATTGGTATGGGCGTCTTCCCCGCGGTCTGTAGTTTTGCAAATAAATCTTTAATTTTAAATTTTTGACTAAATTGTTGAAAAACGACGTCACAAAAAAAGTCATTTTTTGCCATAAGAAAATAGTTTCGGAAAATTCTCATATAAAGTGTCAATGTTAATCTTTAAGAATGGGTTAGGTGTCTTTCCCAAGGTCTTTAGTTTTGCAAATAAGTGTTTAAATTTTAATTTTTGACGTTTTTTGTTCAAAAATTACGTCACAAAAAAAGTAATTTTTTGACATAAAAAAGTAGTTTTAGGGAATTCTCATATTAAGAATTAAAAAATAGTATAGGCGTCTTCCCCACGGTCTGTAGTTTTGCAAATCAGTCTTTGATTTTTAATTTTTGACGTATTTTGTTCAAAAATGACGTCAAAAAAAAAAGTCATTTTTTGCCATTAAAAATATTTTCGGAGAATTCTCATATATAGAATAAAAAATGTTAAGGGCGTCTTCCCTAAAACCTGTAGTTTTGCAATTCAGTCGTTTATTTTTAAAGTTTTCTCAAAATTGACGTCATAAAATATTTAAACTTTCACCTTAAAAACCTTGTATAGACTAATTTTCCTACAAAGAATCTAAATTGGTCTTTGAAAATGATATGGGTATTTTCTTTAAGGTCTTTATAATTAAAATTTGTTTTTCAACTATCGATTTAGTTTTTTTTAATTAAGTCTTTTTTTTTTTTCTTAATAACAGTCTAATTTTTTTATATCCTACGTTAGTCAAATTAATTGGTATGCAAACATTAAAATAAAATATTTATTTAAAAACTACACCAAAACTGGTGTTATACATGTCTATAAAAAAATTTAATATATATTATATAATATCTTTTGTTATACAAAGATTTAAGTAAGCAATTATGGTCGTTAATTAAAGATTGTTACAAAAATAATTTTTTTCGTCTTTTTTCATTAGCAATTTTTTACAATGGTGCACTTAAATTCATTTGGTTTTTCTTGTCCTTAGAAATTCTTTCCGTAATAAGATCATCCATTAATTCTATACATTCATTTTTCCAAATGTATTCAACCTGTTACGAGTTTTATATAAATTCTAAAGAAAAATAGTTTAAAACAATAAACAAGTTTATAAGTTCTCCGGGTTGTAGAGCTGTATTCTCATCCTACTTTAAACAATGTAACAAAACAAATAGATTTGTAAAATTATTTTCTGATCTTTTACTCTACTTGGTTCGTACTGTAGTATAATTTTTTTTTATGTTGAGTTATAAGTTACGTGATAAACAATTGAGTACGTTTTTTTTGTTAATGAGGCAGCAATTACATTATCTTCTGCAATTACATCAAAAATTTTATTTGGTTTACTTCCACTTGAGCGTTTTAAACTAGTTGATTTCTGTTTCCAAGCAGTTTTGATTATTTGTTAATAAATCAAGTTTAACCTAGAACTTCTGCTGGTTTTTTGATCACACTCCCTGTTGCGTCAAAAAATAAGCTTGTTTTTACTTGTGTTTTTGAATGTTTTGCTAATATTTCCAATTGTACTATATATAATTAAAAATAAAAATAGTTAGCATTTATAGGTAAATTTAAAATATAATGTTTGTTATTTATTACCTTTCTCGGTATACATATACACAGCAAATTTGTCTTTATTTGGCTGCTGAATAAATCCTTTTATTTCTCTGCTTTTTTTTTCTTCTGCGTTATATGCTTTTTTTATTGTTTCCATTTCATCGAACCAATTATACCTCCTTTGGCAGTAATGTTTTGCTAAATTTTTAGTAATTTGAGTTAAGTAAACTCTAGAAAAGTTATAGGTTATAAGAATAAATAAAATGTCCTCAATGTAAGAGATACAAGAAATATTGCAGCAGTTGGAGACTTTTCTGTATTTTTTTTGAAGAGGTTCTAAATGGTAAAAATATATTATTTGAGTAGGGAGACCAGATTGACTTGTTGTTTTCAAAGTTAGGACGAATGTATACAAAAAATGATTTCTTAAGAATAGTAATATCTGTAGATTTTAAACTTGAAACTATATAGTTTTTTTTTACTTACGTTGTTTCATTTCTTCTTACAAAAGTAGATTTAAAAAAATGTTTGTCAGCTAAAGTACTAGTTTAAGTCGTAATTGAAACATTTCGGATATTATATAAACTTATGTAAAAGTTTTAAAGAAGACTAACTGAACGAGATTCAATTACCCTCGGACTTTTTATATAATCAAATAAGTCTGTTTAAGCTTTAGTGACTTTTTTTGCTGTAGGACTAAGTAGTATTCTATTAATTATATTCAAGACGGTCAATTGACGTAACATTCTTTTGCGGTTTTGATAATTCACAAAGGTTTTAGTAATATAACATTTTAAAAAGCTTTTATAACTTACCACTGATTAATTATACAAGTAAATGATAAATTAATGTTCGAAAACATCTAGAAAATTTATCATATAAATATAGCGTCGTTAGTAAAAGTACTTTTTAGAAAATAGTTTTTATTTTTATTGTTTTCAGTGAACAACAAAGAAAAGAAAACTATACTTCTTACTTTGATGAAGCATAAAAAAAAACCATGATAATAAAAAATTTTTTTACAAAACAATTTTATTACTAAAAGTTTCACTACAAATTGCACAACAATTTATTTATTTTGTTTTACAAACTGTAAAATATTTTTAAACGGCTATCAGTAAATAGCTTAGTTTTTACTTTATTTACAATAACAAAGTAACTTGTTTTAGCTAACTTTAAATTGAATTGATTAATTTAGTCAGTTACTATATTAACTATGCTTTTTATTGTTAATATTAAATTTTAGTTCTGCAACTTATTGTACTAGTGTTTTAAAACACTATTTTAACTTTGACAGATAAATATTTTACGAATTTGTTTTTATAACTACTTTAATGTTTTTTTTATGTGGCGTTTCTACTTCTTTTTTTGAAACTCTTTGTACTTAAACTTAATTTCACTGAATAAAATTAATTAATATTGTTTAAAATTATAAAAATAATTAAGACTTTGACTAGTACAACAAACAGAATTTAAATCTTTTTTGAAATTGTTATTAAATCATTAAAAATTATTCAATTTAAAATACTATTGAAGTTGATTTTATATCAAATTGCTTAAATAACTTTATATATAATCAGGATAGGTTTAACAATTTAGTTTAAAATTTTAAAAGTATTTCGAAAAACTAAAGTGCTAAAAGAGGACGCTAACACTTAAAAAAAAATTCATATTTTAATATATAAAAGTTTTTAAAACAAACTGAATTGCAAAACTACTGGGCTTGGAGAAGACGCCCTTACCATTTTTAAGACCATTTTTGACTCCTTATATGAGAATTCTTCGAAATTTTTTTTTATAGCAAAAAATGACTTTTTTTGACGCCATTTTTGAACAAAATACGTCAAAAATTAAAAATCAAAGACTGATTTGCAAAACTACAGACCTTGGGAAAGACGCCCATACCATATTTAAAGACCAACTTTGACTCTTTATAGGAGAATTCTCCGAAACAAGTATTTTTAGGGTATCATAAATAGAAAAAAAAAACTACTGTGACGTAATTGAAGGTAAGTTAAAAATTATATAATTAAAAATAAAAACAGTTTTCTAAACTTCAGACCTTCTAGAACAAGAAAGAACTTTTTTTTTGGTATGTACCTAGCTTTTATATGATAAAATATCTTTTGAAAAAAAACTTCGAATGCATGGTGCTTGCGAATAAATGCTGCAACGTAAAGATAATAATAGCATTATAAACAAATCTATTAAAATGAAACATATAAAAAACCACAACTGTTATGAAGTTAAAATAGATTTAAATGGTTTAGTTAAAAAAAATCACTCAAATATATTTGAAAGTACTAAAGCTACAGAAAGTTTGAAAATATTATTGTAATTAATTGATGAATACATAAGTACGTTTCAATAAAGCATTCAAAGTTAACTTTAAGAATTGCATAAATAACTGCAAGTATTTATTTAATAAAATAATTAAACAAATTTCTTTTTCATTTTATATTTTTTAATTTTCTAAGTTCGAAAAAAGTTATTTGTGAAGTAATAAAACTAGAAATATTATAATTCTCAGTATTATTTTTATTTTAGTCATTGTTGTTTTCTGTACATATAAAAAAGTAAAACACAGGATTCTATGGAACTCAAGCAAACTAAATTTTTTAGTCCTGTTTTTTTCTCATTTTTTGTTGTTTTTTAGTGTAATGACAAACATTTTATATACCAAACAACTCTATTTGCTTATTACTTTTGACTAGTTTGTGTCAATTTCAACCCTTAAAGGTTAGATAGAAACACAAACGCGGAGTATTAAAGTATAGATGTTGTTTAAAATTAAGTTAAGCAATTATTGTCTATTGAACGACAAAAAGCGCTTAAAATATTTGGTCCTAGGTCCTGGTGCACGAAGAACCTTTCGGTTATCAAGTCGCAAACCACGGATACCTTTTAACGTCTTGTCCAGGACCAACCAAATTGTTAAGCTTTAATTTTGTGAAAGTCGTTCTTAAACAAAGAGTTGTTGAATAAAATTTAATTATTTATGTAAACTTTTTATGTTAAAAACAATTTAGCATTAAATGCATTTTTAGAAAAAAATAAAAAATTATTAAAAAAACGTATTTAAAAAAAAGCTGATATATAAACTCAATGTAAGTATTTATGGTAATTTAAAAAGTTAAAATGAAAAAAAAAAAGTACAAATATTTGTCTAGGAAAGTATTAAGTAAAACAAAGAATTAAGTAGTACTAAAAGCTAAAATAACTACAAATTGCTTAAAATGAAACAATTAATAAATATATTAACTAAAAATCCATAAAAATTAACTTACAGAAAACATCATATCAAAAGTATACATTATTTACTAAACTATTTTTTAGTTACTTAAATTATTATAAATATGTTTGTCTACCAATTTTAGAAAACATTCAGATAACCTCCCAATTAAGTGTTTTAACTATGAAGAAATACTGTTAAAATTCCAAAGAAAAAATTTTCACCCTTTGAAGCTTAAGCATTTTTTTTTCATACTTTACTTCTTTTACAAGAAATTAAACAACTAAAAAGTTATAAATTTAAGACATACTTAACGGGATGCAAATTAGTGTTTGGTGGGCTACAGTTTGCTGCTCCTGAGCTGTGATGTGAATAAGTAACCCGCTCAATCGTTGAGGATAAACAACAACTATTAACTAGCTCGTTGTTTTCTTTAGATTAAAATCTTGATTTTTATGTCAATTAATAGGTTTTTCCCCTTGATATACAAGCTGCTGGTGTTTAAATTAGTTTAACAGCATTTTACATACTTTAAGTTTTGTAGTATTACTTAATATAGTTATGTGAGTCTCATGTAAGCTATCAACGATATTTTCATTAAAAGTTATTTAAGAGACTTCAACAAAACAAAATGTGTGATATATTGTATAAACCTAAAATTTTGTATTTAAATAAATTTTCAAATTCCAATATGCTTAAAAAAATTTAAACAAAATAATAAAAAAAAATTTAATGACTTTTGTTTGTATTTAAGTTTCAAAAAAAAAAGACTTAGTTTTGTCCGACGCACTAAGTTGTCAAACTACAAGAATTATATTTTCTTTAAAAATGTTTTCTCTCAATTAATTTCATGCTAACTGGTCTTTTTTTCTCACATGATATGATTTCAAAGTTGTCCTTTCATTTAACTTTTTATTATTATTTAAGAATAAAATATTTTATTAGATTTAAGCTAACTGTTCATTTATAATGTATACAATGGTTTTAAATTTTTAAAATTTCAATTTCATTTTTTCATAAAGATCCTAGTTAAACAAGTTCACTAGAATATATATTAACAACATTTTACAGTACTCTTTCTTTATTAAACTAACATATGTTTTTGTGTGCTAAGAAAGTAAGCGCACAAAAACGTATGTTAGTTTAATAAAGAAAGAGTACTGTGAAAACTCCTTGTAAGAAAGTTTTATTATTTAAAACTTCATTTATTTTATGAATTAGTAGGAGTAGTCCTGCACAAAGCATTAAAGCATTCTGTTGTGTATGACTCAATAACAAAACATTTCTTCATACACTAGGTCCTGAAACCAAACTTTATAAACGTTTTTTTTAGTTCAATAAACAATAAAAAAGACTCACATACATACTTTATAGATTAACTTAATGAGAGGTTCATTTATTATTAAATGTTAAGATTCTACTTCTCGGAGGTAACTACTCTGTGTACAGGATAGAAAGCAGGAAGTTTTTATATGTACTAAACTTTTATATAAGTACTATTACACCTTGCGCATGGTTATGTGTAATTTTTTTTGATTTCATTGAATTTTGAAAAGCTTAGAAAAAAACTAAATTTTAGATAATGAATTTATTGTCAATAACGAATGGTTAACATATTTAGTAAATCGTTTTGATTATTTAGATACGAATATTCTAAACATACGTCGTAAAAACTTTTTTGATGGAAAGCGAATTCACAGCATAAACTTTGCTAAAAGCATTCTTAAAAAGCTTCTAAAAAGCTATAAATTTTTAGTAATATGCATTAAAATTAACGTAACTTTTTATTTAAATTTTTTAAACAAACGAAATTAAAAAAAATAAACTGCAGCAAAAAAAATTTGTTTTCTTAAATGTGTTATTCAATTTAAATACCGGAAAAGGTGACTAACAATTGAACGTAAAATATATAATAAAAAAACCTGTACTAGTATGTAACACTTTAAGTTAACTCATATTTCATATCGTGTTAAATTAGAACCAATATGAAGAATGGATTGTTCTTTGCAGGCGACTTTTAACGGGTTAGCTGCTATAGTAGGGATTTTAAATCATTTTCATTCAATAATATAAAGCAAATAAGGTAATGAAACAGCAGTATATCTAAACTATTATTCCTAACCTATTTTATTGTAATTTTAAAATTAAACCGCTTCTCTTAACCCAAACATATGAAAAAAATATCAATTAAAATTTACAGGATTGCCACGCAAAACTTTGTAAGTATGGCTAGAATTTTTAAAATTTTGACTGACTCTTAGGTACGCGTATTTTGATAAATTCGCATTTTGACAAGTACGCATTTAAATTGCAAATATTTTATTTAGTTCCAATTTTTGAATCAAATATTTATGTTAGGTTTCTTCTGGTTACTAAGTTAAGCAACTGTAAAAAATACACAAAAATTAAACTATTTATCTATTATAAAAAATATAATTTGTAACTAAGAAATCTACTCTTATTTATTTAAAAACTTAAGTAATTCTACAAAATATTACATAAAAGTAAACTTAATCATATTCCGTTATATAAATATTTTCTCATACTATTCAAAACAAATCCTATAATAAAAATAATGTCTACTCTTACTTACTTTGAAAACTTAATAATTAATTTTTCAAAGTTAACCATACATCTATTTTATAAAATATTTTTTCCTATTATTTATGGTGAAACCTTTAAAATACCAAATTAATAACATAATCTGCTTTTAATTATTTCTCTAGTTTAAATTACGCTAAAAAAATTATAGAGGTAAACCATAAACATAAAGTTGTTACGTAAAATACTATACAAAGTGTTTAGTTATAAGAACTTGATAATTTACTTTAACAAAAAACAATTTGATTCTACAATTCTGCAAAATAAACTTGTATAGTGTCCATGCCACAGATCTTTAATACTAAAAAGCACACAAAAACTGTTTGTTTAAATGGGAAAATTGATTAGAATATTTCTAGGAAAGTTTTGCAATTACAATCTGACTTTAATAATAAGTTTTTTATTAATATTTACCATTTAAAAGCTTTGGAAATTAAGGAAGTTTATTAAAGGAAGAAATTTCTAGAAAAATTTCTCTACTTCAGTCTAACTTTTAAACGATTTTTTTTATAATTTTTTACCTTTTGAAGGCTTTAGAAAATAGGGAATTTTGTAAATTTGAAATGACAAAATCTGAAATTTCGACGCAAAAAACTGTCTTTTCGCCATTTTGAACTAAAAATCTGACTTTCGGCCATCTTAACTCTATAAAAACTGACTTAGCCTGACCTAGGGCAACCTTAAATTAAAGATAATAAACAGCAACCGATTTTTAAACAATTAGAAGCGCCTTAAATTTGCAGCTGTCAGATATTTAACTCTATCACTAGCTTAAAAAAATTATATCATTTCTAAAATTATAAATATTCATAAATATTACTTGTTTATAAGGTTTGCTAATAAAAGATCAAAACGTAACAAGAATTGTTTTAAAAGTACTTCCATCTTCTTTATAAAAACTTTGTAGAACTTTGATAGTTAAAGAACAGTGAAACGTCTCTAGTTGACTGTAAGTTAAGTACTTCTTAATTGATGTTAGTTTTAATTATATTAGCCAACTAAACCTAAATTATCTCTTAAAGCAAATATTTTATTCTTTTTTTTTTAACATTTAAAGTAAATTCTGTACTAACAAACAACTTCAATCTATAAAAACGATTTATTTGTAAGAAAGTATGTTTTAAACATGATTGAAATACACGCAAAAAGAAACAAACTATAATACATATTGTTTCAAGTTTTACTAGGCTTTAACATCAAGAAAGCTTTATAAAGAAAAATCAAATTACTTCTGGCCAAAAATGTATCTTTTGTAAGATTTAAGAATTTTTAATAGTGTATCCTTAATGTATCGTCATTTTTATTAACTATAAATCATAGAAAGACTGTAAAAAAACAATGGACTATTATAAAATTACATACCTTAATTAGTTATTTTTCTAACAAAGTAACACATCGACTATAAGAGTAAATAAAGCATATCGGATATTTCTGTTTGCATAAGTTTTTAATTTACTAAAATAATGTAAAATGCTAAAATGGCAAGTAAATAATAACACTTAAGGCAATTAACTTTAACTTCATCCTGAAATGCTTAACTTGCTTTAATAAATATGGATAGCTTAACATTAGTGGTCATTAAAAATGTGCTTTGATGAGCAAATTATTTTCCTAGGCATTCTTCTCGCAACCACTGAAGCATGGCGGGTGTGTAGTAGGTGATTATAACGTCAGCACCTGCACTAGTCATAGCAGAAAAGACTTCAAAAACAGCACTTTTTAAGTCAAACACACCAGCTTCGGCTGCGTGCCACAGCATAGCATACTCACCTAGTTTAAAAGATTACTTTAAAACTTTTGATCTACCGATGGAAGGTGGAAGCGTATGCAACATTTAGAATTGATATAAAAATATAGATATTTAACCGTACAATGTTATTTAAAAAAATATTTATTAAGTCTTTCTGAGAAACATCTTACTTACAAGTCTTGTTACTAAATTATAAAAGAAACTTATTAAATAAAATATTAAAATATAAAATACATATATACTTCAAGATTATTTTCAATTACTAATAAATAAAGAAAGTGTTAAATTTGCATATTTACTCATTATTTTCCAAACATAGAGCTTTACAACTTAATATACAACCTGAAACGTGGTAGACTCCCATTGGCGTATGAGGATGTCTTTGTTTAACTTCGTGGATAATATGACCATAACAAGATGAAGGCTTCACCATCAGTAGATCAGCTCCTATTAATTTGGCACTTATATAAGCATGAAATATTTCAATGCATCTCAAATACTTTAAATAATTTAATACAGTTATTAGTTAAATCTTATAAGTAGACAACAATTTTGGACTTTAGTCAATGCTAGACTGCAACTTAAATTAAAATCATTTGTTGACTAACTTCGTACTAGAATTTTATTGAAAGCTGAAAAAAATTATAAGAGTATTATTTGAGAAGACGACTTTTTAGTACAGGTGGATCAAAATTTTATTTCTAAATCTTTTACACACTGTAAATAAGCTATTGAGAAACTTTGTATAAGTTTGCGCACTCACACAACTTTATTGCACATTTAAATATAAAAAATATTTAATAAAAGGGCAAAAATTTATTGACTAAACTAAGTTTTAAACAACATAAGAAATTGTAAACAATAACAAAGGGTAACATTCCTTGAACTTGACTTTTTGTTTAAAAAACTATGCGTATAATTTTTTATAAAGTTACTTACAAATAAATATTTAATACAGTTTTTTATCAGTTGCCACACTAAGAAGCAAAAACAGCTTCACTCTCCTAAAAAACAACTAAGTTTACAATTAAACTAATAAGATAATTTCAAAACTGCTTTAGTAACCACAGTGTATATTTATATATATATGACAGGTTTGCCACTCGTTTTTTCAAATTTTTTTCCAGGTTATTAAAAGTATACATTTTTGGGTCTATTTTTAGTTTTAAGTTAATTTCTATTTAAGAAACTGTGTTAAATAGTATAAAAATATTGAAAAGACGCTGTAAAGTTACTTTAAATGTGTTTTTTAATAAAAAAAATTTTGATGATGATAAAAAATCTTAATTATATGATAGATTTTTTGTGTCAAATCAAAATTTTACAACTGAAAATGTTAAAATTATTAAAAATCCCAGGTTTTTTTCAAAATTTCTCAAATTCCAGGTTTTTCCAGGTAAAGTGGCAACCCTGATATGAGCTTAAACACTGAAAACGAACGAAAAGTATATATCATATTTGAAAATAATTAAAATATTTTCAATAAATTGAATTATAATTTCTTTATAAAAATAATTAGTCAGATTTATTTTAAACCTTTAAAAAATCATACTAAATTAAAGTTAAAGCAAAATATTAAAGTTTTAGTTTTCGATTGATCTTATAGAATAAAATTCTAGTTTTCTTAAATAGTTTAGGAGATAAGAAAAACAACTTGTGGTTTAAAAATTTCCTAGCATTTAGAAACGGCAAATCTTATTGATTGAAAATTCTTGTTTATAAAAATTATTAATAACTAACATGATGGCTTAGATTAGGGATGGGCAACGTTTTTGATCAGCGGGGCGGATCCGAAAAAAAATAGCCCTTAGCGGGCCGGAACATTTCGAATTATTATTCTACCGGATCCAGCAAGATAATCCCTCTTAGATCCGGATCTGGCCGGATCTTAATTAAAAACTACTATTATCCGGCCGGATCCTAACTTTAAAAAACGATTCGGATCCGTTCGAATAATAATTTTATAGGTCTGGTAGATACTATTTCGAAACCATTTAATTCACAAAAACTTTTTTAGCAATACATGATAAGTAAATGTTTATTAGGTACCCAGATCTCTATATTTATTATAACCTTGGGCAGAACTAATACTTATTTTAGACATAAACTAACTTGATTACTCAAAATTATTTGAGATAAACTTTGACTTGTTAATAAGTTTAATATAATTTTTTTATTTTTTTTTACTTTTAGTTTTTGTTTAGGGTATTATCACACCAAACTCATTGTAAAGTGAAACTATGATACTAATGTACTTTTCCGTTGATATCACTGATTTTTCTGTATTTGCAAGTGTTGCAAAATGCGTCGTTAACTTAATTTTACTGAGATGGCGAGAAAAAGTTTAAACTTTAACCTTAATGCCTTTACGCAGAGTAAATTTTTTATTAGCAAAAGTAACCTTCCGATTAGTTTGGTATCCAGCTCGTTCATATACCTAAGCAAATCTACCATGGATGCAAAACCTGAGAGACAATCCTTGTTGGAAAATTGAGTAAAATCTTTATACTTTTATTTAATTTTAAAAAATTTCCGAATTTGCGGTTTCAGATCCTAAACGCGATTAAAACTTTCCTTTAACTTTATTGAAATGTAAAGTTGGGTAGATTGACTGGAAAAAGTTGTCAATTATTTGTTGGAAAATAATTTCAAAAAAACTTTTCTTGATATTAATAAAAACAACTCTCTATTCATCCGGAAGACTGTCATTTTTGAGTCGTCCATTTTTTATGAATGTCATTGACATGGTAGATATGTAAAATATCAGATTTAAATAAACATTTTGCTTTGGGTTATCTGACAAAAGGATATTCCAACTGAGTTTGAACAAAACAAAATATTAAGACAAATTTTTTTTATAACTACACATAAAAAAAAAATTAAACATATTTTACAAGTTTGTAAAGTCCATTACAACGTTTTTTTAAATATGGTACTAAGTTTTATACAAATTTACGTACGTTGCCCACCTCTAGCTTGATGAATACAAACCCTTTTATTTGAAACTTGACTTGAAAAAAGCTGTGTATATAAAGACAAATTAACTATATTTTGTATTTTATTTAGTTAGTAAACTCAAAACAAGTTGCAAAATACCTTCGTTTGCATCTCTGTCTGAAGCTCTGACTGCAAGACCTCTTGAACCTGGAGGGAGTTGGTAACATTTTCTATTTCCTGTGCTGCCAGGAGCACAAGGAAAGCTTTTCTTTTCTCCGTTTTTAGGTGCAGAATTGGCAGCGTCTCTGAAAGGCCCGTAAAAGGCAGAAGCAAATTTAGAACTGTAACTCCAAACAGCACAACAGCCTTCTTTACCTTTGAAATTTTTAATAGCAAAATTAAAATAATAGGCAAGAAGTAATTTTATCAAATGAAACTTTAGTTAAATTATTTTATTTCAAAGTTAATTTTCAATCAAGGTTAAAACAAAATTAATACAATATTTCCAAAAACTAATTCCTAAAATATCTAATGAAATTTTTAAAACTAAAAGTAATAATAACATGAATGATTTTAAATAAAAAACATAAATTGAAATTGGTCATTAACAACCATTTATTACAAATTTATCAAGCCGTTATCAGTTTTGCACAAGTTTTTAAATATTTAAACTTATATCAAGCATCGAAAAATTAATACTATTTAATTTTTATAGAGGTTTTATATTTAAGAATGTTTGTTCATATTAAAATAACTATTCGGAGTATAAATTTAAGCGTTTGCTAATAAAGATCCTAGCGAAACAAGTTCATTGGAGTATACAATAATAACAAATCTAAAAAGTATTCTTTCTTTATTACACTAACACGTGTTTCTGTGTGTTAACAAGTTAACAAAATTCAACGGAGCTCTGTAAAAATAAATACTGCAAGGAAAGAATAGAAGCTAAAGTAGGTATATATATATATATATAATTTATTGAAATGGCGATTTTAAAAATTCTGGAACATATGTTTCATAAAGCTTTAATTTTTCATAAAGCTTTAATCATCAGCCAGTTAAATTCAAAATAAAAAGCACTGTACTAAACAAAGATACAAAAGTTATGCGAAAAACAAAAAACAGTATGACGTAATATTGTACAATAATGTAATAATTTTCACACTGAGCCCACCTTGAGGGCTTTATTAATAAAAAGGTTTATTTAAAGATGAAAAACTCAAAGGACTCGAGTTTCGTGACTATTCACTCATCAGCTTCAAAACAAGTTTAAAATAAAGCACAAAACAAAATCACTAATGAAAGTAAAATTTTTTTGCATAAATAGATTAAAATTACGTCATAATCTATTTATGCAAAAAATTTTTTACTTTCATTAGTGATTTTGTTTTGTGCTTTATTTTAAACTTGTTTTGAAGCTGATGAGTGAATAGTCACGAAACTCGAGTCCTTTGAGTTTTGCTTCTTTAAATAAACCTTTTTATTATATATATATAAAATAAGATTAAGGGCATAGGGGGGGTAAACACCCTTTTTTGGTTTTTGATCTTATCTTATATAGTTTTTACTAAGCTACAAGGTGCTTTTTACAGATTTTAAAAATTCAAAATATTTTTTGAGATATAGCCGGTCAAAGTCGGAGCCAACAATAGGTTCCTTATGGGAGGCGCAAACAAAAACGGCAAAAATAGACTATTTTACTAAAAATCTATCTTCTCCTACGTTTTTTGAGATAACTACCTCAAACTTTCAGGAAATGTTCCTTGATATATTTAGAAAATTCTGTCGGAAGGAATTTTGAAAAAAATAAAAAATAAAAATTATATATAAAAAATAAACAAAAAAAACAGTTTTTTTTTTGTTTTTTTGTTATAAAATTTTTATTTTTTAATTTTTTAAAATTCTGTTCCGACAGAATTTTCTAAATACTGCAAGGAACATTTCCTGAAAATTTGAGGTAGTTATCTCAAAAAACGTAGGAGGAGATAGATTTTTAGTGATTTCTAGTTATTTGCTGTTTTAGTTTTCGCCTCCCATAAGGATCTTATTGTTGCCTCCGACTTTGACCGGCTATATCTCAAAAGTTATTTTGAATTTTTTAAATCTGTAAAAAGCATCTTGTAGCTTAGTAAAAACTACATAAAATAAGATCAAAAACCAAAAAAGGGTGTTTACCCCCCCCCCCTATGCCCTTAATGTTTAAACTTAAACACTTTCAACTGAGCCCACTTGAAGGGCTTTTAAATAATTTATTGAAATGGCGATTTTAAAAATTCTGGAACATATGTTTCATAAAGCTTTAATTTTTCATAAAGCTTTAATCATCAGCCAGTTAAATTCAAAATAAATAGCACTGTACTAAACAAAGATACAAAAGTTATGCAAAAAACAAAAAACAGTATGACGTAATATTGTACATTACAAATACGATTTTGGTTGTTTGATTAGTTAGAAGGTAGATCGATTTTTGTACTGAATATTTGTAATGTACAATATTACGTCATACTGTTTTTTGTTTTTTTGCATAACTTTTGTATCTTTGTTTAGTACAGTGCTTTTTATTTTGAATTTAACTGGCTGATGATTAAAGCTTTATGAAAAATTAAAGCTTTATGAAACATATGTTCCAGAATTTTTAAAATCGCCATTTCAATAAATTATATATATATATAATTTATAATTGTGCAATGCGGAAAAAATCGAAATTTTAAAAGTTAAGAAATCTGAATCTTTAAACAAAAGAAACGAATTACAAACTGGATGCATACATTATAGAAAGCAATTTATCTAAAAACTCTGTTAATAATTTTGTCTAAAATCAACTATCTATTATTACGTAATACCTAATTTTGTATAATTTTATTGCTGTACTTACAAGTTTACTTTTCATTGAATAAAACTTGGCTGAGGACGCGTATTAAACGCAGAAACAGCTGTACCAAGCAAAAGTTTATTTTGTGTATGTTATTTCTATATATATATATATATATTAAAGGTTTTATACAAAGTTCTGATCGATAGTGCTCGACAAATCAAATTGGAGCTTAATATTTATTTATTTAACTATATAAAAACTATAATTCAAAC
Source organism: Thalia democratica (assembly GCF_965202585.1). Lineage (NCBI taxonomy): Eukaryota > Metazoa > Chordata > Thaliacea > Salpida > Salpidae > Thalia > Thalia democratica. The sequence goes on from NC_139172.1 coordinate 13,255,723, forward strand.
AGCTGTTTCACACATTGAAATGTAAAATTTCATGTGATCGTCAGTGAGTTGTAGTTTATTATAATAGTGAACAGAAATTTCGATTTTAAAATTTTTTATAGTAATTATGACGTAGTAATGGTACAGTTTATTGTACGATTAAACTTTTTAAACTTTCCTAAAAAGCATAGAATAACATTTACAGCGTATTTCAAATTCAACTAATCGTACAATAAACTGTACCATTACTACGTCATAATTACTATAAAAAATTCTAAAATCGAAATTTCTGTTCACTATTATAATAAACTACAACTCACTGACGATCACATGAAATTTTACATTTCAATGTGTGAAACAGCTGTTTGAATTATAGTTTTTATATAGTTAAATAAATAAATATATATATATACATGGTTGCCACTGATCAAGCTAAGAAAAATTTCCTGACTTTTTCCTGACTTTGACTAAAATTTTCCTGACTATTCTAAATCAAACTCTTAAATTAAACTTATTATAAAATACATAATCTAACACTTGAAATTATATAAAGCTTTCATTCTAATTTTATTACATGTTAAAAACAACAGTTTTTTGCTGAATTCTGTCATCAAACTCCAGTTCATCACTAAACCATCTGTGTATGATTGATGTTTGTAATAAACAGCTTTATCAGCAAAATACTTGTATTTACCTAATAAACACAGCTTGTCTGAAAAAAGACACAGTTTTTTAGCATTTCCTAGCATAAAATTATCTAGATAAACAAACGACATATAAAAAACTTTTACAATTAAAACCTTGAATTAATAACAAACTTTCACAACTAAAATCTTGAAACAATAACATATTTTTACAGTTGAAACCTTAAAACAATAAAGAACACAATTTTTTAGAATTTCCTAGCATAAATGTATCTAAATAAACGAAACGACATATAAGGAACTTTTACAATTAAAACCTTAAATCAATAAGGAACTTTCACAACTCAAACCTTAAAACAAAAACGAACTTTTACAGATAAAACATTAAAACAATAAAGAAATTAATCTAATACTGTTTTTTTAAATGCATGTGCTAAAATTTATTTTCTCCGTTTTTTTATGAGCACTTCAACCTCTTTATCTAATAAAGATATGGTTTCCTTCATCTGAACTGCATTCCGCTTCATTTTCTTGGCAGTTAAAATCATTTGCCTCATTTTATTTAAATTGCTCTCATCTGCTGCCCCTACACTTGTTGAAGAGAATCTTTTCTCTAAATCAAGCCACAACTTGTGGGCTTCATCTCTTTTTTTTTTTGGCACTCATTTATTTTTACTTTTATTTATAAAATATTTCCTCTTATCATTTAGTAAAAAAATTGTAACGCATAAATATACTCTTATTTACTTTAAACACTTAAGTTACTCTACAAAAAATACAAATAATAAGTAAACTTAATCTTGGCATATACCTCTCTTATAACTTATTTTATAAATTTAAACAACTTTGAAAAAATTATAAAGACGTAAAGTATACACATTAACTTGTTACATAAAATAATAAACTAACTGCTAAGTTATAAAGAACTTAATTATTTACTTAAACAAAAAACACTTTGATTCTAAAATTATGCTAGATAAACTTTTGTGTATATATCACAGTTTCACTATGGAAGTGTCCTTGCTACAGATCATCAATACTAAAAAGCTTACAAAATCTGCTTGTTCAAGTAGGGTACTTGTTCAATATGTTAATAGAAAATTTTTGCAGTTTTGTAAAGAATATTTTACTAATTTATACCAGATGAAGGCATTGGAAATAAAACTAAATATTTTTGTAAATTTCTAGGAAAATTTTGGAATTTTTTTTGACTTGAAAGGACTTTTAATTAATTTTTACCATTTGAAGGCTTTGGGAAACAATAAATTTTGTAAATATAAACTGACAAAATCTGACTTCTTTTTAAATTATATCAAATTTCCTGACTTTTCCTGACTTTTTTTTCGAAACCCCCCATTTTTTCCTGACTTTTCCTGACTGACTCCCTGACCTGATTCCCTGTATATATATATATTTACTAATTATACAAAAACTATAATTTATACAGCTGTTTCACACATGAAATGTAAAATTTCATGATCCTCAGTAAGCTACAGTTTATTATAACAGTAAACAGAAATTTAAATTTTTAATTTTTTTATAATAATTGTGACGTAGTAATGGTACAGTTTATTGTACGATTAGCTGAATTTGAAATAATACGCTGTATTTGTTAATTTATGCTTTTTAGGAAAGTTAAGAAAGGTTATTTTGGAAAAATGTTTTGAGCTATTAGAAATTTTTTTTAGACTGTTGGAAAAATGTTATAAAATACTCGTGTTTGCCGCTTCAATTTTATTTTGTTTTAATATTTAGTTGGTTTTAATTTTGTTAAAAAAGTATTTTAGATAATGGATGCATATGTTTTGTCTTTCGCTTTTCTTGTTCAGTTTTACGTTTTTTCTGATTTTTCGATTTCTATTTTTTCTAAGTTACAAAGTTTTTAGCCGAATTTAGTATTGATTTTGTCCTGTTTAATACTTCCCATTTAATTTTGTAGTCTGTGTTGTTCTATTTTAAGTTCCATATGTAGTTCGCTAGTTCTGTTGTATGTCTTTTGTTAGTATTGTTGAATGATGATTTGTGGTTTCTGTATCTTTGTTTAAAAGTATTTCCTGTGGATCCTATACACTGCTTTGTTGTTTTATTTGAAGTTTTTATTGCTTTATATATTATATTTGACACTAGGCATTCGTTATTTAAAGGGCAAGGTTCTTTACAGCAATTACAAAGTTTATCTTTTATGGTGCTTTTATCGCCTATATTGCTTTTGTTTAATATTTTATTGTTTAATATTTTATTGTTTTGAGTTATTATTTTAGTTCTGAAATTATTTGTACAACTGTAAGATATTTTAATTGTGTTTTGGTTGAATATTTTATGGAATGGGTGGTTTTCGTCAAATGATGTAGTAATCAGGTTTAAGAATCGTTTGCCTATTTTAGAACTTATATTTAGACTGAATGGTGGGTTGAACAGCTGTATAAATTATAGTTTTTATATAATTAGATAAATATTTAGCTCCAATTTAATTTATCGAGCACTATCGATCAGAATTTTTTATAAAACCTTTAATATATATATATATATATATATATATATATGTGTGTGTATGAAATATTATCACAATAAACAAACTGAAGATCTGTTTTGTTTAACGAGCTCCGTTGAAGTGTTAGTGTAATAAAGAAAGAACACAGTTTAAATTTGTTATTATTTAATATTTAAATATGTTTTTTAGTACCATTATTAAATCTATGTTTAGAGAAAACATCTGCGAAAGCCATAAGAGCAAAACCTGAAATTTAATGAAGGTGTAAAACAAGCAAAATATTTGCAAAAAATAAGTTATGATTATACCACTTTGATTATTAGACTACAAACTTTTGATATATTGAAACCAGAGTTTAGTTCTTATTGACACTTGTCAGTCATAACCAAAGAAAGCTGTAATGGGTTAACAAACAGTTATTTTGTTTTACCACTATACGTTAACAAGATACTCTGATGATGAAACGTCAAGTTATTTAATTGCGTTAAGCGTAATATACAGTATCTAATACCAATACAGCTAGCACGTTCGTTGGTGACAAAATTAAAGATAACATTGGCAATGTCATAAAATAAAAATTTATACGTTTCAGTTCTCAGTTTATCTGAACCTATGTATGCAAATGATTAAAAGATTAAACATAAACTCATAATAGATATTTGAAAAAAGATTTAATAAGATAATTTATTAGGTCTGAAAGCTGTGTGTAACTTATGCCTAAATAATATTTGCATACAACAAAATATAAACAAATTCAGTCAACAATGTTGTCTCAATATAAAAAAAACATAATGCATCGAAATTTCTCTAATTTAAAATACTTATTACTAAATTATGAATTAATATTTACTAAATTGTTATTTTAAAAACTTATAAATAGTTTATAAAATACACATAGTTACATACTTAGTGGCAGTATTTAACTAAGATCTAAATCTAAACTATAACTTAAACACTTTCACAAAACTTTGTTTAAGTTACATCTTATAAAATGTTTTATTTTACAGAGTTGGCCACTGATTTTTGAGAAACTTCTTCCAGGTTTTCAAAAATACTTGTTTTTAGGTTAAACTTTCAGTTTAAAGTTAAGTTTAAGGTTATAAACTGTGTTAAGTAATGAAACAACATTAAAAAAATACTTTAAAGCTACTTAAAATGTGTTGATTAATTATATATAAAAAAAAATTGATCACAAAAAATTTCATCTATATCAGAGGTATGCAGCCTTTTTTAGCTCGGAGCCGACGCAGGCCGCTTTATTTAGAAAAAATTCTTTGAGGGCCGCATTTATTTAAAAAAAGGTCTAGTAATCAGTAGAAAAATATTCCCTTAGATAAATAATTTGATAAATTAAGCAACAATAGAGCAATAGTAAAAAGTATTTATTGAATTAAGAGCTTAACTGTAAGTTTTTGTTACAAGACATTTTATTTTTATTGCTTAAATAATGAATATTTTTTGCTGAAAAGGAGCTTGCGGGCCACAGATTTTGACTTTGAGGGCCGCATTTGGCTCGCGGGCCGCAGTTTGCCAATCCCTGATCTATATGATAGGTTTTTTCTTTCAAATTAAAATTCTATTACTTTATATTTGAAAATTGTTTAAAACTCCAGGTTTTTTAGCCTAAATTGTAAAATTCCAGGTTTTTCCAGGATTTAAGGTTTGTGGCCACCCTGTATATAATATGTTTTATAACCAATATTTACTTCTACATAACCTTTCACTAAGACATTAAAAAGAAGATTTTTAAACTATTAACCGATGTTTTTCAGTTCTTCTTTTATCTTTTTCACTCTGAAATCCATCATGTCACTAGGGGCAACAACATGACAACCTGCTTTAGCATAACAACCAGCAATCTCAGCAAGCCTTGCAATACTCTTGTCATTATTGAGGGTCCCATCCTCATTTAGAATTCCACAATGACCATGTTCTAGTTAAATTATTATACTTCTTATTAAATATTAACAATGATTTTACCTTCACTTACAGCAAAGTAATTGTAATATAAATAACATTTGATGCGATAGATATTTCTGATGTTTTTAGTTATATTTTATTCCTTTTAAACTTATAAAACCCTAAAGACATGTTCTAAACTGATAATAGCTATGTAAAAATATTAGTACAGTTAAACTAGAACAAAAAAAGAGAATAAAAGTCAATAGAAAAGCAAGCTGAACTAATCAATTCATAAACTTTCACATTTATTAATTTAAACTAAGAAATTAGCAAATTTTGTGTTTTTAATTAAACAATCAGTTTGTTTATTTGTCACCAAACTTTTTTTTTGTTATTTTAACTAGACTATTAAAAAAGCTTGAGAATTTATAATAGTTAAATTTTATTTTAAAAATTACATAAAGATTAAATATTGTTTCATTATTTAAATTTACTGTGATCTTAGAAAGCAAAAAAGGATACTCACCTGTATACGCGCACATGCAAACATCTGCACAAACAAGCAGCTGAGGAAAATTTTTTCGGAGAGTTTTTATTGCACAAATTACAGGCCCATTTTCATCGTCTGCCATGCTACCTTTGTAATCTTTAACTACTTTTGTTGGAACTCCAAATACAATCACACCTTTATTTTTTAAGTATTTTTTTTGTGCATAAATTGAAAAATAGCAACAAAGCAAGATTGTTAAATTTTATAAAAAAAGTATGAAAATTTTTCAAAGCAGAATTTTAGTAAATATATGCTAACAGGAGCGTGTCTAGACTTTTTTCAGTTTATTATGATTTATACATTATACAGTTTTATTCTTTATAAAACAAAACTATATTAATGTCTATGGAACAATTTATAAATTATAAATAAAGTTATAATACAATAAAGATAACAAAAGCTAGATATTTAGAAAAAAGCTGTTTTCAAAATAGTAATCTTCGAATTTACTATGAAGATTAATCACAAAAAAAAATCTTTTAGCTCATAAATTTCTATTAGAGATATTTAATATATTTAGTACAAAACATTTTAGACATTTCAAAGCTAACCATTAATATTAGTATAGTTTAAACTTACTTCTCAATCTAAAAGAATCTGAAGCATTGACTAATGGGGAAAGATATTCCACAAGTTTATTCAATCCAAACCTGTATTGACCTGGCAAACTTTTGATTTCCTGCATTGCATTTTCATCTTCATCCGTAACAAAGACTGGGTAAACAAACTGTTCTGTAAAAGGTTAAATGTCATTTTTATTATCCTACAATCTAGAAACTTATTTTTAATAAACTAATATATATTAAGGGCATAGGGGGAGAGGGGGGGGGTAAACACCCTTTTTTGGTTTTTGATCTTATTTTATATAATTTTTACTAAGCTACAAGATGCTTTTTACAGATTTTAAAATATCAAAATAATTTTTGAGATATAGCCTGTCAAAGTCGGAGGCAACAATAGGATCCTTATGGGAGGCGCAAACTAAAACTGCAAATAACTAGAAATAACATAAAATCTATCTCCTCCTACGTTTCTTGAGATAACTACCTCAAATTGTTAGGAAATGTTCCTTGCAATATTTAGAAAATTCTGTCGGAACAGAATTTAAAAAAATTAAAAAATAAAAATTTTATAACAAAATAACTAAAAAAAAAACTTTTTTTTTGTTTATTTTTTATATAAAATTTTTATTTTTTAATTTTTTTCTGACAGAATTTTCTAAATATATCAAGGAACATTTCCTGAAAGTTTGAGGTAGTTATCTCAAAAAACGTAGGAGAAGATAGATTTTTAGTGAAATAGTCTTAGCATATTTATTATATTTTTATAATTATTTTTTAATATTATTTATTAATATATTTATAATATTTTAGTTTGCCCCTCCCATAAGGAACCTATTGTTGCCTTCGACTTTGACCGGCTATATCTCAAAAATTATTTTGAATTTTTAAATCTGTAAAAAGAACTTTGTAGCTTAGTAAAAACTATATAAAATAAGATCAAAAACTAAAAAAGAGTGTTGAATTATCACTTTAAATTTAAAAAATCTTAACTAAGATAAAGTTGGAAAAAAAAATTCTAGATACTAAAAATTATTTATCATTTTTCTTTATTAAATTTTAATCTAGTTTTTGTTTTATAAAGCATTTCAAGGTTTTTGTCATATGATTGCTTTATAGCAGGATAGGCAAACTGTGGCCTACCAGCCAGATGTGGACTTTCAAGGTTTTTTTTTTACCCTTAATTTGCTGTCATCTAAAAGCAAAACAAGTTTTAGCTATTTTATGATACAATTTATAAATATGCTCTTTTTTGGCTTGTTAATAAATATAATGACTATTTTATGTTTATTTAATACATGTTTTTTCATATACACTATTTTTTATTTTATACGGAAAACTTGTTTAATTACTTGGCACACAAAGTATTTATTTAGCAAATATGGTCAATTGTTTATAAAAGAACTCCTGCTTAAAGGATTTATTGTTTGTATGAAATAACAATCTTATTACCTAGTTACAATATAGTTTTCAAGCTTATGTTTACTTTATAAAGCAAAAGCTACCTTGCTACAAGATTTTTGTAAAAATACTTTTGATAAGTATTCTTCAACAAATTTTTTACTAAGAAAGTAACTTTATATGTTGTTGACAATAGTTTATATTTTACATTAAAAAAGATTAAAGCACTTTTTAGTAAATTTTTTCATGTGCTTCTTCCATTTAAAGATATAGTTGTTAACAGCAACATAAAGTTAAACAACAATATACTTATCACCTCTTAAATCTCACCTTAAAAAAAATAATTTTATGAATACTGGAAATACTTGAAGCTAAAATACTAATTGTTTTGTTTATAGAGAGGTATATGTGGGCTTAAAGTATTTTTTACAGCTAGATCAAGGTATAAAAGCTATAAGCAGGGTTGCCACTCTTTGAGCCAAAAAATCTTCCCTGAGAGAACAAAAATTTCCCTGAGTAACCTTAAATTTCCCTGAGTTTCCCTGAGTATTTTTCAAATCTTAAAAAAAAAATTTCTCTTCTAACACAAATTATTAATACCTTATTCTCATTTTTCTTCTTTAATAATAAAAGGAAGGTTGTATGTGTATGCTTCTGCATTAAATTTATGAAAAAAACTGTTTTCAAAAACTCAATCTTAAAAGGTTTAAACCAATTAAAAATTAAAAACTAAATGTTTGCACAACTTTGTGTAAACTTGTTAGTTAACTTTCTACATAAAAGAATAAAGTTTAATTTGTTTGACATGACATTTTAGTTGACAAAATTTAATTATACTATAATAATAATTTCACATGAAGAACTCACTTAAATGCATACATAATAACTTCATTATGACTTGTATGTCTTTCCTAGCAACTGTTCTGAATGCAGTAAATAAAACTTAAAAGCTTAACATTATTGTAAAAAAACCTGCAAAAAGAAAGTTTAAAGAAATAGCTAAAGAAATATCTCATATCAAAGTACAACTTAATACCTAACAACTGATACAAAATAATCTAAAATTAATTTTTTTTTTGTCTTTTAGATGTTCATACACAGTCTATTTTAAATAACTGAAAACATAATTTTGATTTTAAAACAATTTCACATTACCTAATAAAAAAATCTTAATACTGTCATTTTTAAGTATGCAATTTCTAAATCAATAGTTTTAATTTTATTTTCAAGTTTATTTGCGTTGTCCTTAGCAGCTATTCCTCTTGCTAATAATTCTTTCATTGCTTCTAAATCAGACTGTTTGTTGGCATCTGCAGTATATTTGTCATAGTCTTCATTCAAACATTTGAGTTGCTTTGTAAGTTTACTTTTTTGTTCTCCTAACTTGCTCAAAGCATCACCTTTATTTAGAACATTTTTAGCAAAGCGCTGTTGCTCAAGATATGCCAAATATTGGGCCCTAGAAGAACTATGGTACAACATAGTGTTTTTTAAACTACATAAGTAACTAAAAAAAAAAAGTTTATTAGAACTTTTCAATGAACTGTTAACAACAACTTTCATTTCTCTAAACTGTTTGATTTTACTTAAGTAAATATGAATTTAAAACTTAAAAAAACTACAATGTTAATACTAAGAATATTGAAGAACTAGCCTCAAGGCTAAAAAAATTCTAAATAACCACTTAAATAATAAAAATTACTACTTTTGAACAAAATGTTGAAACTGGATTAACTAAACCTCATTCTAGATCTAGAAAAAAATTTCCCTGAGATTTTCAAAAACTTCCCTGAAATTTAGAGAAAAAATCAAAACTTCCCTGAGTTTCCCTGAGTTAAAAGAAAAATGCCAAAATTCCCTGAGTTTCCCTGAGATTTTCTACAGTTTGAAAATTCCCTGAGATTCCCTGAGTTCCCTGAGTGTGTGGCAACCTTGTATAAGCCTTATTTTATTTATAATAAAAACTCTTACAAATTTTTTAAATAGAGTATTTTTTAAGTTTGTATCCAAGAGCAATTATTTTTTGCCTAATTCTTTTCTTTATTGTACACTTTATCAAAACTATATTTACTTTTGTGCTTTTAGAGTTAATTATTTCTTATATTCAGGAAATACTATGTTTTTATAAAGTAAAAAATTCTAAACTTTTTTTAGAAACTTACAATTTTTTTGCCAATATTGCATATACTTTATTAAATTTAAGGCTAAAATGTGTTTGTCAAAGGTTTGTGAGAAATTTCTTCTAAATTTTCTAAATTTCTTCCAAGTTTTCAAAAGTACAATTTTTTGGGTCCTAGATTGTCATATTCAAGTTTTTTCCAGGCTTACAGATTAAATGGCCACTCCAAAATTAATCAAACTCTATTTTATATTCAATTTACTTAGAATTCTAACACTAAAAATATTTATTTTTCTTTATTTTTAAGATAACTTTTTCAGAAAAGAATAGAAAGAAAAATAATGACAAAAACTAATTTGATTTATTTTTTTTAATCTTTAGAATAAGTTTGCTTATTAGTAACATAAAATTATACTTATAAATTTTGAGAATTATTGCTTAAAATCTGTAAGATAAAAAAGTTTTTTATTAAAACAGTCTTTTTTTTGGTGGTTTTAACTTGGCCCTTTCATAAGGATCCTATTAAATCGATAATTTAAAGCCCACCTATCTCAAAGTACTAACTTTAGTTATAAAAAATTGTTATAACAATTGTTAGCTGAGTTAAAGACCTTTAGAATTAGATCAAAATCTTAAAAAAACTTTCCTTATGCTATTAGCATGATTTTTATCAAGTAAAACTTACAACTACATAGTAGATATTATAAATTGCTAAGAAAACTAAATAAAATTGCTAACAATTTTCTTATCAAAGAGATTTTTGTTACCCTACTAACAAAGGTATAATAGTAAACTAGTAACCTGGTCTAAGTTTTACAGAGTTCCACTCTCGGAGTAATGGATTGTGTATTGAACTGTGCAAGCCATTCATTCTTTTTATTGCTAAAATTTACTTGACAAAGTAAATAATTAAAACTCTACTTGCTTACTTCAACTCAATAATTTATTCTATTATAACTAATTTTCTAAGCATATTACAGGGTTGCCACTCATTTTTTCAAAATTTTTTCCAGGTTTTTAAAAGTACACATTTTTGGGTCTATTTTTAGTTTTAAGTTAATTTTTATATAACTGTGTTAAATAGTATTAAAAAAAATTAAAAGATACTGTAAAGTGACTTTAAATGTGTTTTTAATAAAAAAAATTTTTGATGATGACAAAAAATCTTATGATATGATTTATATGATAAATTTTTTGTGTACAATCAAACTTATACTACGGAAAATGTTAAAATATTAAAAAATCCAGGTTTTTTGATAAAAATTCCAAGTTTTTCCAGATTTTTTTCAAAATTTCTCAAATTCCAGGTTTTTTCAGGTTATTTTTGCCTAAATTGTGGAATTCCAGGTTGTACCAGGTTTCAAGGTAAAGTGGCAACCCTAATATTAGCAATATTTATTCTAGTAATTTCTATAAACTTGATAGACAAAAAAAAAGTTTTACAAATTTTTTAGTATACAGTACTTAAAAATAATGGAAAACTCAATAAAATTTTTTTGTAAATTACTGTTTATTAGGGTTTTTTTATTTAGTAGCAACTTAGTCAACCCAGAAAAAAATCACATCGAAGTTTAAAAAAGATTTTCTTGAAATTTTGAAAATACCTTTTTAAAAAATTTAAATGTTGCCATTGATTTTAAATACTATAATGATTAACATTCACAATTTTTTTTGATACTACCAGAACTTTAAACTTTAGACGTATATAGCATTTGAAAAAATATCTATATCTTTTATAGTATTATAGTGTTATAGCGTTTATAAACAACAAAAGTAATAAAAATTGGTGCGTTGGATTTAATCGATAATTAAAGATTTTATATACCATTTGCAACTAAGTATGCATGTATTTAGGTAACTCATTTTCTTTTTCTTGTTATTTCAAAAACGTTTTCAAAACTACAAAAAAAAAATCGAATAATAAATGAATTTGAAAAAAGAATCATTTAGTAGACAATTTGAAGTACTATAAATATACAGGGTTTAAACAAGTACACATTTCAAAACAAGGCAAATAAAACTTAAATAAAGTATGTACTTAGTAAACAATTAGTCGCTTTGCTTTTCTATTTACTCAAATCTGCGTGTTTAACTTAGGCCTCTCTTCCTTAAACAACATTCCAGGCTGTTGAGTTTGCTTCGTTTACATCAATTCAAAACTTAAAAACTTTCTAATATTTAATTACTGTAAGCACAGTTTGTTTTTATTGCTAATTATATTTTAACTTACGAAACTAGCTAATCTCTTTTATTTAAAGTTTTTCGTAATTTAATAAAATAAATTGTAATATTTTATCTAAATCAAAGTAATCTCCTATAAGTAATTGATTAAGTAAAAGGTTGTGTAGTAACTTACATTTTTGTAATTTACTAAAATTTTAGATGTTTGTGACTTGTGTTGAATAAAGCAACTTTTTACGTGGCTGATTGCGTAGGGGTATTTATGACAGTTTAAAAACTTTCTGATTTGAATATTATAATATTATAACCCAGTAGACGACACATACACATAATAATTCAAGTTTTTACATTACAAAAAAAATATGAACATAAATATTTGTATCAATATTAAAACAATAAAAAAAATTAATGTAACATTTTTGTTAACTTTAATGCATACAAAAATATAAATAAAATCATAAGCTTTAAGTTAAATCTTTTTTGAAGGAGAGTTTTTTTTTCATATGCTTTATTTATAGATGAATTATTTATTATTTTTTTTTTTTTTGTTAGGTTTATTGATAATTTTTATACGTTCTTGAGAACCATAAAAGTCCAAATCAACAAATTTTTAGTTTCAGCAGTAAAATAAGTAGTTAAACTTATTTTAATAAAAAATTAGGCAAAACATTTTACCTATTCTAGAAACAATGTATTTGGAGTTTAGACTTCAGAACCTTTAAAAATTATTGAAAGACAAAAAAAGACAGTTAAAATATAAAGCAAAAATGCTTTTGGTTATCGAAGAACCTTTCGATTATCGAATAATATTTTATTAATATTGTCTTTTTAAAAATTTTATATTTTAACTATCACTAGTACCCTTGACCCTTACCCCTCTTTGTCGGTAGCTTTTTTTCTTTTTATTATTATTTTTTTACTGCTACTGTTACCCTCATTAACCCTTATTCTGTTTATTATTATTATTTTTTTATTTATATATTTCTTTAAAGTAGTTTTTTGATTTTCATAGCTCCTTTATGTGTGTTAATCCGTTAACACACATAGTTTGTATTAGTGTTATAATGAAAAAATACTGTTTAATTAGTTATCTTATAAAACTCTGTAAAATTGTTTCGCTTGGATATTTGTTAACAAACACTTAAATTTGTACTTTTGAATAGTATTGTTTTATTAATTTCTTTTTTTTTTCTTTAAACTTGAGCATATATGTCTTTCGTACAAAATTGACCGTTCTTGCAAAGGTATCTTCGTTTAAAAGTGTCCGTTCTTGCAAAATTGTCTTTGTGCAAAAGTGTCCCTTCGTGCATATTTGACCCGTCCCCAATATTTCTAGGGTAAAACAGTATTTTTATAAGCTTTCGTATTAATAAGTTCCAAAAAAACGTACGGTTTGTTTTACCGCATTTAGATCATTTTAGATAAAACTGACTTAAAAAAAAAAGAGTTAAAAATATATATTGTATAAAAATTTCTATAATGGAAATAAATCAGCCTAAATGATATTTTAACCAAATTTTATTTTCAAAATAACAATGTTTACATAAAAAAATCATTTAATAAATTATATAAAACTGTATTTATTACAAACTAGCATAAAAGAATATCAGTTTGTTGTATAAGTATATTAGGCTAATACTACACTTGTAAGTTTTAATTCTAGTAGTTAACATGTCTACGATACAAAAACTTTTAGCAAAAAATACAGCACCGAAAGCTCCAATATGCAGTTAAGTTTATCAGTTTTTAAGTTTATGATTTGATATAAAGTAAACAAAAAAATCATAAATGTTAAAGCTAAAAAAATCATTTTAAGATGTGGTTTAACGTTACCAAAACAAAACTAAATTTGTTTACACAAAAAAAAGTTATAATAAAACAATACTAATTTTAAAAAGAGCAATAATCATAATATAGCAAAAGTACTAAAATAGGATGAGGAGTCATCTTGTAATTCTATACATTTAGTAAAAATTAAATTAAAAATTTAAACTGAAAACATCATTTGATACAAACTTTTAATTTGAACCGTTGTGTAACAACTACATGAACTTAAAAAAACAAAAAATGTTTAAATGATTACTCAACTGACGTTTTTTATTAGTTTTGATGTAACAGAAAAACTTATAAAAAAATCGTGCATTAAATAAATATTACTATACATAAAATACGGCAACGATTTAAGTTCTTACTTGCATTAACAATACTTAAAGTAACTTAATTTTAGTATTTGTGATCCATATATCCTTTGTTTCTAAAACATTGACCAAAACAATCCCAACATGATCTTCCGAGTATTCTCAGAACACAAGCTTCACACTCTTCATCATAGAAAGCAGTTCCTGATCCTTTTCTGCAATCTCTCTTGCAGTTTCCTTCCATTAACTCGATGGTGTTGCTAGGGCAGTCAGAAGGACAAAACTCTAGACACTCAGATCTTAGTTTGCGAGCTTCAGGTACTGGTACAACTGACGGTTCATGACTAAAAATAGTTTATATAAGCAATCTAGTAAAATGTAAAAAATAAACAAGTATTAAAATGTTACTAACAGATGGGGGTCAGGATAGTACATGTCTATGAAACATTGACCAAAGCAATCATAACATGATCCCCCAAGAACTCGGATAACGCAAGCTTCACAGTCAGGGTCGTAAAAGTCAGTGCCATGTTCTATAAAAAAAAAATTAAACATAAAATTAAAAATTATTTATTTTTCTAAACATGATAAATATTGTTTGTGTAAACTCTTGAAAAATATCTTAAATATAAAGTTATTTTCTTTTAACTTACAAACTTTTGGCTTAAAACGAATACAGTTTTGTATAAAATAAAATTAAAAACATACCTTTTCTACACGAAGGTTTACAGTTGGCTTCCATAAGTTCAATTGTATTAGTAGGGCAGTCATCTGGACACCTTCGTAGACATTCAGATCTCATGGGGCGAGCATGTTCGACTGGAACGACTGAGGGACCTCCCAAGTTTGCACTAAAATTATGAATAAAAGTATACTTTGTGTTATTTTAAGACATTAAAGTTAATTATTGTATTTTTATATTAAATATACTATGTTTTTTTGTATTTGAATAATATAAAGAAATAGATTACTCAGGAGAACTTAACTTTACACTTATTTTAGTTAAAAAATAATTCAATTGCTTTTAAAAAGTTACAGTTTATGATCGATATATCCTTTGTTTCTGAAGCATTGACCGAAACAGTCCCAACACGATCTTCCGAGTACTCTTAGAACGCAAGCTTCACATTCTTCATCATAGAAAGCAGTTCCTGATCCTTTTCTGCAATCTCTCTTGCAGTTTCCTTCCATTAACTCGATGGTGTTGCTTGGGCAGTCAGTAGGACAAAACTCTAGACACTCAGATCTGAGCTTACGAGCTTCAGGTACCGGTACAACAGATGGTTCATGACTGTAAAAGTACAAGTAAGAAATATTGAAAATTAAGTTTTCTATTCAAAACTTACAGATGGGGGTCAGGATAGTACATGTCTATGAAACATTGACCAAAGCAATCATAACAAGGTCCTCCAAGAACTCGGATAACGCAAGCTTCACAGTCAGGATCGTAAAAGTCAGTGCCATGTTCTAGTTGAGTAAAAAATAAATTTATTGAATTTTATAAGTACTGGAAAAAAATCTTATGAAAAAAAATTTATAAACGACAACTCAGTTTTAAGTAACATCTTATATTTTATACATCTTGTAAATTTTAACACTTTTTTTATTAAAAATTCTGTATTATCGTAAAAATAAAATGATTATTTTTGTGATGTTTATAGGTTAACTGTTTATTTATTACCTTTTCTGCATGATGGTTTGCAGTTGGCTTCCATAAGTTCAATTGTGTTTGTTGGGCAGTCACTTGGACATCTTCTAAGACATTCAGATCTCATTGGGCGAGCATGTTCGACTGGAACGACAGAAGGACCTCCCAACTTTTCACTAAAGGTAAATTGTAGTAAAAAAACAGGTTTAAGGTGATAAATAGGTTCATTTAAACTAAATATTTTTTTTCTTATACAACTTAAAAATAATTTAAGGACAAAAAGTCATTACATTACTAACATTGCTTAGAGAGAATTTTAAAAGCAATCTTAAAAAAAAACTTCAAAATACTCACAGTTTATGATCGATATATCCTTTGTCTCTGAAACATTGACCGAAACAGTCCCAACACGATCTTCCGAGTACTCTTAGAACGCAAGCTTCACATTCTTCATCATAGAAAGCAGTTCCTGATCCTTTTCTGCAATCTCTCTTGCAGTTTCCTTCCATTAACTCTATGGTATTGCTTGGGCAGTCAGTAGGACAAAACTCTAGACACTCAGATCTGAGCTTACGAGCTTCAGGTACCGGTACAACAGATGGTTCATGACTGTAAAAGTACAAGTAAGAAATATTGAAAATTAAGTTTTCTATTCAAAACTTACAGATGGGGGTCAGGATAGTACATGTCTATGAAACATTGACCAAAGCAATCATAACAAGGTCCTCCAAGAACTCGGATAACGCAAGCTTCACAGTCAGGATCGTAAAAGTCAGTGCCATGTTCTAGTTGAGTAAAATATAAATTTATTGAATTTTATAAGTACTGGAAAACAATCTTATGAAAAAATATTTATATAAACGACAACTCAGTTTTAAGTAACATCTTATATTTTATACATCTTTTAAATTTTAACACTTTTTTATCAAAAATTCTGTATTATCGTAAAAATAAAATGATTATCTTTGTGATGTTTATAGGTTAATTGTTTATTTATTACCTTTTCTGCATGATGGTTTGCAGTTGGCTTCCATAAGTTCAATTGTGTTTGTTGGGCAGTCCCTTGGACATCTTCTAAGACATTCAGATCTCATTGGGCGAGCATGTTCGACTGGAACGACAGAAGGACCTCCCAACTTTTCACTAAAGGTAAATTGTAGTATAAAAACAGGTTTAAGGTGATAAATAGGTTCATTTAAACTTAATATTTTATTTCTTATACAACTTAGAAATAATTTAAGGACAAAAAGTCATTACATTACTAAGATTGCTTAGAGAGAATTTTAAAAGCAATCTTGAAAAAAAACTTCAAAATACTCACAGTTTATGATCGATATATCCTTTGTCTCTGAAACATTGACCGAAACAGTCCCAACACGATCTTCCGAGTACTCTTAGAACGCAAGCTTCACATTCTTCATCATAGAAAGCAGTTCCTGATCCTTTTCTGCAATCTCTCTTGCAGTTTCCTTCCATTAACTCGATGGTGTTGCTAGGGCAGTCAGTAGGACAAAACTCTAGACAATCAGATCTGAGCTTACGAGCTTCAGGTACCGGTACAACAGATGGTTCATGACTGTAAAAGTACAAGTAAAAAATATTGAAAATTAAGTTTTCTATTCGAAACTTACAGATGGGGGTCAGGATAGTACATGTCTATGAAACATTGACCAAAGCAATCATAACAAGGTCCTCCAAGAACTCGGATAACGCAAGCTTCACAGTCAGGATCGTAAAAGTCAGTGCCATGTTCTAGTTGAGTAAAAAATAAATTTATTGAATTTTATAAGTACTGGAAAAAAATCTTATGAAAAAAAATTTATAAACGACAACTCAGTTTTAAGTAACATCTTATATTTTATACATCTTGTAAATTTTAACACTTTTTTATAAAAGATTCTGTGTTATCGTAAAAATAAAATGATCATTTTTGAGATGTTTATAGGTTAATTGTTTATTTATTACCTTTTCTGCATGATGGTTTGCAGTTGGCTTCCATAAGTTCAATTGTATTGGTTGGGCAGTCCCTTGGACATCTTCTAAGACATTCAGATCTCATTGGGCGAGCATGTTCGACTGGAACGACAGAAGGACCTCCCAACTTTTCACTAGAGGTAAATTTTAGTATAAAAACAGGTTTAAGGTGATAAATAGGCTCATTTAAACTAAATATTTTATTTCTTATACAACTTAGAAATAATTTAAGGACAAAAATTCATTACATTACTAACATTGCTTAGAGAGAATTTTAAAAGCAATCTTAAAAAAAACTTCAAAATACTCACAGTTTATGATCGATATATCCTTTGTCTCTGAAACATTGACCGAAACAGTCCCAACACGATCTTCCGAGTACTCTTAGAACGCAAGCTTCACATTCTTCATCATAGAAAGCAGTTCCTGATCCTTTTCTGCAATCTCTCTTGCAGTTTCCTTCCATTAACTCGATGGTGTTGCTAGGGCAGTCAGTAGGACAAAACTCTAGACACTCAGATCTGAGCTTACGAGCTTCAGGTACCGGTACAACAGATGGTTCATGACTGTAAAAGTACAAGTAAGAAACATTGAAAATTAAGTTTTCTATTCAAAACTTACAGATGGGGGTCAGGATAGTACATGTCTATGAAACATTGACCAAAGCAATCATAGCAAGGTCCTCCAAGAACTCGGATAACGCAAGCTTCACAGTCAGGATCGTAAAAGTCAGTGCCATGTTCTAGTTGAGTATAAAATAAATTTATTGAATTTTATAAGTACTGGAAAAAATCTTATGAAAAAAAAAATATATAAACGATAACTCAGTTTTAAGTGACATCTTATATTTTGTACATCTTGTAAATTTGAACACTTTTTTATAAAAGATTCTGTGTTATCGTAAAAATAAAATGATTATCTTTGTGATGTTTATAGGTTAATTGTTTATTTATTACCTTTTCTGCATGATGGTTTGCAGTTGGCTTCCATAAGTTCAATTGTGTTTGTTGGGCAGTCCCTTGGACATCTTCTAAGACATTCAGATCTCATTGGGCGAGCATGTTCGACTGGAACGACAGAAGGACCTCCCAAGCTTTCACTAAAGGTAAATTGTAGTATAAAAACAGGTTTAAGGTGATAAATAGGTTCATTTAAACTAAATATTTTATTTCTTATACAACTTAGAAAAAATTTAAGGACAAAAATTCATTACATTACTAACATTGCTTAGAGAGAATTTTAATAGCAATCTTAAAAAAAAACTTCAAATTACTCACAGTTTATGATCGATATATCCTTTGTCTCTGAAACATTGACCGAAACAGTCCCAACACGATCTTCCGAGTACTCTTAGAACGCAAGCTTCACATTCTTCATCATAGAAAGCAGTTCCTGATCCTTTTCTGCAATCTCTCTTGCAGTTTCCTTCCATCAACTCGATGGTGTTGCTTGGACAGTCAGTAGGGCAGAACTCTAGACACTCAGATCTTAATATACGAGCTTCAGGTACTGGTACAACAGATGGTTCATGACTGTAAAAAAATAAGTGAGAAAAGTGAAAAATTAAGCTTTAATTAAAAACTAACAGATGGGGGTCAGGATAGTACATGTCTATGAAACATTGACCAAAGCAATCATAACAAGGTCCTCCAAGAACTCGGATAACGCAAGCTTCACAGTCAGGATCGTAAAAGTCAGTGCCATGTTCTAGTTGAGTATAAAATAAATTTATTGAATTTTATAAGTACTGGAGAAAAATCTTATGAAAAAAAAATATATAAACGAAAACTCAGTTAAAGTGTAAAAGTTAATAAGTAATTAATCTTTACAGAGGCGATATCTAGTAAATGTTTTTTTTTATGATTCTGCCAAGGGGTCGATTTTGAAAATCTAAATCAGGAAAGCCTAGTGTATAGTAACATACTTATATTTTATATTTGCTTTCATTTAAAATAGTTTTACCTTTTCTACATGACGGTATACAATTAGCTTCCATTAGTTCAATAGTATTTGCTGGACAGTTTTGAGGACATCTTCTTAGACATTCCGATCGCATTGGGCGAGCATGTTCAACTGGAACAACAGATGGACCTCCCAAGTTTTTCCTATTTACAATTTTTCTTAGAATAATAAGTTAGAAAAAACAAAAGTAGAAAATATTACCTTTATATTAGTAACTTTGAAAATGAAAACTACATCTTAAAATAATATTATAAAAAGCTTTAAAAAAAAAATTAAACCTAAAAGCCAAACGACAAAAAATTTAAATCATATTAACAAACTTAAATTAATACTTATTTATGTAATTTTTTATTTAATATACACTACTGCACTAGTTATACACTACATGTAATTATAATTGAATTTTAATTTTAGGCATTGTAATAGTTTTAAAACACTCGTTTAAATTTTTCATCTTAACATTTAATATAACATTTTATTTTATTATATTATCGAATTGATGCATTGCCTAGAAATTAAATTTAGAGAAATAAGATAATAATAACAAAGTAAACAGAATTCTTTCAAATTAGTGTAATAAAAAAAGAATACTGTTTAATTTGTTTTTATTATATATTCCAGTGAATTTTTTTCACTGGGATAATTGTTGACAAACGCTTCGCTTATATTTTGAAATAGTTAAAAATAGGGTTCGTTTTTCTTCAAAAAGTTCTTTAAAATTTTGTAGACTTAACATACAATGTTACTGCTATAAAATGATAATAAATTAAACAAGGAATTTTCTTTGGATATATCAGTTGTTTCTAATAAGGTAGATGAATCATTTTTATTGACCACATTTAATGCTTTTAATTAAAATTCTGTTTCAATTGTAATTTTTATTATTTTTCTAAATATCATAATACAGGTTAAAATTGTTCGCATTAAAAAAAAAGTATTTAAAGTACTTCCACATTAAAGCTTCTTCGGACCAAAGTTAAGCAAGTCCTTACAGATGCATAAATAAATATTATTCATTTAAAAGCAATAAACTATAACTTCTGCCCCCAAAAATGAATTACTTTAAGTGTTTATGTAAAATAAGCCTTAAAAAAAGACAAAAATAAATCTTTCATCACTTTTTTGAATAAACAAAAGTCTCTTATTAAATAAAAGTTCTGACTGAATTTGAGTAAAAAACCCTCTTGGTTATAAAACTTTAAAAAGTCACAAAAAAAACTCTCTTATAAGTATTTGAGTTTTAAACTCTACGTGGTAAAATTGTCATTCGTATAACTATTATTTATTTTTAGAAAAACTTTCAGTGATATGATAAAGTAGCTTTATGACTAGATTTAAAGTATTAAGTCAAAATTACTTTGTAAGTTCAGTAACCTGACGCTTGAGTACAAACTTTGAACACAGGGCAGAAGTGCGTACTAAACCGAAAGTGCATATTCAAGAAACTTTGGTCGTTTTTACCATTATAAAACCTAACAAAAAGATGTTAAAAGCAACTAAAGTTTACAGATGATTATTACCCAAAAGTTCTCCAAAAATTGTAGAAAGTTACAGTAAACAGTTTATTGAATGACAAAAAAAAGACGCTCAAAATATTTGGTCCTAGGACCTGGTTCATGAAGAACCTTTCGGTTACAGAGTCGCACACCAAGAATACCTTTTAAAGTGTTGCTCAGGGCAGATGAAACTTTCAAAAATGTATTTCTAAAAATAAAGTTAAGAACAAGTTTAAATAAATACATAATTCTTCAAAAATTTAAATAAGAAAAAAAGAAATATTTACAGAGTTCCTCAAGAATTTTAACATTAATGCCACACATCAAAATATTAATGAATTTGAAGACAATTGATGATGCAAGCAGTCAAATTTTCTATCAAGAAACATTAGAAGAAGCAAATCAGTTTTGATTGAAGAACAGGAAACAGTAAATGAAGAAAAAATAATACATTATATGAGGATGAGCCGATAGATGTTGGTAGCAATACTTAAAGTTTACAAGCGGCTAGTATTATTGACAATGTTTACATAACGTCTGCCATTCTAAAGGAGAGCTGTCTTCAGCAGAAATTCAAGTAGCTGCTGGTAAATAAAACTAATGAAAACTACAATGAATTAGAAAATTTTAAAAGTATTGTGAAAGAACTTGCGGACAACGAAAAGTGTCTACTAGACCTACACGACAAGCTACACTAACAAACATATTTACAAGACCATCTATATTTAAATAAATTTTGATATGACTATTAATTATTTTAGTTAAATATCAAAATTTTAATATAGTTTTTTTTATATAAACTTTAAACAATTATCTTTTAATCCTGGACTATGTAAATGTCAGTTGCACTGTACATTATTTTGATTTCTCTAAATTTGAACTAAATATGACTTTTTAAATATTTTTTAATCTTATGTATTAATCATGGGGTATTATGCAAATGTCAATTAAACAGTTTGTTATTACGTTAGTTAAAATATATATTTTTTGTATTTTAAATATCGAATTTGATAGATTATTAGTGAAAACTTTTTTATGTCCCCTTTAGTTTTCGTTTTATTAAATTTAGTTAAAGGCAGTTCATTTTTTTACAGTAGTTTTGAATTACTTCCTTCAGGTTATTCTTTATTTAATTGCAAAGTAAATTAAAAAGAATTTTATACACAGTTTTTTAGCTAATAAATGCATAGTAAACCGATAGTGCGTACCTAAACGGCAGGTTACTGTACAGTTACACTCTCGGCAGGTTACTGTAACGGCAGTTTACTGTACAGTTACATCTCCAGTACGCACTTGTTATGTTACGCACTCTCGTTTAATTACGTATTTTAAAATTCTCAAGAAACTAAAAAATAAACATTTTAAAATCTTAAGTATCGTATATTTCTTGTAAACAATATATTTATTTATAACATATTTATTTATGAATATATAACTTTAAATGCTAAATTATCTCTATATTTGTTTAGACTTTGTAAAATTATATTTCTTGACGGTTGGATAAACATTTAATTGTGTAAAATGTCTTAGTCCCCCTTTATACCTTTAAATCAAACAAGGTACAATGTCCAATTCTACACATTTTGTTGCATAAAGTTTTATTTCTACTCAATTCTTATCTTATTTTTAGCTAGTTTGTTCCTTACCCTCCCATGATTAATCTTGTCTTGCATGGTCTTGGTTATTTTTCTAATACCATGCAAGACAAGTTAGTATTAGTTGGCAAGAAAAAAGTAGAAAAAATAATTTGTAAACACATAAACAATTTTATCAAAAATTTTTCACATATAATTACAACTTGATTAAGAATATTTTCATAAACATTTAAGATGCAAAGTAACCAAACTGTACTTAATCAAATGCAGCATAAGAAAACAGCCAGTATACTAAGTATATTTAGTACCTCTTGTTTAGTTACGTTCTCTCTTTTACTTACGCACTTTTGCTCTGGACACATTGTGCGTAAATAAGTGAGAGAAGGCTGTAATTAGAAATCGCAAACATTTATTCTGCTAGTCTTTACTAGAATTAATATTAAAAAAATAATATATATTATTCAATTTTACGATAAAAACAAGTAAAGACAAACTAGACTTACAGTTTATGATCTAAATATCCTTTGTTCCTAAAACATTGACCGAAACAATCCCAACATGATCTTCCAAGTATTCTCAGAACACAAGCTTCACACTCTTCATCATAGAAAGCAGTACCTGATCCTTTTCTGCAATCTCGCTTGCAGTTTCCTTCCATCAATTCTATTGTGTTGCTAGGGCAGTCAGTAGGACAAAACTCTAGACATTCAGATCTTAGTTTACGAGCTTCAGGTACTGGTACAACTGATGGTTCATGACTAAAAGTGCAAAAAACTTAGCGATAGTACAAGAAAAAAATTAAAATATTACTAACAGATGGGGGTCAGGATAGTACATGTCTATGAAACATTGACCGAAGCAATCATAACATGGTCCTCCAAGAACTCGGATCACGCATGCTTCACAGTCAGGATCGTAAAAGTCAGTGCCATGTTCTATTTAAGAGATTTTTTTTTAATAAAAAAGTTGTAACTACTTTTATAACCGTAGACCATGTTTATTAAAAATTTACTATTATTTATATTTCTTACACTTGTGGTTTGTACTTTGTTAACTTTGCTGCAAATTAAAAATTGATTCTACAAATTTTATTACCCTTTCTGCATGAAGGTTTACAATTGGCTTCCATAAGCTTAATAGTATTTTTTGGACAGTCATCCGGACATCTTCTTAAACATTCAGATCTCATGGGGCGAGCATGTTCGACTGGAACGACAGAAGGACCTCCCAAATTTGCACTAAATTCACAACAGAGTTTATACTTTATAAAGTACCATTAGAAAAAGTTTGTTAACTTATAAATGAAGATTGAAACCTTTTCCAGAAGTTTTTAAAAGCAAATTGTAACCTTGGTATTACAGTA